>NC_077227.1:469886487-470486487 GCF_027887165.1 Monodelphis domestica | reverse complement strand
ACCCAAGAAATTCTCATATCCTTTTCACACTTAGAGCCTGGCTTTATACACCTGGAGATTACACCTGTTTGCAAAAGAGAACAGTGAACAGATGTAGCTAATGCTCCTGCTCCCACTCAAAGATGTTCACACCCTTGTCATTACATGGTGAGGCCTGCTTAGTTTTGTTTTACTACAATTCGATTAAATGGCCCCCATCAGAAGGACTACCTAGAAAATAATGTACACTACTCCATATATGCTTTACCAGTACATTTCCATAATTGAAGCCCAGAGGGTCATAACTTCCATATCCCTGGGATAAAAACACAGACTACTTACCAGGATACAGCTGCTTGGTGGGTGCACTGAGTTGAGCATCCTTTGTTACTTGGTAAGCAACATCTGGTCCTTTGGAAGATTTTCTGCTTGCACAGAAACCTGTTGTTTTTGTTATCCCATCAGGCAAATTGTGAAAATCTAATACCTTTAAGAGATCTGCTGGTTGAGCTGAAAAAAAAAAAGAAACAAAAGAGAGGAATTAGTAATGAAATGGGAAATGATATTGTACTCATTCACTACCATCAACATCAAAAGAGACTCTTCTCTCATTCATAAGTCACCCATAAGGGACAACTCTGGAAAAAGGAACTCCATGCTCTCCTTACTCCAGAACACATCCCTTTGCTTATATCTACAAATTATAAAAAAGTTTTCAATATATACAGTATGAAGGCAGAATATTTTTTTTGAGGAACAGCAAGGAGGCTAGTGCCATTGGATTACACAGTACATGGTAGATCATAAGAGATAAGATGACTGAAAGGGGATGACAGTTTTTATGAAGGGTTCTGAATGCCAAAAAAAAATTCTATTCAATCACCTAGAAGTGATAGGGAGCCACTGGAGTTAATTAAATGGGGAGATGATATAATAAGATCTAAGCTTTAGGAAGATCTCTTTGATAGTTAAGTTCAAGAGAAACATGGCAGCCAGACCCACCAGCAGACTATTGAAATAGTCCAGACATGTGATGATGATAAAGTGGTGGCAAGTCAAAGGAGAGAAGGGAGTAAATGTGAGATGTGTTACTAATGTTAAACTGCCTTGGCAAAAGATTGGACATGGGAGAGGAAAGAGAATGAGAAATCATGGAGGACACCTTGGTTGCAAGTCTAGGTGAAGATGAGGGTCCCCTCAACAGTAATAATGAAGTTAGGAAGAAAAGATGGTTGGGGGGAGGGGAAGAATAATGACCTCAGTTTCAGACAATTCAAGATCTTTAATAGGCATTTGGAGATGGGAAACTGGAAGTCAGTAAATAGTTTAGTGCTGAATAAATAGATTTAAGAATCACCCACATACAGATGATAATTAAATCCATGAGAGCCAATGAAATCACCAAGAGACATAGTATAGAAGGAGAAGAAAAGAGAGCTCTGTGGCATACACTTCTCAGTCTCTTGACTAAGAAGGAATAGTCAGAAAGAGTAGTGTCACAGACACCTAAAGAGAAGAGATTATCAGTGAAAAGCAGGTGATCAAATGTCAAAGTCTGCAGAAAAATCAAGAAGGGTGAGGCCACTAGATTTGTCAGTTTAGAGATCAGTGGAAAATTTGGAGAGAGCAGTGCCATTTGAATGATGAGGTTGGAAGCCAGACTGTAGAGAATTAAAAACAGTGTGAGAGAAAAAGAAGTAAAGAAGTATCACTCAGCCAAAGTGATAAAAGTTTTCTGAAATACTATTCCAATGAATGAAAATGATACTGAATAATTAGATTATTGACCAATCTCTTATTCTAAGGAAATCTTCCTTCTAAAGCATTCTAAGATTTATCTTCTGATTTCAAATGTCTCACCTTCTGGGTCTCCTTGGAAATAAATCACTAGATAGTTCACTGATGATTTCCCAATTTTTAACTATTCTCTGCTATAGTTATATATGTATATCCCTTATCTCCTCACAAGACTGAACACCTGGAGGGCAAGGGTTATGCCTAATTCATCTTTATAATGCGCCATCTCATGTCAAGTGCAAATACTTTCAGGCAATAGACACTCAAACATTTTTTTCAGCAGATAGATGAATGGGAGGTGGGTGGAGAGTGGATACCAAAAGCCTAAAATGAGCAATACTAAAAGTTAAGTGATTTAGCTTACCCTTCCAGGGATGGATGAAAGAAAACTAAAGTGGGATATTCAGGAGACAGAGATTAGCAGGTCATGGATTCCTATGGATTGGAGGATTTGGGGAGGTTTCTTAGAGATGGTGGATATGATCTGAAATGGATCCATGATTTCATTAGAACTTCCCATAAAGAAACTCCTACTAATGAAGATCTGCAACTATTCTGCCTAGGGCAAAGTGGTGAAGTGACTTGCCCAGGGTCAAACAGCTTGTATATGCCTGAGATCATCTGGACTCCAAGGCCTTCCTTCTTTCCTTCCATTCTTCCTTCCTGTTTGCCTTCTGCTTTCTTTCCTGCCTTTCTTCTCATTCAGAATCTGATTAAAGATCTCCAGGGAAGTGTGGAGAGTAGGGAGAAGAGGACTTCCCAAGTATAGCACTTTTTTTGGACATCTTTCACTTTTAGGGAGAGATCTGACATCTGCCTCTCAATAATGCTCATCCACAGTTCTTAGTTCTGACTCCTAGGGTCAAGCAGAAGAAATTTAACCCTTTCTTGTGACTGTCACTTTATTCAACAAATATTGGCTCTATGTTCTCTATGTGGGAGGCACCTGAGGACCAGAGAATCTCTGGGTTGGAACTTTAGAGACCTCCTCATCTAATACATCCCTCTACAATATGCCTGTCTAGAGGCTAATCAACCAGCAGGCATTTAATGAACACCACCCAATGTTAAAGGCGAGGCAAAAAGAGTCCATGCTTCCATGAGGATATGCCTGGGGATGGAGACTCTAAAATGATCACTCTAGTGCAAACACCAACAACATAGAAATAGGTTTTGATCAAGGACACATGTAGAATCCAGTGGAACTGCACGTGGGCTACGGGAAGGAAAATAAAAATATGGGAATATAAAATTTTTTTTTCATTTAAAAAAAATGATTCCATGCCCTCAAGGAGTTTACATTCCAATAAGGAGACAACAAATAATGGAGGGATACCACTACTACTACCTGCCTCATTTCTGACTATGCACTCAGGTGTCATGAAGGGCTCTGGTCATAATTTATCCAAAACAATAAAAAGAACAGACTATCTTGTAGTCATTTTCTCCCAGGGGGTTCCCAACCTCCAAACATTCTATTTTCAACATATGTTGGAGGTTGGACAGCATCTCAAAGGTTTTCTAGCCCAACCTAAACCTTTTCTATCTTAATTATACCATTAGCCTTGAAGGACAGTCTAAGTCATAAGCTAAAACACGAAAGGAGACAGGGTTATCACATTTGGGCAAGGCTGAGAGTTTAAGGCCCTTTAACAGATATTTCATGTTGGGCTTCTTGCAGAAACTGAGTAAGACAAGTATGCTTTCTTCTTTTTATCAACCTTGTTATTAATTTGCTTATCTATAGTCCCTTTCCTTCAGAGAGTTCATTTACTGCTCAAGAAGATACAATGAATGAAAAGCATGCCACAAGTCCCCTCTCACCCCAGTTTTCAGTAATCTTTAGTCAAATAAGAAAAAGAAACAGGAAAGCATCATTTAAACAATGCCAAATCCCTTCAGTGCATAACATGGGTTTAAAAGAACAGCTGAATTTACAGAAGTCAAAGTGACTGACAGCTTGAACAATGCTTATGGGCTTTTAAGGTAATGTATTGGCTATTTGTGTATCTTGATTCACTACTAAAGGGAAAAGGGACAGCATTAACACATTTTATCTCCCATTGTCATTCAATTAAAATCCTTTTTTTCAATAACATTTTTAGGGGAGATTGCCAATTTCCATTTTAACAGAAAGATCTCAATCCCAGTCCACTCCATTAAAGAATCAGGAATTTATAATAGTCTAATGGCAAACAGCACAGTAGAATAAAATGTACAGAGAGACCTGTGGGAACTCATCTAGCATGCAGGATGCCACAGGGTGAGTCTCCCCACTCTTTCCTATACCCTGACCTCCCCCTTGTTTAATAAAAGGGGAGAGGGGGAAATAATGGTGCCTTGAAGGGATTCTTAGTGTTCTAGTTGATGGTGGGGAAATGTCTCCAGGAGTAGCCTATAGCTTTGTCAGACCTGGCAACTTGGAGCTAAATAAAGCTGAGTTATGGGTAAAAATGTCCTAAGCAGGTCTTTCAAAGCAAATCATAAGTGTAGGATTGGAAGAGACCTTAGCGTCCAACTAGTCACACCCTTTTATTTCATATATGAGAAAACCAAAGTCAAAGAAGTTAAGAGATTTCCCAAAAGTTACACTAAAAAATTTAAAATTCCTTATGACAGAGAGCTCTATGACAGTGTATAATTTCAAGAACATGTGCCACATGTGGCAATTGGAAGAAGATGCAATAGCAGCTATGACTGACGTCATCATATTTTCTTCTTTATTACTAGTAAAAGTCACTGTAATTAAAAATCCCAAGCGCCTGGAGTTTGTATGAATTCAATAGCCACCCCTGGACCTGCCATACCAAGAGAATATTGATCACAAGATTGAATGCTGTAAGACACCCTAGACAATATCTAATCTAAGCCCTTCATTTTACCAAGACCCAGAGAAGTCAAAAGGACTTATTCAAACAGGGAGTACATCCCAAACACTAGATTGGGAATGAAAAGACAGGACTTGTCATCTAAAATGGAATAGAGTTTAAAAGAGAAAGGAGACCTTGGTTCCATTTCCAGATTGGTTAAAAATTAAGTATATAGCCTTATAAGAAATCCCTCTCCATACCTCAGTTTCCTCATATATAAAAGGAGAAGTTTGGGCTAAATTCAGACATTCATTTATTTTTTATATAACACCCATATCTTAAGTGCTTATTATATGCAAAACATCCAGTTTAGTCCTTATGTAAAATGGATGTGTTCTATCTATCTCTTCTCAGATCCTGTAAGCTCTAATCCCCTAGGATTTATGGTTCTAACCTTGACATAGCACCACTGAAAAGCTTCCTACTTCTGTTCTCATGGGTTAGAATTAGTCTCTGTTTATATTTATCAATAGATCAATTGATAGATAAATACATAGCTAGACAGACAGATAGATACACAGATATAGACACGCATACATAGATGCGCGCACACACACTGCATTCTAATGGGAAGAAACAAACAATGAAGGGGAAACACTAAACACTACTGCCCACTACCTACCTCATTTCTGCCTACACACATAGAACTCAGGTCACAACATTTCCAACACAATAAAAAAGGGCAAACTATCTCATAAAGATTTTCCTCCAGTGGACTCCCAACCTACAATTATTCTACATATACACAAATACAGACATGTGTATGTGTGTATATATATATATATAGATATATATAGATATTTATATTTATATATCAGAGAGGGCTGGGATCCCCTGAGGGCAGAGACATCATGATAAAAAAGCAAGAACCATGCTCTATTGCAACATCTGCAGGAAACACTGAGACGAAAGGATTCAAAGTATTCTCTGGTTTAAAGAGTCACCAGTGAAAACCAGAGGGGGACAACTGATTCCCTGTGGTCATGAAAAAATCACTCCATTTGTCTCTTCACAACATTTCTCCATTCATCCCTTCTCTGGCTAATCAAAGGGCTTACCTAATGCCCAATACAAAGAAAGCCTGGGTAAGGTTAGAATCCCACTTCTGAAGTTGACTGCATATGTAACCTGGGCCTCAGAAGTTCCATCTGTAAAATGAGGTGATTAGACTAGATGGTCCTTGGTACCTATGAATCTCAAAGCAGACTTCACTAGAGGTTCTATCCATGCTTAGATGCTTCTGTGGCTTGCAAGTGCTACTGCTACTACAGGAGATAGATCTCCATCATTTTGTTAATAAATAGGCAAGCAATGGGGAATATCATGGGAGAATTGGTAGCTCTCCAAGGAAAGGGGGAAAAAAGAAAAAGAATGTTATTCTTAAGAATCCATAAAAATTAACTTTCCAATCCATTTGTTTCTAGAAGGATTTCCTTTAATGACTTCTTTGATTTCAGCCCAAATTACTAAATAGCAACTCTTCTCCAAACCTACAGTTACATCCATTTTCAAAAATTGGACAAGTGTTTATATCTCTGGGTTCATCTAACCGACAGCAGCATGTGACAGTAAAAAGAACAGTGAATTGAGTCAGAAAAATTTGGATCTGCCACACTCTGTGTGGGAAATCTCTTTACCTCTATTAGACCTCAGTTTCCTTATTTATAAAATAGCCTCAAAGGAAGGGCCCTTACAACTCTTAAGTCCATGATGCATAGCCTCCCACTGGCAATATTTCAACTCAAGTTTATTCAATAAAATCTAGTAAGCATCTTCTAATAAAAATATGTTATAGAGAAAAGATCACTTACTTGAGCTGAGACTGATCTTGGTTGGAACCGTGATTCTGACATTTACTTGTAGTGTAGCCATGTACAAGTCATTTAAATTCCATAAGCCTCAGTTTCCTCATCAACAAAATGGAAATAAAAACATGTACTCTACCAATCTTACAGAGTTATTGTGAGGAAAGCATTTTGCAAGCCTTAAAGTTCTGTATAAATGGGAATAATCAGTATCACCAAATGCAGAATATATCCTAGGCTTTGGAGGAAATAGAAAACTACTTAAAATATAATCCTTAATCTAACTGAAAATATCCATTGGATAATGATCCATCAAGTATTTCTATTCATGACCAGTTTCTACTTCTAGTTCCATCAATCCATCAAAAAGAAAGCATTTCTTCCAGGCACCAGGCTAAGTGCTTTACAAATATTAGGTCATTTGACCTACACATCAACCTTGAGAGGTAGATGCTGCTATGATTCCCATTTTGTAGGTAAGGAAATCGAGGCAGACAATGGATAAGTGATTTCCCCAGGGTCACACAGCTAATAAAATGTCTGAGACAAGATTTCAACTCAGGTCTTCCTGTTCTGACCCAGTTTGCACTATTTGAGTACCACAGAAAGACCTCAAGTTTCAATCCTCCTGACATGCCTCATCTTTTGGTGCCTCCATACTTTCAACTACAGAATGAGGATAAATTGGCCTTGATCTGCTGATTCCACACAACTAATTGTGATATATATGGAGTTAAATGAGATAAAACATAAAAAACACTCGATAATCCAAATAACACAATGCAGTTGTGGGGCACTGTTTTCTTCAGCACTCCTTTCCTGGCACAACTATTGCACCTGGGACAGGACTCTGCAAAAACCTGGCATTCCGTCAATGCCTCTTGACTTGAATGTGATCATCAGAGGCAATGCAGATCGCAAGGTGATGGATTTGGCTGTAGGGAAACATTCCAGTCTGAAAATAGGCCAGATTGAACAGATGCCACCCTGCCAAGAGCCAGTTCACCCACAATGCTAATGACACGGCCCCAAACTCTGGCTCATCTCCCTGAAATTCTGTTTCAAGACTCTGTTCTGTTACAGTAGCCAGCTTGGGGGAGGGGATTTGCTTTTCCATCACTATGAGCCTTCCGACTCCTTTCCTAACTCCTTAGAGTTTGAGCTCAATAGCTTTTCCCCAATCTCTTGCAGAAGCAGGGGGAAAAGCAGTGGGAAGAGAGAGCCAAAGGGAAGGGGAGTCGCTAAGATGCCAATTTCTAGCAGTCTTATGGGTCCTTGTATAAACCTCTATGGTAACAAGTTGAAGAGGCCACCAGATCTTTCCTTAGGACCTCTGCCACCTCCTCAGCCCAGTTTAAGGGAATCCCCAGGCCATGTAGCTGAAGCAGTGTGGGAAGGGTGGAGGAGGCAATTGGCAGGCATAGAGATTTCTGGAACTAGTCAGCTCTGAGCTACATACTGTTAAAGCCATCTGCTTAAACAAGGAATTCACAGGAAAGTCAAGTGCCTCCAAGTTAACCAGGAGAGGCTACACAGTATGATGGAAAGAACACAGGGTGTGGAAGGCAGAAAAGATCAGGGTAAGTCACTTTTTTTTCTGTGCTTCATCTCCCTCTCCTAGAAATTGGGGATAATAATATTTGTTCCACACAACACAAGAATCAATCATAAAATCTGAGAATCTCAGAGCTGGGAGAAAATCTAAAAGTAGATAATGTGGTAATCCTTAAATCGCTTCAAAAATGTGATTTGGTTTTATTGGAGGGAAGATAAAAAAAGGGATTCTCTGATCACACTGATAAGCTTAAAAACAAAATTTAAGGGGCAGCTGGGTGGTGTATAAGTAGAAAATTTCTACCTTTGAATTACATTCCCCAGAATTCCTTTTGCATTTCACAGAATTCCTTTCCCTTCTCCACCACATTGTGTGGTCATGTTTTGTATGTAGTTGGAGATAACTCTGCCCTCTACTTCTTCTCTCATGACTGTGGCTGAGTTTACTCTAGCTTTTAAATTTTTAGTTATTATTAATAAACCTCATAAAATATAATATTTGTATATAAATTTAAAAATCTACAGGGGCTCAGTGGTTTGAGAGCCAGGTCTAGAGACAGGAGGTCTTGGGTTCAAATGTGACCTCAGACACTTCCTAGCTGTGTGACCCTGGGCAAGTCACTGAACCCCATTGCCTAACCCTTACCACTCTTCTGTCTTGGAACCAAGACATAGTATTGATTCTAAGACAGAATGTATGGGTTTGGAAAAAAAAGAAGCAAAACTCATCAGTAATAAGTACTAGTAAGTAAATTAATTGATTAGCAACTATACTGTCAGATGGATTTTGTTGGAAGGGTCACCTTGCTTGGCTTGCCCATAAAATGGCATCAACAGTTCTTTTACATACCTTTCCCTTTCTTATGGGGAGACCCTAAGAAAACAGCAGATATAGGTGTATTATGGCACGATGAAAAAAGCCTGGGATTTAGAATCAAAGGGATTTAATTCAAATACCAACTATGCTATTTTCTTGTCTATATATCATTTAACCTCTCTGGGCCTAAGTGTCCTCATCTGTAAAGTGTGTGTTTGGGTGGGTGGCATTTAAATTAGATGATCTTGGAGATTTTTTCTAGCTTTAAATCTGTGAGCCTGTGTATAAACTTTGGTCCTGGGGGGGGGGGGAACAGGGAAAAGGGAAGGAGTAGGGTGATCCTTTGCCTGGAGTCATTCATCATAAATCTTTGGAACAGAAACATATGGAAGTTGCATGTTCCCTTAAATGCATGAAGAAAGTTCTGGGATCTTAAGTTTATAGCCCCATCCTTGGCAAGGCACTTGTATAACCTCCCAACACTGTGGCCCCTGTGGAGAAAGAGGCAAATGACATACTCTAAAATAGTATTAAAACCAAGGCTTCTGGAGGAGAGTAAGGAGCATTTCCTGAGCACTGTGATCCTAGAATATGAAGAATGTGATGGGGAGTGAAATAAGCATAACCAGGAGAACACTGTACATAGTAACAGCAATACGGTATGATGAGCTACTGTGAAAACTTGACTACTCTTAGTAATACAATGATCTGGAACAATCCTGAAGGACTTATCACAGGAAAAGAACGGTTGGAGTCAGATGGATACTGATCAAAGTCTACCATCTTTCACATCAATGTCTGTATGGTTTTCTTTTGGGGGTTTTGTTTGTTTGTTTGTTTGTATGAGTGTGCTCTTACAACAGTGACCATTATGGAAGTGTTTTATAGGATAATAAAAATAAAATTAATAAAAAGAATATGCCTATAAAGAACAGTGGATGTGCAGTGAAACCCTATCCTCAGAGGCTGCTTCTCCAGAGGTCACAAGTTCAAGAGTTCTAGAATGAAGCATTTTATCGAAGAAAGGAAATTTTAAAGCAGCATCAGTCTCTCAGGGAGAAAGGGATATAATTATACATGGCCTCCAAAGCTAGAACACCCAAGGAATTTCAACTAGGATGTGAGGGATAAAGTGCCTGGGCTTTACACAATGTATTCATAATGTTCAGGTTGGATGCTTGTATGCATCTCTGGAATAAAAAAAAAGACTTATAGGAATATCAGGAAATGGCCCTACTAAATAACTCCACATTTGTGCTCCTTTTGAAGAAGTGCAAAGCACAGGGACATGTTTTACATCTATAGAAAGTGGGATTCAGTAAACATTTCTGGTGCTACTGTGAATTGTTTTGTGTTTTCTGAATTGTTCATTCTCTTCTGTGAGTCTTTTTATGTATTTTTCATTTGGAAGAGGGAATACGAAGACGCAGGCTATTCTATACTTGATATGTACATTATTACCTGGAAGTGCTTACATGGAAGCTCAAGAATCTTTTACTCATCCATGTTAAGACCTATACCTTAAATATGTTCTGAGATTTTCCCAAGTAAATTTTAAGGCATAATGAGCCAAAGGTGACTTTTTTTTTAATATAGTCCCCAGATTTGGACCTAATCTATTTAAGACTATAGTATAGGGAACTAGGCCAATGACTACATTATCATCATCATCATTATATTTGTAATTTTTGTTTTTATCCAAAATCCTTTTTCCCAGTCCATTCTATAAAAATAGAGATTTTGCAAGAACCTAATAACAAACCCATGGCAAAATAAGCAGAGGTATAATTAATAATAACAATAACCTCTAACCTAATGAAGAAATTCTCATTACAGATCTACTAATATGAGGTCATATAGCTTATGGTTTTAGCATTTCATTTAACAGAATATGCACTCGTGACCAGTTTCATGGTTCAGCACTAACTATTAAACGGTCCTTCCTAATATTGAGGCAAAACCCATCTCCTTTCAACTTTTATAATCACTGAAATTAGGAGGCAACACAAAGTAACACTCTACTTGAAATTAGGAGACCTGGATTCATATTAAGTAATCAACACACATTTGTAAAGCAGCTAGAAGCAACTAGTGGAACACAGGATAGAACTCTCGCTCTAGAGTAAAAAAGATCTGGGTTCATAGCCAGCCTCAGATACTTAACTAGCTATATGACCCTGGGAAAGTCACACAACCTCTGTTTGTCTTAGTTCCTCAACTGTAAAATGGGAAGGATAATAGCATTCACCTCCTAGAGTTGTTGTGACAATCAAATGGATTGATATTTGTAAAGTGCTTCCCATGTATGGTATCTGAGGCTTAGTAGGTATTAATAAATGATTGTTTTCTTCCTCTTTTTTTCCTTCCAATATTTACTAGCTATGATTTATTTATGTAAGCAAATCATTTTACATTTTCAGTCCTCATTTTCCTCATCTACAAAACAGAGTTAATATCACTTGTACTACCACCTCACCATGGTTATTGCCAGCCAAGGGCTTTCTTAAAGCACTATTCAAATTTGAATTATTGTTATTAATTGTTTATTATCAGTAATAAAAGAAAAGGGAGGGCACTAAACTTCATCCACTTTACAACCTGATGTATAAACAACTGAGATCAATCAAAACACAATTGGCATCTTTCTAGAAGGCAGGAGAACAGAGATTAGAGTCAGAGAACCTTAGTTCAAATTCTGGCTCTCTTTCTTTTTATCTATGAGACATGAGACCTCACTTTGCACCTCCATTTACTCATCTGAAAAATGAAAGGGTCATACTGGATAATAGTGTCTAATCCAAATGATAATGTTCCTTCTCAATGACCTTATGAATGGTCAACATCAAAGAATGGGATCCCCAACAAATTTATTTCTATCATTGTTCACTAGGATCAATTTCCTCTTAGTGCATGCTGGCTGAGATCCATTGCTTATGGAATCCTTTTTCTCCATCAGTCCTCCCAGAGCTGCTCAGATACCAGATGTTCAAGTGTCCAAATGACTTCAGTAGAAAACATTCTCATGACACCTATGAGCTGCACCGTCAATTTGCTAATCTGACCTTTTTAGAGTCAATAAAGTTGGTGTTAATGAAATAAGTCAGATTAACCACTTCTGATGGGCAAAGCATTAGGAAGATATGCTTCTGGATCGTGACCTGATGCTTTAAGCAAAATTCTGTCAAAAAGATAAACTATGGAAAGCAATGACCCCCTGGTGCTGCCCAGAACAAACTCGATTTGACAGGTTCATTTAGCCTTGCCAACACAATATGTTGCAACTCTTTATTCAGAGTGGTAGAAGAATGGCTGTGCTTTCTGGATGGACTCTTGGGGCCTTCAGGAACAGGCGGGATTAGCTGGCCTGCTGCTTTTACTGGAATAGAAATTGGTTCCTGACAGCTAGCTGCCACCCTAGATACTCCTTTTATGATTCTGAAGTGCAAAGAAGGATGACATGAGCCCATTCCACTGCCCTGAGCAATCCTAAGTGTCTAACCGTTTGCTGGAGGAAAGAAATTACATAGAAAGAGTCCCTTTCCTCTCTGGAGAACAAAAATACTCAAGAGACAAAATTGCTCTGCCCTGTTTAAATTCTGTTTAAACACATACATACAAACACACATGCAAACACACATACACACAAACACACACCCCAATCTTTCTGAAGCCAAACAAAAATTACAGGAGATGAAGGCCCAAAATCACAATATTAGGGTACAAAGGGGATTGTCTTCAGGAAATATTCCATAACTGCAAAACTTTCTTTGCTCCTTTCATGCTCAATGCCACCATTCTTCCATTCCTGCTTGCTTCCAAAGGCATGGAAACTGTATATAAATGGCCAAATTCCAAGCTGCTGACATCAGTTCTCTGCTGCTATAGCCTTGGAAGCAAGGGGCAGGGGAGATCCCAGAACAGAAACAAAAGATGTGCACAATTAGAAAGTCAGTGAGAGATAGGCTAGGGCCTATACAGTCCTGCACCAATACTGCTCTCAGCATCAAATCATTAAAAATAGAAGCTGTGATCAATTTGGTAAAACATGAAATCCAGAATGTGTGAGATGTAAAGGGGGAGTACTATTGAGTCATTTCCTTGTACGGAAGCCATGTAAGATCAAACCTCCTTCGTGGTACACCCAAGACAACCACCACAGTTGTTTGGCCAGCTGCAGTGACTTCACTGATTCAGATAGGCCTGCCTTTGTCTGAAATCAACCTCACATAGGTCATCCACGCCATTTTCTTAAAGCATTTCTTGATCACACCATTCTTCTGCTCAAACACAGTCAAAAGCCACAGAACTGAGTCCAAATGTCCTCCCTATAAAATATGAGCATACCTTACCTTTCCCAATTGATCTACCATCACTTCCTTCCAAGGAGCCTCTGTTCCAACTGACTGGACACCCCAGTCTCCAACATGTGCTTGCCATGCCCGTTACTGACTGTATCTTTGCCTACACCACTTTCCCCACAACTTGTTGCATCAGCACCTTCCCCTGTCCATCTCTCTGAATTCTACCTCTCCTTCTTAGCTCAAAGCCCATCTCTTTTTTGAAATCTTCCGAGATAAACAAATCTCAGGCAATAACAATAGCACCTTCTTAAGAATTCTTCAGAATCTAATCAACCAGCAAGCATTTATTAAGCATTTTCTATTAAGCACCCTCTTCTTACTCTTTGTAGCTTGGGGGTAGGGCTTGTTTCATTCTTTATTTGTATACCCAGCACATACCAAAGTGTTTGGCACACAATAGGTACTAAATAAATACTTATTTATTGATTGAATTCTTTCTATTTTGTGTGTGTGTGTGTGTGTGTGTGTGTGTGTGTGTGTGTGCCTGGCATACCTCTTCAACATCCTTAAGACAGAATCAGTCTTATAATTCTTTCTATCTTCTTCAACATCTAGCACTGATAAACACTATGTATCTGGCAGTTATAAAGCTTAGAACTGGAAGGAGTCTTGATTGTCATCTAGATAGATATCATCTATCATCCTTCCCTTTCATTTTGTAAAGGAGGGAGCTGAAGTCCAAAGAGGTCTGTCATGCCCACAATGTCAATCAGTAAGTAAATAGCAATTTATTAAGCACACAATAAATGTTTGCTGATTTCCTCATTAATCTTAACCTGTTTTCTAAAGATTATTTGGACATATAATCTTTTGAATTCCTATATACAAGGAATATCATAAAGGATTGAGTAAGCTGATATAATCATGAAATAATTTTACTCTAATTCCTATTAGTGTTTCATAGTATATGTGAAAGCATGTTGGATTTGGAGCCAAGAACCTGGCTCTGTAACTACCAGGATAATCTTGGGTGTGTACCTTAACCCCTCCAAGCTTCCCTTTCCTCATATAGAAAATAAAGCAAATGAAGATGGACTAGGATGACCACTTAGGTCACTTCCTATGATCCCATGGTCTTCTGGGGAACTGGTCAGCCCATTCTCATCAAACAATATATTAAAAAAAAAAAAACAAGTCAGACTTCTGAACTAGCCCTATGTAAGGCAAAGCAAGACAGGTATTTATTAAGCCCTAACCACATGCCACGCACTATGCTCAAAGTGCTGGGAATATACATACAAACTTCCCTGCACTTCAGGACTTCACATGTCTATTGGGAGATGACAACACAAAAAAGGTAATGGAGAAATCTGTTGAATAATATATCTTATTTCTCTTATCTATCAAGTATTTTGGGGTCCTCAAACATCTTGTAATGAGCTCTCTAAAGCAGTCTAGGTGAAATTACAAGGATCCCAGACTACTGGGAATGATTCTCCTCCCATTTTTCTGAAAGAACAGCTCATGTCTAGATACCCAGTTGGTCTCCTGTCCTTATTTTTAAGTGATTATCAATTGCTAAGTCCTCCATTTGAGAAATATTTCAATTTCTTTTTTTTTTCCTAAAAAAAGAAGAGATACAGCAAATGGATAGTCCTCTCCAAAGAAGACAAGCTCCCTGATCAACAATTTAAGGAGAACTTCCCTGATGGCCAGAATGAAAATATACACCCTCAGTTTCCCCTGGAATGACTCCATAAGAGCAAATTCCCTGGGCTATTCACATAACACTGCAAGCACGAACATGACCTTCAGAACCTAGAGGAATGTAATGACGTTTTGATAGCTGCTAAATGAAGTGCCAGGCTTGCTTGCTGGAAAGGAAACAAACTAGGACTGTTTGAAATTAAATGAGTTGCATATTTTTTTTTAAAACATTTGCTAATCAGTAAAGATTTTCTTTTGAAGTTCAGGGCATCTTGCTCATGCCAGACTTAGGGTGTTGTTATTATTTTTCCCCTACAAAATTTTCATGCTAGACATCCATTAATCATAAAAGCCTGTTTTGTTTTTTTTTTTCCTGTACCCACATCCACAGCTGGGATCTATAGGCAGCTGAACGCAGGACACGTTGTCAGATCTAACCAGGTCATTCACAAGAGACTATTCCAATCTAGAGGTCAAATGTATTACACAACTCTTTCCACTTTCAGCCTCATTCCTACTTGTCAACATGACTGAAATCAAGCTTTCAAATGAATGCAATGCAATCCAATAAATATTTATGCTGTGATAAGTAAAAAAAAAAAGCATTGAGCTTGAATCTAAGACACAAAACTTAGCTTTCTGATTCAAACTATTCATTAGCTATGTGACTATGGACAAGGTACTTCATCCCCTATGAACTTTAGTTCCTTCATTTGCCTCAGCTTTGGTGTAGGAAAAGTGTTTTATAAACTGGAGAGTCCTTTGGCAATGCAAATTATTATTACCATTATCATCATTATGAGAGGGAATATTGTCATATTAGACAAAAGACTAGCTTTAGAGTAGGGAGATCTAGAACAGAGTCCTTCCTTAGACACACAGTTATTTGTGTGGCTATGAGCAAGTCACTTTTTATATTAAAAAACTTAACATGCATTTGTAAATACATATATATATATATATATATTAGGTAGCTAGAGAGCACTGTAGATAGAGTGTTTGGCCAGGGACCAGGAAGACTCCAGTTAAAATCCAGCATCAAATTACTAGCTATATGACTGGGCAAGTCACTTCACTTCTTTTTGCCTCAGTTTCCTCAACTATCAAATGGTGACAATAATAGCACCTATTACCAGGGTTTCTGTGAGGATCAAATAAGATAATATTTGTAAAGTACTTAACACAGTGCCTGGCACAAAATAGGTATTATAGAAATGCTGGCTATTATTCCTTGTGTATATATACACATATATGCATACATATATAGTAGAGCTTAAAATTGCAACAACATTTTTGGGATACGCTATTTATACCAGTGCTCTTTGTTTTACTAAAGAATTGGAAATAAAAGGGAGTGTCCATCAATTGGAAAATGGCTGAATAAGTTATAGAATATGAATTAATAGAATAGTATTTATTTGGGGAGGATACATATGAATATAAGTATATATGTGTGTGTTTATTTGTATTTACAAGACCTGTGATTTCATTCACGTGGGGAGCAAGTTCTTGATGGGAGTACTTCCTCAACCAATAGCAAATCAGCATCTATAATCTCAGAGAGTTGTCTTGAGAACTAAGAGTTTAACTGATTTAAAAACAACCACATGGCCAGTATATATCAGAGGAAAAGTTTGAACTCACGTCATCGTGAGTCTAAGCTAGTCTTTCTAACTACTGTATAATACAGTCTCTGTTTCTGTCTCCCTCTTCCCCTCTTCATATATATATATGTGCACATATATGATACCATAACCATAATTATTATTATTGCTAAGAATGAATTACAAAAGACAAATGGAAGAGATGGGTTTATTCTCAAGGATGTGACATGCTAGTCAGTTTCCCTCTGTAGTTTTAGACACGGCCCTCTACAGTTACACAAGAAACCATTCCACTTCAGTAAATTATATACAACTTCAACAAAATCAACATTAGAGTCTGTTGGACTTCTGGTAGTTCTTGGGTCATTTTCCAAAAAGGAAACTTCTTCAGGATGAAGACTGCTCTCACTTAGTTGTCACTGGAAACCAAACATTCTCCCCTTAGATAAACAAGTGGTAATTCAGGTAAAATGCAGAAAAATGAGTTAAATAACTCATTGATTTTTTATATTAAGAAGGAACTGCACTGTATAATAAAAGGAATTGTGGCTTAGCAAGGTTAAGTGTCTTGACTAGGGTCAAATGGCCATTAAGTAACAGACTCACAGTTGTTCCAATTTCTAACACAGGGCTCATAAACCAGGCATACTAATACATTGTCTTTAGTGCTGTGAACTGGTCTAGCTGTTCAGGAAAACAATTTAGAACCATGTTTAAAATACCACTAAACTGTGCATACTCTGTGGAATACCTATTATACCTTAGAGAGATCAAAGAATGAGGAAAAGGACTCATATACAAAATATTTATGACAGTTCTCTTTGTTTTACTAAAGAATTAGAAACCAAGGTGATTTAAAGCTAAGAAGGTTTACTAAAGAGAGAGTATAATGAGCAGGGAAGTTTCACTCCCTGGTACACATTCATGAGTATAACTCTCATTATTCCATTAGGAAATAGTTGAATAAATTATAAAATATGAATTAACGGAATATTATTTATCTATAAGAAATGATGAAACAGAAAGTTTCAAAGAAACCTGGGAACTAATTGGAAATATGAACTGATGCAAAGTGAATTTAGTAGAACCAGTAGAAAATTCTATTCAGTAACAACTTTTAAAAAAAACAAAACTTTAGAAGCTTTAAGAACTCCACACAGTATAATGACAAATAAGGATTTCAAAAGATTAAGGATGAAGCACACCACCTACCTACCATCCAAGTGGTGATGGAATTAAGATACAGAGTTAAGACATACATTTTTTAATATGTCAATATGGGAATTCGTTTTGCTTGCTTTTGCATATTTGTTACATAGGTTGGTTTTTATTTTTTTTCAAAATGGAGGTGGTGGCAGGAGGAATAGCAAAACAATAAAAGAGAAAAGAGGATCATAGAAGGTGTCATGTTTTGTTTTTTAAATCAGGAGAACAGAAGGATGACTAGAAAGAATAACAGACAAAAACTTTTAAAAAATCAAAACACCCTTATCATCTATCTTCAAATCAATACTGTGTATTGGTTCCAAGGCAAAAGAGTGGTAAGGGATAGATAGGTGACTTGTCCAGCGTCACACAGCTAGGTAGGATCTGAGGCTAGATTTGAACCCAGATCCTCCCATCTCTAGACCTCGTCCTCTATGCACTAGCTGCCCCAGACAAGAAAGTTATAAAGTGATATTTCCATTTTTCTTTTTAAAGAAAAGCAAGCTATACATAATAAAGATTCTAAGTTTTGATCTCTTTTTTGTACAAATGCCAATTTGGCAACAGTTAAATTCAGAATAAAAATAAATCATTTAAAACTAACTAAAACACTGAAACATGCTATCTCATTAAATTATAGATGGTTAGTTTATATATATTAAATTATAATATATTACATATGTATATAGTAAATTCTAGTTACTCTCCTAGAAAGCAAAGAGTAACATTTGGAGTTTAGGGAAAAAGATGTGTATACCCCTATAAGATAAACAATTTTTATATGATTCAACTGAAGAAGAAAAGATGATATTCCTTTTAATTAAATCACAAACCAAGACCTTTAAATAGATCAATCAACTGATCAACAGATAGCATCTCTCTAAATATATATACATACACATATATCTTAAATATTTATGTACATATGCATTATATTCATATTATATATACACATCATATATATTTGATATATATCTACGCGCATATATATATATATATATATATATATTTCAGATATTGTTGCTTTAGGATAAAGCCTAGCTCACCCTTCCCTAGTATGTCTCCAAGGCAGTGGTTCTCAACCTTTCTAATGCTGTGACCCTGCAATACAATTCCTCATGTTGCAGTGACCCCAAACCAAAAAATTATTTTGGTGGCTACTTCAAAATTGTAATTTTGCTACAGTTATGATTCGGAATGTAAATACCTGATATGCATTATGTATTCTCATTGCTACAAATTGAGAGGTTGAGAGCCTCTACTAAGGCATTAGACTGTGAGCTTCTTGTGAGCAGGTACTATTTGTCTTAAGTTCTTTTTTTGTATTCCCAGCACTTAGCAGAGTATAGCTTAGCACATAAGGTATTTAATACATGGTAGGGCAGCTAAGTTGCTCAGTGGATAGAGTATCAGGCCTGAAGTAGGGAAGACTCCTCTTCCTGAATTCAAATTGGCCTCAGATACTTACTAGCTGCATGACCCTGGGCAAGTCACTTCATCCTGTTTGCCTTGGTTCCCTTATCTGACAAATGAGCTGGAGAAGGAAATGGCCAACCACTCTAGTATCCTTGCCAAGAAAACCCTAAATGGGGTCATTAAGAGTTGGACTCGACCGAGCAACAACAACAAATGTTGGTTATGGCTGGGTTTCTTGTTACAGGCAGAACTGGGAATGGAGCTGAAGGGTACAAATCTCTATCTCTAGAATTCTTTTAACCAAAAGCCTTGATATCTATCCAGCTGACTTTGAATAAATCTGGAACCTTTAAACTCTGACAAGACCTTATCTGGTAGTTTTCAAAATAACTTATAGGAAATTAGAGTGAACCAAAGAATGCTGAGAGCCTTTCTTCTTGGAAAACATTAGAACCATTTTCTAACAAACCAACCTTGTTTTCTTCCTTTCCCAGATATATAATTCTACTCTAACCCTCACCAGAGCTCTATTATCCTGGCACTCCTGTATTGAGCAGTTGGCAATACTAACTGATCCCATTTGTGTTTCCAACTATTTCTACTTTGGCATTTGTTTTCATAATTCAAGAATCCATGATTTCGTTTGTATGAGTAGTTCCATAATTAACAGGTTTGCAATTCTACTGTTCCTGTGTGGGCTGCTATCCCTCAATTACTCAGTATTCAAAAGGTTGCTAGGTTAACCATCAGAAAGCAGACTCCAATATTTAGGAATGACTAAGACCCATCACTTAGAGGCAGATTCTGAATAGTTCTGGTGCAAAAAAATTTTCTTTTTTTTTTGTAAGTAGACCCATCACACAGGCCATTGCTACAACCAGACTTGAGATTTTTTTTAAGCTTGGTAAGACCCTCTAACTTCTTTCCTGGAGAGGCCTTTTACTTTTATAATATGCTATGCCACAATGAAGGTCCCATCTCCATATCCTGACTCTATTTCTCACTAAGTCCCTTTTCCAGCAGCCACCTCTAATCCTCCCTGCTACTGGGAGTTAAGAGGTTGCTAATCAGGGATCATAGATTATGTTTTAGTGGCCAGGGTTGAACTTTTCAGGGGATAGGATGCCCCCTCTCTTGGAATTATTGAACTTGACTAAGGCACAATATCCTCTGCCTCACTCCTCATTCCAAGTGAATTTGAGCAGAAGCCAGAATTCATTAAGGCTGCCTGGGACCTTGAACTGGATAGTTCCCATCTCTAACTCTCAGTTTCTTCATTTGGGACTAATATAGCTGTTCCATTTGCTTCACATGGCTGCTTTCAGGATTCAGTGAGATGATGTATGTGAAAGTGATGGGAAGCATAAAATAATTTCAAAATAACAACTGTGACATATTACTCCTGTTTTAACAACTGAAAAACTGAAGCCCAGAGTAGCTGTGATTTGACCAAAGTCACCCTCTAAGAAGGCAGCAGATGGAGCTGGAACACAAACACCAAAGTCCCTTAACTTCTAGTTTTCCTACTGATGTTTGCTGTCTTTGTCTCAACTCTGCTGTTTATTATGGGGAAGTCATCTAACCTTGATGTCCTTATCTATAAATAAAGGGTTGGACAAAATGACCTCTAAGAAAACTTCTAGGTCTATTATCATGCTCTTATGATCCCTCTGTGTTGGGGGATCAAAAAGGGAGAGGGAGAGAGACAAAAGAAAGAGACAGACAGACAGACAGACAAAGACAGGGACAGGGACAGAGAAAACAAGAGAGGCACAAAGGTAGAGACAGAGAGATAACCAAGGTGATTGGTGATTTAAAGCTAGGGTTTACCAAAGAGAGAACATAATGAGCAGTAAATTTTAATTCCCTGGAATACATTCATGAGTTATCCCCCTTTATCTCTACTCTCTCTTCTCTTACAAAAAGGGAATCATGATGCATTTATACTTCTCCAAATGCCTTGCTTTTTTCAAGATCTTGGAGTCATCTCCTATTTTATCAGACTATATGGTTTCTTAGTGAAGAGATTCCTTTCTCTTGCTTAAAAGAAGTTCCCTTTCAGATTTCCAAGTCCCTCATCTGATATGAGGGTATATGTGGGCCATTCCCCAGAAAACGGTATTCCCTAACTTTCCAAAAGTTCACAACTTAAAATCCATGATCTTAAACCTTTGAAGGGAAAGAGTTCCAAGACAAAATCCTGCCAAATGGACAAAAGCTGTTATAGCTGGCTCAGATGTGGCTTTTAAGGGATAGACCCAATTACTCAGAAAGGTTGCTGTCTGCAGGCTCCAAAATCAGGTCAAAGTCCATTTTTCCTCTTAAAAATAAAACTTTTTAAGAGATCCTAAAACAACTACGTGGGATTCCATTATATTCCAAATAAGGCCTCATAGAATGCTAGAGCTTAAAGGGCCCAGAGTTCATCTATCCCAATCCTTTCATTTGACAGATCATAAAACTGTGAGTTCGAAAGGAGAAAGGAAGTGGCTATAAGTCCTCTGACAGACTGAGGATTAGAACTTGGGTCTTCTGACTCTCAGGACAATGTCTTTTCTACTCTATCATATTGTCTACATTTCAGTTCCCTCCTCATAAGCACAACAGAAGTTCTGGGCAAAAGGAGGACACGTCTTCTGAAGCTTTACCCTTTTCCACCCCTCTCAGGCTTTCAAGAGGCAAAGAATGTCAAGCCAACTAGGTTCAGGCAATAAGGTCTCAGCCAGGCAAGGAAGCAAAAGCCAGAGGGGAAAATATCCCAGAGGCTTCAGTCCTTCCCAAACCAACACTGTCTTTGAAGTAGGGAGCTGGGTCAACTAAGGTCATGCTGCCAGGTTAAAAAATAAACAAGCCAACCTTCGGAGGGTCTGATCTGAAATTCTTTCTAAATGACCACGCTAGAGCAACAAGTGAGAAAGGCAGGAGGTAGAGAATGTGCTGAGCATTTTGAAACTGTGGGGAAAGCTGCAGAAGGAGGGAGAAGAAATTTCTTAAAAAGATGAAATTATCAGGGAAAGGGACTTTCTTATTGTTTGCAGAAAGATTTCCTCTGTGGCTGCATCTGTAACTAGGTTCACAAACTTCACTGGCAAACTAAAACACTAGCTCATTCATAGGAGCTAGAACTCTGGGTCCTCGGAGATCTTGTATCACTGTGGGATTTTGTCACACATCATTAGCCTGTGACACTGTTCCCCGGTTCACATTCACCTTAGAAAAATTACTAAGGGTCTGGCATGCCCCTGCCAGACGATCGTACTTAAAACACCACCTTTCAATTGAATTCAACTCAACAAGCATTGGACTTGGCCCAGCCTACATTGTAGTAAATACTGTTGAGGATGCAAAGACACATTCATCCTGTTAGTCCTCTATGAAGAATTTTTACTAGCCTTCTCTAACCAATTTTTAAAAGTCATTAAATTCTTAATGCATGGAAACCATTTGGGAAGTAACAAAGACAAAAATAATGTCGCCCCTGACTTCAAGAAGCTTACATTATTCACGGGAGTACCCAAATCAGCAGAACAACTTGGAGTACTAGGAAAGACCTCCCATAAGATTTTAATGGAAGTAAGGGATTCTACGAGGTAGAAGTGAGAGTAGATTGCATTCCCGACTTGGGAGACCACTGGTACAAAGGCGCTATGGTAGGAGTTACATTATTATGTCTAGGAAACAGCTTGACAGAACGGAGAGTGTGTGAAGGACAATAATACAAAAGAAAACTGTAAAAGTAGGAGCAGGGCAGATTGTGAACAGTTTTAGATGGTAAACTGAGGAATCTTATCTTGGGAGGAAAAGGGATTCTCAAGACATACAAGTAGGGAAGAGAACTGGTTGGGTCTATATTTTAAGAGGAATATCAATTTGGCAGTTGTGGAGGAGATGAATTAGAAGGAGAAGCACCCAACTAACTAAGCTCCTTGGCCAGCTTTTCATGGTCCTGTTAGAGCTCATGGCTCAGTATTAACCCATCTGTTCCCAGTCCACACTCTCTATTCTAGCTGGGCCAGTATGCTCAAAATCCTCCAAACACTTCTTACCTTACAGCCCCTGTCATTAGTTCAGGAACAAATACCCCTGGGAGTGTTCCTCTCTGTTGGTGTTAGGAAATGAATATTAGAAATGTTCCCGTGGAATGCCTTCTCCTCCGCTTTCTTCCCATCCTTTAAGCCCTCATTTATGCCTTGCTTTCTCTGTGAAGCCTATCAAGTCCACTCTAGTTCTTATTTCCTCGGAACTCCATTTTTATGTTGTCTTATATTATATATGATGTTTGACTTTGGGCCCTCTCTCTCCATAGACATGATAAGCTCTTCTAATTCAAGGGCTATGGGCTTTACTACTTCTGTATCCTTTCAAAGACTTCTCTCAAGACTGAGTGCATTTATTAATTAGGGATTCCTCTGAAGTCTCATAGTATTTTATTTGTACCTTTCACAGACACTCAGACTTAACTTAATATTAGAGTTAATAATGCACGTTTTATTTTTCCTGTTAGACTATAAACTCTTTGAGGATAGGGAACATTCTTCTCTACATTCTACACCAATCCTAGTCCAATGACTTGCATGGAGTAGGCATTCAATAAATAGCCACTGAATTATAATGATTGAAATGATGAGTACTCAGTAAACTTGTACACTAATAAATGCAGTCTTCTCCTCCGCCCTCCAATTCCTAACTAGTATACTAAGGAATATCTGTAATGCTACTGCTCAGACATCTGAGTGGGTATTTTTAATAGAACTCTATTTTGATCAGTTATCAAAGCTGTGAGTTTTTTCTTGGGTCCACCCTAATCTACTACCCTAAACAATGAATGAAGAGCAGGAGGATGCAAGGCCAGGCATATCCTTCATTATAGGAGTAGAAGTAGTCTAGAAGTCAAAAAGAAAGGATACACCAAATACCATTTGCTATGACAACAGCATTGTAAAGGCTGGATATACCAGTCAGGAAACAGAATTTTGCACCTCTGAGGACTTTGATCTCCAAACCACAAACCTTTTCCACAAACCCACTAATTATGTGGAAACACCCAACACCTAAGTAACTCCACCATCCAGACAGACGGGAAATTCACTCATGTTAGTAACACTGTCTTTTGGTTCACCTCAAGCCTTAGAATCTCCTCTTATATTCAATAAAACCTCTGTTCTGGAATGAACAGTCTTTTCAAGGGGAAAAGGAATCATAATTGCCCTTTGCACCAGGTAATTTACCAGGAGCCTAGCACACTTTCCCTTCCCAGAAAACACCAATTTCTCTCAAGTTAGGGGTTGTAATTTCCTTTGTACCAGGAGTGAAGTTGCATCCAATCATTACAGCCCCAGTTATTAGCTCAGAAACAAACACCATAAGGACCATTTGTCTCTGTTGGGGTCAAGATCAGGGTAGGAATAAATGTTAGAAGTGGATTGTGATCCAAAATAGGAATTGGAAAGGCAATGGAAACCATACCCTAAAATGAAGTGAAAGAGGAAGTTTGGCCTGAGTCATAAATACAAACAGCTTTGTGGTATTCAGATGGGTTCAAAAGTCAAATAAGATTACTTTGTGAACAAGGGATGCAAGACTTCATTATACTTCTTGTCTCTCTTTGGTTCAATCCATTCTTCACTGATGCCAAAATATTATTCCTAAAGCATAGGTCTAACCAAGGCTCTTCTCAAGAATATTCAGAATTCCCAATGCCTCTGAAAAAAAGGGTATAATCCTCAACTTGGCATAAAAGACTTTTTATAGCATTTATCAAAGCCTCCATTTCTAGATCTTTCATGCTATCCCCTTTTATTCACTCTGTATTCCAGTCATTTGTCCTATTTTCTGGGCTTCATACCAGACACTTACATGTCTTTACATAGTCTACCGCCTCATGCCTGGAATGCACTCACTCCTCCCTTCTACTCTTAGAATCTTTAGCTTCCTTTAGGGGTCAACTGGAGTACCACATTTTATGGGAAGCCTTTCCTGATGCTCCTAATTGCAATCTTCCTCTTCCCAAAACAGCATCTATTTACTTAACTGTGTACATGCCTAAGAATTTCTCTCACCCCCCACTCCCAATAGAATTTAAACTCCTTGAGAGCAGAAACTATTTCTAGCTTTGTTCCAGGATTTGGGCCAGTGACTTACAGATGTAATTAGTAGATGCTTATTAATATGCATTGAATTAAGTTGCACTGAGTTGCATCTGCATTATGAATGAATAAAATAGCATCAAAGAAATTGTTTTTTACTATCTTCACATAAAGCAGATTAGTTTTTTCTTGAACAAGTAGAAAGAGACAGGCAAATGTTAGAAAAGAATAATACTTTCCTATACTTAGGGTCCTAAGGAGTCAAGACTTGAGTGATTCTTGCATTTTGTAAAACATTAGTGTCCAAGTTCTTCCTTGTGGTGGGAGGGGAGGGAACTAGGCTTTCTCAGATTCATTTCACATAGATTTTGAAAAACCTCTCTTCCAACCAAGTATTGCTGAAAACTGAATAACAGGGAAGCCTGGGTATCAATAGGACATCATCTCTGATGCTAAAAGGAAGCATTTCCCTAATAAAGCTTCAAAGGGAAAAACATCGATAACTCTGAAGGAAAGCTGCTTTTCATTGGGAGAATGCTAAATCAGAACCAGGAAACAGTGTGGTAGAATGGAAAGAACATTAGATTCAGGATGAGGAACCTGGGTTCAAATTCTGATTCTGTTATTTACTACTTGTATAATCTTGGGCAAGTTTCTTAACCTACACAGACCTCAATTCCTCATTTGGAAAATAAGACTAGAGGACCTTTGAATTCCCTCCTAACTCTAAATCTATAATCTGATTCAATACAATACAACTCCAATACTAGAATACAAACAAGGGAAAACATTGTGTAATGAGACCAACATGATGGACAGAGTGTTGGACTTGGAACCAGGAAGATCTCAATTTGAATCCTATCTCTGCCACTTATTGTGTTACCCTTTACAAATCATTTAACATCTCCTAGCCTAGGTTTCCTCATCTATCTGAAATGGGTATAATAATAACACTTATCTTACAAGAAGGTTGTGCATTTGTAAAACACTTTCAAGTCTTGAAGAATATATAATAGCTATGTTAGCTATTAATGGAAAGAATACTGGATTTGAAGTAAAAGAGTTTAGGTTTGAATCCCAGAGCTTTCTGTCTTTGAGAAAGTCATCTAACCAGTCTGAGTCTCCACGTCCTCCATAAAATGAGGGGATCAGGTTAGATGATCTCTTAAGATCCATTTCTAAATACCATGCTCCTATAGTAAGAACTAGTCAATCTGACAAGCTGCTAAGCTTTCTCTCTGGACAAGATCTTGGTTGTTTATTAGCATATCCATAAGGCACATTTTATAAAATACCACCTCCTACTCAAGTGTGAGAAAGACCTAGGCACAATCAGACCCCATGTCGGATGGGATCACTCTGTCTTCTGACCTGACAAAGATACCTTATAAGAAGCTTTAACATTCACTTTGAGTCAAAGGGGGAAATTACATTTTCTTGAGATTACCATTGATACAGAGTCAGAGAGAAAAAGAAGCCCCAAATATTCACCTGAGAGAGGACCTCTTGAGGAAACCTCCCCCTCTGGAAACAATTTCACACTAAGCTCAGTTACTTGGAATTTCTCAGCATTCCACACCCTGTAAGGAAACTTAGGATATTTCCAGACTGAAAGAGTAAAAGGCAAGGTTGAGTCCTGCCTCCACACCAGTCAGCCATTTGTTTCTCAGACTTTTAAATCAAAAGTGTAGACAGGACTGAAGCATCTCTCCAGACTTTTGTGACTGGGGAAGAAATATTGTTTACTTTTTCATCTGTCCTCCAGCACACTGCTAATTAATGGTCCCTCTTCCCAAGTCAGGACTTTTCTTTCCATCTTTCCTTAACTGATATTTAGATACCACTTTAAAGTTTACAAAGTAATTAATGCATATTATCTCATTCAATCATCTTAACTATTCACATGATGTAGGTGCTACAAAGTATTATTCGCATTTTACAGATGAAGAAACCTGGGTTATCAGGGGACAGGTGACTTGGTCATAGCCACATAAAGAAGCAGGATTCAATGTTGGCCTAAAATGTGGTTTGACCTTAGGAACATCTCTTCCACACCCTAGATTCCAATTTTTCTCAAGTGCAAAATGAAGGAATTAGATGATATTTTTAAGGCTCCTTTCAGTTCTGAATCCCCTGATCCTATAGGTCACTTTATTATTTTCATTATAAGAAATCCATGGCCATTAATCAATTTATATGACAAGTAGAATGTAAGCTCCCTGAAGGGCACCTAGGTACTGCAGTAACTAGAGCACCAGTGCTGGAGTCAAGAAGACCTGAGTTCAAATCTTAGCTGACACTAACTGGGCAAGTCATTCAACTCTTACTCTTACAAATTTCCTTATCTGTAAAATGAAGTGGAGAATGAAATGGCAAACCATTCTAGTGTCTTTACAAAGAAAACCCTAAATGGGATCATTAAGAATGAGGAAGGAAGGAAGGAAGGAAGGAAGGAAGGAAGGAAGGAAGGAAGGAAGGAAGGAAGGAAGGAAGGAAGGAAGGAAGGAAGGAAGGAAGGAAGGAAGGTTAGGGAGAGAGGAATTTTCTCAACCACTAATCAAGGTAGTTATTGTACATGGACACCAGAGCAAAAAGGTAGTGATAGTCCCATGGAAAAGAAATCAGGATCATAACTCTACAAATCATTTCTCTTCTTGTATGGTCCCTTATATCAATAAAATAATCCTTCTCTTGAATCTAAGTAACCAATTTTTAGAGTGTTCTATATACAACCAAATATCCAAAAAGGTCTGAGAATTAAAAAAGAATAAAGGCTCATCTTCAAAGACATGATATATTCAAATTAGCCATATTAGATAAAGAGCTTAAATAAACCAGAAAGAAAACTGCACTAGCTATTTTTAAAAAAAGAATTAAATGGGGGGAGGGGGACCTGACCTAGAAGATATAGAAGAAAATTTCATTAAACTTTAAAGATTAACAAATACCTATACTTCACAAATTATTCTCAAAAAATTGAGAAAGAAACATTACTCCATATTCCTTTTATGAGACAAATATAGTCCAAATGAATAAACTGAAAGAGGATAAGGCAAAGAAAGAGAACTTTAAATCAATGTTATTAATGAATAGATTCAAAACTTTCAAATTAAATACTTAAAAAATTACAATAAACTATTCAAAAATTATTCATCATAATCAAATTGGACTTATACTAGAAATAGGAAGATAGTTAAACATTAAAAAATTAACAACCATATAAAAATAAAAACATTTAAAACCACATGACTATATCAATAGACAAAATATCCTTGGCAAAACACAACACTCACTTATACTTTTTTTTTTTTTTTTTTTTTTTTCTTTTCTGAGTGCATTTTTTTTAATATATTTTATTTGATCATTTCCAAGCATTATTCGTTAAAGACATAGATCATTTTCTTTTCCTCCCCCCCACCCCCCATAGCCGACGCGTAAGTCCACTGGGCATTAGATGTTTTCTTGATTTGAACCCATTGCTTTGTTGATAGTATTTGCATTAGAGTGTTCATTTAAAGTCTATCCTCTGTCATGTCCCCTCAACCTCTGTATTCAGGCAGTTGCTTTTTCTCGGTGTTTCCACTCCCATAGTTTATCCTTTGCTTATGAATGGTGTTTTTTTTCTCCTGGATCCCTGAAAGTTGTTCAGGGACATTACACCGCCCCTAATGGAGAAGTCCATTACGTTCGATTATACCACAGTGTATTAGTCTCTGTGTACAATGTTCTCCTGGTTCTGCTCCTCTCGCTCTGCATCACTTCCTGGAGGTTGTTCCAGTCTCCATGGAACTTCTCCACTTTATTATTCCTTTGAGCACAATAGTATTCCATCACCAACATATACCACAGTTTGTTCAGCCATTCCCCAATTGATGGGCATCCCCTCGTTTTCCAGTTTTGGGCCACCACAAAGAGCGCAGCTATGAATATTTTTGTACAAGTCTTTGTGTCCATTATCTCTTTGGGGTACAGACCCAGCAGTGCTATGGCTGGGTCAAAGGGTAGATATTCTTTTGTCGCCCTTTGGGCATAGTTCCAAATTGCCCTCCAAAATGGTTGGATCAGTTCACAACTCCACCAGC
Organism: Monodelphis domestica; assembly: GCF_027887165.1. Classification (NCBI taxonomy): domain Eukaryota; kingdom Metazoa; phylum Chordata; class Mammalia; order Didelphimorphia; family Didelphidae; genus Monodelphis; species Monodelphis domestica. The sequence goes on along the minus strand of NC_077227.1, from coordinate 470,457,263 downwards.
AATGAATTAATGTCCCTACTTTGCCACATCCCCTCCAGCATTCATTACTTTCCTTTGCTGTTATGTTAGCCAATCTGCTAGGTGTGAGGTGATACCTCAGAGTTGTTTTGATTTGCATCTCTCTGATTATAAGAGATGTAGAACACTTCTTCATGTGCTTGTTAATAGTTTTGATTTCTTTATCTGAGAACTGCCTATCCATTTCCCTTGCCCATTTATCAATTGGAGAATGGCTTGATTTTTTGTACAATTGATTTAGCTCATTATAAATATGAGTAATTAAACCTTTGTCAGAGGTTTCTATGAAGATTTTTTCCCAATTTGTTGTTTCCCTTCTGATTTTAGTTATATTGGTTTTGTTTGTACAAAAGCTTTTTAGTTTGATGTAGTCAAAATTATTTATTTTACATTTTGTGATTCTTTCTATATCTTGCTTGGTTTTAAAGCCTTTCCCCTCCCAAAGGTCTGACATGTATACTATTCTGTGTTTACCCAATTTACTTATGGTTTCCTTCTTTATGTTTAAGTCACTCACCCATTTTGAATTTATCTTGGTGTAGGGTGTGAGGTGTTGATCTATTCCTAGTCTCTCCCACACTGTCTTCCAATTTTCCCAGCAGTTTTTATCGAATAGTGGATTTTTGTCCCAAAAGCTGGGATCTTTGGGTTTATCGTATACTGTCTTGCTGAGGTCGTTTTCCCCCAGTCTATTCCACTGATCTTCCTTTCTGTTTCTTAGCCAGTACCAAATTGTTTTGATGACTGCTGCTTTGTAATATAGTTTTAGGTCAGGGACTGCAAGGCCCCCATCATATGTGTTTTTTTTCATTAATTCCCTGGATATCCTTGATCTTTTGTTCTTCCAAATGAACTTTGTTATGGTTTTTTCTAAATCAGTGAAGAAGTATTTTGGTAGTTCAATGGGTATGGCACTAAATAGATAAATAAGTTTGGGTAGGATGGTCATTTTTATTATATTGGCTCGTCCTATCCATGAGCAGTTAATGTTTTTCCAATTGTTCAAGTCTAGTTTTAGTTGTGTGGCGAGTGTTTTGTAGTTGTGTTCATATAGTTCCTGTGTTTGTCTTGGGAGATAGATTCCTAGGTATTTTATTTTGTCTAAGGTGATTTTGAATGGGATTTCTCTTTCTAGTTCTTGCTGCTGAGCTGTGTTGGAGATATATAGAAAAGCTGATGATTTATGTGGGTTTATTTTGTATCCTGCAACTTTGCTAAAGTTGTTGATTATTTCAATTAGCTTTTTGGTTGAATCTCTAGGATTCTTTAAGTAGACCATCATGTCATCCGCAAAGAGTGATAACTTGGTCTCCTCCTTGCCTATTCTGATACCTTCAATTTCTTTATCTTCTCTAATTGCTACTGCTAGTGTTTCTAGTACAATGTCAAATAGTAGAGGTGATAATGGGCATCCTTGTTTCACTCCTGATCTTATTGGGAATGCATCTAGTTTATCCCCATTGCAGATGATATTAGCTGTTGGTTTTAGATATATACTGTTTATTATTTTTAGGAATGACCCTTCTATTCCTATGCTTTCTAGTGTTTTTAATAGGAAAGGGTGTTGTATTTTATCAAAGGCTTTTTCTGCATCTATTGAGATAATCATGTGGTTCTTGCTAGTTTGCTTGTTGATGTGGTCAATTATGTGGATGGTTTTCCTAATGTTGAACCAGCCCTGCATCCCTGGTATGAATCCTACTTGATCATGGTGAATGATCCTTCTGATCACTTGCTGGAGTCTTTTTGCTAGTATCCTATTTAAAATTTTTGCATCTATATTCATTAGGGAGATTGGTCTATAATTTTCTTTCTCTGTTTTTGACCTGCCTGGTTTTGGAATCAGTACCATGTTTGTGTCGTAAAAAGAGTTTGGTAGAACTCCCTCTTTGCTTATTATGTCAAATAGTTTGTATAGTATTGGGGTCAACTGTTCTCTGAATGTTTGATAGAATTCACAGGTGAATCCATCAGGCCCTGGGGATTTTTTCTTAGGAAGTTCTTTGATGGCTTGATGGATTTCAATTTCTGATATGGGATTATTTAAGAATTCTATTTCCTCTTCTGTTAGTCTAGGCAGTTTGTATTTTTGTATATATTCATCCATTTCTCCTAAATTGGTGTATTTATTGCCATATAATTGGGCAAAGTAATTTCTAATGATTGCCTTAATTTCCTCCTCATTGGAGGTGCTGTCCCCCTTTTCATCTTTAATGCTGTGAATTTGCTTTTCTTCCTTCCTTTTTTTAATTAGATTGACCAGTACTTTGTCTATTTTGTTTGTTTTTTCAAAGTACCAGCTTCTTGTCTTATTTATTAAATCAATAGTTCTATCACTTTCGATTTTATTAATTTCTCCCTTAATTTTTAGGATTTCTAATTTGGTTTTCTGCTGGGGGTTTTTAATTTGATCGCTTTCGAGTTTTTTCAATTGCATTTCCAATTGATTGATCTCTGCTCTCCCTTGTTTGTTAATATGAGCTTTCAGGGATATGAATTTGCCTCTGATTACCGCTTTGGCTGCATCCCAAAAGGTTTGAAAGGATGTTTCGCCATTGTCATTTTCCTTGATGAAATTATTAATTGTTTCTATGATTTCTTCTTTAGCTAAACGGTTTTGGAGTATCATATTGTTTAATTTCCAATTGGTTTTAGATTTGGTTTTCCATGTACCATTACTAATCATTATTTTTATTGCCTTGTGATCTGAGAAGGCTGCATTCATTATTTCTGCTTTTTTGCATTTGTGTGCTATGTTTCTGTGACCTAATGTATGGTCAATTTTTGTGAATGTGCCATGTGGTGCTGAGAAGAAGGTGTATTCCTTTTTATCCCTATTTATTTTTCTCCATATGTCTATTAATTCTAATTTTTCTAAGATTTCATTCACTTCTTTTACCTCTTTCTTATTTATTTTTTGATTTGATTTATCTAAATTTGATAATGGTTGGTTTAAGTCTCCCACTAGTATGGTTTTATTGTCTATTTCTTCCTTCAATTCTCCTAGTTTCTCCATTAGAAATTTGGGTGCTATATTATTTGGTGCATACATGTTGATTAATGATATTTCCTCATTGTCTAGAGTCCCTTTTAACAAAATATAATTACCTTCCCTATCCCTTTTGATCAGGTCTATTTTTGCATTGGCTTTATCAGATATCATGATTACCACTCCTGCCTTCTTTCTATCAGTTGAGGCCCAGAAGGTCTTACTCCATCCTTTAATTCTGACCTTGTGGGTGTCAACCCGCCTCATGTGTGTTTCTTGAAGACAACATATGGTAGGGTTTTGGATTCTAATCCATTCTGCTATTCGTCTACGTTTTATGGGTGAGTTCATCCCATTCACGTTCAAAGTTATGATTGTCATTTGTGGACTCCCTGGCATTTTGATTGCCTTCCCTAATTCTAACCTTTTCTTCTTCGGCTCTACCTTTTAGTCCAGTGATTTACTTTGAATCAGTCCCCCTTGTCCCCTCCCTTGATGTTTCCCTTTTTAGTCCCTCCCTTTTTGTTCCCTCCCCCTCCCCCCTCTCTTTCCCTCCCTTTTTGTTCTCCCTCTCCCCCTCCCCCCCTTGGTTTTCCCTTCTCCTTACCCTTGTTGGGTAAGATAGAATTCAAGATCCCAATGGATCTGGATGTTTTTCCCTCTCAGAGTTGATTTCCCTGAGATTGAGGTTTAAGTAAACCCCCCCCCTCTCTTCCTCTCCTTCTTATAGGAGTTTTCTTCCCCTCCCCTTCCCCTGTGAATCTTTGTGTGAGAACCATTATTCTATTTGGTCTTTCTTTACCCCCTATTTATACATTACATTTTCCCCACATATTAGTATACATAGGTTGATATAAATGTAGTCCTTATAGAAGAGAATTTGAGTAAAAGAAGATAACATTTTTCCCCTTTCCTTAATATTTACCTTTTCAGGTATTCCTTGCTCTTTGATTTTCGGTATCAAACTTTCCACAGAGCTCTGGTCTTTTCTTTGCAAAAAGTTGGAAGTCTTCTATTTTGTTGAATGCCCATACTTTCCCTTGGAAGTATATAGTCAGTTTTGCTGGGTAGCTGATTCTTGGTTGGAGACCCAGCTCTCTGGCCTTTCTGAAGATCATGTTCCATGCCTTACGATCATTCAGAGTAGAACTTGCAAGGTCTTGGGTGACCCTGATTGGCATTCCTTTATATCTAAATTGTCTTTTTCTGGCTTCCTGTAGGATTTTTTCTTTTGTTTGATAGCTTTGGAATTTGGCAATTACATTCCTGGGAGTTGTCTTTTGGGGGTTTAGTGTAGAAGGTGTTCTGTGAGCTCTGTCAGTGGATGTATTGCCCCCTTGTTCTAGAATCTCTGGGCAATTTTCTTTGATTATATCTTGTATCACCATGTCCAGTTTGGTGTTTATTTCTGGCTTATCTGGGAGTCCAATTATTCTTAAATTATCCCTTCTCCCCCTATTTTCCAGATCTATCACCTTGTCGGTGAGATATTTTATGTTCTCTTCTAATTTCTTGGTATTTTGGCTTTGCTTTATTGATTCTTGCTCTTTTACACGATCATTGTCTTCCAGCTGCCTGATTCTGGCCTTTAAAGCCTGGTTTTCTTTTACAGTTTGGTCAAACTGGTTTTGTAGATGCGTGAATTTCTTTTGCATTATTTCCAACTTTTCCTCCCAGAAGGCTTCCATCTTTTTGGTCATTTCTGATTCAAATTCTTCATAGGTTTGTGGAGAGTTTCCATTTCCTTTGGAAGGTTTTGGAGCATTTTCTTTTATATTATCTTCTGTCTGCTCTGTATTTTGTATTTTGGCTCCATAGAATGTGTCCAAAGTCGCCCCTTTCTTCTTATTTTTCTTGGTATTTTGGGGCTTCTGTGGTTCTGTGGAGTTTGCCATTTCTGAATGTGGAGGATTAGTTTTTCTTGTCTCTTTCTGGTGTTCAGGGGCTTTAGTCCTGGGCAGATAGTTCTATGAGCTTTCCCTGGGTTAAACTGAATATGCCTCACTGGAACTGGAATGGAAGGGTCGGACCACGAGGCCACACTCTCCCCCTGGCTCGATTTCCGGAAGTTGCCTTCAGAATCGCTGGCCGTGAGGCTGTTTCGTCGGCCTGCGGGGGGATGGGCTGCCGCTTCCCCAAGCTCCGAGAGCACAGACTTTCACTGAGACTTGGATAGCAGGATCCAGCCCATGAGGCTGTCTTGCCCGCCCTGAGGGTTGCTGTTGTTTTGACCAGCTCTCTGCGGCGGAGGCCCCAGGCAGTAACTTTCACCCGGACCAACGGGCTCTCTGCAGCGGAAGCCCCAGGCAGTAACTTTCACCCGGACTGGGACTTGGGTAGAAGACCCTGAGGGTTGTTGTTCCTCAGACCCTGCTCTCTGAGCCCCGCGCGGCTGCCGCCGGGAGCCTTGGACTCTGCGCTCCTACCCCTGAGGTCCGAGTGATCTCGGGTTCTGGCTTTTAAGGGGAGCCGTACCTTTTGAACCGGGTCCAGGTCCAGGAGGAGGGTTCCCAGGGTCTGTGCTGTTGATCGTTTTGAATTTCGGCGCCTTAGGAGCTTCTAGTTTGAGATCGGTCGGGAAGGGTTTTCCGGAGATCTGAACTTCAGCTTTCTCTAAGCCGCCATCTTAACCGGAAGTCTCCCACTCACTTATACTTTAAAAACCTAAACACTTTAAAAATATGATAAACATTATCTAAAACCAAAAGGTACTATTTTATGTAATGGGAAAACACTAGAAACTTTCCCAGGAAAGTAGGGAAGTAAAGAATGGATCTTCCTTTCCTCAGAAGTCACAGGACATATGCCCAGCATGCCTTTGACCCTGTCATATTGTCTTTATCTCAGTTTTTCTGAGCCACTGGCTATTAATATACAAATCCTCTTCCCCATCCCTGACTTTCTTCTCTCTTACTCTCATCCAATATAATCCTGTTCCTGAAATGCCCCATTCATGATCTGCTCAATCCTTCCATTTTGTCTCTGGAATACCGACTCTAATTCATAAATGTCCAGTATTTTAAACTTTCTGTTCTCACTTTTACAGGTAGTTGAGTAGCACAGTTGAGAGCACTGGAATCAGGAAGACCTTTATTCTAATCTGGCTTTTTGCACTTAATACCTGGATAGCCATAGGCAAGTAGCTTCATCTTTTCCTGCCTCAGTTTCCTCATCTGTAAAGTGGAGATAATAATAGCACCTTATCCCTTTGGGTTGTCATGATGATAAAATCAGACAATATGTAATTGTAATGCACATTTCAAACTTTAAAGCTCTATATAAATGTTAGCTATTAATTTGCTGACCTTTGTATACATTTCCTTTGTTATTTGGAATTCCAAGAAATGTATTTCCCCTTCCCCATAAAACCTGAATAATAAATAAGGGAGATGATATGATACTAATTTGTGACTGCTCACCATCACCTACAGGGATGGAGAGAGGTTGAGAATTTTGATGGACCACCTCTCAATAAACTATTTCCCAATTACAAATGTCTAGATATATCCAAGGGAGGGGTTGAATAATGAGCTCCCAAAATTGTATTTATGGATCTGCCCCAGGGAACTTTGAGGTCTTTGATTTAGAGAAAGGCATTTGATCATATTAATTTGTCCTCACCAGTCAATTAATAAATTAATTTAATACCCAGAATCACTACCTCTGAGAATTTTGATCATCACTATATATGTATATATAAATATTTATATAAGTATGTATATATATTTATATAAGTATGTATATATATTTATATACAAGTATAAATATAAATATATATATATTTGTTTAATGATGCCCTCTCTAGTGGAGGGGAAGGAAAATTTTAAATCAAGAAAAAAATTAAAAGCATTAATTAAGAAAAGAAAAAATCTAGGTCACTTTCTGACCTACTCATCTCACATTATTCAGATATTTTCTCCAACTATCTCCTTCTTCAAAAATTATCTACTATGAAAAAATGGGTCTTCCCTTTATTAAGGAAAACCCTCTACATTGATCTCTGATTCTATCCCCTCTCATTTTCTCCAGCAGATTGTTCCTACTATCATCCAAACTTTTTCTCTTATCCTTCCTTGCCACCTACAAACAATGTCTCTCCCATCTTAAAAACAAAAATGTAATAGTAGTTATTGTCTGAGATTTCTCTTTCTCCTTGATCATTTGTTCATTAACACGTATTTATTAAGCACTTCTTCTCAGGCACTGTGCTAAATATTGGAGATATAAAGAAATACAAATATTTGGTTCCTGTCCTCAAGAAGCCCATATTGTAATGGAAGGGGGCAGGTCATATACAAACTACTATGTGCACATAAAATATAGAAAGAGCAGCTAAAGTGTAATGAGGGGGTAAAAGAGACATTTAAAAGCTCCCTTGAAGAAAGTTCGATTTAGGCAGAGTCTTGAAGGAAATCAGGAAAGTCAAGGAGTAGAAGTTGGAAGAATATTCCAGGCATAGAAGACAGCTAAAGAAAGACACAAAGTCAGGAGCTGAAATGTTGTGAGGAACAGCAAGAAGATCAGTATCACTGGGCAGTAGAGCATGAGAGAGAGAGAGTAATATATAAGAAACCTGGAAATCCAGGAAGTGGCAAGGTTATGAAGGGCTTTAAGAGACAGATAGAGGATTTACTTATTTTATCCTAAAGGTAACAGGGAACCACTGGAGTTTACCAAGGAGGAGAATGAGATGGTCAGATCTACACTTCGTGAAAATTACTATGGAAGATGGATTGATTGCATTGGGGAGAGATTAAAGGTAGTGAGAACAACCACATGAAAGAACGCTCCAAATAACTGATAATGAGGAAAATATAAATCAGAACATAGACAATGTAAAAAAAAGATAGCAATAAAAAAATTTAAGTGGTCTATCTACCCTTCCTCTTTTTTTTGCATCTGCTGCTCTGCCCAATTTCAACTGCACAGAACAAGATATTTCTCCCAGGATAAAATCATCATTTCTAAGCTAAGAACCAGGCTGCTAATTCAAGTCTTGATTAATAATGCCTCCTTCTGCCTTTTCTCTACTCTCTGATGAAGGGCAGGGTACCAAACTCTCTCCAGTGCCCTCTTTTATAGAGGGCAGAAATGGACTTGACTACACTACTTTGCACCTGCTGCCCTTCCTAGTTTCAGCTCCACAGAAGATGTTCCTGTGCTGGGCATCTCATCTCCCACTTCCTGACCTCCATCACTATATCTACCTGCCCTTTTCCTACCTTCTTTTGTAAACTCCTTGATACTGTCTCTCCTTTCGTATCTCAATTAATTACAACTGTAGACAATTAATTACAATTGTAGCACAGTGCCTGGCACTTGTAGGCATTTAATAAGTATTCATTTAATTAAATTTAATAAATTTATTGAATAGAAAAAAGGGGGAAAGGGAGAGGTGACAGGAATGATAGATATAGGCCAACTCTCATGCTAAGATGAACTTAAACCCTATACATTTCATCCTGTGATTCTACCTTCTTCTTCAAATAGATTAATATGTCAGCAGTCAAACAAGGTTGCCATTGAATATCTATATACAAGCATCAACAAATACTCACTAAATGATACCTGAATATGTGATGTCACTTTTCAATTTGTACAAGGTTACCTGGAGTTTCTACAGTAGTAAGTCTTTTTTAATTATTTTCCCACCACCCCCAGGCCTTAAATAAGAAAGTCTCCTTTGGTCGCTAATGCCTTCTGTTTTTCTAAAGCAGCAGTTCTCAAAATGTGATCATCTAAAAATAGTTCTGCAAGGTCAAAACTATTTTCATAATAAAATTGACACTTTCTTTTCAAATGTGGTAAATATGTAATTCTACATAAGTTCTTTAGGGAGTCTTCAATAATTTTTAAGACTCTAAAGGTGTCCTGAGACCAAAAGATTTGAGAACCATTTCCCTAAAAGTAGAGAATTCAAGAAGGCCATTTATCTGTCTCTTCAGGAGATGTAGAAGCTAGAGGTCTCACACATCAGTCGTCTACCATGAGCAGTAGAACATTTGTTAGATTAATGTTAATATCCCAATTCTACCTCAGTCTAGTTTCATACAATGGGCAAATCACTTTTCTCTAATGCCTCAGCTTTGTCCTACTTACTATGAGATATTTGGATTAGATTAGATGCATATTCATGTTCCTGCTAGCTTTAACATTCTAGGAGCTAAAAGCTAGACACACTCCTCTGACCTGGGACTTCTATACACCCAAATGAAATAATGCTGTAAGAAAAGTAATCATGCTTTCATAAATTTTGCCCTGTCCCCTCTCCAGAAGTAAAATCAAAGGCAAGACTCAATGTTTGGTCCAACCTAGGAAGGCAGTTTTAATTTTGTTTTAATTTTTTTTATCTTGGAATAGAAAAGTATTTCTTAAAATTTGTAGCCAGTAGTCCCATGAAAGCAGAGTGAATCTAGAGTCAGAAATCCTTAGGTCAAATCCTAGCTATGCCATTTAAAAACTGATTTAACTCTAAAAACGTCATTTAATCTCCCTGGGCCTTAGTTTTCTAATCTGTGAAAAGAAGACATTTGTCTAAATAACATGTCAAATTTCTTCCAACTCTAAATTTATTCTCCTCTGGTCACTTTGTAACTAACAAGAAAGGACAAATATTCAACTGGAGAATTACCGCCAGCATTCCCAATCAACAAGATAACTTCCTAATACCTAGCTATGTGCTCTGAAGATGAATGCTTCTGGAATTCATAGATCATAGACTTTGGAGTTAGGAAGGACCTTAGTGGGCATCTCCTCCAACTCATAATGAAAAGAAGGTCCTGCTATAACATGCAAGTCATCCAGTCTCAATTTGAAGACCATCATGTAGAAGGAACCTCTCCATTGCCTCCAGAGGCAATCTGCTCCCCTTTTAGATAGCTATAATGAAAATGGTTAGGAATTTTTCCTGACATCAAGTTTAGCTTTCTCTCTTTGCATCTTATGCCAATTGTTCCTGATTTCGCCCCAGGGAAATTCAAAGAAGTCAAATACTTCTTCGACTTGGCAGCCTTTCAAATGTCTGAACACAGCTATCACATCCTCCTTCTCTTCCCTGTCCTTCTCTTCTCCAGAATAAATATCCCTTGGTCCTTGAAATGATCCTCCTAGGGCATAAAATTAAAGGTCTTCATCCTCCTGGTTTCTCTCCCCTTTTAAATCTTTGAGCCCAGAACTGAATACAGTACTCCAGGTAGGGTGTATCAAGGGTAAGATATTCCTAGAAGCCATGTCTCTCAATGTAACCCAAGAAGATAGTTCCTTTGGTCATCACATCACACTGCTGACTCTTCCTGAGTATGCAATCCACTAAGGACCCCAAATCTTTTTCAGACAAACTTCTTTCTAATTATGATACACCACTATGTTCTTGGAAGATGATACTTTGAAAATCCAATAGGTTCTTGGTTTGGTTTGGTTTGATTTGATTTTTCCCCACAGCTATTAGTAAATGAGGTTATGCTTATTCTTAGAAAAATGTCTGAATTTGACAGGTTGGGGAATTTCACACCAGGGAAGCAAATCAAATCAAATCAACAGTTATGGCCTTTAGTCATGAAGTTCTTCCTAACTGGCATTAATATTTCCTATAATTTGAATATCTGTGTGAGAATAAAATAAAAACACAACAAAAAGCTCCTAGGGGAAAATAAAAATTTAGATAAGATGCAATCATTGCCTCAAGGAATTTACATTCTAGGAGGCATAAAAAGTTCGGTGAAAATGGAATTTCAGATGGTTTGACCAATTCAAGAAGTGGCTAGGGAATGAAACTGATTTTAATACTATTACTAAATCTTACACTGTTGGCCATCTTAAAGAAAATGAAAGTATGAAATAAAATTTGTTTGCATTGCTTGTTGTGGCTGAAAGAAATTCTGATCAAGCAATACCCCTAGAGATATAACCAAATGTATAAGTTCACTGATCTAGAAGGTAGCCAAGCTGCCCATGGAGTACAGACATTTGGATCATCATATTTTTGCGTTGTGTTCTCTTTATTTGGCACTGAAATAATTTTATTTAATTGTGCGATTCAAACAAGAGAACACCACCGGAGGTCACTCTGACCTTTAAAGGAATATTATGCATGGCCTCCCACAGGGCCAGAAGGCATTTTCAATTGCGATGGTGATCCAAGTATTCAGAACATTCTATTAGCCATGACTCAAGATGGTCGGCATAGACACAAAACAACACATAATTATACAATGACTTGGCAGGGCCTGCCCCCTCCCACCCCCCCCCCCCCCCACAAAAAATGCACTAAAAACAAAGAGGCAGATCAAATGTCAAGAAATTCCAAGAAAAAAAGAACTTAATGATTACAGAATAGTGCTAAGGTCAACAAAGTCATGGCTTTGATCCTTGTGTGAGTCAAATTAACTTTATTCTGTTTTATAGCAATGGACTATATCCATAACCCTGATAACTAATCACTAAACCTATTTGTGCCTGAGATGCCACCAGTTCCAGTTCCAAGTGACATGAAGCACAGTTCCCAGGCTAAAGGCTGAGGTTGGGCAGGGAGAGGTAGAAAAGGAAATAGACCATTTGGCAGCTTCCTACTTTAACTAATTCTTCTTGCAAACAAGCGCTAAGCTCTGATGTTTCTAAGCTCCAAAAGTATCAGACCTCTCTGAATCAGCACCCTAGGGAAAAAGCTCACTCACCTCACTCTAGTTCATTCTCTAGTTATCCCAAAAAAAGAAACATCATCAGACTCATAGGAGATTGGTTAACTCAAAGTAGGTCACTCCCATAACTAAAATTTAAAAACACACACACACACACAATATTTACTAATCAGCTATTTTGTCTTCAATATTCCAATATTGCTATTGCCTTTCCCTCACCACAACAAACCCTAGAAAGAATGCAGTAAAAATATTAGTCTACTCAACTTAGAAATAAGAAAACCTAGGTCAAGAGAGGTGAAGTGACTTATCCACTGTCACAAATGGCCGAATTGGGATACAATTCATTTTTCCTGAACTCAACCATGTAGTTTTGCTGCATATAATTTTTGTGACCTTGAGCAGTCACTTAACTACTCTCTAGATTTCATTTTCCACCACTCCAAAATGATGGTGTTGGACTAAGTGATCTCTTATGCTATCGCCTACATCAAAATTCTATGAACCTAAGAATCTAAGAATCAAAACTCCTATCTTTAAGGAGTTTCAAGCCTAGCTGGGAAGAAGAGACAAAACTAATATGTGAAACCAGTTACAAGCTGCTAAATGATATGGCACTGACTTCTACTAAAGTAGAGTCTAGAGAAGGAATCTGAATGGCCTGGAACAAGTAAAAGGCTTATCTTTAACTCTGGAGGAGATCTGCCTTCCTTTGTTCTATCTTGGTTGAGTACAATAAATACTTCAAGAGAATCAAAGCCAAGACCTATGAGACAATATTCTTATATATTCAGATAAAAATTAGTCTTTTACCTGATCCTTAACATAGATAGGTCTCATACCATCTGCATGACACATGTTGCATATAGGAAGAAAATCTCAGTGATAAAGTGAATTCAACTTAGACTTGGTTTTATATTCAACATAGGGAACCAATGGAAATAAAAGGCAGTAAAGCCATCACTATTCCTTCCCTTGCTCAACAAAAGGGCACTGAAACCCTTTTAGGAAAAAAGGCCCTATACTCATTCTTATATGACAGAATGAGCATTGAATATTGCATCAGGAAACGAATTCGAATCTAGGCATTGCCATTTATTGGCTGTGTGCCTTTCTGGAGTGAGGAAATTCTGGGGGCCAATCACACGGCACAAACTGTCCGATGTTGGATAATCTGCCTAAACTTTTTTCTCTTTGTTACAAGAGATTGCTCTCTCAGAGGGACAGATATATATGATATACTGGAATATACAGCATGATATACCGGGAAATACTGAATGATGTAGAATAACAACAAAATCAAAACAAAAGAAATCTCTGCATCATCAATTTCTTCATCTGTTAAGTATGGATTTTTGCACTACCTACCTAGCTAGGTTTGTATGAGGAAAATACTGTAAACCTTAAAGCACAATATAATATAATAGTGAAGTGTTTTATGAGTATTATTTCCATGTTGGAGACTAAGGCATAGATATTTTTACTGATTTACTCAATGCCACATAGCCCAGGCATGGCCGAGATGTAATAAGAATTAATAATAACTGTTTCCACACTCAAGCCCATAGCAAATATTCATGAAGGATTCATTCAACCTTATTGAATTTCCTGTAAGTGGTGCCTCGAATCAATTTCATTCCTCACTTCAGGAATATCATGGCCCTTCCCTAAACCCTCCTTTCTCTGTCTACCACTTTTCACCTATGTCTATAGATGGCCTCCACGTCCTTGTTTCTGCACTATCCTCTGATCTACTCTCCTGCATCTCCCCTCTAAACCTCATTATATCACCTTTTCCAAGCTCCTTGACTATGCTTCCTTAAATGGATCTATAATCTCACTGGTACTTTCTTTCAACACAAATCACACCCCATCCACACCTCCTCCTGAGCCATTCTAGAACAATTTGTTTCATAAATCTCATGGAATGGATCTACCCAGTATAATGGAGGAAGCAAATGGCTTCTGTAGAAGAATGGTAATTCCCTTATTTGTGAATTATAGTTCCATTTGGCCCTAACTTCCTGCTGAAGGGATTCTGCTTTACTTAGTTAAATTAAAATAACTGGGAGATTTCTCTAGGAGAAATTTTACACCATGAGATTTAGATTCAGGAAACTGATGTCCCAGCAGCAATGAGTAAGGCACAAGATCTTAGCTAAACAGTTAATCTGGGGCACAAAAGGCCAAATAGAACTGAGATCCATAAATTATACTGTTCTCCTTACAAAACAAAATTATTTTATATAATAATAACAGTAAAACTAACATTTAATAATAATAATTGTAACTAGTTGACACAATGGATAGAGTTCTGAGTCTAAGGTCAAGAAGTCCTGAGTTTAAATCCAGTCGCAGATACTTATTAGCTATATGATTCTGGGCAGGTCACTTAAACCAGTTTGGCTTAGATTCTTCATTTGTAAAATGAGCTGGAAAAGGAAATGGCAAACCATTATTTCCAGTATCTTTGCCAAGAAAATCCCAAAAGGGGTCATGAAGAGTCAGCCATGCCTGAAACAACTGAACAACAACAACAACAATAATAATAATAACAGCTACCATTTATATAGTGTTTGTTATGTGCCAGGAACTATGTAAGTGCTTTACAATTATTAGCTCATTTGACTCTCATAACAATCCTGGGGGTGGGGTTAGATGCTATCATTAGCCCCATTTCACATATGAAGAAGTTGAAGCAAATAGAGAATACGTGATCAATACCAGCTAGTAACTACCTGAGATTGGATTTGAACTCAAGTCTTCCTGACTCAAGGCCCAGTACTCTATCCACTGTGCCACTAGGTACCTGCATAGATTTTGTTTGTAGAAGAATGTAAACTTCTAGAGGCCTGGGTTGGCTTTGTATTTGTACTTCTCCAGCACCTGGCACTGTGCCGTGTACACAGTAGGAATTTAATCAGTGCATGAGCACTTGAATTTATAGTTACTCTTTCATTGCTATGTAGAGAACACAGCATTTAGCTTTTAACTAGGTAATTTGCACTTAGGATTCTGAATACTTTGACATACAATAGAATAAATAATGTCACAGGAATCAGAGGACCTGGATTCAAGTCCTGTTCCTGCTATTTACTAGCTCAGTTACCTTGAACAAGTTACTTTATTTATTTATTCATATTTATTCATCTAGGCTTAAGTTTCATTATCTATAAACTGAGGGTGTTGGATCAGATGACCTCTGAGTTCCCTTCTAGATATAAATCTTCACTTAATCTATTTTATATCTGATGATTTTTTATATTAGGGACTTTTACTACATTTCCTTTACTTATCCACCCCAGCTCTAGTAAGTGTTAAAAATCACTGTTGTCACCAAAACATCCTTTTAAAAATAGGCAGACTGTCTATCATATGTTCCTACAGAAAAGAAATCTGTACTGAAATAATTAGCCTAATGAAAACCAGCCCCTCTATTGGTCCTTCCCCTTAAAATTGAACAAATTTAAGAATATGCTTTCAAGGGTGCCTAAAAGTTAAAATTCAAACGTCACCCAGCAGAATGTTTTCCATGGGTCATCTTACAAGTCATGCAAGCCAACTTCTCACTTGATCAAAGCCAGAAGTCTCCATTCCTAAGATGTAGTCACACACGAACATGTGTGGGACCACAGAAGTAGCATCAGACCCAAGGACAAAGTTGTTCCCCCAATCAAAACCTGTTTCTCACAAAGCTAAAGCCTTAATTAAAATGTCCTTCCAGAAATATTCAGTGGAACCATGGTTGAACCAAGACTGGCCCAGGCCACATATCTGGGGGATTATTCATTCTCAAATAAAAGGCATTTGTTTTAAATAAAGAAGCACATTTTGGCAGAGAGTGGCCAGCTGATGGCCAATGATGGCTTTCCCCCTTTTTGCAGCATTTTTTCCTAAGCTCCAGTGAACACAAGGACATCTAAACCTGATGTTTCAGGCTTCCTCCAAGGGACAGTCCTCCAATGGGAAGAAGTTGTGATAGAGTGAAAAGAACACTGGAATTAAAAAGTCAGAAGGTTTGGGTACAAGTCCAGCCTTGGTTATGGATAAACTAGATGATAAAGGGCAATTTATTCTTCCTCTGAGCCTCAGTTTCTTCAATTCATCTATAAAGTAGGAATAATAACACTTGTACTGGATGCCTCACGGGATTATTATGAGTGATTTACTTTGTTACCTGTAAGATGCAATATATAAAAGTAA
The DNA here is from genome assembly GCF_027887165.1 of Monodelphis domestica. Taxonomy (NCBI): domain Eukaryota; kingdom Metazoa; phylum Chordata; class Mammalia; order Didelphimorphia; family Didelphidae; genus Monodelphis; species Monodelphis domestica. The sequence goes on along the minus strand of NC_077227.1, from coordinate 470,441,417 downwards.
TTTGTATTTATTATTACAAAATAGAGGACTGGATAAAAAGTGTGTGTGTGTGTGTGTGTGTGTGTGTGTGTGTATGTGTGTGTGTGTGTGTGTGTGTTTTCCAACTCAGTAATAAAAAAAAAAAATTTCCCCGCTAGGAAATAGACACTCTGTGACCACTTAAAGAGGTATCCATGCTACCAAAATAAGGATCCTTGAAACATTATAGAAATTATTATTTGGACACAATGTAATATCACTGGTAGAGACCAGAAAAGAAAGAGAACTTTATCCTCTTTGAAGAAAAGGCATTTTTGTGAAGCAAAAACTATGTTCCTTAGAGCTGTTTTTGTTCACAAGCTGGGTACCCTTTTTTTGGAGAGGAGGAGCATGACTAGCATGACATCTATATCTATAGCTAAACATCTAGCATGAAAGGGAGCCTCAGTTTCCCAAATCTAAGGGTAACCTTGATCACATCATCACACACCATTATTCCCTGCACCTGAAAAGTCTACATTTCTTTTCATCACCTTTCCAATACCTTCAATCAAAGATCTTGCTCTGTCCTGTCCACTTGCTCCCTGGCTACTCCATTCCTATCTCCTTGCCAAGAACTTTTAGACCACACTATTTACTGTTTAGTTATAATGTGCTTTTTATCATCTACTTTGTAAAAAAACACTTACCTCCTGTCTTAGAATCAATAGGTTCCAAGGCAGAAGAGCAGTAAAAGCTAGGCAATGGGGATTAAGTGACTTACCCAGGGCCATACAGCTAGGAAGTGTCTGAGGTCAGATTTGATCTCTCAACTTGAGATTCTGTGAGTGAGAGATTTGGTTGCTATAGAGGAGCTAGAAGACATGAGAGATAGGATTTTAAATGGCTATTTTGATGGGGAAAAGACATATCCCTAGCCTGATTTGGGTGCCACCATCGAGAAAAACAAGAAATATTCTCTAACATAGAAGAGACAATATTTTGGCAGTAGGGAAGAAACCAGCTGGAAGATTAGTTCTGAGTCACTCCTGTTTTTAGTTTTATATTCAGGCAGTGAGATGGAGAGGTTTGAGCATCTTCTCCCAAAGGTACATTGAAGGCCATCTCTCCCCAGGGTACTGATGAGTCACTTCCATCTGCACAAGCCATTTACAATTAAATTTCTCTACTGCTTTTAACTTTCTAAAGTGTTTTTTTTTTCCTCAATGATCTCATTTCATTTTATCTTTACAATGACTGTGAGGAAAGTAGAATAAGTAATCAGTTCTACCAACAAGAATTTTCTGAACACCAACTATGTGTGGACCCCCATATTTCTCACTGTTGAAAGGCAAAATTTATATATGGCACACTAAGAAACTCAGTTTTCTCATTTGCAAAATAGGGATAATTATACTTGTATTACATACCTCAAAGGGCTATTATGAAAAAAGAGCTTTATAAATGACATAATATTTTAGAAGTGTGGGATATTCTTGGGAGAGACCAGATTTTGACACACATATAATGGAGAATAGAATAACAGAAATGCTGACTATATTGGATGCCAAAGGTATTGTCATTTGACAAATGACAGAAAACCAAGGCCTATAAACCTCTCTAGGCCACTGTTTACTCGTCTGGAAAATGAGGAAATTACACTAGATGGATCCAGAAAAGTCAAAAGACTTGTCCAAGGTCACACAAGTAGTAGGTTATAGGACTAAGATTACAATACAGGTTCTCTGACACCAAATCCAGTGCTTTTTGCCCCTTGTAGGACAACCTAATAACAAGATTCCAGAAGCATAGAATTCCTGCATCTCAGAGTTGGAAATGACCTTAGAGATCCTCTAGTGTAACCACACCCTTTGATATTCTACTAACTAAATATCTGGGGATAAAGTTCAAGCTGGACTTGCTTTACACGACATGCTACTTAAAAGAACACTGAGTTGCAACAGCATAACATGAATGGTCATTCTTGGCTCAAAAGTCACAAGAGCAAAGAGCTTGGACTTCTCTGAAGGAATGAGCACAAACATACATATAATAATAAATTACCATTATATAGTGTGTTAAAGTTTAAAAAGTACTTTACATAAAGATATCTTGTTTGATCCTTGCTGCAATCCTGAGAGGTAAGTGCTATTATTATTTCTGTTTTGCAGACAACAAAACTAAGGCTTAGAGAGGCTATGCCCAGTTATTGTCCAAGATCATTGAGCTAACAGATATTAGAGGCAAGCTGTTAATCCAGGTTTCTTCCCTGGTACTACTCCATGGTACATATTCAGTGCTAGAACTGAGCTCAAGAAGACTGAGGTTCAAATCCTGCCTCAGACATAAACTACCTGTGTGCTACTAGCTAAGTCATTTATTCTCTCTTGAACTCAGTTCTTTCCCTGCAAAATGAAGGTGTTGAACTAGATGGTCTCTAAGTTTCCTTCCAGTTTCAAATCTTTGATCCTATGAACCTGTGTTCATGAATAGGTATATGAAATATGTGTAAAGTATACACACATATGTATATATGTACTTCTGTGTGAAGATGCAATATTTCAAAAGTTTTAGTGCATTTAAGTTATTAAAAACTTTGAACTATAACATGTCCATATGCATATATGGAGGGAGATGGACAGAAAAGTGTAATAGTTAAAGGAATCATAGAGTATTGAAGAAGGACAGAGGATATGGAAGGTTTTATAACAGGGAATAGAGGAATAGAAGGGATAGAGGGAATGTGGCTTCAGGTGAAGTAAAAGGAGAGAGATACCCCTGCTGAGAGAATATCTTTGAAAATTGGGGTTCCCAGAAATGGGCCAACTATGATAGCCTGAGGGGATGTCTTCTCTATTGATTGATGTTGAAGATACCCCAGAGCAGGTAAGCACAGACCCCTCCTGAGGGACAAGCCAACCCCCAGAGTAAAGTCACCTGGCAGGTGTCCAATAAGGACCTTTTATGGTTGAATGGCTGTCCTTAGGTTCTGCTCCCTCTATGTCCCCTGAAATGATAGTCCTCTTATCTGAATGCAGGTTATTTAACTCAAGATGAATTTAATAACAAGTTTGGGTTGGGAGGTATTAGGGAAGAAGGAGCCTAGATTTCCCTATATTGGGTTTGAGTTTCTCTCAGTTTTTGAGCCTCAGGCTTGTGGAGGGTTTCTTTTATTCCGGTCTATGCTAATCTATGCTAGTTTTCTTAAGTTCAAAGTCTTTAGCAGTAGACAGCAAAAGGAAGGAAAGGTTCTGATGTTCAGATCTGGTTGGGCCTGTCTCTTTGGGCTGAAGCCCTAAAGACTGGCCTTACAGTTCAAACCACTCCCCTTAAATCCTTTTGTTCGATGACGATCACAGGAATCCAGGTAGAGTACACAGTTGGGAAAGACCCAGGAATAGAGATACTTCTATCCCAATACAGGGAGAGAGCACTCCTTCTGATCTGAGGGCCAGGAGAGTGTCAGGAGACCAACTGTCACTCTTCAAGTCCCCCTCCCCCACTAACTGTCATTCTGTCAACATCTCTCTAACATTCCAACTGCTGTTTGTTCCACCCGAGTGGCAGAACGTCCAAAACTTGTTCAGTTTTCCTTTCCACAATAGATAGACTGATAGACAGAGTGATTATAAAAATAGATGGGTTGGTAGGTAGATAGAAAGACTGAGATCATATAGACAGATGATAGGTAGGCATATAGATGATAAAGACAGAGATGATGGAGAAAAATGTGAGATATACAGACAGATAGATAGAGAAAGGTAGGTAGGTAGATAGATAGATAGATAGATAGATAGATAGATAGATAGATAGATAGATAGATAGATAGATAGATACAGATAGATAAATAGATGAAGTAGATAGAAGCAAAGTTCTTTTTGAGATTCTCTGAAAGTCTTACAGGGAAGTTCACCTTACAACCTTCATTCTGACCTGGTATAGTCAGTAACCATGTCAAATAAAAAGTAACCTAGTCATGCCCAAACCCATGACAGTGAAATGAAATCTAACTCCAGACCTTGGGGAAGGAGTTCAACTCCTCTCAAAAGCCCTCTTCTCTCATCCTTAAACTGCATTCACAAAAGGATTAACACCATTCCATGCCCAGGCCAAATACTCAAGGCAAGCTTATTCCATGCCTTTAGGCTAAGGAAGTTTCTGGGACCAGTTATCTGGGACTGGGCAATAAACAGAGATTAAAGTCTGTCCACAAAAGCAGCCTCCCTCCCTATAGTTGGCACTATAAATTTTTAATCAAATCTTTACTGTGTGCTGCTGTACTTGGTAAAGACTTTGGTTATCCAGAAACACACACACACACAGACACACACACACACACACACACACACACACACACATTTTCCAGCTTTTCTTTGTCAATTGTGGCATTTTTGCACCAAGGCCACCCAAATACTTGCAAAGACTCCTAATCACTGGAGTCATAAAGGATTCCATGTTCAAGGAAGAATAATCTCAAAGGCTTGGGACACATTGGGTGCTTTTTCTAGTGTGACCTTTGGCAAGTCACTTCTCTAAGTCTCCGTTTCCTCTTTGATAAAATGAAGGGCTTGGAGTATATGACCCCTAAATCCTTCCAGCTTTGGTTGTCTAAGAATGTATTGGACATTGGACCAACAGTATGGGAGGGAAAATTCAAAACATTCCAACTTCTAGCACCTAGAGATTTATGAGAGGCTAAACCAAAGGAGGATAGCCAATCAGTAGCATTAAGTGCCTGTTATATATCAGATACTGTGCTAAGTGTTGGCTATACAGAAAGAAGAAAGAGTCCTTGTCCTCAGGAAGTTCAAAGTCTAATGGGGGAGACAAAATGAAAACAAATATATATAAACAAGCTATAAACAGGATGAATAGAGAATAATCAACATAGAGAAAGTGTTAGAATTAAGAGAGGTAGGGAAAGGCTTCCTGTAGGTGGGATTTTAGCCAGATTGTAGGGGAGGCGGAGAAACCAAGAAGAGACAGGGATGAAGAAGGAAAGGGCTCCAAGCAGGAAGGATAGCCAAACAAAAGGCCCAGAACTGAGAGATGGAGTGTCTTGTTCATGGTTCAACAAGGAAGCCACTGTCACAGGACTGAAGAGCATGTGGGGTAAGGTGGGTATGGTGGGTAAGAAGACTGAAAAGATAGGTGGGGAGCAGATTATGAAGGGCTGTGAACTCCAAACAGAGGATTTAGTATTTGATTCTGGAAGTGACGGGAAGGCATTGAAGTTTATTGAAGAGGGAAGGGTTTGAAAGGGCTGACAAGGTCAGACCTACCTACCCCTTTAGGAAAATCACTTAGTTAACTGAATGGAGCATAAACTGGAGCAGGCAGGGACTTGTGGTAGACAGACCAGCCAGTAGTTCTCTCGAAATCTGGCCTTGCCAAAGGATTTCAGAGAAGTTCAGGCCTGTCTTTTTGGCTGCTTTTCCTCAGTTGGCCCAAAGTGTCTTTATAGCTCTGTCATAGGCCCCTGCAATAGCCTAGGCATGAGTTGACAAAAGCCTGCACTAGAGTGGTAGCAAAATTAGAGGAAAGAAGGGGCTCCATTTAAGAGATGTTGCAAAGGTGCAATCAACAACCATTAGCAAAAGATTGAAGATGTTAGTCAGTGCCTTCAACAGTAATGGGAAAATTTGGAAAAGGGGAGGGTTTAGGAAGAAAGATAGTGCAGTTTTTGACATATTTAAGATTTAAAAAATTTTTAAGAGTTTTAAGAATTTAAGATTTCTACTAAACATCCAGATCAAGATGTTTTGATGATTCTAAGCTCCTATCCAAATCCTTGGGGGATGCTCAGCTATCAGTGATGAGTCCTCCCAAAAAATATAATCATTTGTGGTGCTTGGGCTCCTTACCAATCCATCCTTGCTGGAGTAGTGACAATGACAGACACTCTGTGTTATTAGTACGATACAGTGAATATAGAGGGACGAACCTAGAGTCAGAAGGACAGAAATGATCAACTCCCACCTCTTACCCTTACTAGCTCTAAGTCTAAGTTCCTTCACTTTTGGGCCTCAGTTTTTCTAACTACAAAACAAGGCTGGCCATGCCTATAGCATTCTCCTCAACGGGTTGTTGTTAAATTCATACGATGGGATGGTATTGTAAAAATGAGATCCTATGATACAGGTTTTGAAAAACTTAAAGAGTTGCCTAAAAGTAAATTAGGGTTACTCTTGGGAAGACCGATTCACCTGCTACAAAGGGATGTTATAGAATTATGAAGAGATGTATTTCTAACACCACCTATGAATTATGGAGAAGGAAAAAAGAAGAAAAAAAATTCTGAAATCCCCAATGCCTTGACCACTTTGGAAAAGTAACTCCTAAGAAACTTCTTCTTGATATCAAAATAAAGTCAACAGAATTAAGAAGGGAATTTGAAAAAATAATCAGGAAAAGAATGTCTGTTCCCTCTTCTTTTGGATAAATGTCAAACAATCAAATAAATAGTGTATTTCTTTTAGGCTCATTCATTTATTAAGAAGTAAGCATCATTCTTTCACTGATTTGTTACTTTATTCAAAAATGCATTTTTAGAAGTGTACAGAGCACCATATTAGATGCCAGGGGAGATGTAATTTTTTTTGACCAGATACAGTGTTTGCCTTTAATGAGTTTGCAATCTCATAGGTAGATGAGACACAAATATAGAACTATATGATATTACATAGTATCATACATCTAGGGCAAGACAGGACCTTAGAGATAAACTAATCCAAATTGAGGCCCTATCTTTGAGCTGCAGGTGGAATAATGGATTCAGACTAGGAAGACTTGAATTAAATTCCCATTTCTGATATTTACCAACTATGTGCTGAGGGACAAGAATATTTCACCTTTCTAGGCCTCAGATTCCTCACCTATAAAAGGGGATTAATGTCTTCTATAGTATCCTACTCAAGAATTGTTGTGAGGCATCAGTAAGAATGTATATAAAACATTTTGTAAACATTAGAGTGCTATGTAAATGTCCACTTATATTAGGCAACATGATAAGTGCATTAGTCAGAGCACAATGCTATGTAAGATCATTGGGCCATCATAAAGGGTGACATTTGAGTTGGTCTTAAAAGCATTGGTAGGAAATAAGAAAACAAAGAAAGGGAAGAAAGGCATTCCAGGTATAGAGATCAATATGAGCCAAGGTGGATAGGAAGGAAAATCAAATTTGTACTGAAGAAAAAGAAAATGATTCAGTTTTGCTAGAGATTACTTTCATAGATAAAAGATTAATAAATGGTGGTAATATTGTGGAGGGTTTTCAATATCCAGCAAAGATGTTTGAACTTTACTTAGGAGACAGTAGGAAACCTCTGAAAATTTTGATCAGAAGGACAAGATTAGGGGTCAGTTGAGCAGCTCAGTGGATTGAGAGCCAGACCTAGAGATAAGAGGTCCTAGGTTCGTTCATACCTAGATTCAGACACTTCCTAGCTGTGTGACCCTGGGCAAGTAATTTGACTCCCCTTGTCTAGCCCTTAACACTCTTCTGTCTTAGAACCAATTCATAGTAGTGATTTTAGGATAGAAGGTAAGGGTTTTAAAAAAAGAGAACAAGATTAGATCTGTGTCTAAGGAAATTTGTATTCATAGAATTATACATTCTAAATTTTTTCATTGGTTTTCTCTTGGCATCTTCCAAACAATCCAAATGAGTGTGGGTGAGTAAGGAATAACTGAATAAGGAAGTATCAAAAAGATAACAAAAGGTGGAAGAGCTGATAACCTAATCATTGGTTGGGTTCATGATCTACCAAGAAACTTTGCTATTCCAAGAAACTGTAAATGTAATTTCAAGGGATTTAAGTTTTAAGCTGGAAGGAATCTTGGAGATCATCTAATCCAAATTTTTTATGTTACAGATGAGAAAACTGAGAATCAGAAAGACTAAGTGACTAACCCGAGGTCATGTAGGTAGCAAGAGGTAAGTAAGATTGGGATTTAAACCATGGTTCCCTGATTCCAAATCCAGTCTTTTCTGTACCACCAAGTTGCTCCTAGCAACAAATTAGTACTTAAAGTGATAATAAATCCCATGACCAACTCCCTACTTATAAGAAATGTTTCTCTCCTCCTTTTCTGGTCCCCTCCTCTTTATACTTTCACATATTATGCTCGCTCTCTCTCTCTCTCTCTCTCTCTCTCTCTCTCTCTCTCTCTCTCTCTCTCTCTCTCTCTCTTTCTCACCCCTCCCTTCCCCCTCCATGCTTTAGAGTCTGGACAAAGTCAAACCAGTGGAGCTGAGGCACAGTGACCCCAGGGGAAGAGTCCAATTAGCTGTAGTTGTCCCTCCCTTCCAGAATGTTCTGCACTTTCTTTCACAAGTGATGACAGTGGTTTATAAAATGTGAAAGGCCTTTCTACCTGGGCCATTCTAAAGCATCTTCAGGGGATAGGAGAACAAGTCACTGATAAAAGATGTACTCATGAACAAGAACCTATGAAAACCGTTTATGCCCATTGTTTCCACCTTTTAAAAATTCTAACTCCCCTAAAGGTCTTCCTACTACTGCTGTTTATTCCTCCAACAGAGGTTTTGGATTTCTTTCTTTTTATTTTCTTTTTTTTTAAGACCTCAGGCTGTTTCAATTCACTAGCTCATGGGGAAAGAATCCATTTGTGGGTGAATAGTTCTACCCAAAGCAGCTGCTAGCCAGTCAGGATGCAAACAGCTCACACCCCAGCTGTACTGTACTTTAAAACCCAAAATGAGTAATCCCCAGTCACAGTCCTGGACGTACATTTTCCACACGATCTATAAATCTAGGTTTCTGCAATCCCACCCCATATCCCTGTTCCCTGGGTAGACTTCCCACAAGTCTGGATCGTGGATTCTTTATTCCAACATGGTACCTCTCCTTCTCTATCCTTCCCACTGCAGCTCAAATAAACCTCTCTATCCCATCTAACTCTCAGAGGCCATATTTTCTAATTGAGTCTCATTCCCTAAAATAGCTGGGAGCATCCTCTTTTCAACACTCAGCCTTTATGTACAACTTGAACCTCCTTATCATCAGCTACACCCTTCTTTCTCCCCTCCTAACCTCAAAGAACATCCTCTCTCCTCCATAGAGTTGTTGATTCCTGCCATCCTTTGGAACATGCCCCAGGCTAACGACTGGACCCACCTTGTCTTCTGAGGAAAGGAAGAATCAAAAAAGCTGGCACTGAGCCAAGGTAGGCCACCCAGATTGTTGCATAGGCTGAGAGGGGCTTTCTCCATGAACAGTAATGGCTTACTAACAAGGAAGTATTATCAGAGAGCAACGGCTGAAACCAAAAAGATATCAATGCATTTGCATAACAATTATTTATTGACCATTTGGTTTCTGCATTGCTTTTTAACTTTTTATATGGGTATGTCATCCCTCAACCAATTAGACTGTAAATAGTCCAGGAGCAAGGCTTAGGTTATCTCCACAGGACTAGGCACGTAGTTGGTGCTCAATAGTTAAGATTTTGTTCTTTGAATTAGGAGCTGCACAGGCTATCATTTCAGGACTCTTGTTCAAGCTTACAAAGACATACACCCAAACCAGCAGTGATAACTCCAGTGCCTTCTACTGTAACAGCAAAGGAGGTGACTCCTCTCCTCTCCCAAAGCTGGAGTCCTAGGAGAATAGGGCAAGTTTAGGAGGTGGCCTTTCCTAGCAGGGACCAACCCCATTAGGCTGAATATAAGAGCCACCAAACAAGTACTTTCTTCATAGCAACATGGGTGCTGCTGGGGGGCAATTCAACTTAATTCAATAGAATAAGCATTTTGAAGTGCCAACTATATACAAGGCATTGGCAGCAGATAAAGTGCCAAGCCTGAAGTCAGAAAGATTCATTTCCATGAATTCAAATCTGGCCTCAGATACTTACTAGCTATGAGATCCTGAGCAAGTCACTTCACCCTGTTTGCCTCAGTTTCTTCATAAAATAATCTGGAGAAGGAAATGGTAAATCACTCCAGGATTTTTGCCAAGAAAATCTCAAGATAGGGTCACAAAGACTTGGACAGGATTGAAATGACCAAACAGCAAAAACAACATGTACAAAGCCCTGTGCTCAATATCTCCAGAAGCATAAACCTTAGACTGCTGACCCTTCCATTTACCATCTGAATGATCTTAGGCAGTTGCTCTTCACATTTCCATTCCACTTTCCTCAAGCTCAAAATGCAGATATTATCTAGAAAACATCAGACATCCTTGCCACCTCTAAATGTGTGATACTGTGATCATACACAAGCAAAGAACTATAAACATAATACTCTGAAGAGTGAGAGCACTGACTAAAGGGATTAGGGAAAGATTTCTCCTAGGTGGTGCTTTCTATACCAAAAGCAATATACAGTATTCCCAGACCATATCTGAAGAAAGTGATTTCACTTTCCTTTGGTATTTACCTGGGCAGCTATTTAGCACAGTGCTGAACCTGAGTTCAAATTCCACTTCAGACACTTACTAACTTTGTGATCTTGGGCAAGTCACTTAAAAACTCTGCTTTAGTCTCCTCACCTATAAAATGAGGATAATAAAAGCACCCCCTCCCAGGTTTGTTGTTTTTACAAAATGAGATGTAAAGTACCAGCCAAATAGCATCATTATCATTATTGTTATTATTATGATCATCCCCTAAGCCACAGGTAAAGAACCATGACTTTTCTCTGCTCTAGATTATTGCATATATATATATATATATGATCATAGATGATCATAAATTCCCACTTTTTACTAACTGGGGAAACTCAGATTCATAGAAGTTTGGTGAGTTACCCAACATGACACAGGTTATAAGCATGGAGATTTTTCTCACATCACAAAATGGTCACCATTGGGGCAGTTGTGTCTATTTTAGCCAAAAGCCTTCAGTCACAGCTTGCTGGTAAAGTAACTAACTCTGAAGAATCCCTTGATCTCTCCTAGTCATCTAATAAATCCTCTCTGTCCTTTAAAAGCCAGCTCATGAGCTACCTCTTCCATTAAGCCTTCTCCAATCACTCCCCCCTTACTGCTCCCTCTTGCCCTTGAACCCCTATGCCACTTTCTTGCAGATACTTACTACATATATTACTTTGTATTGTGAAGGACTTTTTTTCCAGTGTATGTCATTTATTTTCCTAACCAACACCAATCAATTCAACAAACATTAAGCATCCACTGTATAATAGATACTGTATTAGGCACTGGAGATTTAAAAACCAAAAATAAAGCACTCTCCACCATCTAAAAGCCTATATCCTATTAGGAGAAACAATATGAACACATATAAGAAAATACAAAATATATACAAAGTGATTTATGTGGGAGGGTTAAGGTATAGCTCTTTCAGGACAGCGACCTTGATACAGACTTTGTACAGTGACTAACACAAAACATTTTGAATCACAGAATATTAAAGGTAGAAAGTACCTTAGGGATCATATTTCAAACCTCTCTCCTATAGTGGAAAATCATGTGCTACTAGAAAAACCTATGCTATTAGAAAAAGCAGATCAATGAATTTTTTAATTACTACATGAAAAGAAATCATATTTTCAATGCTTGAAAGTGTTCCAATTTATATTGATCAAACATCAAAGCTCCATCTCTGTGAGCCTCAATTTCCTTGTCTGTAAAATGAGGATAATGGTAATGATGATCATGATACCAAAAATATTAACCTTTCAGGATCTTTGCAGGGAAAGGACTTAAAATTTCAATATTACACTAGATCAGTGATGGTAAACCTTTTAGAGACAAAGTGCCCAAACTACATCCTCATGCTGCATCTGAACCACTCTCTTACCCCAGAGGGAGGAGGGAGGAAGTGCTCCCCCTGATGCTGGGCAGAGGGGTATTTGAAGTGAAAAATGTCCTCAGGTGTGGTGGAGAGGGGAAGCAGAACAGCCCTCTCCAGTGCATGTGTTACCCAACATGGCAGTAGATGATCTCTAATGTCCCTTCCAGCTCATACCCCTATGATCTTAGGTAGCTAATATGAGCTATTCTTATGGAATAAGATAAAAAGAAAGGATTACTATACTGTCAAGAGGGGGCTGGATGAACCCAAACCCCAAGTTTTTTAAGTGAACTAAAAGCAACCTACTTTATTGTGATTATCACCACCAAAACCAATCTTCTAAACAATTTGGGTTTTTTTTTCCATTTTGACAATTTCCCCAACTTCCTGGGGATGTTCCTCATTTCTAGGGGGCTGGAAAAGATGGCTTCTGAGAACCCTTTTAGCTTTAAATCTTGATATTAACACTTAGGATTCACATTAGAAAAATGACTGCAAACGTTAAAACATCAGTTACAAAATTTCACAGAGCTGTAGAATGAAGACATTAAAAAAAAAAAAAGGAAGAGGCAGCAGGCCTGGGAAGGGAACCAATTGAAACTTCATAGAAAAAATGCAATAAATACTTCTCCTAACATATCACAGATGGCGTCCTTCTAGGACAACAAAATTTCCAAATGGTTCTTGGGTAATGTTATGGTGTTACCATTATTCTGATGCTACTAGAGAAAGTAGATCAAGAAATATGTTTGTAATTGGCTGAAGGGAGCCAGGCAACGTTCAATGTGTATATATATATATATATATATATATATATATATATATTAAGTAATTACTGTGGTCAAAAAGGGCATCTTTGAAAATTTATTCTAATATATTCTAATAAAACTGTAAAAAAGATAGCGAATGAGAGGGCAAAAGAACAAATTTGAGAAGAGGCTAGAAAGGGAAAAACACATACCTAAAACATTAAACCCAGAATGTAAAAACCAGTACTTGTACTCTGGACAACCCCTGAAGAGTGTGGAGGTTGCATTAGGAGACAAAAATAAAATCTGACTTAAAAAATAAAGAGAGCTGTAAGGATCCAATGAGAACATCACATACATGAAAGTGTCCAGACCTTCTATATAACATTTAATCTAAGTTTCACTGGATTTTAAACCATAACATGATATAGGACAAAAAATAGAAATAATGTCATATTGAAATGATGTCAGAAAGAGTATAAGTGAATTTTTATTTTATTCATATTTTTACATTTTATTTCTCTCTCAACAAATTACTGTAGGAAGGGACACAAAGGATATTTGTGGGCATGCATTTAGCCATCTTAGTCTCATGTCTTAGAAAACAACCTTGCACACAAATTGTCCTTCTACTGCCACTTGTCATATTCTACACTGAAGGAATCTTGAGTTATTCCTATTGTTCTTAAGAAAGATATCAACTATATATCCCAGAGGATAGAAAATACTTCAAAGGAAAGGATGGAGACCCTGGGAGCAGACAGAACATAGTATATACACTGATCATTGTGATCATTGCGTTATTTTTTTTTACTTTCCTTATTAAAAGAGAGAATTTGATGTGGAAGTTGGGTGTATATTAAAAAATGATCATGACATAAAAAACAAAGGTATCAATAAAACTTTTTTAAAAAAGAAAAAAAAGGAGAAATAAAGAATGGCAACTAAAATCTTTAAGTCCCAGGAAAACTGGTTCTGCCTCACTCATCCTTTAGCATAGAATGTGAGACCACTTATCAAGTATATGGTAGAAAAGAATCTTTTTCAAATCTGAGTTAGATTGGAGGCAGTTGGGTGGCTCAGTGGATTGATAGCCAGGCCTAGAGATGGAAGGTCCTGGGTTCATATTTGACCTCAGACACTTCCTTGATGTGTGACCCTGGGCAAGTCACTTAATTCCCATTGCCTAGCCCTTGTCACTCTTCTGCCTTGGAGCCAATACCCAGTAATGATTCTAAGGCAGAAAGTAAGGAGATATATATATGGGGGGGAGAGAGAGAGAGAGAGGTTAGACTAAGTTCTGTAGTTACTTCTGAGATTCTATGATTTTGTGTAAAAGAGGCCAGGCAGAAAAGGAGTCAGAAAGAATGATGTAATGAATTGACAGAACTATTTCCAAAATACACTCTGGCTCACAGACCCATGGAAACACAAAAGAGAAAGTTGTATGACCTAATTAGAAAATAAAAATAATTAATAGTGATCACTGTAATGCATGAACTATTTCCTTTTAATCATAAATAGACCTTCAGATCAAATCATTTTAGTAAAGAAGGAACAGAAAAAATCAAGTTTAATGAGAACAGCCAATGAAAACTCAGGCATAATAAGGAAGATAGGGGCTGTTAAGTATGTTCAAGGCTGAAAACTGGTCAGTTATGTACCAATGGGCCTATGGCCAACACAGAAAGGGAATCATTGAATTAGTTAGAATATGTGATTCTTGTTTAGAAATTCCTAGAAATATTTGTGACATACCTATAGCCACAATAAGTGCTATGATGTATCATAGTTATATTGAGTCAACATTATGCTTTCAGCCAAAGAAAAATGTCAGGGAGAAGTGTCAATCCTGCCTGAGTAAACCGTGAGCATGAAACACTTACGCTGGGGAGGAACTCTCACTAGCTGCAAACAAATGATCAGTGACAAAAGCCAAGTTGAGGTAAACATAAAACTTGCTCTTACTGGCATCTGATATCTGGTGGATCATTTTGAGATAGGTATGATATCAAAAATACAAGTTTATTTAACCCTCAATAGTTTGCACATGCATGAATTAAGCCTGTGAGTTGGTACATACCTTTCCCAATTATTAACAGAGGCTCCGTGACAAGAGTTTGCTCAAGGGCTGGAAAATGAATGTGTGCATTCATGTATTGCAATTCTGTGCCATTTTGTGGTCAGGATGTCATTAAGTAATGGTTTAGAACTTTATGACTTCTTTAATTATCTGCCTTTCCAAAGAGGAGTTTTCCAACCCTTTCTATCCCAGAAAAGATTTCAGGAGACCTTCGATTTTAGCAGCTACCCCATTGTGCACCTTACTATATAGCTGAGGCATGAGATGACTCATTAATGACCATAACATTCTACTTTCACCTTCTATGTTACCTCATGAAGTACAAGCAAGAGAAAAGAGAGGTCCCATGTTTAAAGTCAGAGACAAAGCTGATGGCAAAGTGGAAACAAAGGCCCAGGTCTTCCCATTCCCAAACTTATGCTCATTCCACCCAAGAAGAAAGGTCACACTGAGGAGTGACAGAATACCACACATCTCTTCACCTACCAGCTTTCCAGCCTCAGTCATTTTTTTTATCTACTTTGTGCCTCTGATAGTTTAAAGATGTGGAAGTTCCCTATAGACCAGCTAACCTTACCCAGATGAGGTTATGTCTGAAATGTAATAGCTTAACTACTATGCCAGCTTATCCAGTGCTCAACCCCCCCATCCCATTCTTAGAATCCACTGGAAGATTACAAACTTCATGTAGATATTTAAAAGAGAAAATAATTTGTGAGCTCCCCACCTCTTATCTTTTATGGTGCTTGGCTTCATTGCCAAACTTTTCACATGTTTCTTTCATCAGATGTCAACGGATATTAAGCAGACATGACATACCTGGCTAAGTTAATCTCCTCCTATCACTCTCTCCTCCCCAATAAAATGGAAAAAATGATTCAACAGAGGGCAGCCTGCCTCTTCTAACAGAATATGCTATTTGTGGCTGAACCTAGGTTTCCAGTCTTAATCCCCAAGATCCTGTCTAAGACAGCATTAAAAGTTGAGCTGTATATACATACCACAGTATGGCTTTGAAGAATGAATTTATAAATGATGAGAACTGAAAAGATATAGAATTCCTCAGAAAATCAAAAATTAAGTGCCTTTAGGGATCATCTAGTCCAACTCCCTCATTTTATAAATAAGGAAACTGAGCCCTAGAGATAGGAGGTAATTTGCCCAAGATCACTAGTAGGCTGAGCAGGGACTAGAGCCCATACCACCTATTAAGCTTCTGAAATTCAAACATTAATATGTACTACATATCCTCAACATCCTCATAATATCTTACTTATGGTAGATTTTCAATAAATGAAGGAAGGAAGGAAGGAAGGAAGGAAGGAAGGAAGGAAGGAAGGAAGGAAGGAAGGGAGGGAGGGAGGGAGGGAGGGAGGAAGGAAGGAAGGAAGGAAGGAAGGAAGGAAGGAAGGAAGGAAGGAAGGAAGGAAGGAAGGAAGGAAGGAAGGAAGGAAGGAAGGAAGGAAGGAAGGAAGGAAGGAAAGAAGGAAGGAGGAAGGGAAGGAGGAAAGGATGGAGAGTGAGACAGAGAGAGAAATTATTTTTGCAACTATCTTACTTACAGGCTCTGCTGTTTGGATAATAATAATCAAGTGGAGATAACATGGCTTCCTATTTATACTTCATTTTCATCATCATCATCATTCCTGCAGAGGAACCATAGTCTGTACCATTTGTATTTTCCCAAGAAGGAGCAAATCAAATATCTATTTAAAAAATACCAAAGCTCTAATATCCTAGGGAAGCCTCATTTCTAACACAGCAATGCGGATTTTTTAAAACAAAAAACCATCCCCTAAATTATTACCAATGTTTTATGAACATATTCATAAACAAATGTTGCTCAAAGTAAGATTTCCTCATACTATTTTGTTCCATATCCAGAAAGCCCAGCATAGGGCAATGTTGTAGAGCATGGTAGGAAGAACACTAGATTTGGTGCCAAAGGTTCAAATCCCAGTTCTAATTGTACTAACCTATGTGACTTGGGGCAAGTTATTTATTAATTTCTCTTGGTCTCATTTTTCTCATATATAAATTAGGGACCAGGAATATTTGACCTCTGAGTTTCTTCTCACCCCTAAATCAATGAGCTCATATTACCAACTTGTCTCCAGTACCCTACAGTGCTAATTATATTTCCACAAGGAGAGAGTTGGACTAGATGATCCTAAAGGTCTTTGCTCTCTGAAATTCTGCCCTCTGTGATTATACAATTTGTATTGCTTCTTCTCTATATACTATTTGACTAGGACAGTGAGTTGTCCTATAGTTTAAAACCAGAATCCTTAGGCCTAAAATGCTTATATGCAGCCTGTAATGTTCAATAGTGAGAGGGGAACCAGCTCTTGGCAAAAGACCAAATTGATATGACAGAAAAAGCAACAGGAGAACAAATTTCAGCTTCATAAAATTTAAGATGACATGCAAGTAAGGAGCTCCACCAAAATAATTCCCATGACTCTGTGAATCATATTCCTTTCAGCAGGGCAGCTGTTTGCAATTTGAAGAAATCTGCCCCCAAGGTAAGGAGGGAAAGTATCTGTGTTGGTACAGGCAGGGCAAGGACTATGGGCTAAGGATGACTGAGTATGTGAAGCAGCACTACCAGTGATGCCCAAATACATAAGGAAATCCTAATGTAACCAGCTCCCTCCGCCTCCTTCCTCCAAAGATAACTGGAAACATCTGGCAACTCTCCTGTGAAACTGAAGCAAAGAAAAGCAACATTCTCCACAACAGCAGTTACCCATGTTTGCAGAAATATAGACTACATGCTTCAGGAGGACAACCCTACAAGTACTTCTTCCTTTTTGTATTTTTGCGAGACCCTGACTTTCAAGCTTGTTTAGAATCTTTCTCCTACCCTTACAGTAGGTGATACACTGAAAGCCTCCAAATTAAGCACATTCCTACACCCAGTTATAGATATATGCAAAGTGCCAAGCTTATAGTCACAACCCCTAAGGAAACCACCTAATTGTGCCTCAGTGACACCATCAGAGAAAAAATGCAATTTTTACCCAAGCAGAAAGAGCCATTGTTCAGTTGTTTAAGTCATAGCCAACTCTTCAAGACCCTGTTCAGGATTTTCTTTGGCAATGGAACTGAAGTAAACCTGGAGAAGTGACTTTCCCAGTGACATAACTAGTAAGTATTTGAGGCCAGAACTCAGGAAAATGAGTCTTCCCGACTCAAAGTCTGGCACTTCATCCACTGTGTCATCTAGCAACAACCAAAGGATTGTCTGAAGGTACATTATAGATTATCTAGTCAAATTCCTTCATTTTAGAGAAGGAACTTATCTATGATGCAAGAATGATGACCTCAGTTAGCAGTCTAGAAATGTGGGGCTTCCACAGTGCAGAAGGCAGAGTACTTGGTTCATTCAGTCAGCATGGGCAGGACACAAATCCTCTTAGGAAACTGAACAGTGGCTTAGACCCCCAAATTCAGCTCTGATTTTCTAGCAACCCTCATTAGAAAACTGAACCAATTCAAAGAGAAGAGAGCAAAATTTTCTATGGTCATAGCTGAATGTGTTCCTGGAAGACACCACCTAGGTGGCATCCAAACCATCACAGTTACACTGGACTGACAGTCATTTTTGGTCCAAGTTTGGCTGACCTAAGGATCATTCTTTTGACCATGCAGATCTTACTCAAGGCAGTATGAATGAAACAAGTATTTCTTAAGCACATCCATCTTACAAGACACTATGCTAGGTGCTCTTTGTGTAGTACAATGGAAAAAATGTTGCCTTTGGAGTCAAAGGTCCTAGGTTTAAAACTTAGCTTTGCCATTTCTCCCTTAGAATCTGAAGGAAGTTTTTACCTCTCCAAACCACAATTTCCTCATATAGAAAATGAATAGGTGGGACTGTCTTCACAGAGCTTACATTCTCCTGGAGGGAATACAGTATGCATACAGTTAAGTAAATTCAAAGAAACTCTAGGAGGGAAAGAGGACTAAAAACTGGAATGAGCTGAAAAAATCTCCTATAAAAGGTGGCCCCTGAACTAATCCTTGAGGACAAAGAGATTGGGGGGTGAGAGGGTTGGCATTGTACAGTCCAGGCCCAAGGAGTTATGGTGAGGGGGGGGCAATACAGAGGCAATAGGGATGTCAAATCCAGGAGAATGTCAAGTAGACCACTTTAGTTAGAATATAAAGCATATACAGGGATATTATATGACAGATATTTAGAAAAGGCTGGTGGGAGCCAAATTGTGAAAGGCTTTAAATGCTAGGCTGAGTTTATATTTATTATCTTTAGGCAATAATGAGTCATTTTAGATTTTTGAGTGAGGGGAATGATCAGGCCACTACAATTCCTATCTGACCAAGTACTCTGCTACTTAATTACTGTCATGTGAGCCCAGAAAAATGGTAAAACCTCTCTGGGTTGGCCTTACTCTAATCAGGTTTCAGGACTTTCAATCTCACACTCCTGCATTAGTCTCTGAATATAAGCCCTAGAATTTCATGGAATATTGGACATTATAGGATTCTGATTTTTCAAAATGCTGTCCTGGTTACTATTTAGCTGAGAGACAAGCTAAGCCAAAGAAAACATCTTTTCTAGGAAACATATGACCTAAGTTTTAGCTCCCATTTCACCACTAAATAGCTGTAGGCCCTTGTGTAAGTCACTTCACATCAATCACCTTGCCCCCTCCTGCTTTTCCCTTCTTTTTTAGACTTTGCTGCCATCCTAGTCTCCTGGGTATTCCCCAGACACAACACTCCATCTGCCACCTCCAAGCATTTGAATTGTTGTCCTTTTGCCTGGAATCCTGTCCCTTCTCACTTCTGCCTCTTGACTTATCTGGTTTCCTTCAAGACTCAACTCAAATCCAATGTCCTACAGGAGGTCCAGTATCCACTGTTGCTGTCTTCCCCTCTAAGAATACTTTCCATCTCCTGTTGTAGGAACTTGTGCACATGTCATCTCCTCCATACAAAGGGGAGCTCCTTGGAGGCTAGGGGTATTTTTTGCCTTTCTGCTGGTTGGTTGCCTGACCTTAGTGGGCCTTGAGTAGTTCACCTATAAAATGGCAATAATAACAATTGCAAATAAGGAAAAAGACTTGTACAAGAATATTCATAGCTGCACTCTTTGTGGTGGCAAAAAATTGGAAAATGAGGGGATACCCTTCAATTGGGGAATGGTTGAACAAATGGTGGTATATGTTGGTGATGGAATACTATTGTGCTCAAAGGAATAATAAAGTGGAGGAATTCTATGGGAACTGGAACAACCTCCAGGAAGTGATGCAGAGTGAGAGGAGCAGAACCAGAAGAGCATTGTACACAGAGAGGAATACACTATGGCACAATCGAAGGTAATGGACTTCTCTACTAGTAGCAATGCAATGATCCAGGACAATTCTGAGGGGCTTATGAGAAAGAACACTATCCACATTCAGAAGAAGAACCATGGAAGCATAAACCCAGGAGAAAAACAACTGCTTGATTACATGGGTTGATGGGGATATGATTGGGGATGTAGACTCTAGAGGATCACCCAGTACAAATATCAATAATATGGAAATAGGTCTTGATCAAGGACACATGTAAAACCCAGTGGGATTGGATGTTGGCTATGGGAGGGGGTTGGGGGGAGGGGAGGGAAAGAACATGAATCTTGTAACCAATGAAAAATATTCTAAATTAATTAATTTAAAAAATTTAAAAAACAATTGCAATTCAATAAACATTTATCTATTGCCTACTATGTG
Source organism: Monodelphis domestica (assembly GCF_027887165.1). NCBI lineage: Eukaryota > Metazoa > Chordata > Mammalia > Didelphimorphia > Didelphidae > Monodelphis > Monodelphis domestica. The sequence continues at coordinate 470,421,102 of NC_077227.1, read as the reverse complement.
AAGACTATCTGGCTACTTTGTGAAGACTATTGCTTCTAATCTAACCCAGCAGCAGAGAACTGGACCAAATATTCTCTTGAGGGTCTTCCAGCTCTCAGAATGACATGTATGTGAACAAGATGATCTTGGGCATATCTCAACAAAAGTCAGCCCTTCAAAGGGCAAGTTTAAAAGGAATTCACAAAAGTTGACTTTCATTATTTACATGCAGAGCCTCTTAAGAGTTTCTATTAGACTCCCCTTGAACAAAAAAAAAAAAGGCAGAGATGCTTGCTTTTATGAGCTATGCTCATTTTTTTTCTCCCCCTCAACCTTTGTTATATGGTTCAGTAGCCTGTGAAATCTGTTTCCTCTCTGCCAGACTCCCCAGACCCAGACCATTTAAGACAGGCCCCTTGGCCTTCCTGTCCAAAGTGGCTTAGGGCTCCTGCCCCAACTGCTGCTATTGGCTTCAGGTCTGAGAGGGATAACCCAAGATACCCAGATGAAAGGGATAAGTCAAGAGCTTGGCCTCAGAGCAAGTAAATCCACCATTGGCAGTCCAAATACTAATTACAATAATGTCTGGCATTTGGGGTTCAAGTTGGGACCAAATTGCATTATCACATCTCTGAATCTCACAAAACAACTCTATGAAATAACTATCATTGTTATTACCCCCATCCCATAGAAGAGAAATCTGAGGTTCCAGACCAAGAGAACTTGCAAGAGAAGAGAGAATTTCTTATTCATGTCAATTTGCTTAATGCCTTCTTCTCCCTACGTCTAAATTTTCTCCTCTAGAAAAATAAGGAGGTTGGATTGAATGACAATTTTCTCACAACTATCTTGTGAGGGAAGTAGCATAAGGATTATTATCTCTACTTTATACTTGAGGAAATTAAAGCAGAGAAAATGACTTGCCCATTATTATGTTGCTAGTAAGAAGTAAAACTGAGATACAAACGCAGTTCTGCAGATTCCCAATCCATATTATTTTAAGAGTCCTTCAAAATATTATTCAACTCTATGAATCTAGACCCTCCAGAGAAACTAGAACTCTGACTGAAAAGTAAGGCAATCTGGAGTAATCAATTTGTTTTTTTCTTTCTCCCTTCCAAGGGTAATATTCCAAGTCTTGCAAGAAAAAAAATAATGCATTTGAAAAGTATGAATTACAATATATCAAAGGATAAGAGGAAGCAATAGATTCATACTAACCTACCCCAAGAATTCATTTCGTTAGATTATTCTTAGACAATGGGGCCAGATTTTGCTAACAGTATAAGAAATGAACACACATGTCCTACCCCAGGCATACAAGTTCTATTTTTGACAGCCTAAACTGCATGAGCAAGTGTCTGAGGAAATAAGTTAGGGGGTCCCCTTGTTGAGCTGTGGGCAAACTGTGAAGCTATACAAACTCCTTGGTGAATGGCCATATCTGGGTATACAGGGCAGAATGGTTGATCACAAACTCACTTAATCACTTATTAAGAGTTTTTATCAAAACTTAGAAATGAAACCACAATCCCCAAGGTAAGAAAACATGCCCTATGAGAATACTGAACTTCTAGCTCAAGTTTGGGTTGCTGGAACTTCTTCTTCAATTCAATAAGCATTATTTTGATTCCCTCTATTGCCAATGTGCCATGTTAGCCATTGGAGATATAAAGAAATTTTAAAATGAAAAATCCTTCCTTCAAGTAGCTTATGTTCCCCACTGCCACATCTTAAGGCTATGAAAAAGACAAACTAGCTCTTCTCAATTTCTTGTACTCAGATTACTCCCTCAATTCTGAATTATTGTTCAAAATTATGATCACTGTGGCAGAGTTAAATAGCATGTATATCTTTTCCAAATTCCCTTCTTGTTGTTCAGTCATTTCAGTTGCATTCAACTCTTTGTGACCCCATTTGGAGTTTTCTTGGCAAAGATACTGAAGTGGTTTGTCATTTTCTTCTCTAGTTCATTTTATTGTTGAGGAAACTGAGGTAAATACCTTTAAGTGACTTGCCCAGGGCCACACAGCTAGTGAGTGTCTGAGGATGAATTTGAACTCAGGAATATGAGTTTCCTGCTCCAGGACTCTATCCACTCACTATGCCACCTTGTTGCCAGCTTATCAACTCCTGACAAGCACTCAATATATCTTGTCCCATTTCTTCTTTTGACACTGTTGATCATAAGCAAATTACTTAAGTAAGCCTCTAAAGGATCAAAAAACCATAACTCTAGATCTGAAAGGGACCTCAAAAGTGATCTAGTCCAAGTATTTTACAACTGAAGAAACTGAGGCCCAAGAAGGTCAAGAGACTTGCCCAAGGTCACACAATTAAGAGGCAATTTTTAAATACTAATCCTCTAATTCCAAAGCCAAGACTCTATCCAATGCTCAATCCATGCTGAATCCAAACTGAAACCAATCAGTTATGACCTATTGTATGTTCATTCTTGTGCTGGAACATTCATATAATGTTTGAAGCAGAAGGAAATATCTGACTTAGTGGGACTCTCTCCTCTGGGACACGAAGACTCTTGAGGACCAGAAAGAGAAAGTGATTCTCAATGGCAAAGCCAGGTGTAGATGACAAGATGCAGATATCCTGACAATCAATCCAAGACTCTTTCTACAATTAAGACAACTCAGCTCAGGTAGACTGAAAATTGGGAGGCTATCAATAAGCACAATAACAGCTAGCATTTATAGCGTTTTATGGTTTACAAAGCATTTTACATGTATTATCTCATTTGAGCCTCACAACAACCCTGTGAAGTGTTATCATTATCCCCATTTTATAGATGAGGAAAGGGAGGAAGAAACTTGCCCAAGGTCACAGAGCCAGGCATCAAACCCAAACCTTTCCAACGCCCAAGTGCAGCACATTTATTTTTTTCATATCTGGTTTTGGTTATTCTGCAACTATGTAAGGCATTGATTCATGGGAGTCATTCCTTCAGGAAAGTGCTATGAAACAGCTAGGTGGTGCAGTGGATAGAGCACTCAGCCACCTACAGGAGGCAGACTGAATACTTGAGGCATCTAGAGCACAGTGAGATTGGAAGGAAGACTAAAGGAGTCACGGAAGTCTTCATGGAGGTAAGATTTGGGCAGTTAGAAATGAGGGAGGAAGGCATCCCAGGTTATAGCATTCATGAAATTCTGGCCCAATTTACCTCACTGCTCACTACAAGGAGTTCTCCCTCTTTCAAACACTTGGCACTGACCCAGTCATAGCTCACTCATCTGGAAGCTCATGCATTATCTGACTGGTGACATTTCTGTCTTCAGAATCTGCCAACAGGGTTAAACATGGCCCAAAGCATACAAGTCAGAATCTTAGGCATGACATTAAAAGCCTAATTTCCTGACTCAGCCCTGATTATATCCTGAGCTAAATCTCCAGGACTGATGCCACCCTCCCTGAGAGCACTTTCCCTGCCTCCCTGGGAGGCTCTATGAGGAAGAAGTAACAGCACTTGACACTTAACTTTCACAAAACACTTTCATGCCACCGCTCTCATAAGTTTCTTGCAGAAACACCTTGAAAAGGGCAGGCCATGATAATGTTTTGTACACTTTAACCCACAGGATAAATGTGAGGTCTCATTACTGTTGTATGATCCATGGTGCAGTGGAAAGAATTTGGATGTCAGGAAACTCTGCCCTGATGCCAGTTCTGTCAACTTTTGTAAATCATTTATTTCCCTTCTTTAGATCTAAGTTTCCTCATTAATAAAATGAATGGAACTAGATTGATATAATGTTTATGGTCTGATTCTGCATGGGTATTCTATGTTCTAAAGTCCTTCCCAGCTTAACATTCTATATTCTAAGGTTTCTCCAGTTCTCATATTCTCTGTTCTAAAGTCTCTTCTATTCGAACACCCTGCATTTTTCCTTTCTTCCTTTCTTCCTTCCTTTCTCTCTCTCTCTCTCTCTCTCTCTCTCTCTCTCTCTCTCTCTCTCTCTCTCTCTCTCTCTCTCTCTCTCTCTCTCTCTCTCTCTCCCTCCTTCCTTCCTTATAAAAACCTTTACCTTCAGTCTTAGTTCAATACTGTATTCCAAGGCAGAAGATTGGTAAGAGCTAGGCAATGGGAGTTAAGTGACTCTGGGGTCACACAGCTAGGATGTACCTGAGGTCAGATTTGAACCTAGGACCTCCCATCTCTAGGCCTGGCTCTCAATCCACTGAGCCACCCAACTGCCCCCTAACATTCCACATTCTAAGGTTTCTACAGCTCTTACATTCTATTCTAAAGTCTCATCTAGGTCTAACTTTCTACATTCTAAAATCTTTTCAGGTCTCATATTCTCTGTTCTAAATTTGCTTTAAGTTCAGATATTCCATGTGCTGAAGTCTTTTCTAGACCTGACATTCTATGTTCTAATTCCCCTGTGAGCAGGTCTAACAATCTGTGTTCTCAGTTCCTCTAAGCTCTAACACTGGCAGTTCTTTCCTTGAATGGACACACACTGCGCTGCTGCCTCTCACTACAGCCTGCCTTGCTCACTCATTTCCTCAGACCAAATCAACTGTTTCAAAGTTGGGGTCATGAATCTAGAGAACTTTAACTTTTTTCACTTTCAAAATGCCAGTGACTAAGTCGTCCTGGAATAAGCCCAGGGGTGCCGGGACATTCTTTGGTCTCGAGAATGGAAAACAATTGATCCAGCTTTTGTGTGAGTCTCTACCATGAATGTGTGTTGTACAAAAGGGCAGTCCAAGGGCAATATCACTGAAGGTCAGAGCACAGACAACAGACTAGCAAACCCAGAATTCTCCCTGTCATGCCCCTCACCAGTCTTCCTTTAATTCAATCAGTTTAGGATGATGGGACTATGGAACTTGGAGCTGTAAGGGGTCTAGGAGATCATCTAGTCCAGTGATGTCAAACTCAAATAGAAACAGAAAGTTACAAATTAATATTAGCTATGTTTTACTGTAATTTTATTGATTTCATAAAACATTTCCTAATTACATTTTAATATGGTTAGGGCTGCATTCAGGAATTTTTTTTTAAACCCCTACCTTTCATCTTGGAATCAATACTGTGTATCACTTCCAAGGCAGAAGAGTAGTAAGGGCTAGGCAATGAGGGTCAAGTGACTTGCCCAGGGTCACACAGCTGGGAAATGTCTGAGGCCAGATTTGAACCTAGGACCTCCCATCTCTAGGCCTGGCTTTCCATCCACTGAGCTACCCAGCTGCCCCCTGAATTCAGGAATTTTGCAGGTTGATTGCTATAGAAATTTGACCCCTTCGATCTAATCTCATTTTGTATATGATGAAGTTGAAGAATTTCAATTCATTTCAGTTCACTTCAATTCAACAAACTTTTCTTAAGTGTTGAATATATTCAAATATCCATTTAAAATAGAAATCTAAATTGTGAGGTTTCAGCCTCTCTTCACAAAATCATAGAACTGCCGAATTTTAGAGCTGGAAGGAACCTCAGTGGCCATGTAGTTCAACTCACACATAAAGGAATCTCCACTATAACATGCTAAACTAGTAGTTATTCAATTTCTGCTTCAGAACCCAGGGGAATCAAGGAAGCAGGGCAGGTAAGTGACTCAGTAAATAGTTTCAAATCCCGTCTCAGATACTTCCTAACTGTGTGACCCTGGTAAAGTCACTTAACCTCACTTGCCTAGCCCTTGCCTTTCTGTATTGTAATTGTGACTAAACCAAAAAGCAAGGATTATAAAAATAAAAATAAATAAATAAGTGAAGAAACCTGGGGAGGGGAGCAGAAGGGAGGCAGGGATAGATCATCATGAGGAGAGATGGCATATCCTCTCTCTCCAACTTAGCCCTTCTTAGGACATCATTCACAGACACTGAACTAAATAAATGGTCCAGTCCTGGAACAATTTTCATCACTCAAAATAAAGCAATGCTTTTAAAATGTTTTGCCTCCAATTTGAAGGCAGCCTATATTATGGCAATGTAAGACATGTTACCTCAGCCAAGGGATAGTGGGTAAGTGAATACAGAATGTTCTTGGGCACTTAATCTCTCTGCTGGCCATTCCTATAAGAAAGTCTGGGTTTTTACAAGATTCTCTGTCCTTAACAGTCCTGCTACTTGCCAAGATGAAGAGATAATGTGGTATATAGAAAAAAGCCCTGGACTTAGAGTCAAGGGACTGGGCTGAATTCTCTCTCTTGCTACCTCCAATCTGTATGGCCCTGGGGAAATCATTCCCTTTCTTTGGCACTCAATTACACTAGCTATAAAGCAAAAAAAAAAAAAGCTAGTCAGGTAGTCCCCTGCCTTTCTAACTCTAAATCCTAAAGTCATTTTGTGTATATCTCATAATTAATCATTCTAAAATAAACAAAAACAAAAACAAAAACAAAACATTTTCAATCTGATTCAGCTCCCTGGAAAGAAAAATTCACCATGATTCTGTGTGGGTGGAAGTTTTCTAACAAAAAGGAATGACCTTCTAGTATTACCTACTTCAGGAAAAGGTAAAGATGGGACTGCAGTCATATTTCATCATTTTAAAATATTGGCCAAGAAAAAGAAAGGGGGAGGCAAGAGCCCAAATGCTTAGAGAACATTAGCCGTTCTCATTCTTTCCTTCTCTGACTCTTTTTCTTCTTTAGATATTATATGAGCAATTTGATTTCAGTTTACTCCCAAACAACAGAAGCTTGGAATTAGCGGTGTGCTTTTTGTTTGATGTTTGTTTGTTTTTTTCTTTTTGGTACCAAAAAGGACCTCAATGGGTGGGGGAAATTCTACCTCTTCCCTTGGATGAGAGTGAGGCCCCAGAGCAGGAAGATTTAGGAGGCTCATCGTTTCTTCCCCTATTCTCTGAGGCAGAGAAGAGTGGGTATGACATGACAGAGAATTAGTACTGGAGTTGTAAGCTGCAATTCTCTTTCTGTGGGTCTTTCTCACTGGTTCCGGGCTACACACTGTGCTCCAAAGTTGGCAATTTCCCACCCCAGAATATCACATTGCACTACCAGCATGCCCTTTTCCATTTGGTTTGCATATGTATGAGAGATTTGTTCATTCCCACCATTCCTCTCCACCACACACACCCAACCCCTCCTCCCCAATCTCATCATTGCTATATTGGTCCGGCCCAGATGAGCCACATATTTTTGATTAACAATTGTATTATCCTCAACCTCCAAGTAGCACCTTTCGGGCTGACCAGTTTCTACTGTCACTCATCATTGTGACGCAAAATTCAAAAGAAGTCCTTGTAAAAGCTCTTCTACCTGCCCATCTACCTACATCCCCAAAGACTCGCTTCATTTTAATTCTAAAAGAAGTTAGGAATATAACACTGTGCCTAGGTTGGGTTTGCTTTTGTTTTCATCTTCCAGGGGCCTCCATCAGGAATGACGCTAACTATCCCTAAAGAAGAAAGACAAAATTAATTTGGAACTTTTACAAGTGTAACTTTCTCCTTTCTCCAAAAAGAGGGCATGCTAATTGCACAAAAAGAGGAAGCGATGATTACTCTTTGGTATTTGCACATTGCCTAGGAAGAAAAACCCAACCACTGAAGTAAAATTACAGCTTCATACAACCCAATCTGCATTTCTGGCTTCCCAAAGGAGCCTGGAGGATCAGGAACACAGCAGCAAGTAGAAAGAAATACTCAGAAAGCACCCCAACCCTCCCCCCTTTCCTCTGAAAACAGGAGAGAACTTGCAAGATTAGACTGTGAATGTGAAGACACCAGCAAGGAATCCTTCATCCGGGCTGAAAAACTGGCAATTGACTCAGTCTTTCAAGAAGCCAATTGAGCTCAATTGCCAACCTCAGTTTTTCCATGTAAAGCCTCTTCTGAGCTGGGATGGGGGTGGGGGGCAAGGAGAAAGCAGAGGGACACATTTTTTCCATCTGTAACATGTCTCTGGCTCTGAGCTGCCAGTTTTGCTCAGCACACCCACATTTGTTTGTCTTTTTGCACAAAGCATTCTATTTACAGTTTAAAAAACTTTAGAATGGTCCCCTAGCTTATTTGCCCATTCAGCACATAACTGAGCAAGCTCGGTTCTCCTAAAGAAGGCAGACATATAGCAAGGCAGAACTATGGCTGTAGAGAATTGCATTTCCACCAGCCACTTTCATATCAAGCAAAGAGAACAGAATGAAAAGCCAAGGGCTCAAATTGACTCATTGGTCTGGGATAATGTGACTTTTCCTAAAACATGAGGTATATAGTAGATCATAACAGATTATAGACCTAGCAGTAGAAGGGACCTCGGGGATCGTCTTCATTTTATAGATAAAGAAACTGAGGTCCAAGGATGTTAAGCCAAAACCAGGTTCTTTTCTACATTATTACAGAAGCAAAAAAAAAAAAAGCATTCAATTCAGTCCTATTGAAAACAGATGCTTCGATGATGCCAGATCAGGAATGGAATAGAGAAGGCATCTGTGTGAATACTATAGTGGAATTAGACAAAATTAGAACTAGACTGGGGCCATAGAGAGATCAGCTGGTCCAGCCCCCTCATATTAGAGGCAGCTAAGTGATGCCATGCCAGGCCTGGAGTCAGGAAGATCTGAGTTCATATTCAATTTCAAACACGTAATGGCTGTGGGATCTCAGACAAGTCACTGAGTCTTCCTCTCTCAGTTCTCTCTTCTATAAAATGAGGATAACAGAAGCACCTACTTCCCATGTTTGTTGTAAGGATCAAACACACAATACAGTGCCCTGACACACAGTAGGTCCATAATAATTGCTTGTTTCCCTCCTTCCTCATATGGCAAATGGAGAAACTGAGGATCAGAAGGGAAAGGGGGCTGACTGATCTCATATCACAGACTGAAAATGTGGCAAAACTTGGACTAAATCCCACCCAGGTACCCACTTTCCTGGACCGGTGTTGTGCCATCACATACCACATTGACCTTCCTCTCAAATCAATCTTAGAAATCATTTTATTTTTATATCCATGTCAACACAAGAGAAAGTGAGTATTTTTTCTCTCTCCCACACCCAGTTTGAGGCTAACAAAATGTGGTCCATATAAGGCAAGAGAAGGGAAAAGGGTAGAAGTAAGGACCTAAGCAAACATTTTTGCACCTAAGGCATGTGACTTGAAACAGTGGATTGCTGGGAATGTTAGGGAACCCAGGACAGCTACTTCTGGAAGGACCTCTAGTAGTGAGAAGAATGGACAAGCCATGATATGTAGCTGCTGTCATGTAGCTTTCTATTTAATTAATTACTCTGGATAACCAGGGGCTAAGTTCAATGTTTCCTATGCTGCAAAAGGACTAAAAGTATTATCAGCAGCTTTCTAAATTCCTTCTACATTTCATCACACCAGAGCAAAGCCTTAGTGGTTCCAGGAAATTATAGTTCAGTTCTTGGGAAAGGCCCAATGTTAACAGGCCTTTGTATGGATGCTTATGAACTACAAATGTGTATAGTGTCTTGAAATTCTTAAAGATATATGACTTATGCCACAGTTACCAAAGTGAGATCCTTCAAGAAATGTCAACCTTTGGAACTGCACCTTGGCTATAGGAGGGGGGTGGGAGGCAGGGAGGGAAAGAACATGAATCATGGAACCATGAAAAAATTTTCTTAATCAATAAAATAAAATTTTTTAAACTTAATTATTCTGAAAAAAAAATGTCAACCTCAAGAAAGCATTGGGTGAGGAGTCAGAGAATTCAGATTCAAAGCCTACCTCTGTTCTTTACTAGCTAAATAATTTAATCTCAATGAGTATCAGTTTCTTTGTATGTAAAAGTAAGGATTGATATGGAAATTTCTAAGACTGTTGTTAGTTCTAAGTCTATAATCCTAAACCCTTCTAAAATAGGTCTGTCTATGTTGGGGATGACAAATCCTCAGAGCCAGGAAGGAAAGAGAAGTTTAGGGGGCAGCTGGGTAGCTCAGAGGATTGAGAGCCAGGCTTAGAGATGAGAGGTCCTAGGTTCAAATCTGGTCTCAGACATTTCCCAGCAGTGTGACCCTGGGCAAGTCACTTAACCCCCATAGCCCAACCCTTTCCACTCTTCTGTCTTGGAACCAATATTGATTACAAGACTGAAGGTAAAAAAAAAATGAAGGAAGGAAGAGAAAGAAAAAGAGAGAAAGAAAGAAGGAAAGAAAGAGAAGTTTAACTTAGCAAGAAAATCTATGAAAACTCTGGCAACTAACCTCAGTACACCTATAACTGTTTTGAGGGGGAGTGCAGTGAGGAATGTTAATGGTGATGATGATGATGATGATGATGATGATGATGATGATGATCAGTCATTTTCAGCTGTGTCCCACTCTTTGTGACACCATTTGTTGTCTTTTTGGCAAAGACCCTAGAGCAATTTGCCGTTTCCTTCTTCAACTTGTTTTGCAAATGAAGAACTGAGGCAAAAGGGACTAATAACTTGACAGGATCTTGTAAATGTGTGAAATGAGATTTGAACTCAGGAAAAGGAGTCTTCTTGACTCCAGGCTAGCACTCTATAACTTAGCTGTCCCACAGTACTTTTCCAAAGAAATAACTCCAGCAATCAGTGCTTAGTTACAAAATAACCAAAACCAAGTATGAAAAAAAATTTAATTATTTAAGTTTTCATGTGCTTTGCTTATATGGGAAGTTCTGTTTGTGAGATAAGATCTTTTAGGATAGTATGGGAGGAAAGGAAAATGTGGGTGGCCTTTTAAAGGAAACCGAAATGTAGAATGCAATTTCACTTCATAAAAGCTCTGGGTCAGTCCTTAAGCTAAAGTTAAGAAAGTGATTCAGTAACAGATTTTCTCTGATGGAGCTGGGACCAGTTTAGTCAAGCGGTTCAACTAACTCTGAACTAATTAAATAAAGAGAGGCCTTCTATCTAAGACAAAGAAAAGGATATGTTAGTAAGTATAGGTAAAAATACAATTTAGTGTACCAGGTCACAAAGTGAGTTAGTGACAGATCTGACACTAGAACCCGGGGCTCAAAATACTTCCCTTTGCCAGTAGGTGCCACCATTGAACACATGATGTTTCTAGATGGCCAATTTTTTTCAATTTAAGGATGGGGTCCAAAGAAATGAGTAAATAAACAAATTAATTCATTTATCCATTCATTAAGTTAAATACTTTATTAAATTAGTTTGATTATAATGAGGGATACTTGAATTATGGATCAGAGAAAACTTCCCTGAATGATATTCCAAGGTATATAACGTTTGAATAGCAATAGGCAGGATTCTTTAAGTTACTATAACTTACCTATTCATCTCTGTGGACCTATAGCTCATGTTAAGTCTGTTAGTGGTTGTCCTGGTTGTAAGTAAGAGTAGCAGGAGTAAATTTAAAATGTTTAGCTTTTAAAAAATATTTAATATATTCTTTCATGTCTTGACCTCAGTTTCTTCTTTCATAAAATGGTGAAATTCGGTCAAATTGTTTCTAAAGATCTTTCATTTCTTACCTCCTATGTTCTCCATTCAAAGATTCTGTGACCTAAGGTTTCAGATACGTCTGATGTTCTACACCTCTGTGATTTATGTTATAAGGACATTTTGAGGTTGATGAGTGACATCTAACTGTCTTGTCTGGAAATGCCCAAGTCCCCCTTATCTATATAATGAGATTTCTCCTCCCATCACCGCTGACTACTAAACATTTTAAAAAGCTGAATGAAATTAAGATTCTAAAACCTATTTCCTTAGGTTTTGAACAATGATACAGGTATAACTCAGTGGAATTGCTTGTCAGCTCTGGAAGGGGGGGTCATGAATCATGTAACCATGGAAAATATTCTAAATTTTAAAAAAATTATTAAAGAATAAAACCTATTTCCTTTAAAGAAAATATGGTAAAGAAGTCTTCTTGCAGTTGCCTTCCTTCATCCATATAGATATCAGCATGGAAATCCTCACTAGTCATCTAAAGATAGAACTTTAGGCCAACTGTGAGAATTCTGCTTATCCGTGTCTCATATCTTGCCAAGAATTTCTCTAGAGGCTACACTTTATTACTTCCTGTATCTGTCTCTGTCTCTGTGTGTGTATGTGTCTCTGTCTCTACATGTCTTTCTCTGTCTCTGTCTGTCTGTCTGTCTCTTCAGTACAGAACTTTTTAGCCCAGGCTCTTTGCTTCAGAGATACTGCCCCCTCGGGGGACTGAGCTCAGACCCTCCAAAACCCACAAAGTGTTGGGGAAATCAGTCTCAAGACAGAAGCACTATTCAAACTGTGGTTTCCATGAGTGAGGCCTGAGTCAACACAAGGGAGTGAGATTCAAAGCTTACATGAAATTATTCTATACAGGGTGACAACATCTTAACCAACCGCCAATGATCCCAAGCCAATGGGGTTAGTGTATCCAAGACCTTTGTTCATCTGTTCTTCAGTGCCAACCACCATCCAGAATCGGTCCCAGCCAAGCTAATTCAACTTTGTTTCAGCCTCCTTATTCCCTTGACGTGATCCCTCAGTACACCTAGTTATGTGGCAGCATAATTAAATGTAGGGGCAGCTGGGTGGTGACACTGAAAGAGGGCCGGACTCACAAACACGAAGACCTGGGTTCAAATCCTTAGTCACACTATAGAAATGCTCCCTATTAGGTTACTGGGCATACCCCCAGAAGGACTTCTCAAGTAACAATTCTCAGTCACTAAGAGGGTTAAAAAGGGTTCCTGTGTGCATCTGGAGTAAAGACTTGGAAGGAGATCTTATGTTTATTTCATACCCAAATCTGACAGGGAAGGAGGTGCTAGACAAGGAAGGGGACTCATTCTGGCATTCCCACCTTTTCCTTTTCCTATCACTTCCTCATTTACACCGAGGAGGATGTTTCTGTTGACATGGGCCAAATACTGTACAATTTGGCATGTTCTGCCATCCTGTGGTGGGAACTACAGAAAGCTTTGAAGGCAGAGTAATAATATTTAGGGTAATATTTGCCCTGTGGGTAAGCCTAGGGGCTTGGATCTTACCTGATCCTCTATGACACACCTCCAAAGTCTGCCTTTCTGGGTTGTCTAAGGAGTCAATTCATCATATAAGAAGCTTATTATGTATGTGCTAATAAGAACTTCCTGAAGCCCACAAAGTCCTCTTTCCCCCTCAGGAAAAACATTTTTCACTGTGGCCTTTAGGAGACATCTGTCCTCTACTACAGTGGTTAAACTCCTTTTATATACTTCCTAAAGATAAAAAAGCATTTATTATTGTCTATGTCTTATCTCCCCTATGGAATAATAATGTGGCATTATGGAAAAATTACTGGACTTGAAATCAGGAAAAACCTGGGTCCAAATCTTTCCTACCACACTGACCATCTCCATACTGTATGGCACGTTGTCTTTCTGAGCATCTTATCTCCTGCATCTGATACTTGAAATATTTACCTCATCAGGTTATTTGTGGGGAAAGGACTCTAGAAACAGGAGATTCTTTATTATTAAATTGCTGGGGAGGGGACAGAAACTACAGCTTATTTATCATGTTATCACCCCCAATACCTACCACAATGAATTATAACAACTGAGCATCTGTGTGGTGCTTTAGACACCATTTGATCATTTGATAAGCATTTACTATTTGACAAATGAACAAGTGAATGAATAAATAAATGAGTGAATGATTGAGTTCAGAGCTTTGACCCTGGTGATGGGAATTTCAGGGAAGACGACAGATAGCAGGCCAGGATCTCCAGGAGGGGAGATATTTTAGGAGAAGGCAAGGCCTTGCATCACCCCTGGTCCCACATCAAATGTGCAGATCAGTTGTTCTGCCTTTATTTGGGTCAGCTCAGCCATCACCCCTCAGCATCTTAATTACACATGGTCCATACTAGAAGCCTAATAATTAACATCTGGCAAACTCCTGACATCAGATGAGCAGATTATATGTATTTAGAGAGAGGAAAAAATAGAGGAAATAATTATAGAACAACCCTTCTGTGTGTGCAGAAATAGAATCTTTCATCAAGTGATCTTGAGGAACTGACAAAGCCCTTGGATGCAAGGTAAACCCTTATTGATAACTTACTATATGATAAGCAACTTTCCCACACTGATAGCATTTGTCTTTAAAACATCAAGATTCCTATTTTACTTGTTGCATCTGTCTCAATCTCATAAAGGGAAAAACTCAGCACTGAAAAGTTTGCTTCTCATTGCCTAATTGCACACATAAATCTTTGATTATCTGGCCCCTCATCAGGGCTTTCATATGAGCTTTCTCACAAACATCCCATATTTTGAACAAGCACATTACATAGCTAGTAAGTCTGAGTGGGATTTGAACCCAAAATTTTCTGATGCTAGGTTCCACTGTATCATAATGCTTTTTTAGAATATAGATATGATTTTAGCACATATTCTACCCTATTTATACATAATTATATAATGTCATTTATATATGATATATGTATAAGGATAAATAGAAAGAAAAAAGAAGAGAAAGAAGAGAAGAGAAGAGAAGAGAAGAGAAGAGAAGAGAAAGAGAAGAGAAGAGAAGAGAAGAGAAGAGAAGAGAAGAGAAGAGAAGAGAAGAGAAGAGAAGAGAAGAGAAGAGAAGAGAAGAGAAGAGAAAGAACAAGAAAAGAAAAGAAAAGAAAAGAAAAGAAAAGAAAAGAAAAGAAAAGAAAAGAAAAGAAAAGAAAAGAAAAGAAAAGAAAAGAAAAGAAAAGAAAAGAAAAGAAAAGAAAAGAAAAGAAAAGAAAAGAAAAGAAAAGACATGAGAGGCAGTGTGGTGAGTGGTCAGAGGATCAGCCTTACAGTAAGACCCAAGTTTGACTCTTGCCTTTGATACATACTAGCTGTGTCTATGGATAAGTCCCAAACTCTCAAGTCTTTAAGACTGTAAATTACAAATAAACTACCAATCTGTCACAGGGGAAGATGTTTCCAAGTCAGTATTCTTACATATTGATGAAAACACAGGTCTGAATTAAATAAAGAATGAAAGGGGTTTACTTCTTCAGGAGTCTTACATTTAAAAGATGGGTAGTGAGATCATTTTTTTGTTGTTTTTTTGGTCTTTTTTTAAGCCTATAGACTAAATAGTACTGGCCCACCATCAAGGCTGGACTTATTCCATTTTACTCCAGAGATCTGTGCTCCTCTGGTAAGAGCACCACCTCTCACATGGGCTTCTTTCATCCCCCACAGCAGGATCTGCCATCCAATGTAAGCATCTGAAAATGTCACAAAATGGAAAACTCCTTCTCAGTGCCAACTCAGCCCTTTAATTGACAGATGTGGCCAGATGACAATAAAGTTCATATGGGACATTGCTGGGCTATTGATTCTCTCAAAAGTATGTATTCCTGTTCCAGTCATTACGTTACTGAGAAGATTCAGAAAAAAGGAATGTTTGTATTTGGCAGAAGAGTAAAGACTCAAAAGGAAAACTTAGATCTCTTTAATATCAAAAGTTGGGGGAGGGAAAAGAGAGGAAGGGAAATGACTCCTTCTGGAAATATCACCAATAAAAAGCTTCTTTTTGCTTTAATATTGTTTTCCACTTTGCACAAAGGAAGTAGGTTTCTGTTAAAGCACATGGGCCAAGCACTATGCTTTGGAATGTCCTGTTACCTGGTTTCATAAGGAGTTTTGAAATAGATAAGTTGATGGAGCACAGAATAATATGGGAGCTAACTAAATTTGAATTCTTTTCATAAACATTTATTGTGTCTGCTATATATAAGGTATAATATTCAAAGTTAAGAATACAATAAGATAATAATCCCTGGATTCAAGGATGTCTCTACAGAGGACATTAAATGTATACATAAAAAATGATAACTACTCATTTGAAGAAAGCAGAGATCATTTACTTCAGGGGGATAAGGAAAGGCTTCACAAAGGAGATTGCACCTGAGTTGAACCTTAAAGGATTCTAAGAATCAGAAGTCATAGAGGACATGCTATGCAAAATGCATGGAGGCAAGAGATGGGATGCCTAAATGTAGAGAATATCAGGTCATTCCATTGGCTAGAACAGTCCTTATATGAAAGGGTTCAAAGTGAAAGAAGTTTGGAGAGGTAGGAGGCTAAATGTCTATTTTGAAATGATTTAAATTCCAAATGGGGGTGGGGGTGGTATTCTACAGACAATAAGACTCATGGAAGTTTCAATGGAGTAACAAGGTCAGACCTATTTTGGCAGCTGTATGGAGGATGGAGAGTTAAGAAACTAGAAACAGGGAGACCAATTGAGAGGCTGCTATGACAATCCAGGAAAGAGCTGAGAAGACTCTGAACTAGGTAGGTAGCACTATAAATGGAGAAACAGGAACAGGGGAAAGAAACGTTGAGGTCAAAATGACAAGACTAGGCAATTAAATGGCTATGGGGAGTGCAAGGGAGTAAGGAGCCAGAGAATGCTGTAAGGTTGCAAACATGGGGAACCAGAAGGAAGGTAGTTAAAACAGAAAGAGGAAAGTTTGAAGAAGGAACAGTTTTGGGGAGCGGATATGGAGTAAAATAAGTTTGGTTTTATACCTACTGAATTTGAAGTACCTATTGAACATTTAGGTGGAGATGTCCAGCAAGCAATTAGTGATGTGGGAAATGAGCTCAAGAGGAAGATTAAATTATGTATTAAGATTTGAGAGTCATCTGAATAGAGATAACAATCTCCCAGGGGAGCTGATGAGCTCACTGAAAGAGGGGTTTTATAAAGAGAAAAGGGCCCAGGGCAGAGCCCCAGAGGAAACTCATAAGGGGGGTGGGCAGGGATATGGATGAAGATCCAGCAAAGGATCCTGGGAAAGAATAGAGAGCAGTGCCACGAAAGCAGAGGGAGGAGACAATATGCAGGAGGAGGGATTAGTCAACAATTAACTGGAAAGAGGGATACAGAGAGGAAGAGAAGGTAAAGAGGAGAAAGAGGAAGAAAAGATGTTGATTGTCCTCATAAACCTCTCTCTTATGGCCTGATTATTCAAGAAGGATAGGGAGAAGCAAAAGCAGGGAAAAAAATGAGATACATGTGGAAGAACTTTGACAAAAATGTAAAACAGCTCTATAAGGCATTATTATAACCACTGAGAGTCATTCTGGAGTAATGAAAAATGGATTAGCTTTAAAGTAAAGAAAAACCTGGGTTGAAGTTCTAACTCTGGCACTTAATACCTCATGGGAAAGTTATTGAACTCTCCCCAAGCAACTAAGACTGTAAGTTACAAATGAGTTGCCGATATGCATTGTGAAGAGAATTTACACACAGGGAGTTCTTCATACTAACAGTATTACAGATGGAGACCCTCTTTCCCCTAGCCAAAAATAAAATGATCACTAATAGAGGTGATTTGGCTCTGTCATGATTAACCAATGGTACTACCCACTAGAAGAACAATAAGAGAAGCTTCCTGGCCTTGTGCCAAGTTCTCAATGGAACTGTTATTAGCCCATGAAAAAATTATCAATGAGTGACTGTTTCATCATGCCAAAAGTCCTTCCGCTCCACCCTTCTGTAACTCAGAGGGAGGGAAAAGGCCATCATAGGGGTCCCCTGCACAGGACTGGGAGCAACAAAAAGGATGAAGAGGGAACAGCTAGGGGCGGGTTGGGGGTGGGAGAGAAAAGGGAGAAATAAAAGACAGAATCAGCAAAGCTTGGCCAAGTCAAAACCAAGGGAGGGGCCATGGTGAGAGTCCACAAATATCTGAAGGGTGGGGTATAGGGGTGGGAATATCATGAGGCCAGATGACTTCAAGGGAGAGCCAGACACTCAAAGCGATGAGACGAAAATAAGAGAAGGAAAATTTAGATTTGATTCCAAAGAAAAACTCTGAACAGTGACAACTGCTCTACCATGAATAGCCTCTGAAGGATGACTAGAAACCCCACCCACCTGAAGACATTTAAAACTTAAGCAAAGAAATAAAGCCATTAAAGAATACATTTCCACTGTAACTGGTACAGGGACTAGATAATCTAGTTGATTTCCTGCCCAAGTTGTTTGGGGAAACATGGAAAAATCTTCTTTGCCAATGTCACCGGTTCAGTGGAAGATTTATTATTTGTGAAAGTTCCCCCCTCCACCTCCACCCACTCACTCCCAGAGTCAAGTATTCTTCAAGGGAGATAGTACAAAAAGAAGTCACATGACTTTGTTCTGGCAACGAAATTGGGACAATATGACCTCAATTTCCAAATATTGGGGTCATGTTTCATTTTGCATATACTCTCTCCCCATTAAAATATAGAACACTTTTCCCCCAAACAGCCAAAGACTAAATCTTACTTTCCATTCTTTCATTGGCCAAGAAGAAAGCCAAAAAGAAAAAAAAAGAGCTGTTACAGAATAACTCTGAAAACATCTGGCAGAGATTCCCAAGTGAGTAAAAAAGGGAAAAAAAAGTCACTCGCATATACCTTTTTCCATTTGCTCTGGATTTCCAGTCCTAAGCCATCAACTCAAGCAATGAATTACTGTATTAGCACATCTAAAACCAGGATCAAACCGTTTTGAGAAAGGGCTAGGGGAAGAGGTTTACCTACACCAATGCAGACAGGCAGAACCAGCACAGATGCACAAGTTTTTGAAAGGTCTATCTTTTAAAAGTTAAGTAGTGATCTCCACCAAGTAAAATAAGATGGTCCATTCCCTGTCCTCACTTTTTTTCCCAATGAAGATTCCACTTCCCCATCCCTATCAATAGAGAATTCAAGCAGAGTATTAAAAAATAGCAAAGCCACTGATTTTGACTCTCCTGAATGCCAAACGATATTTCTCCAAGCCTTTCTGAATTATCCAGGAATGAAGATCATTGTTAGGAAGTTTCTTCCCTAGGTTATCAGATGGCAACTAGAAGCAACTTTTACCTAACTGGGCAAAAACTGCCTATTCTTAGCAGGTAAGCCATGGGACCTCCCTTTCCCCCTCTCATTCCTGGCTTTCTTTCCCTTACTATCTCAAAAGGAATTTAGAACCAAGGTATCCTATAATATCAGAAGGTGAGTGGATCAAAGAATGTAGTAGTGGAGGGAGCATAGATTTATAGGAGGAAGAAACTTTAGAGATTATCTAATCCAAACTCTTCATTTTATAGATGAGGAAACCAAGGTCCAGACAGACAAAGAATTTACCTGAGGTCACACAGGTAATAAGTCAGTGTTGGGATATGAACCCAAGTTCTCTGGTTTCCAATCTCAAACTCCACTCTCCATCTAATCCAAGCCCTTCATTTTACAGAAGGGGAAACTGAGGCCTGGAGAGAGGTTATGTGATTTTACCAAAGTATTACTATAAATTAACAGCAGAGTAGTTATTTGAACCTAAATTTCCTGACTCCTAATCCTGTCAAGTAATGTTTCCACTTTCCTCCAAGCAATAGAGCTGTCCCAGTATCCAAGTACTGCTTCCTCTCTCTAGACAATCAAAAGCAAAATGTACCAAGAGGACAGAAAGTGCTTCCATTTGAAAAAAGGAATGATTACTAAACTTTACTTCATTTATAAAAGTGGGGAGGGGGAGGGCTGGTGAATAGTAAGGGGAAGAAAAGATGCTGTCTATTTACAACTGCTATCAAAAGAAAAAGGAGCCCCTTTCATCCCACCTCTACTAATCAGAAACTTTCCCCCCCTGGACTTGCCACTAGAGTATGTTAAAAAGCAAAATACTTGGAAAAAAAAGTGATAACATCACTCTTCTGCCACAAACTTGTCTGATCTGAGACAAGTTACTTCCTCCCCCTGGGTCTTAGTTCTCCATCTGTAAAATGAGGATTGGATGGTCCTATAAGATCCCACCCAACTCTTATCATTATATGATTCTACTATTCTACTCCCCTCCCAGATTACTCTCTCCAAAACTTTCCCCTTTTTTTCTCTGAAAAGCATAATTCTTACTCATTAGGAGATCTTACCCTTTTGAAAGTTATATCTATAATGATCCTGAACTGAAGATATTTGCCTTAGGGTCTATTAAACCCTGAATGTCTTAACAGACAGCCAATACTCAGTCGGGAAGGTCTGGGTTTTAATATGACAGGGGCTTACCCCATCACTCAAACCCCTCTCTCCTCCCACTGGGCACCTCTGGCTACACTTCCAGGGCGGTTGCTACAAATATTTTAGAATAGTTTATATAACTTTGATCACAAGTTTGGCCTCAGGTTCTGTGCACCCAGTCCTGGAAGGAGAAACAAGCAGAAAGTTGTATGCCTCGTAGCCTGGGGAAGGGGAGAAGAGGGTTTGAAGAACATTTTTGACCTTTTTCTTCATCCCCAATGAAAAAGCTTGAAAGAATTTGAATTAAAATCCCTTGCTCCCTCCAATCACGGAAAGAAGACAGTACCAAAAGAAAGAGAAAGTATGAGGCTCCCTATCCAGATTTGCAAAGTCTCACTTTAGTACCTTGGGGGCTGGGGCGGATATATAATCTAGTACTGGGAGGATGGAGCTATAGGGGGCGACGGTTCCCAGTTTTAATAAAGAAAAGTTTGAGGCTTTGCCTGTGTGGGCTAGAGTTGAGTGCCTTTGATCTGTGTGAGTAAGAGTAGAACAGAGCTTTCTGGACAAAAGTAAGACTTCCTCAAAGACGTTTTGGTTCGTCAAAAATGCTCCATTTGCACACAAACCTCTGTCCTGCTACAATTCTTGCTTGGGAAGATGGAGGGAAGAGAAGCGAGGGATTATTGTTATTTCAATGTTTCTTCCCTTTTACGGGGCCCCAGACAAATGGCATCCAGAAGACTTCAGCAGCTCAAACTTTCTCCCCCCCCCCCCTCCTCCCCAACCCGAGAATGCACGGGCTCTGGAAAGCCCAACTCTAGGCAGCTCCGACCCGCCCTGTCCCAGTGCCTCAGGGCGCCCCTTGCAGTTGGCCCCAGAGGTGCCCAGAATGAAACAAGTGCGCACTACTCGCCCCAGCCCCGACCCCAGCCGGGGTTGAGAGGGAGAAACAGCCTGAGAGCCTCGGTCCAGGCTTACCTGCGTGGCTTGGCCAGAGGGCGGAGAGGAGGAAAGTGGCGACCAGGAGCGGGTAGTCGCGTATCCAGCTTCGCCTTTTCCACCGTGTGTGGGCGTCCATGCTCACGTTCACCGGGGACCGTGGGGCAGTTTTGTAGAGGGGGCACTTAGCCACAGCGCTGAGGAGCCCAAAGCACCAAAAAGATCCTGGGAAATAAAAACTTTTAGGGAGCCATGAGGAGGTTCACTTCTCTCTATCTCTCTTTTTAAGGAAAAGAAAATGAATTTTAATGTTTTAGGGGGCAGGGAGGGGATTCGAACTTGTTGCAGCGTGGGGGTTGTCGGGTCTGAACGGTATTAAGAGACCTCCCCCACCCGGATCTTTCTCTGACCCCCTGCCCTCTTTCCTTCTCTTCTCTCTTCTCTCCTCTCTTCCCTCTTCTCCTCCTCCTCCTTCTCCTCCTCCTCCTCCTCTCCTCCTCCTCCCCTCGACCGCTTCTTCTGGAGATCTCGTCTCAAGTGATGTCCCCTGCCAGCCGGACGGAGGAGTGAAAACCTTTTCTATTTTCCCCCCCTTTCTCCCTCCCTCCCTCTCTTTTCTTGAAGGCAGAGAGAGGCAGGGGCTGTTGATCCAGGCAGCCAGCAGCAAATCAGAACTTGACGCCCGGGTCTCCGAGCTCGGCCCCCAGTCTCCCACTGGATAACGGGGCTAGTGGGGGGTGGGGAGTGCTGGGGGAAAGGAAGGGGGGGGGGGGAAGTTTTCTAGCGAAAAGGAGGTGGGAGTAGAGAGCGAACGTGTGGTGTGTGGCAAGTCTGTTCTTTTCCCTGCAGCGAGTTCCCCCAACCACTCCAGGGGAGTCGCAGAAGGGCAGGACCAGCGGCAAGTTTGAACGGAGTCAAAGTAGACTTTCTCCGGGTGGCTGCTTCTTGAGCTTGGGCGGGGCTAGTCGAGGGGTCCACACCTGGCCGAGATCCACTGGGATGAATCCAAGATCTCAGAACAAGAGTCTTTGACCGGCTTCAGGATACTGGGTCTGGAAGAGGCCTAGTGGCTTCATAAATCCAGCAAACCTTGATTAAACGCCTGCTGTGTGCAGAGCGATGTACGAAGCGTGGGGTCGACAGAAAGCTTAGATGGAAAGGGTCCCGGTCTTCCCCACGGATCAAAGGCGCAATGTTGTAGGCTAAGAATATCTGAGAGTCCCTAGTCACGTTCATCATCGAAGGCTAGAGGCCAGGGCATTCTCTTTTCCAAAAAGGCCAAAGTTAAATTTTACTCCTTTTCCCATGTCTCCTCCCAAAACCCCCCAATAAAAGAAATCACATAAAAATTCTGTGGTCCTTCTCAGTGGACTGAAATCTATCAATTCTAAGGTTATACAGGCTTTTCTGTGACAAATAGTCCCGCAAGAGAACTTTCAGTGAACCCTATAGACTGATCCCCACATTACAATTTAAGTTTGTCATTAAATGCAACAATAGACTGATTTTTCCCATCTTGGAGGCATTTTTTTTTCATTTTAAAGAATCTCCTTTTGGAGCAAGCTACCAGGAAAAGGGAGATTTCCTTCTCCAGAGGGAAGATGGCTGGGGTTTGCCTTTTATTGTTTGCTCTCTTTAAACTTTATTAAAGCCCTCTGTTTCAGCATCCTCAAGCCATGAATGGATTCCTCTTCTGTCTGTATGCCTTCAGACTAAGGAAAATTCCTTCAGGCAATAATCCCAACTTTCTTTGATTTCATAACTCACAACCCTTCCTCAAAGTGCTACCTACATACTTATTATCTATCATCTTGCCAGCTAGCTACCCAACTATCCAGCTATTTATATACCTACAGATTAATTGAAGTAAATTGAATTTGATTGTTTTGAGAAAGGAGTCCATCTTTTTTAAAATAATGAGAGTCTTCTAGGGGTTGCTAAATCAAGGTACACCCTTCCAGCCCCAGCTCTTAATCAAAAAGTGATGTCATTTTCCAAATTAAGTTTGCTTCTCTTTCATTCTAAACATAAAAAAAAAACATAAGGGAAAAGGTAGGAGAAGGGGGAAAGGCTGAGTCTTGAACTCAAACAGAGCTAGCCTACCTAAACTTTGGTATTTCAATTCCACAATGAAATTCCTAAAATTATATACCAGATAACCCATATTCCATCACTATGAATTCACACGAGCAAGTGCCCTGGCCTAGAATGAACTCTATCATTTCCAAGAATCTTTCTCAGTTCAGTATCTTTGTAGTTCTTCAAGGCTCAATTCAGTTGCCATGTTATTCCTCCATGATACCTACCACCCTTTTCCCCCTGCCTTCACCTTTCAGTTGTCTTCTCTCTATCAACTTTCCTCTCTATATACCTATTTGTGAAGATATCCCCCCCACCCCCATGTAAAATGTAAGCTCCTTGAATGAAGGCAGATTGGTTACAGGTATCTTTGTGTTTCTAAAGGGCCTTGAATAGAATTCAGAGGTTTTGTATGATTATAATTCTTCATTCCCACGCCCTAGAGACCACACATAGTGACTACCCCCTTAGCCAAACAATTCCCTCTGGATACATATCTTCCCCAGGGGTAGTGCTGACATGGGTCAATGACATAGTTATCAGAAGATAATGTGCATTTTCTGGCTTCAGGTTTGGGAAGGTTTTTTTCCCCTTCCCCCAGGACACTTGAGCTATTTTTCCAGCAAGCACATTTAGGTATTTATGTCTGTCATTTATCTCTTTGGGGACCTCTAATTCAGATGTAGCATCTGGTTTTTGACAGGGTTACCCTAGTGTTAGAACAGCTGGGCCAACCAAGAGCTCAAGGTCAAGTGACTTCCCTAAGGTCAGACCATGAGTCAATGCTCAGTAAAGATTACAGGGCAAGACATTTATGGTTAACAGGTTGTTCAGTTGTTCATGAATAATTCCAAAGGTATGAAACATGCTCTGTTGCTTTGCGGATAGTGGACAGAGCACTACCGATCTAGTAGGCAAGGATGAGGCTTGGGCTCTCATCCCTACTCTATCACTTATTACATGAGCTTGTAGAAATTACTTCCTTTCTCTAAGACTCAGTTTTCCTAACTGTAAAATGAGAAAATTGGACTAGGTGATCTCTAAGGTCCTTCACAACTTGATTGTATACAATTCAAAGTATCTATTGAGCATCTCCTGTGACTATGCAGCCAAAGAGAGAAGAGCCTGGGTCATTTATTTTTGCAACCATAGCCCTTAATTCAGCACTTTATACATAGAAAACATCTAAAAAATGCTTATTGAATATGTTGTTGATTGCAATAAAGCAGGAAGTTATTTGATTTCTGGCATAAATACTTAACAAGATCTTGGGTCACAGCTATGCCCTGCCTTGACTTCTGTCTCACCTAGTTCCTCTCCCTGACCCCTGTGTTTTGCTTCTCATCATACAACAGCTCTTTGTTTTGGAAGTGTATTCCCTCTTCCTCCTCCTCCCACATACCCCTCCAGCTCTGAACCCAACCCTCATTAATACCAGATTAATCTTTTGATAATAATTTGGAAAATGTACCATTTTAATGATAAAACAACAACAGAAAACACTCAAAACACAACTGCTTTTCTGAGCCTTCTACAAAGCTTATCAAATGTCAGGGATATGAGGTGTGAAAAGAAAAAGAGTAATAAACAACAGGCAAGGGCTTCCTCTAAAAAGCACCAGGCTTCCCCCTGCATTCCTAGACCTTGGGGCACTTGGGAGGGACACAGAAAAAAAGGAAAAGAATTGGGACATCCTTTCACTGAACAATAGAAGCTCTTATCAACTCAAGCCCCCTTGTGCCAACAAGTTTTGGCACCTTTTGTGAGGAAGCTGTGGGGCCAAGTATCTCAAAGACACATCCTTTGGAAGTAGCTATAACCAGGGCATTGATCCCCCAAAAATGGACTTCTGGCAATTTTGACCAATTGATTGCAGTCGAATTCCTCATGAGATAGAGCACTGTTCTTCAGAGGCTAAGGTCATGGGCTTGATCCCAGGTTGGTCTAATTAACTTTATCTACTTCCCCTAGCTGTCTAGCTCATTGAGGCATATAGCTAGTAAAGGCCTAAATGAGAGAAAGTGAGAACTATTCAGTTCCATCAGTCCTCACTCTTGGGAGGTAGAGGATAGGGAGAAACACTATTTTTTTAACCGAATGGGAAAAAAACGCCATCTTTGCAAACAAACGACAGGAATATGATCATTGGTTATATCATGGTGCTAACTATAATCCTAAAGTCACTAGGTCTCTCTTTATATGACTCTAGCAATCATTCCTGCCCTGTAGTCAGATCTGTGACTTTGGGGGAGGGAGCTGGGAAAGGAAGGATTTGTTGCTGACAGAAAGCAGGGACTGGCACCCACACTTAGCTCACACTCCTAAGATCATTCTCCTTCCATATTGGCTCTAAGACTCCCTGATGTGATCAACTTCTCAGGGTAGAATCATAAGGTCAACTAGGGAAGAGGCAAGAAATCCAGTTACTTAGGAAGCCCAGGTGCTGAGTAAACTGCAGTTAATATATAAGGTTAAATATATTTAGCCTGAAGTTTCTCTTTGAACAAATGGCTTCTTTTTTAATAGCTTCCAAAATGATTTTAAGGAAATTATATATAAGTAATGAACTACCCAAATTTGGTATCTTCCTTTTTCCTCCCACTCACCCCCCCAATCCCTTCTGATGGGGTTTAGTGGAGGGGCTATTTTTCTGAAATCATCTTAGGCTGGGTACACATGCCAACAGACCTACCAGTTTAATTAATCAATCCAGTGAAAACAAGATCAGTCAAGCCAGTTGTTCTGACATCACTTAGACATGGCCTAGAAGTCAAACAAGAGGCTCCAGTTTCTTTTCATCATTAGGGCAAAGGGAGAACTCAAAGAAGAGCCCCCAAAACCCGCCCTCACAGCTGAGCAAAAGGAGAAAGGTATAAATCATAAAGGTTGTAGCAGCTCTAACCTAAACGGGGCCTGCCTGACATCTCAAAAGATTCCCTTGATGGAAAAAACAGACTGAGCTATTCTCTCAATACTCTGAACTCTTTTCCATCCTGCTGAGCCAAAACTCAGTGGGAAATTGTTCCATTTTTACGTCACACATATAGGCAGAAGCACATTGAAACTGATTGTTGCTGCCTAAGGCCAAAAAATCTCATCAAAAAGTGAAACTTTTAGGCAAACTGGGCACCATGTAGACCAAGCAGATGGTGGAGAGACTGAATTGAGCAGCACTAGCAGTTAGTTCAATAAGACCAGTATGAGTTTGTAGAAATAGGCTATCTTCTGGACTGCGATTCACTTGGCATATTATTTTAGCGGAAAATGCTTTATGCAAACAATAGGTGAAGCTCCATGAAATCAAAAACGTTGGCGTATTTCAACTTCAAGTCATCTCCCTGGCACCACGTTAAGAGTAGCACAGTACCTCCAGATAGACATGAAACAATATTGGTTGTTGAAAAATAAAAAATTAGCTACCTAACATAAGTAAAGAGTTTTGCAAGACTTCCACAAAGAACTATATAGATGCTAGAAATGATGATAATAAGTGATCTAAGGGGAAATCATGCAACTGAGAAACACCACAATTCTAATAAGTTATTACAGGCCAATCTGTTTTAACAACAGAGAGATAGCCATACAACCTGCAAAAGTTTCTCCTCTTATTTTTAGTGTAAAACTTCTAAAACAATTTTCCATGCAAAAATTTTACATTGGAGATGCATAGCGATCTTCTCTAGGCTCTTGGCAGCGAACAGGGGATAGTACTACGGGGTTCAGAAACCTTGAGTTCAAGTGGTCAGAACCAAGGTACAGAATAACATAATAATAGTTTGAAGACCAAACAGTTTGGGAGCTTAAGAGAAAAGGCGTCATGATTATAGTAGATAGAGTGCTGGATTTGAAGTTAGGTTCAGATCTCAGCATTGACACCTTTGATCACAGGTAAATCATTTAACTTCAGTAAGGCACAGCTTCTTTATATATAGAATAGGAATCCTATTTTCCAATCTTGCGGGGTAGTAAGAATCAAAGGAAAGCACATAGTGAACCTTAGATAATTCTATAAATAAGTTATTATTTTAAAATATATTTCTATTTATTTTGTTAAATATTTCCCAATTATATTTTAAAATCCTTTAGACATTTAAAAATTTTAAGTTCCTGGAGAAAATCCATGTGAACTGAGATGATCTCCAGGAACTGATGCAGAGTGAAAGGAGAAAAACCAGGAGAACATTATACACAGAGACTGATACACTGTGGCACAATCGAAAGTAATGCACTTCTCTACTAGCAGCAATGCAATGATCCAGGACCCAGGGCCCAGAGGAATTTTGGAGAAAGAATACTGTCCACATCCAGAGAAAGAACTGTGGAAATGGAAATGCACTAGAAAAATATGTGATTGATCACGCAATGTGATAGGAATATGATTGAGGTTGTGATGTTAAAAGATCTCTCTACCGCAGATATGAATATCATGGAAATAGGTTTTGAACAATGATGCATGTATAACCCAGTGGAACTGCTTTTTGGATTTGGGAGGGGGAAGGAAAGAGTCTGGGGGTGGGGTGGGGATCATGAATCATGTAACCATAGAAAAATATTCTAAATTTTAAAAAAAGGGAAAAAAGGAAGGAAAAATAATAAAAATTTAAGTTCTAAATTCTTTCCCGCTATTCAAACCATCTCCCATCCCTCGAGATGGCAAACAATGTGATACTGATTATACACATAAAGTCACTAAAAACATTTCTATGTTGCTAATACACGCATAGACTCAAAAAAAAAAAAAAGAAAATGAAAGTATACTTCAATCCGTAGTCAGAGTTCATCTGTTCTCAGGTGGAAAGCAATTTTCATCATGGGTCCTTTAGAATTGCCTCGGATCATTGTCTTGATCAGAATAGCTTAGTCTCTCATAATTGGTCATCATTACAATGTGCTGTTACTGTGTTCAATATAGTTCTGCACACTCCACTCTGCATTACTTCATATAAGTCTTCCCAGGTTTTTCTGAAACCATCTTGTTCATCATGTCTTATAGCACAATAGAATTCCATCACAATCATAAACCACAACTAGCTCAGCTATTCCCCAATTGATAGGCCTCCTCTTACTTCCCAACTTTTTGCCACCACAAAAAGAGCTGTTCTAAGGTTGTTTGTTTTTACAAATATGTTCTTTTCCCTTTTCTTTGATCTCTTTGGAATAAAGACCTAGTAGCAGTATTGCTGGGTTAAAGAATACACACAGTTTTATAGACCAAATATAGTTTCAAATTGTTCTCCAGAACGGTCAGACTAATGTCAGTTATTATTAAGATAAAATGTCAGTACAAGATAGACAGATGAACCTAAGATCCATCACCTTCTACCTCCTTTTGAGGAAAGCCCTGACCTGTTTGAGATTAGTCTGGATGTGGGAAGATGTGAAGCCAGGCCAGGGAAATCATTCCAGGAGCTGAGAAACAGAAACAAAGCCAGGAAGTCAACCAAAGCCTGATTTACCTCAATAAGCAACTCACCTTTCCAACCTCACACTATCTTTACGCAAATCTTTTGCTAGTCACACCACTCTTTGTATTGATTCCAAAGCATGACTCTCCTATTCTCTGTTCTGTACCTTTGTTTATTCTGTTCATGTCTATTCATGTACTCCCCCTACATCAATATGTCTCACATTCTTTAAATTTCAGTTCTGCGAGTTAGAGGAGGTATCTACCCCAAGCATATGAAGACTTTCCTGGAGGAACAGGTAGACATGGATAATTTGTTCCAATGGTCCATAACAGCAGCTGAAGCAGATACTGTGGAGTGCTTAGAGCTTTGTCAGACATCTAAGATGCCAAGATTATCCACTATATCCTTAGCCAGACCAGTCATCTTGATTCTGTCTTGCCACTGGACTTTGATCATTCTGAAAGAAAGAGAATTGATTCTAAGACAGAAGATAAAAATTTAAAAACAAAAGTGAAGTGCAAGTGAAGCTTAGAGAGATGTAGGATTCTCAGCTCAGAAAGAAGACTCATAAAATTTCATTTTCCACTGAAAGTAACAACCCAAAGTGCTTTTAGGATGCCCTGAAAGCTATTTATGGGCTAAGGACCTATGGTGCATCTCAGAGCTGATGGAGCCACACTGAAGAAATTAGTTGAGCATTTCCATAGTGTTCTCAACAGATCATCATCAATCAATGCTGAAGCCACTGACCATATACACCAGGTTTAAGTCAACTCCTCTCTAGTCAAACTTCCAAATGAAGAAAAGATTTTGAACGCCATTAGGCTCCTCTCATGTGGCAAAGCACATGGTGCTGATCCTATTTCATCAGAGATTTATAAGGCGAGTGGTCTACTGCCCATAAAAAAACCTTAGTGAATTCTTTCAGGTTATATGGCAATAGATTATCCCCCAGGAGATCAGAGTCCTCCACTGTCCATCCCTATTAAAAAAAAGGAAATAGGTTGTCCTATGACAATCACAGGAGGTTGTGTGATAAAGGATGGAAAGGTTTGCAATTTGCAAAACTGTGCAAAAACTGAAAAGTGCAAACCTAGGTATGATTGACAATGGCATGTGACCAAGGGTCACATGGGAGCCTGAGCGGGAGGATCTGTGAAGATTTCATCTTGCCCCAAGGGACTTTTTCTTCTGGTCTCCTGAGGAAGTCAGAAGAAGGTCTGAAGAGGATTTTCTGGTATTGAACTGAGGAAGGGTTCTTGTATCTAGCTGCTGGCAGCACTTGGACATCAGGACTTGCTTGGACATCTAACAACAACAGATCCTGGCTCTAACTGTTTTTGGACCCCTGCTGAGTAAGATTTGGGAACTTGGTTAAGTTTTAGTTTAATAACCTAGTTAGCATAGTTAGTTAGTTTTTAAATGAGAATAATCATAAGTAAATCCCTAAGCACTTATTCCTTTCCCTTCCAAAACAATAAAGTAGATTGTTATATGGTTTTTTTTTCCTCTTGTGTTTCCCTTATCCAAAATCCTATCCTAACAGTTGGGAGTCTCACTTTTAGTTATTGCCAGCAGAATTCTTGCCATAGTTCTCTTTAATCAGATGAGCTGGAAAATGATCATCTACCTGACAGCCAGCATGACTTCAGAAAGGACAAAGAAACAGTTGATATGATGTTTGCTGTCTGATAACTCCAGGAAAAATGCCAGGAACAGAATAGGGTCTGTACACAATGTTCCTTCATCTGCCCAAGACCCTTGACACTATCATCTCAGTTGTGAGAGCTGATGGAAGATCATGGTAAATTTTAGTTCACCAGTATTGTATGCTATTCCCATGACGGCATGCTTTCCCAGGTTCTGGATAATAGATGATGCTCTTGCACTTTTCCAGTCACGAAGTGGAGTGAAGCAAGGCTCTGTGATTGCTCCCATGCTTTTTAGTATGATTTTTCAGTGATATTGTTAGAGACCTTCAACAAGGAAGAAAATGGCATCAAGGCCAGCTGCTACACTGACAGTAAATTATTTAACCTGAAAAGACTACTGGCCAATATTAAAGTGAAGGGACAGTTGGTGTGTGACTTTTTGTTAGAAGATTGGGCATTCAATGCATGCTTTGAGACTGAGATGCAACAGAACATAAATCTACTCCCTATCACTCATTTTAGTTTTGGCCTGACAATTAGAAAAACAGAAGTTCTCCACCAACCAACACTATCTATACGTGGGACCAAGTGGAGAAACTTTGACTGCTGTGGAAAAGTTTACTTACCTTGGCAGTATACTTTCCAGACATACACATAGCTGATGAGGTTTATGTACGTGTTGCCTGACCTAGCTCAATGTTCTGGATATTCTGGAAGAAAGTATGGGGGATAAGAGGTATTTGGCTGCACACCAAACTGAAGGTCTTCAGAGTCATTGTGCTGACTGCACTGTATGCCTGTGAAACCTAGATAGCATACCAGCAATGTGCTGGGAAGTGGAATCTCTTCCATTTGATTTGTCTTGGGAAGATTCCGAAGATCTCCTGGCAAGAGAAGGTACTTGACCCTGAGATCTTTTATCCAGTCCAACTGCCAAGCATTCAAATTCTACTGCAGAGAGCACAACTCCAATGAACTGGCCACAAGATTGGAACGCTAAATGCTCATTAGCCTAGAAGACAATTTTACAGAGAACTCACACAAGGCAAACACTCACAGGGAGGTAAGAAGAAACAATAGAAGGGCATTCTCAAAATCTCTGAAAAACTTAGGTATCATTTGTGAGACATAGAAGACACTGACACAGGACTGTTCTGCATGGTGTGCCTGAATCAAAGAAGAACCTGTGTTCTATGAGCAAAGCAAAATTATAGTGGCTCAAAAGAAGCATTATTAGAGACATCTCTGTCCCAAATATTCATATGAACCATATGTACTCGACCTGTGGTAAAGCCTTGCAAGCTCTTATTAGTCTGATCAGACACAGTCAGCACACTGTACGTTGACCCTGACATAATGATATCATTTTGGTCCTCTTTGAGGATGAAGGATGACAACCATATCTCCCACTGCATCTGCCACAATTCTTTTCACAATGCACTATTTCATTTGCTTTTTCTGTGAGAATATGCTCTTACTATTAGTAGAAATGCAGTTCAAAAAATATCCTATATTCTATACAGCTGACATTTATATAACATTTTGAGGTTTGCAATGCAACTTGACATCCTATTTGATCTTTACAAAAATCCTATGAGATGAATACTATTATAAGGTCCATTTTACAGATATGGAAATCGAAGCTGAGAGAGGTTAAATTACATATCCAACATCACACAGTTGTTAACTATCTGAAATAGGATTTGAACTCTGCTGTTCCTGGTTCCAAATCTAGTCTACTATCCACCATGCTACCTATGTTTCTTTTATTGATCTAATTGTTTCGAATGTATGCATTTTGTTCCTATAACTAAACTGCAAGTTCTTCAGTGTCAGGTGCCATATGTTATACAATTTTCTCTTTCTATGATACCTAGCATGGTGCTTTGTGGGTATGTGGTATATGCCATATGAATATTTGCTGAATTAAATGAACATTTCATTGTTCACAGGAGTATGGTGATATGTGCAGGCTATGTTTCAGGAGAGCCTATACATTTTTGGTTCTGGACAACAAAAACCTGCCTTAAATATAAGCCAGATTGCTAATTGAATGAAAACCAAAGAATGCGCATCCCTCTGCCAAAACAATGTACCTTTAGGGTCCTAAGTAGAAGTTAAAAAATAATATCTTCTAGGCTTGACAGATATACAGTGTTCCATGTCTATGTGCCAGCATAACTACAACTTACAAAAATAAATCCAGTCTAGCAACTTTGCCAACATCATCTTAGTATCAGATAAAGTCAGCAATGGGACTTAGTCAGGGCAGCCCAGTTTAGGTCATAAATAAACAAGGATACCCATGCTAATTTTTCTCAATTTTTTTCTTTGTTGAGTAAGTTATTTAGTTGTCTTAGTGGTTATCTAGCTCTTCATGACCCCATCTGGGATTTTCTTGGGCAAATATACTAGAGTGTTTACCATTTCTTTCTTTAGCTCATTTTATGGATGAGAAAATCAAGGAAAACAAGGTTAAGTGATCTGGTCAGGGCATACAATTAGGAAGTGTTTAAGGCCAGATTTGAACTCATGTCTTCCTGTCTCTAGGCCTGACACCTTATATACTGTGCCACCTAGCTACTCTTAAGTTATGTATGTATATATATGAGAGAAGAAAACAAAATACATAGTCAGTAGTCTGAAAGGAAACTAGTAAGCAGTCAACATGAAAACAAAGAAATAAAATTATTATTATTATTTTAAATAACATGGTAGCATATTTCCACAGCAGGAATAATAGAATTTATAAAAACTCTTTCTGAACCCATCTCCTTCCAATCTACCACCACTTCACTTTGGCTTTTGGGAGACTCTCTGATATGATTGTAATATACCCCTACAACCTAACACAACCTACTGACAATCTGAACACAGGCAGAGGAACTCAGATCTTCACCCATCATCACTTAGGCTTTTAGGTTTAATCTGCATTGTTAAAAAATTTCTCCATCACTTATTTAAGTCTATAAAATCAACAGAATGATGAATTAAGACATAATTAGTCATATTAACTGGTTACCCAAGTATCAATGCTCACTCTGGAAATATTACAATTGGCTCTTGGGAGACAGCTTGAGATGACTCTAGTACACCCCTGCAACCAACCACAAAACATTGACAATCCAAACACAGTTAGAGAAACTCAGATCTTCACTCACCATCACTTAGTAGAAATCTAAAGACAATGCTAGATAAAACAAAAAAGAAAGATGAAATGAGAATAAATCCAGGACTACAAAATATAAAAATGACTGGAATTCTACAGGGATTAGGAAAAGGATTTTATAGTATAGAAGCCAATTTAATCCCTGTGAAACAAGCCTAAAGCCTGAAAACTTGGAGAGTGGGGCTGCACTAAGACCCATAGGTAAACAGAAAAAAAGGCCCAACATAATGATGAAATATTATACATTAAGATTAAGTTAAAAGATAAAGACAAACAAGCACACAAAACAAATACTAGCAGAGTCACAAGGAAGAAAAAGTAACTGGCCCTGGGAACCACATGAATGACCAAAAGAAATGGAGCAAGAAATAAAAAGTAAAATTAGAATTGAAGTATGAAACTTTGAGAGGGATATTGAAAGGAGAATAAATAGTTTAGGACAGAAGGTAGAAAACCTTATCCAATAACAGATTCTTAGAAAAATAGAATGGTGCTATTAGAACACATTATGTCACGTGGTACATTCACAAAGATTGACCATGTACTAGGGCATAAAAACATTGCAAACAAGTACAAAAGAGCAGAAATAATAAATCCAACCTTCTCAGATCACAATGCAATGAAAATAATAAATAGTAAGGGTACATGGAAAGGCAAATAAAAATTAATTGGAAATTAAACAATATGATTCTCCAAAATTGGTTAAAGAACAAATCATAGAAACAATAATTTCATTGAAGAAAATGACAATGATGAGACATCCTTTCAAAATCTATGGGATGCAACCAAAGCAGTACTCAGGGGGAAATTTATATCCTTGAGTTCATATATTAACAAATTAGGAAGAACAGATTAAAAAACTAAAAAGTGAACAAATTAAAAATCCTCAGATGAAGACTAAATTAGGGATCCTAAAAATCAAAGGAGAAATTAATAAAATTGAAAGTCAAAAAAACTATTGATTAATAAATAAGACTAAAAGCTGGTACTTTGAAAAAACAAATAATATAGACAAAGTACTGGTCAATCTAATTAAAAAAAGGAAAGAAGAAAACCAAATTGACAGTATCCAAAATGAAAAGGGAGACCTCACCTCTAATGAAGAGGAAATTAAGGCAATCATTAAAAATTGTTATGCCCAATTATATGGCAATAAATATGGTGGCAATCTAGGTGATATGGATGAATACCTACAAAAATATAAATTGTCTAGACTAACAGAGGAAGAAATAAATTACCTAAGCAACACCATATCAGAAAAAGAAATTGAACAAGCCATCAAAGAACTCCCTAAGAAAAAATCCACAGGTCCAGAGGGATTCACAAGTGAATTCCATCAAACATTCAAAGAATAACTAATCCCAATATTATACAAACTATTTGACAGAATAAGCAAAGGAGTTCTATCAAATTCCTTTTACAGCACAAATATGGTACTGATTCCAAAGCCAGGCAGGTCAAAAACAGAGAAAGAAAACTAGAGACCAATCTCCTTAATGAATATAGATGCAAAAATCTTAAATAGAATACTAGCAAAAATACTCCAGCAAGTCATCACGAGGGTTATTCACTATGACCAGGTAGTATTTATACCAGGAATGCAAGGATGGTTCAATATTAGGAAAACCATCCACATAATTGACCATATTAACAAACAAACCAACAAATATCACATGATTATCTCAATACAGGCAGAAAAAGCCTTTGACAAAATATAACACTCATTCCTATTAAAAACACTAGAAAGCATAGGAATAGAAGGGTCGTTCCTAAA
This sequence comes from Monodelphis domestica, assembly GCF_027887165.1. NCBI lineage: Eukaryota > Metazoa > Chordata > Mammalia > Didelphimorphia > Didelphidae > Monodelphis > Monodelphis domestica. Next base: position 470,386,192 of record NC_077227.1, on the reverse strand, counting down.
AATAATAAACAGTATATATCTAAAACCATCAGCAAATATCGTCTGCAATGGGAATAAATGACACATTGCCAATAAGATCAGGAGTCAAACAAGGATACCCATTATTACCTCTACTATTTAACATTGTACTAGAAACACTAGCTGTAGCAATTACAGAAGAAAAAGAAGTTGAAGGAATTAAAATTGGCAATGAGGAGAACAAGCTATCACTCTTTGCAGATGATATGATGGTCTACTTAAAGAATCCTAGAGAATCAACTATTGGAAATAATCAACAACTTTAGCAAAGTTGCAGGATACAAAATAAACCCACATAAGTCATCAGCATTTCTATATATCTCCAACACATCTCAGCAGCAAGAATTAGAAAGAGAAATTCCATTTAAAATCACCCTAGATAATATAAAATATTTAGGAACCTATCTGCTAAGACAAACACAGGAACTATATGAACACAACTACAAAACACTCTCCATACAATTAAAACTAGATCTAAACAATTGGAAAAACATTGAATGCTCATGGGTAGGATAAACTAACATAATAAAAATGTCAATCATACCCAAATTAATTTACTTATTTAGTGCCATACCCATTGAACTATCAAAAAACTTTTTTACTGAATTGGAAAAAAACCATAACTAAGTTCATTTGGAAGAACAAAAGATCAAGGATATCCAGGGAAATCATGAAAAAAAAATGCGAAGGAAGGAGGCCTTGCAGTCCCAGATCTCAAACTATACTATAAAGCAGTGGTCATCAAAACAATTTGGTACTGGCTAAGAGATAGAAATGAGGATCAGTGGAATAGACTAGGGGTAAGTGACAGCAAGACAGATGATAATAAGCCCAAAGATCCTAGCTTTGGGGACCAAAATCCATTTTGATAAAAATGATATTTGATAAAAATTTGATAAAATTTGATATTTGATAAAAAAAAACTGCTGGGAAAATTGGAAGACAATACGGGAGAGATTAGGTTTAGATCAACATCTCACACCTACACCAAGATAAACTCAGAATGGGTGAATGACTTGAATATAAAGAGAGAAACCATAAGTAAATTAGGTGAACATGGAATAGTATACATATCAGATCTTTGAGAAAGGAAAGATTTTAAGACCAAACAAGAGCTAGAAAAAAATCACAAAACGTAAAATAAATAATTTTGATTACATCAAATTAAAACGTTTTTGTATAAACAAAACCAATGCATCCAAAATTAGAAGGGAAACAACAAATTGGGAAACAATCTTCATAACAAAAGCCTCTGACAAAGATCTAATTATTCAAATTCATAAAGAGCTAAATCAATTGAAAAATTGGCAAGAGACATGAATAGGCAATTTTCAGTTAAAGAAATCAAAACTATTAATAAGCACATGAAAAAATGTTCTAAATCTCTTATAATTAAAGAGATGAAAATCAAAACAACTCTGAGGTATCACCTCACATCTAACAGGTTGACTGACAAAGACAGCAATGGAAAGTAATGAATGCTGGAGAGGATGTGGCAAAGTTGGGACATTAACACATTGCTGGTGGTGTTGTGAATTGATCCAACCATTCTGGAGGACAATTTGGAACTATGCCCAAAGGGAGATAAAAGACTGTCTGCCCTTTGATCCAGGCATAGCACTGCTAGGTTTGTACCCCAAAGAGATAATAAGGAAAAAGACCTGTACAAGAATATTCATAGCTTTGCTCTTTGTGGTGGCCAAAAATTGGAAAATGAGGGGATGCCCTTCAATTGGGGAATGACTGAACAAATTGTGGTATATGTTGGTGATGGAATACTATTGTGCTCAAAGGAATAATAACATGGAGAAATTCCATGGGAACTGGAATGACCTCCAGGAATTGATGCAGAGTGAGAGGAGCAGAACCAGGAGAACATTGTTCATAGAGAATGACACAATGTGTTACAATCGAATGTAATGGACTTCTCCATTAGTGGCAATGCAGTGATTCTGAACAACTCAAAGGGATCTATGAGAAAGAACACTATCCACATTCAGAGGAAAAACTGGGAGTAAAAACACCAAAGAAAAACAACTGCTTGATTACATGGGTCGATGGGGTTATGACTGGGGATGAAGACTCTAAATGAACATCCTAATATAAACACCAACAACATGGAAATAGGTTTTGATCAAGGACACATCTAATACCTATTGGAATTGTGTGTTGGCTACGGGAAGTGTTGGGGGAGAGAAGGGACGAAAAGAATATGATTCTTATAACCAAGGAATAATGTTCTAAATTGACTAAATAAATAACTTACTTTGAAAAAAAAAGAACTCTATGCCCATGAGACAAGAAATATTTGAACAAAGTCAAAAGACTGAGAAAAAAAAAACAGCAGCAACTATGAAGTACCTATAATGCAAATAAGTAGCCTGGAAAACAGGTCCAGGAGAGATCATTTAAAAATAAAAATATTCCCAGAAAATAATGATCTAACAAAAAAACCTCGAACACTGTCTTTAAAGAAATCATAAAAGAAAAAAAAATACCCACATCTATTTGAAACACATGATGTGAAAATTTTAAAGTAATTCATTGTTTATTTACCAAAAGAAATCCCAAACTGAATATCATGAAACCTGGAAAATAATGACCAAAATCAAGAGCTCCCAAGTTCAAAGAAATGAACACTTAGAGTCTGAGAAAAAAAATTCAAGCACTAAGAAGTACAGATTACAGACTGTCAGGATTACAGATGACCATGTTGCAACTACTATAAAAGAGAAAAAATCTTGGATTTCATAAAATATAATATTATAAAAGGGGAACAAAGACACATTTAAGAATAATTTGCCTTACAAAATTAGGTATAATCTGATAGGGGGGAAAATAATTTTAAGAGAATAGATTTGATCAAGCATTCCTGATGAAAGGTCAGAACTGAATAGAAACTTTAAAATGAGAAATATAGGAGTCAAGAGAATCCTGGAAAGGTAAATATGTATGCATAATATGGAATGGGCTAAACAATGACAAAATTCTTATATTCTATAAGGGGAAAAAGGCAAATGTCCCCTTGACTCCATAGGTCAGAGAGCATATTACACCATAAGTAAACACAGAGACTGGGGGTGGTATTGTTTGTTTTGTTTAAGACAGCAGAAAGGGAAAGGGAAATAGAAATAAACTAGAGAAGTGGTGAAAAAAGGAAGAATGGCTTGCTATTTCAAATAATTGAGGAATGCAAGAATAAAGTACAAACATGGAGAAAGATAAATGAGTAATCATCTTTGAAATCTAACTTATATTTCAATGCTACAGAGGATAATAGAATGTACACTATTTGGTACAAAAATAATTATTCAATAAGGAAAAGTATGAGAAAAGGAAAAGGAGGATTTAAGGAGTGCTGAATTATCAAAGTAGCAGTCATAAGCAAAACAAATGTCACATTCATGGAGCTGATCCTAAGCAAGGGGGAAAAGTGTGAGCCAGAGATTGATGTGGGATTAGGCAAAAACAAAAAGAAATAGAAGACTAAGAAATGATTACTTCAATTAAAGTATTAATCAGATTCCTTATCATTCTCCAACTTTCCCTTTGCAAAGAGGAGGTTGGAAGGAAAAGAGAGGAAAAACTGAATATAGGGGTATATGATAGCAGAAAATGAAAAAATTAAAATCAGAATTGTGATTATGATAGGGATAGACATTAAACATAAAAGGAGAATTTATGTTATGAAATATAATCCAACAACATATTGTTTACAAGAAGTCCACATAAAATATCAGTATTAGCACAGTTAAAATGAGATGCCAGATCTTCAAATGGATTCAGAAAAGATCTCAGGCAAAATAAATGGGTAAAAAAAAAGAAAAGCAGAGAAGCTACATTATGCTTAATAGTACCATAGAAAATGAAATAATATTAATAATATATATGAATGAGTGCACCAAATGACATAGCATCTAAATTACTGTATAAAATCAACAGCAAAATTAAAATAGTTAGGGATTTCAATGCATTCCTTTCAGACTTGGAAAAATAAAACAAAAAATAAGAAAGAAGTTAAGTATCCAAGTAGAATTTTTAAATTGTCTTGAACAAATCTCTCATAATTACAATAAAAATGAAAAGTGATATACAGATTTCTCAATATATTACCTTCATAAAAATTGAGCATGTGCTATAGCATAAAAATTTTATAAACAAATGTAGAAAAGCAAAAATATTAAGCATATACATTACTGGCCACAATTCAATAAAAATATTTTGAAGAAAGGATTTAACTAGAAGTTGAGACTAAATAATTTAATCCTAAAGGAATCAATGTATCAATAATGAATGATAGAAAGAGTAGATAGTTTCACAAAAGAAAATGATAAGAGTCAATATAACAAAACTTTTGTGATGAAAACAAAGAGAAAAATTTATATTGCTAAACATATTCACTAACAAAATAGAAAAAGAACAGATAAGTGGATCTAAAATCTTGAAAAGCAACAAATCAAGAAACCACTTACACATAGAAATGAAAATTCTGAAAATCAGACAAGATAAAAATGAAAAAAAAAAAGAAATTGACAAGTAAGTCTAGAAAGTATTTTTCCTAGAAAACTAAACACATAGATAACCATATGATAACAAAGAGAAAGGAAGAGGTAAACCACATAAATAAAATTTTTAAAATTAAATGGGAAAATCATAGGAAAACAAGTTGTCACGTGCTATTTTACCAATTGTGTGCCAATAAAATTAATGACAAATTAAATGGAAGAATATTTATAATAATATAATATACCAAATTAACAGAACAAGAAATAGAGAATTTGAATAACTCAATCTAAGATAAATAAAATGAAAAAGCTCCAAAGGTTATCTCAAAGGAAGTAATATAGAAGATAAATTTTCAAATAAATTCTAAAACATAATTGCAATATTATAAAAATTGTCTGTAAAAAAAAGGAAAGAAAAGGTCCCACCAAAATTCTACTATGATATAAATATGGCCCTAAAACCATAGCAAGGTAAAGAGAAGACTGGAAAAGCTAAAGCTCCATAACCATAATGAATAGTAATACTAAAAAATGAATAAAATATTATCAGAAAGACTACTACAATATATGAACCATATAGTGTACTATGACCAATTTGGAACTGACCTGGGAATTCAGAGTTTAACATTAGGAAAGCTATAAACATAATAGGTCATATTAATAACAAAATTTTTTTATATCACATGATTATATCAGTGATACAGAAAAAAAAAAAACTTTTGACAAAAGTTAGGAACTTTCTATGCTGAAAAAAAATTTAATTTTGGAATGAATGGGCCATTCTAAAATTTAGTTATTAGGATCTATCTAAAATCAGGAACATAATTTATAATGGAAAAGGCCTTTCTAATGAGATGAAAAATAAAACAAGGATGTCAATTTTATTATAATTTGACATAGCTTTAAAAATGTTAGTTATAACTGACATGATAAACAAATCAAGAAAATCATTATAGGTAAAGAGGAAACAATTATAACCTTTAAAGAAGATACGATGATTTATTTTGAGAGATTTATGGGGTCAATTGAAAATTAATTTTAAAAAATTATTGTTCACACTAAAGCATTAAAATATAAAATAAATCTTTTATCACTCCTTTGGCATGTTTTCAACAATCCCAACAGGAAGAGATAAGAAGAGAAATTCCTTTTGAAATATTTATGCAATATAAAAAAATTCTGAGAATTCATCTATGAAGGCCCACATGAGAATTATATTAATATAACTATAAAACAGTTTAATAGAAATGAAATCAGACTTTAAATTGGCAAGATATTAATTGCTTATAGATGGGCCCAGACAATATAATAAAATGGCAATTGTTACCTAAACCAATATGCAGATAAATTGCCATACCAATCAACCTAGTAAAGAGTTACTTCCTAGAATTAGTAAAAACAATAACAAAATTTATCTGCAGGAACAAGAAGTCAAGAATTTTAAGGGAAAGATTTAAAAAAAAGTGAGAAGAAAGGAGATTTAGCAGTATCGGCCTTTAAACTTTACCACAAAGCAATAATCAACAAAACTATCTAGTATTTGTTTTTTAAAGGTGCTAAATTAATTAGTAGAACAGATTAGGTATACAAGAATTAAATGAACATAGCATTATAATGCTTTGTACACTCAAAAATTAAAAATATTTGTGTATTTCACATTATACTTTTGTACATTAAAATCATAAAAATTATATAAAAATCATAATATAAATAACCTCAAATATCAGCGATTGAGATATTTTTTCTCAGCTCTGGATAAGGAAAAAGATCTTGGGCAAATAAGTGTTAGAAATGATCATAAAGAATTAAATAGAGAAGTTTAAATAATTAAAATTTAAAAGGTTTTGCCCAAAGAAAATAAATGTATGAGAGGCAAGCAATTGACTGGAAAAAAATCTTTAGAGCAAATTTTTGTAATTAAGGTATAAAATTCAAGATATATGAATTCACTTAAATAAATAAGAACAAGAGTCATTCCTTAATATAAAAATAATCAAAGGAATTTGAACAAGATGATCTCAAAAAAACAGTAAAGGAGTATTAATATTGATATATTTAAAAAGAAGAGAATACCAATGAAACACTAAAACAAAATAATCACACACACACAAGACAGAAGGAACTTCAAAAGGGAACACAGACGAGCATAGCTGTATTGGAAATTCCATGTTAAATTTATTATGCACTTTTATTTTATTTTTTAAACCCTTGTCTTCTGTTTTAGAATCAATAGTGTGCATTGGTTCTAAAGCAGAAGAGTGGTAAGGGTTAGGCAATGGGGGTTAAGTGACTTGCCAAAGGTCACACAGCTAAGAAGTGTCTGAGGTCAAATTTGAACCCAGGACCTCCTGCCTTTGGGCCTAGCTCTCAATCCACTGAGCTCCCCCCCACCAGCACCCTCTTATATGCACTTAAAAAAGCACAATTGTATGTAAGATAAATTCACAGCATCATATATAATCCTCTTTTTCTATTCTTTGTTTATATTTCTTGATTTTTTTGTTAAATTCATAATTAAAAAAAGAAAAGAAAAATCTGTATGTGGATTTGTTTTTGTCTCTGCAACCTCTGATGTGTGTATGTTTAAGATGAACCAATATTTCAGACATCAATAAACTTAAAGGGTGCCCAAAGAAGTGTTGCCCCAATAGATAAAATGTCAGCTTAGGGCAATACTGCCCCTCAGAGATAAAATGCCAGCTCCTCAATTGGCATTTCAAGTGCTTCATCCTTTGACTCCAACTTCCTTTTCCAGACTAACTTCAGATCATTTTCCTTCAAACATTCTACATGAGACAAACTGATCTGTGTAACCCAAAGAAGTCAACACGAGAAGAGCAGGCAAACTGTCCTGTTGGTTTCTTCTTAGTCTTTTTCTTCAGCAACCTGAATCTTGGGGTTGGAATCTTCCTTTTTTCCCCCTTGAACCTGGAAGCCAGAAGCATTCAACGGAATTCCAAATCTGAAGAATCTAAAGAAATACAAAGAAACTGAAGACCTTTGAGAAAACAGAACTAGTTTCATCTCTCCTGTTCTCACCAACTCTGCCCTATCTCTCATGCAAAGATAGCAGGGGGCACTGACCTCTGCCCCTGAGAGAGTCCCATGCCAATGGGCTTTGGAACTCTGGTTATACCAACACACAACAACCATTTCCTTCACTTGTGCTTTGGCATGGTTTGAATCTAGGGTTGGGAGCCCAAACAGTGGGCTATTGCAATAGTCTTGGAAGGAGATGATGGAGACTGTTCCAGAAGGGTAGCTGAGTCAGGAGAGAGAAGGATGCATACAACGAGATTCTTTGAAGTTAGAAGGGGCAAAACTTGGCAACGGAAATGTGGGTGATGTGCAAGTGAGGAGATGAGGATGATACCATAGTTGCAAGCCCTGTGGGTGTCTGGGAGAATATTGGTGCCTTTGACAGTAATAGGGCACTTGGGAATTGGGGAAGCTTTGAGGGGGCAGAAATAGTGAGTTCCTCTTTGTGCACAGTGAGTTTGAGATGCTTAGAAAATATCCAATTTGAGATGTCCTGAGAACGGTTGGAGATGAAGGAATGAGGCTCAGAAGAGAAACCAAGGATGGCTATATAAATACAGGAACCATATGTATAGAGGAGACCATTGAACCTTTGGGAGTTGATGAAATCACAAAGCAAAATAGCATAGAGTCTCATTGGCGCAGCTGTGGCACAGGTGCACAGCTCGTACTCAGGGTGCTGCTCCATTCCCCCTCTTCCCCCATTTTTGGCATGCCCCCTCCCTCTGCCCAGCCTCCCAAAGTAAGCACGTTCTCCCTCGATTCTCTCCAGTAATCCAGGGACTGACAGTTTGAATTTGCCCTCTGGGCATTCGAACTGGGAAAAAGTTCGCCAACCCTGGCACAGAGTGAGAAGAGGGTTCCTGTAGAAACTGCTGATATACTCACAGTCAGTAAACATGACCTAGATGAAGATCCAGCCAATGAGTCAGCAAAAGATATGTCAGACAAATTGGAGAGCCAGGAGAGAGCAGTTTCATGGACATGAGAGAGAAGAGGGAATCCAGAAAGAAAGGGTAATTAGCCATGTTGTTTTTAAAATTATTTTTCTTTATTTCATTAAATATTTCCCAATTACATGTAAAATAATTTTAATTGAAAAATTATTTTAATTAGTTAATTTAGAATATTTTTCCATGGTTACATGATTTATGTTCTTTCCCTTCCCCCCTGCCCCTTCCCCTCTCCCCTCCTCATATCCAAGGAGCAATTCCATTGGGTTTTACATGTGTCACTGATCAAGACCTATTTCCATATTATTGATATTTGCATTAGGGTGATTGATTACAGTCTACATCCCCAATCATATCCCATCGACCCATGTAAAGTAATTTTTAATAATAATTATTTTAAAGTTTTGATTTCCAAATGTCACCCTTCCTGCTCATCTTCCTTCCTTGAGAAGACAAGCATTTTGATTTTTGATTGTACATGTGAGGTTATGCTGAACTTATTTCCATATTAGCCATGTTGTTAAAAAAACAATAAAAATAAAGTATGCTTCAATATGCACTCAGAATTCATCAGTTCTTCTGGAAGTGAATAACATTTTTCATCAAGAGTTCTTTAGAATTGTCTTCAGTCACTGTCTTGATCAGAGTAGCTAAGTCTTTCACAGCTGATCATCCTTATAATACTGTCATTACCGTGTATGATATTCTTTTAGTTTTTCTCACTCTGATCTAGATTACACAGTAGATCACAAGGAAGTAGGAAGAAGTCAGGATTTGAAACCAAGTCCTCTGCCCCTAGATCTGGTGCTCACACCTCTTGTCCATAAAGCAGGAAATTTTGGGCTAATCACTTCTGTTTGAGAACTTAAAGTCTTGACTTGCCATAAAGCTGGATGCCACCTAGAGGGAGATCTCAGGCAGAAGATTTCAATATTTAGCCATTCACAGCCTACCTCTCTCACCTTCTTTAGGAGCAGCTTTACTTTAAGAAAAGTAAACTGAGAATGAAATAGACCCCTCTTGTGACATCCATGAGGCCTTGGTTATGTGGGTTTTCTGGCTTTACTTGGAGTGGTAGTGCCTTCATTTCTAGAGGTACCATGCCAAAAAGCCCCTTTCCTCACTTTGAATTTCTCTTTCTTTGAAGCCAGTTAGTCTCTGCCAACTTGGAACACCAGAGTAAGATTCCTTGAGTAAGAATGAAAGCAAATCACAGACAGTAAATATTAAAGTTAATTTTTTCTCTTTCTTTTTGTCAACAAGGAGATTTTTCTCTAATAGGAAACAGTATAATTGATTAATAGGCTTTTCCATGCCTTCACATAGTCCAACAGCTTGCCACTATTCAAACTGGAACATTTATTAATGTCCCTCAGAAGGGATGGCCTAGGAAAGAAGAGGAGATAAGTCATAGCCTTGTCTGGTTCTATCCTCTTTGGGATTCCATTATCTACCTGCCCCAGTTGCTCTAATCTCTGGGTATGGTTTGACTGCTATCACTGCCACAAACTGATGCTAACTAAAGATTTTAAGGTTATTTTTAATGATGATAATGGATATTAAGCAGTAATAGAGAAGAGAGAGAAAGGAGGAGGAGGAGGAGGAGAAAGAGGAAGAGGAGGAGGAGGAGGAGAAGGAGAAGGAAGTGGAGGGAGGGAGAAAGGAAAGAAGGAAGGAAGGAAAGAAGGAAGGAAGGAAAGAAGGAAGGAAGGAAGGAAGGAAGGGAGGAAGGAAGGAAGGAAGGAAGGAAGGAAGGAAGGAAGGAAGGAAGGAAGGAAGGAAGGAAGGAAGGAAGGAAGGAAGGAAGGAAGGAAGGAAGGAAGAAAAAAAGGAAGGAAGGAAGGAAGGAAGGAAGGAAGGAAGGAAGAAAGAAAGAAAGAAAGAAAGAAAGAAAGAAAGAAAGAAAGAAAGAAAGAAAGAAAGAAAGAAAGAAAGAAAGAAAGAAGAAAGAAAGAAAGAAAGAAAGAAAGAAAGAAAGAAAGAAAGAAAGAAAGAAAGAAAGAAAGAAAGAAAGGAAGGAAGGAAGGAAGGAAGGAAGGAAGGAAGGAAGGAAGGAAGGAAGGAAGGAAGGAAGGAAGGAAGGAAGAAGAAAGAAAGAAAGAAAGAAAGAAAGAAAGAAAGAAAGAAAGAAAGAAAGAAAGAAAGAAAGAAAGAAAGAAAGAAAGAAAGAAAGAAAGAAAGAAAGAAAGAAAGAAAGAAAGAAAGAAAGAAAGAAAGAAAGAAAGAAAGAAAGAAAGAAAGAAAGAAAGAAAGAAAGAAAGAAAGGAAGGAAGAAAGGAAGGAAGGAAGGAAGAAGAAAGAAAGAAAGAAAGAAAGAAAGAAAGAAAGAAAGAAAAGAAAGAAAGAAAGAAAGAAAGAAAGAAAGAAAGAAAAGAAGAAAGAAAGAAAGAAAGAAAGAAGAAAGAAAGAAAGAAAGGAAGGAAGGAAGGAAGGAAGGAAGGAAGGAAGGAAGGAAGGAAGGAAGGAAGGAAGGAAGGAAGGAAGGAAGGAAGGAAGGAAGGAAGGAAGGAAGGAAGGAAGGAAGGAAGGAAGGAAGGAAGGAAATGAGACAAAATTATGAGACTTGGCTTTATATCTAAGATCCTCATAGGATTTAAAGTTGAGAAAGATCTTTAGAGGTGACAGAATCATAGATTTTCAGAGTTTGAAAAGACCTAACTGGGAAATAAATAAGCATTTATTAAGTGCCTACTTTGTGCCAGGCAATAAAAATATTATCTAATTTGATCCTCATAACAACCCTGGGAGGTAGGTACTATTATTATCCTAATTTTACAGTAGAAGAAATAGACAGAGAAGTGAAGTGACTTTCCCAGGATCTCCCAGGTGTCTGAGGAGAGATTTGAACTCAAGTCTTCCTGATTTCAGACCAAACTGTCTACCTAGTGTGCTACCTAAATGGTGTCTTATCCAAAATCTATCTAGCTTCTTCTTTGTTCTATCTATATTTTGTCTGAGTGACCTCATCAGTTCCAAGTGTTTAATTATTATCTCTATCCAAATTATCCAAATAGCTCAAGAGATAAGAGTTAGCTTTGGATTTAAAAGACCTGAGTTCAAATTGTACCTTAGATACTTATTTGCTAAAACCCTGGGCAAGACACTTAATTGATCTGTCTCAGTTTCCTCATATGTAAAATAGGGATAATAATAATAGCACCTCTCTCCTAGATTGCTGTGAAGATCAAATAAGTTAATGTCTTTAAAGTACTTGCAACTTTTAAGTACTCTATACATACTTGCTAAATTCTAGTCTCACATCACCAAGTGATTATCTGACATATAGAATTAAATATCCAATAGGCATGCCAAACTCAACATTCAATTTCCTGATCTATAAAATCTGAAGGAAAAAAACTGATGATGGCCTGGATGCAGTCGATGACCTTGGCCATCATTAGTTGTCCTTACTTTAGTTTTGTCACTGGAATTCAGTGACTTTGTAATAGTCAGACTGAAGACTTTGTGCTAATCTGCCTCACTTAAATCCAATTCATGCATAGTCAAGACATCACCCCTACAATGTCACTGGTCCTTTTGAAATGTAGGATGAACAACAAACAACAACAACCACATCTCTCATATGTGTGCCTTTGTCCTGGCTATTTCCCATCCCTGGAGTGAATTTCCTCCTCATCTCTTTGTCCCAAGACCTCTAGTTTTCTTCAAAGTTCAACTCAAATACAATTTTCTGCATGGATTTTCTGGCCTCTCCTTCCCCATTACCTTATCTTTATTTATACGTTCATATATGTACATGTCATCTCTCTATGTATAGAATAAAAGATCTTTGAGAACAGGAACTGTTCATTTTATTTATTCCAGCACCTAGAATAATGCCTGGCACATAGTAGGCACTTAATAAATTCTGGTTGATTAATCAAACTTAGATTTCATCAAGTCCAACTATACCTAACGAAAAATCCCCTCTATAGTGTTTGAGAAAATACTGGATAGATCATATTGATTAGAATGCTATATATATCACATAGTCCACTAGAAGTGAGGAAAGAGACAAAATGGAGTGCCTCCTGTTTCTGTCCATTCCACTTTAAGGATAGTTCTAATTTCTAGAACTTCCTATTTTCATTAGGGGCAGCTAGGTGACACAATGGATAGAGTGCTGGAACTGGAGTCAAGAAAATTCCTCTTCCTGACATTAAATCTGATCATAGATACTTATTTGCTATGTGACTCTAGGCAAGTCACTTAACCCTGTTGGCCTCAGTTTCCTTATCTGTAAAATGAGCTGGAGAAGGAAGTGGCAAATCACTCCAATATATTTGCCAAGAAAACCCCAACTAGGATTACAAAGAGTGGGACATGACTGAAAAACAACTAATAAAATTTCATCAAGTTTTAATTTTTCCCTTTGGAATTTCTAGCCATTGCTTCTGATTTTTCCCTCTTGGACCAAGAGGATATGTATCCTCCTCCACATGATAGAACCTCAAATACTTAAAGAAAGTAAATGCCTCCCCCAACCCTGACCATGCCAATTGAAGTATACAAAATCCCATTTCTTCCAACTCCCAAGCCCTCAACAATTTGGAGGCTTAAAATCCTATCATTTGATAAAGATTTTGTAGATTCCTCTCTCCCATGTTCAGAGCACTGTGCTGGATCCTGGGCAAGATACAGTTTTAGCTAAGATATGGTCCTGATCCTCATGAAGCTTCCACTCCAGTACAGTGGTAGAGCACATGATTACAATACATAATATTATTGACTCTGTTGCTCACTACCTTATATGACCTTGGACAACTCACTTTGTTCCCTTGAATCCCATTTTCCTCCTATATAAAACTGAGGAGGTCGAATGTTGACTTCTAAGGACTGAGAGTATCTCCTTCACAGCAGAGAGGTGATTGACTAGGGGTGTAGAAAAAGGTGTTTTTGGGTAGCTAGGTGGCTAAGTAGCTAGAGTGCCAGATGCTAAGGGGATGGAGAAGTCTTGGATTCAAATGTGATCTTAGATACTTCCTAGCAGTGTGATCCTGGGCAAATTACTTAACCCCCATTGCCTAGCCCTTACTGCTCTTCTTCCTTAGAATCAATACATAGTATGATCATAAAATGGAAGATAAGGGTTTAAAGAAAAGAAAGAAAAAGGTATACTCTATACATACTGCTGTCACACAGTTGATGTGTTGATAGATAGATTTTATCTAACTATCCATTTGTTACAAGGGAGGGTTCTGTTATGGGGATGGTTATTAGGAAGAGATGGATGTATTTTTAAATTATTAGTTAAACAATAATTAAACAGATCCATGATAAATGAAACAATTGGACTAAAGAACCTTTAAGTTCTCTGACTCTTGGAGTTTCCTTTAAGGTCCCCAAGTCTAAATCCTGTACATTTCATGATTAATGAACCAGTGGGTTAAAAGAAGTGTTATATGAACTTAAGGATGACCAGGAGGTTGTATTGAAGAGTCACATTTAAGGGCCACTCAAGGGACAATCGAAAGAATAATTTTATTTTATGATTTTTTGAAAATTTTATTTAATTAATTAATTTAGAATATTTTTCTATGGTTACAAGATTCATGTTCTTTCCCTGGTCTCCCTCAACCCCCCTCCCATAGCCAATGCACAATTTCTCTGGATTTTATGTGTCATTGACCAAAACCTATTTCCATACCTATATTTGCACTATGGTGATCATTTAGAATCTATAACCCCAATCATATCCCCACTGACCCTTGTGATCGAGCAGTTGTTTTTCTTGTGTTTCTGCTCCCACAGTTCTTTCTCAGTATGGATAGTGTTCTTTCTCATAAGTCCCTCAGAATTGTCCTGGATCATTGCATTGCTGCTAGTAGAGAAGTCTATTATGCTTGATTATGCCACTGTGTATCAGTCTCTGTGTATAATGTTCTCCTGGTTCTGCTCCTTTTGCTCTGCATCAATTCCTGGAGGTCATTCCAGTTCACATGGAGTTCCTCCAGTTTGTTATTCCTTTGAGCACAATAGTATTGTACTTATCTTGAAATGTTGTGGATTGTTTGTTATTTTTGTGTCCTATCCCCCTACTTGAATATGATTTTTTTTGAAGAAGGGCCTAAGGCACAAGCCTTAGTTTTTTTAGGTTTTTGTTTTTGTAGGTTTTCTTTTTTTTTCTTTTTAATTTTATTTGGTCAATTCCAAACATTATTCCTTGGTTACAAAAATCATATTCTATTCCTCCTTCCCCTACACCTGCCCTTCCTGTAGCTGACATGCAGTTACACTGGGTATTGCATGTGTCCTTGATCAGAACCTATTTCCATGCTGTTGATGTTTGCACTGGGATGTTCATTTAGGGTCTATATCCCCAATCATAGACCCCTCGACCCATGTAATCAAGTGGTTGTCTTTCTTCTATGTTTCTACTCCCATTGTTTTTCCTTTGAATGTGGATAGTGTTCTTTCTCATAGATCCCTTTGGGTTGTTTATGATCACTGCATTGCCACTAATGGAGGAGTCCATTACATTCGATTGCACCACAGTGTATCAGTCTCTGTGTATAATGTTCTCCTGGTTCTTCTCCTTTCACTCTGCAACACTTCCTGGAGGTTGTTCCAGTTTCCATGGAATTCCACAACTTTATTATTCCTTTGAGCACAATAGTATTCCATAACCAACATATACCACAGTTTGTTCAGCCATTCCCCAATTGAAGGGCATCCCCTCATTTTCCAATTTTTTGCCACCACAAAGACCACAGCTATGAATATTCTTGTACATGTCATTTTCCTTATTATCTCTTTGGGGTACAAACCCAGCAGTGTTATAGCTGGATCAAAGGGCAGGCAGTCTTTTAGCACCATTTGGGCATAGTTCCAAATTGCCCTCCAGAATGGTTGGATCAATTCACAACTCCACCAGCAATGAGTTAGTGTTCCCACTTTGCCACATCCCCTCCAGCATTCATTACTTTCCTTTGCTGTCAAGTTGGCCAATCTGCTAGGTGTGAGGTGATACCTCAGAGTTGTTTTGATTTGCATCTCTCTGATTATAAGAGATTTAGAACACTTTTTCATGTGCTTATTAGTGGGTTTGATTTCTTTGACTGAAAATTGCCTATTCATGTCCCTTGGCCATTTATCAATGTGGACAATGGCTTGATTTTTTGTACAATTGATTTAGCTCTTTGTAAATTTGAGTAATTAATGACCTTTGTCAGAGGTTTTTGTTATGAAGATTGTTTCCCAATTTGTTACTTCCCTTCTAATTTTGGTTACATTGGTTTTGTTTATACAAAAACTTTTTAATTTGAAGTAATCAAAATTATTTATTTTATATTTTGTGACTTTTTCTTAGTCTTGCTTAGTTTTAAATCTTTCCTTTCCCAAAGGTCCAATGTGTATATTATTCTGGGTTCAAATAATTTACTTATAGTTTATGTATTTATATTCAAGTCATTTACCCATTCTTAGTTTAGTTTAGTTTAGCATAGGGTGTGAGGGGTTGATCCAAACCTAATCTTTCCCATATTGTCTTCCAATTTTCCTAGCAGTTTTTATCAAATATTGGTTTTTTTGTCCCAAATGCTGGAGTCTTTGGGTTGGTCATAGACTGACTTGCTGAGGTCACTTACCCCCAGTCTATTCCACTGATCCTCCTTTCTGTCTCTTAGCCAGTACCATATTGTTTTGATGACCACTGCTTTTATAGTATAGTTTGAGATCTGGGTCTGCAAGGCCACTTTCCTTTGCATTTTTTTCATTGTTTCCCTGGATATACTTGATTTTTGTTCTTCCAAATGAACTTTGTTATGTTTTTTTCCTAATTCAGTAAAACAGTTTTTTGGTAGTTCAATTGGTATGGCACTAAATAAGTAAATAAGTTTGAGTGGGATTGTCATTTTTATTATGTTAGCTCATCCTACCCATGAGCAATTATGGTTTTTTTTTCAATTATTTAGATCTAGTTTTAATTGTGTAGAAAGTATTTTGTAGTTGTGTTCATATAGTTTCTCTGTTTGTCTTGGCAGGTAGATTCCCAAGTATTTTATATTGTCTAAGGTGATATTAACATGGAATTTCTCTTTCTAATTCTTCCTGATGGATTGTGTTGGAAATATATAGAAATGCTGATGACTTATGTGGATTTATTTTGTATCCTGCAACTTTGCTAAAGTTGTTGATTATTTCTAATAGCTTTTTAGGTGATTCTCTAGGACTCTTTAAGTATATCATCATATCATCTCCAAAGAGTGAGATCTTGGTCTCCTCATTGCTTATTTTAATACCTTCAATTTCTTTTTCTTCTCTAATTGCTACTGCTAATGTTTCTAGTACAATGTTAAATAATAAAAAGAGATAATGGATATTCTTGTTTCACTACTGATTTTTTTAGGAATACATTTAGTTTATTCCCATTGTAGATGATGTTTGCTGATAGTTTTAGATATATACTGTGTAGCATTTTTAGGAAAGGCCCTTCTATTCCTATGCTCTCTGGTTTTCAATAGGAATGAGTGTTGTATTTTGTCAAAGGCTTTTTCTGCATCTATTGAGATAATCATATGATTTTTGTCAGTTTGCTTGCTAATATGGTCAATTATGTGGATGGTTTCCCCAATATTGAACCATCTTTGCATTCCCAGTATAAATCCTGCCTGATCATAATGCATAATCCTTGTGATCATTTGCTGGAGTTTTTTTGTTAGTATTCTATTTAAGATTTTTGTATCTATGGTCATTAAGGAGATGGATCTGTAGTTTTCTTTCTCTGTTTTTGACCTGCCTGGTTTTGGAATCAGTACCATATTTGTGTCATAAAAGGAATTTGATAGAACTTCTTCTTTGCTTATTCTGTCAATAGTTTGTATAATATTGGGATTAGTTGTTCTTTGAATGTTTGATAGAATTTATTTGTGAATCCATCTGGACCTGGGGATTTTTTCTTAGGGAGTTCTTTAATGGCTTGTTCAATTTCTTTTTCTGATATGGGGTTGTTTAGGTAGTCTATTTCTTCCTCTGTTAGCCTAGGCAATTTATGTTTTTGTAAATATTCATCCATATCACCTAGATTGCCATATTTATTGCCATATAATTGGGCATAATAGTTTTTAATGATTGCCTTAATTTCCTCTTCATTAGAGGTGAAGTCTCCCTTTTCGTCTTGGATTCTGTTAATTTCATTTTCTTCTTTCCTTTTTTTAAATTATATTGACCAATACTTTATCTATTTTATTTGTCTTTTCAAAGTACCTGCCTCTAGGCTTATTTATTAATTCAATAATTCTTTTACTTTTGATTTTATTAATTTGTGTTTTAATTTTTAGAATCTCCAATTTAGTTCTTATCAGGATTTTTAATTTGTTTACTTTCTAGTTTTTATAATTTGCATGCCCAATTCATTAACCTCTGCCCTCCCTAATTTGTTGACATATGAACTCAAGAATATAAGTTTCCCCCTGAGTACTGCTTTGGCTGCATCTCATAGATTTTGAAAGGATGTCTCATCATTGTCATTTTCTTCAAGGAAATTATTAATTGTTTCTATAATTTGTTCTTTAACCAAATTTGGAAAATCATATTACTTAACTTCCAATTAATTTTTTATTTTCCCCTGCATGGACCCTTACTAATTATTATTTTTATTGCATTGTGATCTGAAAAGATTACATTTATTATTTATGCTATTTTGCTTTTGTTTGCAATGTTTTTATGCCCTATTACATGGTCAATCTTTGTGAATGTACCATGTGCTGCTAAAAAGAAAGTGTATTCCTTTTTGTCCCTATTTATTTTTCTCCACATATCTGCTAAATCCAATTTTTCTGAGATTTCATTCACTTCTCTTATCTCTTTCTTATTTCTTTGTTCTGCTGATTGATTAGATTAGTAAGATCTTCCCCAGCTGACAGCAGAAGCTGAAAAGGTGCTTGGCTTTCTGCCCTATTGTTAAAGTTGGTACCTGTAGTTTGTTGCAGCCTTTTAATTGGCACAATTATGCATGGCATAATAGTTGTATAAGTACTTAATACAGTGCTTGGCATATAGTAAACATTATGTAAATGTTGATGCTATAATAACAATAATTAGTATTATTTTTACAATCTATTTCTATCCACTATGCTCCTCTTCATTGTCCTATAAGCAATGCTCATTTTTTTTTTAAAATATATTTTATTTGGTCATTTCCAAGCATTATTCGTTAAAGACATAGATCATTTTCTTTTCCTCCCCCCCCCCAACCCCCCATAGCCGACGCGTAAGTCCACTGGGCATTAGATGTTTTCTTGATTTGAACCCATTGCTTTGTTGATAGTATTTGCATTAGAGTGTTCATTTAGAGTCTATCCTCTGTCATGTCCCCTCAATCTTTGTATTCAGGCAGTTGCTTTTTCTCGGTGTTTCCACTCCCATAGTTTATCCTTTGCTTATGAATGGTGTTTTTTTCTCCTGGGTCCCTGCAAGTTGTTCAGGGACATTACACCACCACTAATGGAGAAGTCCATTACGTTCGATGATACCACAGTGTGTTTGTCTCTGTGTACAATGTTCTCCTGGTTCTGCTCCTCTCGCTCTGCATCACTTCCTGGAGGTTGTTCCAGTCTCCATGGAACTTCTCCACTTTATTATTCCTTTTAGCGCAATAGTACTCCATCACCAACATATACCACAGTTTGTTCAGCCATTCCCCAATTGATGGGCATCCCCTCATTTTCCAGTTTTGGGCCACCACAAAGAGCGCAGCTATGAATATTTTTGTACAAGTCTTTGTGTCCATTATCTCTTTGGGGTACAGACCCAGCAGTGCTATGGCTGGGTCAAAGGGTAGATATTCTTTTGTCGCCCTTTGGGCATAGTTCCAAATTGCCCTCCAGAATGGTTGGATCAGTTCACAGCTCCACCAGCAATGAATTAATGTCCCTACTTTGCCACATCCCCTCCAGCATTCATTACTTTCCTTTGCTGTTATGTTAGCCAATCTGCTAGGTGTGAGGTGATACCTCAGAGTTGTTTTGATTTGCATCTCTCTGATTATAAGAGATGTAGAACACTTCTTCATGTGCTTGTTAATAGTTTTGATTTCTTTATCTGAGAACTGCCTATCCATTTCCCTTGCCCATTTATCAATTGGAGAATGGCTTGATTTTGTGTACAATTGATTTAGCTCTTTATAAATATGAGTAATTAAACCTTTGTCAGAGGTTTCTATGAAGATTTTTTCCCAATTTGTTGTTTCCCTTCTGATTTTAGTTATATTGGTTTTGTTTGTACAAAAGCTTTTTAGTTTGATGTAGTCAAAATTATTTATTTTACATTTTGTGATTCTTTCTATATCTTGCTTGGTTTTAAAGCCTTTCCCCTCCCAAAGGTCTGACATGTATACTATTCTGTGTTTACCCAATTTACTTATGGTTTCCTTCTTTATGTTTAAGTCACTCACCCATTTTGAATTTATCTTGGTGTAGGGTGTGAGGTGTTGATCTATTCCTAGTCTCTCCCACACTGTCTTCCAATTTTCCCAGCAGTTTTTATGAAATAGTGGATTTTTGTCCCAAAAGCTGGGATCTTTGGGTTTATCGTATACTGTCTTGCTGAGGTCGCTTTCCCCTAGTCTATTCCACTGATCTTCCTTTCTATTTCTTAGCCAGTACCAAATTGTTTTGATGACTGCTGCTTTGTAATATAGTTTTAGGTCAGGGACTGCAAGGCCCCCATCATATGTGTTTTTTTTCATTATTTCCCTGGATATCCTTGATCTTTTGTTCTTCCAAATGAACTTTGTTATGGTTTTTTCTAAATCAGTGAAGAAGTATTTTGGTAGTTCAATGGGTATGGCACTAAATAGATAAATAAGTTTGGGTAGGATGGTCATTTTTATTATATTGGCTCGTCCTATCCATGAGCAGTTAATGTTTTTCCATTTGTTCAAGTCTAGTTTTAGTTGTGTGGAGAGTGTTTTGTAGTTGTGTTCATATAGTTCCTGTGTTTGTCTTGGGAGGTAGATTCCTAGGTATTTTATTTTGTCTAAGGTGATTTTGAATGGGATTTCTCTTTCTAGTTCTTGCTGCTGAGCTGTGTTGGAGATATATAGAAAAGCTGATGATTTATGTGGGTTTATTTTGTATCCTGCAACTTTGCTAAAGTTGTTGATTATTTCAATTAGCTTTTTGGTTGAATCTCTAGGATTCTTTAAGTAGACCATCATGTCATCCGCAAAGAGTGATAACTTGGTCTCCTCCTTGCCTATTTTGATGCCTTCAATTCCTTTATCTTCTCTAATTGCTACTGCTAGTGTTTCTAGTACAATGTCAAATAGTAGAGGTGATAATGGGCATCCTTGTTTCACTCCTGATCTTATTGGGAATGCATCTAGTTTATCCCCATTGCAGATGATATTAGCTGTTGGTTTTAGATATATACTGTTTATTATTTTTAGGAATGACCCTTCTATTCCTATGCTTTCTAGTGTTTTTAATAGGAATGGGTGTTGTATTTTATCAAAGGCTTTTTCTGCATCTATTGAAATAATCATGTGATTCTTGCTAGTTTGCTTGTTGATGTGGTCAATTATGTGGATGGTTTTCCTAATGTTGAACCAGCCCTGCATCCCTGGTATGAATCCTACTTGATCATGGTGAATGATCCTTCTGATCACTTGCTGGAGTCTTTTTGCTAGTATCCTATTTAAGATTTTTGCATCTATATTCATTAGGGAGATTGGCCTATAGTTTTCTTTCTCTGTTTTTGACCTGCCTGGTTTTGGAATCAGTACCATGTTTGTGTCGTAAAAGGAGTTTGGTAGAACTCCCTCTTTGCTTATTATGTCAAATAGTTTGTATAGTATTGGGATTAACTGTTCTCTGAATGTTTGATAGAATTCACAGGTGAATCCATCAGGCCCTGGGGACTTTTTCTTAGGAAGTTCTTTGATGGCTTGTTGGATTTCAATTTCTGATATGGGATTATTTAGGAATTCTATTTCCTCTTCTGTTAGTCTAGGCAGTTTGTATTTTTGTATATATTCATCCATTTCTCCTAAATTGGTGTATTTATTGCCATATAATTGGGCAAAGTAATTTCTAATGATTGCCTTAATTTCCTCCTCATTGGAGGTGCTGTCCCCCTTTTCATCTTTAATGCTGTGAATTTGCTTTTCTTCCTTCCTTTTTTTAACTAGATTGACCAGTACCTTGTCTATTTTGTTTGTTTTTTCAAAGTACCAGCTTCTTGTCTCATTTATTAAATCAATAGTTCTATCACTTTCGATTTTATTAATTTCTCCCTTAATTTTTAGGATTTCTAATTTGGTTTTCTGCTCGGGGTTTTTAATTTGATCGCCTTCCAGTTTTTTCATTTGCATTTCCAATTGATTGATCTCTGCTCTCCCTTGTTTGTTAATATAAGCATTCAGGGATATGAATTTACCTCTGATTACCGCTTTGGCTGCATCCCAAAAGGTTTGGAAGGATGTTTCGCCATTGTCATTTTCCTCGATGAAATTATTAATTGTTTCTATGATTTCTTCTTTAACTAAACGGTTTTGGAGTATCATATTTTTTAATTTCCAATTGGTTTTAGATTTGGTTTTCCATGTACCATTACTAATCATTATTTTTATTGCCTTGTGATCTGAGAAGGCTGCATTCATTATTTCTGCTTTTCTGCATTTGTGTGCTATGTTTCTGTGACCTAATGTATGGTCAATTTTTGTGAATGTGCCATGTGGTGCTGAGAAGAAGGTGTATTCCTTTTTATCCCTATTTATTTTTCTCCATATGTCTATTAATTCTAATTTTTCTAAGATTTCATTCACTTCTTTTACCTCTTTCTTATTTATTTTTTGATTTGATTTATCTAAATTTGATAATGGTTGGTTTAAGTCTCCCACTAGTATGGTTTTATTGTCTATTTCTTCCTTCAATTCTCCTAGTTTCTCCATTAGAAATTTGGGTGCTATATTATTTGGTGCATACATATTGATTAATGATATTTCCTCATTGTCTATAGTCCCTTTTAACAAAATATAATTACCTTCCCTATCCCTTTTGATCAGGTCTATTTTTGCATTGGCTTTATCAGATATCATGATTACCACTCCTGCCTTCTTTCTATCAGTTGAAGCCCAGAAGGTCTTACTCCATCCTTTAATTCTGACCTTGTGGGTGTCAACCCGCCTCATGTGTGTTTCTTGAAGACAACATATGGTAGGGTTTTGGATTCTAATCCATTCTGCTATTCGTCTACGTTTTATGGGTGAGTTCATCCCATTCACGTTCAAAGTTATGATTGTCATTTGTGGACTCCCTGGCATTTTGATTGCCTTCCCTAATTCTAACCTTTTCTTCTTCGGCTCTACCTTTTAGTCCAGTGATTTACTTTGAAACAGTCCCCCTTGTCCCCTCCCTTGATGTTTCCCTTTTTAGTCCCTCCCTTTTTGTTCCCTCCCCCTCCCCCCTCTCTTACCCTCCCTTTTTGTTCTCCCTCTCCCCCTCCCCCCCTTGGTTTTCCCTTCTCCTTACCCTTGTTGGGTAAGATAGAATTCAAGATCCCAATGGATCTGGAGGTTTTTCCCTCTCAGAGCTGATTTCCCTGAGATTGAGGTTTAAGTAACCCCCCCCCCCTCTCTTCCTCTCCTTCTTATAGGAGTTTTCTTCCCCTCCCCTTCCCATGTGAATCTTTGTGTGAGAATGATTATTCTATTTGGTCTTTCTTTACCCCCTATTTATACATTACATTTTCCCCACATGTTAGTATATATAGGTTGATATAAATGTAGTCCTTATAGAAGAGAGTTTGAGTAAAAGAAGAAGATAACATTTTCCCCTTTCCTTAATATTTACCTTTTCAGGTATTCCTTGCTCTTTGATTTTCGGTATCAAACTTTCCACAGAGCTCTGGTCTTTTCTTTGCAAAAAGTTGGAAGTCTTCTATTTTGTTGAATGCCCATACTTTCCCTTGGAAGTATATAGTCAGTTTTGCTGGGTAGCTGATTCTTGGTTGGAGACCCAGCTCTCTTGCCTTTCTGAAGATCATGTTCCATGCCTTACGATCATTCAGAGTAGAACTTGCAAGGTCTTGGGTGACCCTGATTGGCATTCCTTTATATCTAAATTGTCTTTTTCTGGCTTCCTGTAGGATTTTTTCTTTTGTTTGATAGCTTTGGAATTTGGCAATTACATTCCTGGGAGTTGTCTTTTGGGGGTTTAGTGTAGAAGGTGTTCTGTGAGCTCTGTCAGTGGCTGTATTGCCCCCTTGTTCTAGAATCTCTGGGCAATTTTCTTTGATTATATCTTGTATCACCATGTCCAGTTTGGTGTTTATTTCTGGCTTATCTGGGAGTCCAATTATTCTTAAATTATCCCTTCTCCCCCTATTTTCCAGATCTATCACCTTGTCGGTGAGATATTTTATGTTCTCTTCTAATTTCTTGGTATTTTGGCTTTGCTTTATTGATTCTTGCTCTTTTATACGATCGTTGTCTTCCAGCTGCCTGATTCTGGCCTTTAAAGCCTGGTTTTCTTTTACAGTTTGGTCAAACTGGTTTTGTAGATGCGTGAATTTCTTTTGCATTATTTCCAACTTTTCCTCCCAGAAGGCTTCCATCTTTTTGGTCATTTCTGATTCAAATTCTTCATAGGTTTGTGGAGAGTTTCCATTTCCTTTGGAAGGTTTTGGAGCATTTTCTTTTATATTATCTTCTGTCTGCTCTGTATTTTGTATTTTGGCTCCATAGAATGTGTCCAAAGTCGCCCCTTTCTTCTTATTTTTCTTGGTATTTTGGGGCTTCTGTGGTTCTGTGGAGTTTGTCATCTCTGAATGTGGAGGATTAGTTTTTCTTGTCTCTTTCTGGTGTTCAGAGGCAGTCCTGGGCAGATAGTTCTATGGGCTTTCCCTGGGTTAAACTGAATATGCCTCACTGGAACTGGAATGGAAGGGTCGGACCACGAGGCCACACTCTCCCCCCGGCTCGCTTTCCGGAAGTTGCCTTCAGAATCGCTGGCCGTGAGGCTGTTTCGTCGGCCTGCGGGGGGATGGGCTGCTGCTTCCCCAAGCTCCGAGAGCACAGACTTTCACTGAGACTTGGATAGCAGGATCCAGCCCGTGAGGCTGTCTTGCCCGCCGTGAGGGTTGCTGTTGTTTTGACCAGCTCTCTGCAGCGGATGCCCCAGGCAGTAACTTTCACCGGGACTGTAGAAGGCCCTGAGGGTTGTTGTTCCTCAGACCCTGCTCTCTGAGCCGGCCGGGCTGCGGCTTCCGGGAGCCTTGGACTCTGCGCTCCTACCCCTGAGGTCCGAGTGATCTCGGGTTCTGGCTTTTAAGGGGAGCCGTACCTTTTGAACCGGGTCCAGGTCCAGGAGGAGGGTTCCCAGGGTCTGTGCTGTTGATCGTTTTGAATTTCGGCGCCTTAGGAGCTTATCGTTTGAGATTGGTCAGCAATGCTCATTTTTAATACTCTAGGGAGTACAGTTTTCAATGTCTTGCAGACTTATCAAAAACACCTATGTAATATTGTTATTAAAAAGATGGATCTTTATTTCTGAGTTAGGTTTGGGATCATTAGAGGAACTATACAATTTCCCAAAGGCAACACAACTTGTTCTCCTCTTGTTCAATTTTGGGACCAAGTAAACCCATTTGTAGTATAAACAATATCCTTCCTAAAAAAGCAGAATAAAAAACTAAATTGAAACTTTATTCAGAATTTCAAATAAAAGCTTTTAACAAAGACTATTCAAACTAATCCAGTGAAAGTGGAAATATTTATCAAAACATAGGATTGTAGGTCCAGAAGGAAACCCAGACATCCAAATCCTTCATTTTACATATAAGGAAACTAAGGCCCAGGGAGATTAACAACTTTCCCAAGGTCACCTTGATAGTAAGCATCAGAATTGATATTTGAACCTAACTCCTCTTCCTGTCTCTCTATGAAGTCATATAAAGCATATGTTGACAATAGATTACAGGTACATTTTATCTTCTGCATTGTTACAATACAGATTCTGAAAAAAATTCTCTATGTGAACCTTCATGGGAGTAGTGGTAAGAATTCTTCTGAGTGATGTTGATTTTGGATAATGTTGGACAAGATGATTTTGGGAAGAGTTGAACCACTCCTAGTTTGCTCCACACATACTCTCCCAGAACTTGGGACTGTTTTCAATGGCTATAGTTCAGCACAGACAACAGAAGCTTGTTAGAGATCAGCTCCCTGCTCATTACTCTGTATCCCAATAAGGAAGGCCAATGGGTGACTAACAGTATCAAGTCATCCCAATCCTGAAAGAGGTGGATTCTAAACAGAGGAGGATATATTAAAAATCATATGAAATAGAAGATGGAGTCAAATGAAGTGAAGGACATTTTAGCTGAATATCAGAAAATACTTCTAAAATGAGAAACCTTGAATAGCCACATCATTTCCTAAAGGATGCATGAGAAATTCCAAGACTGAGTCACTTGAAAGTGACCCCTCTGCAATTTAGACAACCCTATAGGGAATGTGCCCACAGTGGTTAATAGAGGTAGACGAGATGACCTAATGGATTTTTTACCCATTTCTAATTCTTGGCTTTGAATAAGGAACCATGTGTGGGAGTATTTATAGAATCATAGACTCTTAGTGCTGGAAGAGACTTTTGTGATCATTTAACATACCTCTCCTCATTTTACAGATAAGAAAACTGAGGTCCAGAGAGGGGAATTTGATGACTAAAGTGCTAAGTGCTGAGGATACAAAGAAAAGTAAAAGAGAATCCTTGTTCTCAAGGAGCTCAAAATCTAATGGGGGAGAGAGCATACAGACATTTATATACAATCTTTAAATAGGATAAATTGGAAATAGTCAATAAAAAAAAGACACTAGAAATGAGAGGAATAGAGAAAGGCTTCCTATGGAAGGCAGGATTTTAGCCAGAATTGAAGGAAACCAAGGAAGCCAGGAAATAGGCATGAAAACTTCAAGAGCATTCCATGCATGAGGATCAAACAATGAAAATGCCCAGAGTGGAGTTGATTTGTATTGTTTGAGGAATAGTAAGGAGGCTAGTGTCACTGGATTGAAGAGTTTGTGGGAGGAAGGATGATATGAGGTATAAGGAAAGGCAAGAAAGGAGGCAGGTGATGGAAGGCTTTGAATACCAAACAGAGGATTTTATATTTGATCCTAGAGATGACTTGAAGGTCACACAGGGAATTTAGTGGAATTAGAAAGTTTGATATGGATTTTATTCTATGCTGTACTCTACTACAAGGGAAGGAATCATCTCTTTTCCAGGTAGGGTTCAATAGCCCAAGACTTCTGCCAACAGCTAGGGCTCTCAAAACAAATTTGTTCCAATTCTCAGTTAATTCTCCTTAGGTGCCTCAAATATTTTCCAGCTATAATACTGTGTCAGTTGCACCATGAGTGACACCATCCTGTTGGCCCCTTTTGATCTGCCTAAATTATAGTTTCACTGTGTTTTGGGCTTCCAGCATGACAAAACCTGTCATTTAATATTTAAAGCCATTGGCTTAGAGATGCAGTAGATATATCATGAATGTCTAATCTTTCCAAAAATTCTCTCAACCCAAGTGAAGAGTTTAAAAAATACTTCTTTCTAAGAGAGGGAACCAGCAATCAGACCAAAAGCTGGTTTCTTACAAATTCACCCAGCCAAACACATTGACTTATACCTGAAAAATGCTCACTTGAATCCATTTAGAGTTTCAGAAACCACCTTTGGATTTGCTTGAATGCTTAAAAATTCAGTTTCATCTAGAAGAGGGCTTCTTATAATTACTAAAGTTTAGGCAATAACTTCAAGGTTTTCAAAGTAAACCTTTCTTTTCATGATCTTATTTGATTCTTATAACCCCCAATGGAAACTATAGATATTATCCCTCTTTTACAAATGGAGAGTCTGAGACTAAGAGAGAGAAAGTCATGCAGAGACAGAGTTAGTCAGCTTCAGAATCAGGATTCAAACCCACGGTTCACGATTCCAAGAATATTTCTACTAATTGAGTGTCAAACTCAATTAGGATCCCTATAGCTGTATTTTGACTTAGTTTAAAAATGTGCCATTATTTATTTTTATTAATTTTATTAAGTAATGTCCAATTACATTTCAATCTAGTTCCTCATGTTTGACACCTCTGCTCTACAGCAAATTCCCTTTAAAATCCAGGGCATAGGACAGTGCTGGAACATGGTAGGCACTAAAATGTTCATTGAGGCTTACTGAGCATTCTCCTAGAATATCCTCCAGCATCATCTACTAAGCTAAATCCTGTACTTCTAAGTTACTTCCTCTAAGACATGTTCTCTGATTTGATATTTTCTTTTTTTTAATTCCTTTTGCACCTTAGTAGGAAGCACAAAAAGTTTTGCATCTAAAGCAGAAAGTATTTAGAGTCAGAAGACCTGAGCTTGAAGATCCTGTCTTGGATAGTTAAATAGATATGACCTTGAGCAAGTTCCTTTACCAATCTGGGTCTCAATTTCTTTATCCATAAAATAGGAAAAATAACAAATATAATTTTTAACAATATATGAGAACACAAATTTGCATACTGTTTTAAAGTTTGTAAAGTCCTTGCCTCATAACTACACTATGAAGAAGATAACATAAATAGTGTTCTCATTTTCAGACTGAGTCTTAAGAAGGTTAAGTTTGTGGTCCCACAGTGAAGAGGTATCTGGGATAGTATCATACTTACATCTTTTGATTTCAAGTCCTCAAATCATAATATTGTCATGAGAAAATCATTTCACAAACCTTAAGCTGCTATTGAAAGGAGTTACTTAATTACCTTCCTGGTTATGAATCATGATAATAAACCAAAACCCACCATTTTAGAATAAACAAGATTGCAAGTGGACCAAAGGGCAATGAATACAAGATGTATGTAAGGAGGGGATACCTTGTTATTTGCCCACAGAAAGTGGAATAACAGATTTCGACAAATCAATATATGACTTGAAAAGGATGTAGCATAGAGGACTTAACAGAAAATCATGGACAAGGATCATAGCGGATTAGAAATGATTAGAAGATTAGAAGGTATGAGCAAGTCATAATGTACTTCCACCAAAAAATATGCCCTTGTTAATGAGATCATAGATCCAATATTGATAATATGTGAATTGTTAGTGCTGTTATTATTTATAATCTAATGATATTTGTAGTCTTCATACCTATGCTCTGTAAGATTCCATACTCTAAAGCTCATATAACTTGATTATCTTTTTTTTTTTTTTTACAGCTGGGTATAGGAGAGGACTTTACACCAATAGTGAAAACCAGGGTAAAATGGGTCTCAGAGGTTAATCTAACAGCCTGTGTAACAGCTTATTGAAAACCTGATAACAGTGTCAGGAAAAGACAAGGAGCAGCTAGCTTATCAGGGTCCTCTGGGGAGAAGTAGGGAAGAAAAAAAGAATAACAGCTTCTTCCTACGGGTAGGAGTGGAACTATTCTGGTTCCTGGTGCCTGTCTAGACAACTGATGTCAGTTCCCCACTATCAGGCCTGGACCTACTTCCCCAAACCAAAGACCAGGCTAATATATATATGTAAATCCCCCAAAAAGGGATTCTTCTATTCAGGAATCCAGTCTCCTATTTATAGCTCTAACTTGGGCTTTCACAGGACAGTAATTTCATGTCCAGTCATAAATCTCTCTTTCCAAACTGATATTTGTAGGTCAGTAGAGAAAGGAAGCCAAGAACCAAAATTGCTAAAATCCAAAAAGGCAGTCTATTTACAGTTGTTGGTATATAAGTGGAATTTCCAGGAGTCAGCTCCATTGTACTTTGTTGGAAAGACAGAAAGATACATTCATGTGGACCAGATGAACCCATGGGGTGGAGTTAAGAAGCCCAGTGGGCATGACAAGGGAGTCCTCAGAGGTTTGAAGAAGGCAGTGGGTGGTTTAGTTTGCAATTAACTCAACTGGTTAGAGCACTAGGTCAGTGCCAGGGAATCTAGTTTCCAAGTATGTGGTGAGCTCATACTGCCTACTTGGCACAATGCAAGGCTGACTGCTTGGAGTTTCCAGTCTAGACACAAACAAACAAATCTAGTTGAAATCAATATCTGATGGCAGAAAATGAAGAGTGAAATTAGGTGCTTCAGATTAGAGGAAAGAGCTGACCATTTAGGCTGTCAAAAGGGAGCTCAGTTTCAGAAGGATGACAGGAGGTTGATGGCAGGTTGTCCTGTTTTGACAACTAGTGTTTTTATTCTCCTCAAGAGTTCTTATCAATAATCAACTTCCTTTTTGCATGGGGTGACACCCATACATAGGGAAAGGAGGTAGTGAGGGTAAGAGGAGAGGGTCTGTTCTTTATGAAGCTTCACTTTATCAAAGATGGCATGTGTCATAGATAATTACTTGACAAAGGAAGAGACCTAAAACTACAGGAACTTCCCTGATAATATATCTTGTCAACCAATTGGTTCATTTACCTTCAAGTCATTCAAAATGCTTGTGACAGGAAGCAGCTTATCTCCTCAAATCTCTGCTCCTTGTCTATAGAAGATGTCAAGGAAAAGGCAAGGAATAGAGTCATAGAACAGGAGAATCTTCAAGCTAGAAGGAAACTTAGGAAGTAGCTTCAAAAATGGAAGTGACCTTAGAATATAGAACTAGAAAGGGTCTAATAACATAGAATGTTAGAGTGGAAGGAGTTTACACTACTTACATAGAAGATTAGAACTAGAAGGCAGCTCAGAACATAGGCTATTGGAATTAGGTAGGAATTTAGAAAACTAAGTATTAGGACTGGAACCCAAGTGATTGACCCCTTCATTGCACAAAGGACCCTGAGACCCAAGAAAAATGTCAATCTTCCTAAAACACTAATTTCAACATGTCTCCAAAGGCCACAGTTCTTCAAGTTTTCCAAGTTCCTCTGAAATAGAATATGTAAACTGACGGGAAACTATTACTTGTTGAAATAGAGAGGTAAACTGGGGGGAACTGTTTCTTCTTGCAAACACTGTATCAGCCACACATAACATAATTCAAGCTCCTTGAGAAGAGCTACCATTTCATTTTTTTTTCATATCCCTAGCCCCTAACACAATACTTGGAACACAATAGGTGTTTAATAATTGCTTATTGATTGATTGATTTAAGACATTCACAATCTGGCTCATCTTTACATTTCTGCCTCCTTCAGGCAATGTAAATTGGTCACAGTTCTTCCCCATTTATCTTCAGTTCCAGTCAGACCAATGCCTCACTGTCCAGTCTTCCCCTATATCCACCCCAGTTCCTTCACACACAATGCTCATTCCCACCTCCATGACTTTGTTCATCCTGTTTGCCTTCCCTCCCTCTGCAAAGTCAGACTCTTTTTTTTCTCTGATTCCTAAACATTCTTCAGGGCCCAGGGCCAGTGAAATTGCTCCTGAATATTCCAAATCCACTCCTCTGAAATCCAACATTGTCAGAATCCAGTGTTAAATAGAAAGTGAAGAAGTTCACGGCAAGAAATGTTGAGGTTGAGTTAGGCTCTTGTTTCCCAAAAAATCTTATCTCTTACTTCTCTTTTTCCTCTCTTCTCTCAGCCCCAAAACACTGTAGAGAAAAGCTCTACAGAGGGAGGAATTCTTAAGTGAATGAACTTTAGGACAAACATGTGCTATGGAACTTTAGGAAATGGAAAAATAAAATACCATCTTGTCTTACTGGCAAAGATACTGAGAATAGTGATGAATAAAACTCAGAAAAGTTCAAGGAGTATTACATCCCAGCTTAGAGACAGATGTTTTAAGCATAAATCCATTGGTATTCTCATTCAAGGAAATTCAGTTGGACAAAAAAATACAAATCTAATAAAAGGGAATGCACTAGAGGCAAGAACATAGAATGGAGACAGACTTGGATGATCCTGGAAGGTAAGAATAGAGACATTTTGGAGTGAGGCTTGAGAAATCTTGACCTGGTAAGCAAGAGAACATGGGGTGGGAAATATTTCTGTTTACATGGTCTCCTTTTTTCCTGCCTTTTTTTGGATCCCATGCCCATTTCTGATTAATGGGAGAAACCATTAAAACATGGAGATCACTGCCTGGGTCCAGGGACAAGATGATGGAATTCAGAGGGTAATAATGGTTTCTAAGAGTACAAAGTTAGGTCTCTTTCTCCACGACTCTATTCAGGAAGCCTCAAAAACAGCTTGTTAAATGTGAATTACTTCACTCTGAAAGAGCTTCAACACCAGCAGTTCCAGAGGCCTGGCTGGAAGTTGAGACTGAAGAGGGCATGAGGTCCTATAAATCCCCTGCCCCCAAACACTATATATTTATTTTGTGTATCTCCTATATTTATTTATCGGCAGATATGTTGTATAGCACTATTCAGACCTAAGGTCCTTGAGGCAATGCCTTTTTTTCACTTAAGGATTTGTTTTCCTAGCACCTCACATATTGTCCCTACCAAGGTTATCACATAGGACAAAAAGAGAAGAACTAAACACTGGTATTCATTGTTTCCCTTCACTCTCTGGCAAAATGGCTAACTGGACATCCAATAACAACTGGTCATCATGGTCTGGTTTGTGGCTTCTTGATTCTCTTTGCTTCTCCCTTCCTGGGTAAAAGCCTCAGCTCTGCTTGCATTCTCAGGCTGAAATTTCTTCCCATCCATTTACCTCTTGGTTAAAGTGCCTCATTAGACTGGTTCTTCCAAATACCTCAATGTTTGGAAATAGAAAGCTCCGTCCATTGTCCCCTTCACAATGCCCGCCTTGTGATTCTCACACTGGACTGACTCTGGGGCCAGGAGACCTCTCTCCCTCTCCTGGGTTTTATCTCTCAGCACCCTGCTCCCTTCTGAGTAGTAATACCACCCCAGTAATTGTCCTACAAGGCTGATAAAAAGTATAGGCTAGCACAGCATGTTTTCATCATCTCAGTTAAGTCAAATAGCTATTAACTATACCCATAAAAGGGTTGTTCAGACCTTTAACTGCCATGCTATGATCTGGAGCCCCCATTAGGGGTTCCCACAGGGAACTTCCTTATTTTGTATCTTTAGAGCTAGTAAGGGAAAGCCCAATTTCATCCTCCTGTACTTGGTCTCCTTTTAGAAGGAAAAGGGAGGCGATGAAGAGGAGAGAGAGAGGAGATTGTAATGAGTAGAAGGAATACTCTATAGGCTTTGTCAACAAATGACAACATTTCAGACAGTAAACTTTCCTTCGCTTATACAGATAATTACAAGGGCTTGTCAAGCAAAATCAACTGGAATGGACTGGAAAAAAAAAGCTAGCTTAAGTGTAGATGTGTCTTGAAGCTGCATCTCCCTTTTTTCTCCCTGATAAGGAGCAGTGTTTCATTCTAAAAGAATGCATCACTAGTTTTTGAGACTTTCCCCCACCAATGTTGGCTTAAAAGGTAAAGGCCCTGGTTCTCTTAAAAGCATAAATAAGATTCTTAGCTCTAGATTTTCAGAAATTAAAGCAGTCGGACAGTCTGGGACATGAATCATGTTCAGGGTTTGGAAAAAAGTTGTAGAATCACGGAAGCCTGAGGTTTGGAGCCCAACCTTGAAAGGGATGATGATACAGTTAATAAGAACCATGCTAATTATTGCTTTTTGAAAAGACCAAGTCCTTGTTTCTACCAAGAAAGGGCTGCTGCCTTTCTGCTTCTTTCTCTGCTCCAGCTGGGGGTAAGTCAGGCTGAAGAAATGGGTTAGTCAAATAGCATTTGTTTCTCTTAGAATCACCGCCCAGTCACACTACACTTACTAAGTCCTATTTCCTCTAACTGGTTTTGGAAAACACCAGAAAGTCTCTGATTATTCTCAGAAAACACAAAATTAATTAATATTGTATATAACCCTTCTTATGCCTTCCTCCCCTCTGTGTATTTTGCCATCCAGCGGCACTGGGCTTCTTTCCGTTCCTCAAAAATTAGACGCCATCACTAAATCTATGCATTCTGCATTTGCACTGCCTGTCCCCTTTCTCCTCCTCTCGATCCTATGTCTTTCCTGGCTTCCTTCAGGTTACAATTAAAATCACACGTTTCTCTTCAGGGTCACTTGACCAAAACGATGGAAAACTAGAGAAGTTCCCCAGTCTTTACAACCTCTCACATCTCTCCAAAATAGGAATCATAAGCAAGATATAAAGACCTTTCAGCTAAAGATTTTTTATGGTAAGAGAGTGGCATAAAATTCAAATAGAAATAATTTCTACTGGCCCCCCAAATTGTCTTAGAAACCCACAAATTAACATTATCTATGTTGCATTTATTTACTTTGTTAAGTATTTCCCAACTATATTTTAATCTGGTTCCCGCAATACTCAGGAATTTTGTGTACCACTTGCAAATAGCAAGTTTGATACCTCTACCCTAGGAAACTAAGACCCCCTAAAGAGATGAAAAAACTGATAAACTAGCAAGAGAGAAGGCTAATTCCTAATCCCTAACACGATCCTGTCTTTTTTAAACATTGTTTTCCATCTTAGAATAAATAATGGGTATTGGTTCCAGTGCCGAAGAGCAGTAAGGGCTAGTGCTGGGGGTTAAGTGACTTGCCTAGGGTAACATAATTAGCAACTGTCTGAGGTCAAATTTGAACCCAGGATCTCCTGTATCCAAGCCTGTCTCTCAATCCATTGACCCTAGCTGTCCCCTCCTAATATGCCCCCTTTGACAATGGCCATCACACTCTGGTAGGATTGTGCAAGTTGAACTACCCTCATGCAACAGAACTCAATTTTGTTCTCCCTCCCTGCACCACAGAAAACCAACAATCAAAAGCATAGCCCTATGCTGTGCTGCCTAAACTCAGACCGAGAACTGAGGAGCAGAGAGACTAGAAACGTGGCACCAGCAAGTGTGAAGGGCTCCACAGAGCTGAAACAGAAGGGACTAGCATCCAGATGGAACCAGGTCTGTCCCCCTTGAAGTTTCTTGGGACAAAGACTGAGGACACCAAAAAGTGAATTCCCAATCTGAGATATCTTTGATATTTAGCTCCCATGTAAATTTCTGTCAAGAGATAAAGTTTCTATCAAGAGTGATAAAGTGAGTAATCAAGGAATATAAAGGAAAAAATACTAGAATTATCAAAGATCTCAAGAAAAGAAAAACTCAAAGACTTGAACTCAAAGAGGTAAAACAACAGAGAAGATAACAAAATGGAGAATGACCTCCACATCATTTAAAGAGGCCCAAATATTTATGAATAAATATTACAAGACAAAGGAAAATAAATCAATATCTGATTAAAAAACAAAGGAATTTGTGCATTCTCAAGAGAGAAAGGAGGCACAGCAGGATGTTGAGAAATGGTTTAAGAGAGAGGGAACAGGGTAGAGTGGCAATAGAATTTATAATCTGAACGGTAGGAAAAAAATCACAAAATAGAAACATTGAATCCACACTGGAAAATCTCACTAAAGAAACCAAAAACAGAACAACTGATTAGGGATGGAAGTACCTAAAAGTAAAGGATAACATACAAGAAGAGAAGCCAAAAAGAATCATGTTAAAAGAAAATATGATTTCTATCTAAACAGAATATATTGATTGTGAAAATAGGATAGAGACAACTTAAAGATTGATTTCTTTAGAAATCCTAACAAATCATAAAATCAGAACACTATAGCACAAGAAATAATACAAGAAAATCATCTCAAACGCCAGAACTCAGAAAACAAAGTATCAATCTAAAGAATCTATAGAAATTGTCTAGAACTAAAACAACAATAGCAATAATTATATTTAATAATCCCAGACGGTCAATAAATTTTGCTAGTGACCAGGAGGAAGACTTTCCAAAAGGAAATTTGAATAATATAAGAATATTCTTACACCCTCTCAAAACTGAAGGAGGGAAACTGAAAAGCAAAGGACCTCAAGCAACCAAAGGTGACATACCTTGTAAACCTGAGCCTAATCGTCAATGAAAAAATAGAAATGTTCATAAAAAGAGGCAGATGGAACATTCCTACAAAGAAATCCAGATCTGACCAAATTATATGTTTTGAAAAAACCCTAGACAAATAGATATACAAAAAAGGTGAATATGTCCAGCAACCAAGGAAGGCTCAGGTAATGAAACAAATTAAACCAGAAAAAGAAGAAGGTGGGTGGAGAGACTTATTAGAGAAAGACAGCAATGGATTAACAATGGGGTTAACAATATTACCATCAACAACAAAGCTACAGATGGACTATTTAGTTATTTTTTTCCTAAAAGTACACAAAGAGACAAAGATAAAAGCATGAATCAAAAAGAAGTGTGGGTGAAGGAACAAGTTCAGAACATTATGAACTAAACTTCACAAACCCCACCTTGAGAACAATTTTTTTTAATGAGACTAATCTGCAGAATGGGAATTTACCACCAATGAAGAGGAAATTAAAGCAATTATTAGGAGCTATTTTGCCTAATTATATGCCAATAAATCTGACAACCTAAGTGAAATGAATGAATACTTACAAATATATAAATTGCTGAGATTAGCAGAAGAGGAAATGGAATCCTTAACCCCATTTAAAAAAAAGAAATTCAAAAGGCCATCAAAGAGCTCTCTAAGAAAAAAGCCCCCAAGATCAACCACATAAATTCACAAGTATATTCTACAAAATATTTAAGGAACAATTAATTTCAGTACTATGTCAACTATTTTCCTAATACAGGAAAATAAAAAAAAACTGAGAAAAAAATATAGATCAATTTTTAAATAAAGATTAGTTAAAAATTTAAACAAAACACTAGCAAGAATATTACAACAATATAACACAAAGATTATGCACTCTGGCCAAGAGGGATTTATATTAGGAATGCAGAGCTGACTAGTATTTCCAGTATTAGGAAAACTATCAACATAATTGACCCTACAAATAACAAAACCAGAAAAACATATAATTACCTCAATAGATGAAGAAATTTTTTTCATAAAAACATAATATTCATTCATATTAAAAACACTAGAAAGCATAGGTATAAATTGAGTTTTCCTTAAAATGATAAGTAATACTTATCCAAAATCATTGGCAAACTTTAAATGTAATAGAGATAAATTAGAAGCCTTCCCAGTAAGATGGGGTGAAGCAAGAATGTCCATCATCACCACTATTATTGAGCATTATACTAGGAATGCTAGCTATAGAAATGAGAAGATAAAGAAATTGAAGAAATTAGAAGCCTTTCCCTGTCCCCTTTAATGTTAGCACCTCCTCTCTAAGATTATCTCCAATTTATCTTGTATTTATCTGGTTTGTACATGATTATTTGCAGGTCGTCTCCCCCATTAGACCATGAGTTCCTCAAGATCAAGTTCTGTTTTCTATCTTCCTTTATTCGTGTACTCAGGGCTTAGCATATTGGCTGCATAGTAGAAGATTAAATACATGCTTGTTGACTTCACTGCTGATTTTTTTTAACATCATCTTCCCCCCCCCCCAATATATCCCTTCCTGCTCTCTCACTCATTACTTTTAAGGAAGGGGAAAAAAAGAGAAAATAAAAGCAGTGCAGCAAATCTGGCAAATACATCAATGAAGTCTGATGGTCTATACAGTGTTCTACATCCATTGCAAGAAAGAAGGGTGGTTCATTATCGTACTTTTTATTCAGCGCCAAGCTTGGTCATTATGAAGACACATAAAAACAAAATTAATTTAGATCAACTTTAATGAATTAACTTTTTATTCAATACTTCAGTCAGGGATAGAGAGAGTAAAGGTAAGACAGTAAAATAATAAAAATAGCAAAAGAGCCTCATAATCATCATAAGATTGAGAATCAGAGTGCTAAGCAGAATATCTAGGGAAGAAGCTAGGTGGCTCAGTGAATAGAATTCTGTAGTAGGAGTTAGGAAGAGCTGAATTCAAATCCAGCATCAGACACTTAGTTGTGTGACCCTGGGCAATTCAGTTAACTTCTACCATAATCAACTGGGGAAGGAAATGGTAAACCACTTCATTATCTTTGCCAAGAAATCCCCCCAAATTCACAATGAATCAAATACAACTGAAAATGACTGAACAACAAATGAGAAGTGAGTTCTAATCTCCCTCAATGCTAGTGCCTTCCCTCTGTTGATTTTCTCTAGTTTTTCCTTTGTATGACGCGTTTTCTACATAGATTTTTGCATGTTGTCTCCTCAATTAGACTGTGAGTACCTTTAAAGCAAGGACTGCCTTTTACCTTTCTTTTTATCCTTAGCACTAGGTAATAGCAGGTATTTAATAAACATTTATTGGTAGATAGGATTTGTGTGGTAGGCCTACAATTAGCTAAAACACATTTATTGATCAGCTGATTGTTTTGTCCAAGTACCTCTGTCTAAGTATATAATGCATGACACCAAATAACCTTTTTGACTTTTTTTCACTGAAGTGACTAATTTTTTTTTCCTTTTACTAACTCCATGTTTTGTTTTTTGTTTTTGTTGACAGGTACCCCAGCACAGTGGGAAGTAACATTGGATTTAGAGTCAGAGAAATAGGTTCAAATCCTACTTTTGTCATTTACTCTGTAAACCTTAAAATTTCTTAGACTTATGAATGTTGGAAATTTCCTCATTGGGAAATTTCATACTTGAAAAAATTTCCTACTGATAGTAAGAACTCTATTGCAATATGAAACTCCTTGGCATGGGAGGATCCTTCTCCTCCCCACTTAAGACTACTTTAGGACAGAAACCTTTTACTAAACAATGGAAAGGGATTTGACCTGTGCTTAAGCATAGAACAGGAAGTTCTTTGAGTCATGATTGATTTTAGAATTGATACAATAGAGATACTTGGAATGACAGAACCAGGTCTTGGAAACTACAATCTCCACCCTACTCAGAGTAACAGAATTTAGGAAGGGCTGCAGCAAAGATCAAGATTTAATTATTTGAGAATATGATCTTCAACAGACATGTGCAAAGGGGCCAGACCTCTGGGTGGTCCTGGGTTAAGCTAGAGCCACCATTGGCACAGGGGAGACATCGACAGTGATTGGATAGATGTGAGAACTGAGGGGAGGGAACTTAGATTGTTTCCTTAAAAGATAGCGGGGTCTGAGGACTGGAGGTGGTTTTTTGCTCTGAAGGAGGTCTGAGAGGAGAGGTCCTGGAGGGAGAGTTCCTGGAGAGATCTTGAAGGAGGCTGTGGAAGGAGAACTCAGGAGGAATCAGGAGGAGAATTCTCTGGAAACATTTCTTGAAAGGAGGCTCTCTTGAAGGTGGAGCCTGAGGTTGGCATGAGAAGCCTTACCTAGAGAGATCTTGGGTGAGTGATAAAACCAACTGACTGATTTATCTCTTAGGACTGAAGTCTAGGCCTTATTGGCTTGAGGCCCTTCATTCTTATTCCTTTCTTACTTTCTCTCTTTTTCTATTGATTAATCAGTGTATTATAAATTAAATTACTCTATAAAACCCAGTTGGCTTGGGCATATTCATAAATTGGGAATATATTCCCTGGCGACCATCTTATATTTATATAAACCCAAGACACAGTAGAAAACATAATTCAGCGGTCATAATTGTTATATATATTTCTCTTGCTCCCAAACATTTTAATTATCACAGTTTATGGCTCCCACTCTCTTATCTACAACTATTTAACACTCAAAACTATTTTAAATCTAACAACTCCTCATGCGAGATCTGGTAAACCATCTACCTCTTTGGGTCTTGGTTTCTGACTCCATAAAATGAGATTGAACTAGATGGTCTCTAAAGTTTTTTTTTTTTCTCTGAGTCCATGAGGAAGTGAAAAAGTATATAGAGTCCTAGACCTGGATTTAGAAAGAAACATGTTCAAATTCAGCCTCAAATATTTTCTGAGCTGGGCAAACTTGGGCAAGTCATTTAATGTCTATCTGCCTCAGTTTCCTCAACTATAAAGAGGGGTTAATAGTAGCACCTGCCTTCAAGAGTTGCTGTGAGGATTAAATGAGCTAATATTTGCAGAATGCTTAGCACAATATATGGCACAGAGTGAATGTTTATTTCCTTCTCTTCTTCCTTCCAGAATCCTATTGATGAAAATATGTGACAAATTTTGATTGAGCTATTAAAGTATACAATTTGATAAAATTAATAATTTACTGTAAATAATATAAAACAAAAATAATTTATTATAAATTAGATAATCTTGTTGAAGCATCCATGGAGTACCAATTTCAAGCAATGAATAAAACAGATAAATATCTAATCATTGAAAATGTTCTCTAGTGTCATGGACTTTGATCTATACTGGTTGCAGAAAGGTATAATTCTCTATCAATCTATATTTGTGCGATTAGCTCTGATGCTTTCTTCTTCTCAGTTTCCTTATTTGTGAAAGATAAAAAGGCTATTCTAAATAATTTCATAACCTCACCTAGTTCTGTATCTTATAAACCTGGCTGTATCTATCTTGCCAAATAGGAAACTGGGAGGGAAAGGGGACAAAAGTTATGAGAAGTGAGGAGAATAAAGGGGAGAATAGATTGGAAGAGGCAATGGTCAGAAGCAAGACAGACTTGAGCCAGGACAGGCTAAAAAGAGAGAAGTCTAAACAGAGGAAAATGGGATGGAGGGAAATGTACAGTTAGAGATCATAACTCTGAACGTGAATGGGATGAGTTAACTAATAGAACAGGATACAGAAAGATTCAGGAAGTTGAAATGAAGGGCTAGAGCTGAATATATTAGGTTTCATATAAAGTAAAGTGGGCAGTCTTGATCTCTGAAAAAGCAAAAGCAGAAATAGACCTAATTGAAAAGGATAAATAAGGAAACTACACTTTGTTAAAAGATAGCATAGAGAATAAAATAATATTTAAAAAATTATGACAAGTTTCTCTGATAAAAAGCCTTATTTCTCAAATGCAGAAAGAATTGAGCCAAACTTATAAAGATAAGAGCTATTCCTCAAATGATAAGTGGTCAAACAATATGATTAAACAGCTTTTATAAAAAGAAATAAAAACTATCTACAGTTAAGTAAAAACAAAATTCTCTGAATCATTATATATTAGAAAAAGGAAAATTAAAGCAACTCTGAGGTACCACCTCACACATATAAGAAATGCCAAATGTTGGAGGGGATGAGGGAAAATAATCATATGTTGATAGAGTAATAAACTGGTCTAACCATTCTGGAAAACAACCTGTAAAGATGCCCAAAGAGCTATAAAAATGTATATATCTTTTGATCCAGGAACCACTACTACCAAAAGAGTACCTCAAAGTAATACCCCAGAGAGATTAAAGAAAAAGGATAAAACCTATATGTACAAAAATATTCATAGTAGCTTTTTGTAGTGGCAAAGAATTGGAAACTGAGATGTTTGGGAGAGTGATTGAACACATTGTGCAATATTATTGTGATTGAATATTATTATGCTATAATAAATGATGAGGGAGATGGTATTAGAAAAAGATGACAAAACCCTATAAAAACTGATGCAAAGTGGAGTAAAAATAAACCTGGAAGATCATTGTTTATATAACTGTAATATTGTAATTATGATCATCTGTGAAAGGTTTGGCTACTCTGATCAATACAATAATTTAAGACAATTCTAAAGGACTCATGATGAAAAAATCTGTCTACTGAAAGAGGGAAAGAGAGAGAGAGAGAGAACTAATGATCTCTTAGTGCAAACTTAAGTATAATGTTCTCACTTTGTTTCTTTCTCATCTAGATTACTGGTGGGAGGGAGGGAGAGAATCTGGAACTCAACATTTAAAAAGAAAAGAATGTTAAAAATAAAACATTAAAAAAACTTATAAGCCCTGGAACACTAGAAAATTTCTTCAATTAAACTTAAATTCTTTTGAAAGAGATCAGCTTAGTCATTCACAATAGAAAAACAAAGAGATTGAAAAGTCATTTTAACTAGATGTAGTTGGACTGCAAGAGGCATTGAACTAGACTCCAAATTAGGAGAGTGAGATCACATTAGATTGAATTTAAGAAATTATGAAGTATTCTCAATGAGCAATTTTATGCTCTTATAAGAGCCTAATACTTTATTAATAATAATAATAGGTAGCATTTATATAGCACTTTAATGTTTGCAAAATACTTTATACATCTTGAATTTGATCCTCACAAGAACCCTGTCAGTTAGGTACTATTATTACCCTGATTTTACAGATGAGGTATGATCAGGTGTCTTGCCATGGGGCACATAACTAGTAAAGGTTGAGGCAGGATTTTAACTCAAATCTTCCTCTCTCCAAATTCATCATTGATACCTAGTGGCCTTTTCATTTTAATTCTACTATTTTTTCCAGGATGATGCTGTTTGGCTGCAAATCAGAGAATTCTACAAGTTCACAAAAATCACAATTTCCTGTGACTCAAAGGACAATGATAAAAACATATGGTGGATGGAAACAGCATTAAGCTTTAAGAATTACGAAGGATGTCCTTGTATTCAAGAATGACATAAAAGACATAATCCAGGATGTCTGTGAAAAGGGAAAAGCCAGTCACATAGTGAGATTAAAGGATAACGGATATACAGCCTGAATGATAGAATGCTATGGTGACCTCAAAATATTAAAAGACCCAGAAGAAAGCCTTCAACAATTTGAGTTGCTCCTCTAAAGAGAAGTTATAGAAAGATGTGGACCTTGTAAGATGAGAAGGTACTATAGGTGTTATGACCTCTACAAGAGGAAGGATTGCTCACATCAATCAGATTGTGGATCTCTCTAAGTCTTGAAACACAAAATGGCACATTACTTTACTGAATTTACTGAATTTTCCTTCTTATCTGCCCATTATCTAAACCTTGGACTGTCCTTGGAAAACTGGGTTTGGATAGGTTAACTTTTGCTTTACCTTGAAGGAATCTAGACCTCTGTGTCACTTCCTGACCATTTCCAAACCATGCTACCTTATCCCTTTTTATGTTTTGTCTTCCTGAATAAGGAAAAAAGCTAGCATTTACATAGTACTTTACATTTTGCAAAATGCTTTACAAAATATTGTCTTATTTTATCCTCATAACAGCCCTTTTTAGTGAATATTATTATCTCTTTTTCATAAGTGAAGAAACTAAAGCAGGCAAAGATTAAGTAATTTTCACAAATCATAAGGTTCTGAAGTCAAATTTGAACTCAGATCTTCCTTACCCCAAACCCAGCCCTCAAATCTCTTAGTTGCCAAAAGGGTTTGCATTTGTTACCTTCAGAACTTAGTATAATGCCTGGAACATAATAGATGCTCAATAACTATTTTAACATTTCTGTAAAATAAAGATAATCCTAATCTTCTTTCATCAGGGATTTGTGAGATACATTAGAAAATGCACATAAAA
Source organism: Monodelphis domestica (assembly GCF_027887165.1). NCBI lineage: Eukaryota > Metazoa > Chordata > Mammalia > Didelphimorphia > Didelphidae > Monodelphis > Monodelphis domestica. Next base: position 470,343,451 of record NC_077227.1, on the reverse strand, counting down.
AGTCATTGCAAAAGGTTTTTTAAAAATATATACAAATGTATGGGATTATTATACAAATGTATAAGGATTACCTTAGTGTGGGGAATCCCTAAAACAGACTTTCTTTTCTCCCAGTTCTATTTTAAAAAATAAGTTACAACATAGAAAATTTGATGTTTGGAATCCTAGTCCTCAATTGACTTTAAAAAAGCTCATTTAGCTCCATTCACTCCACGCAGCATTTGCTACTCTCCCTGGTTTTAGCTTCATAGAACTAGATACCTCTCTGAGGTTAAGGTCATTACTTCTAACATTAGCACCATACTGTTAGAACTCAAGCCTCAGCTGATGCTGCCTCTTTCAGTTTCATTTCCTCTCTAATTGGAACACTGCAGAGTGGAGTACCAAAGTCCTCCTATTTTCTTCCTTTATAGAGCATGGTAACTGGACTCAGCTCACTCCCTTTGTATATGCTGCTTTCCTTGGTTTCAACTCCACTAAACAAAAACCCACAGTGAGGTACCTTCTACTCTGTCCCCCCTTTCCTGCCTCCTTTTGTGTGTTGTCTTCCCCCCATTAGGTTATAAGTTCCTTAAGGATTTTTATTAATTGTATCCCTGGGGCTTAGTACAGTGCCTGGCACATAGTAGGTGCTTAATAAATGTTTGTTGGATTTATTGGATCTGCTTATTCCAAAGTTTGAAATGTGTTTGTTGGATTTATTGGATTTACTTATTCCAAAGTTTGAAATGTGACAGGTGAAGAATTGTGGAGTCCTGGGGCATCATCATTAGTAGTCTTCCCTGTTAACTCCAAGAGTAGCTCTCTTAAAACAAATACAGTATTTTCTCACACATCATGGTTTTTTTTTTGTGCTCTCTCTCTCTCTCTCTCTCTCTCTCTCTCTCTCTCTCTCTCTCTCTCTCTCTCTCTCTCTCTCTCTCTCTCTCTCTTACACACATAAATGCACTCACACAGATCCCATTTGCCAAACACATAGCAGACATAAAAAAATAGCTTAACGAGTCTAGCAGATCTTTGAAGTCAGAGAAACTTGTCTAGGATGCCCTGAGAACACACTACAGAGAGAGTGCCACTCCCCCACTGGAATAGGAGTGGACCAGGGAACATCTGGGATATTTATCCTTCACCATAGAACAGATTTAACGAAAACATGGAATTTACAAGCTCGTCGCCTGTTGGAATGTCATAACTACTAGAGTCCAAAGGCATCCCTGTTCATGGAAAATTGGTCAGCATGTTACAGGTCTCTTTCCTTATAGGAAGAAATTTAGTAAACAAGCTGGCAGGGTTTGATTGGGCAAGCAAACGGTATAATGACAATCACAGCCACCACATGAAATTTCTAACCGGAAGACACAAGGAAGACAAAGCACAGATTTGCTGATCCTCCGAATTTGTATCATTTGTGTTTATATTCAGTAGACTATATGGCAGGGCACACGTGGTTCCTGAGGGGGAGGAAGTTCAGCCATGGTAACCAAAGATTTGAATCATTTAAAGTCAATGAGGTGACAATTTCTGCTCAATAAAGAGAAGAATGCACTTCACAGGAGAAAAAGAATTTTCTTACACTTGGAGCATGGTATATGGACAAGATGTAATCCTAATGAAAATTTCCACCATCAAATATGGCTTTTCCCAACAAATAATTTCAAAAAGTACTCACTGTTTTTAGAGTAGTCAGCACTGGTGACTTTAAATAAAGTATATGTGATGTGTTTATTCATTACAAAGTAGGAAAAAAACCCAGATTCAAATTGAAAGTGATTAAAGACCAGAAAACTATATTCCTTTTGATCTTTGTTTTGTTTTTAATAGGCTTTATAGTCAGAATAGTTTTATATTGAGAGGGAAAAGACATTGCTGCTTTTACATAAATTCACAAATAAATAAATAGCAGATTTCGTCCCCTCCCTCCCATCTAATGAAGAACAGAGAAGGTCTAGATATCTAAGCAATGGCATAGGAAAGGAAAATGACTTGAGGTCATCAGATCCAGGGAAACAAAGCCAGTTTAGACCACTCTATTTTTTAAAATGGGCAAAAATGACCATTTGAAAATCTTTCTAAGAACAAAGCAATAGACAACAGACAGGATTCATTGACAGACCCATACTTAATACTTTTCAGTAAGTGTGCTCTATTAGAATGGCCATGTGCAAAGTTGGAATATGGTAGTAATGGTAAAAATAATAATAATAACTCAAACGTATACATGTCAAAGCTTCTGAAATATATATATATATATGTACACACACACACACACACACACACACACACACACACATATATATATATTTACATAAAAGAAGCAACATTTGCTTGAAGTAGATCAAATGATCCTTACCACATAGGCAATTATCTCCCCTAAAAAAAACAATGAAACTAATGTCTAGATTTAATTAGTACAGGAAACCAAGTCTTATATCTTTGACATGGTTTACTAATGGCTGGGTGTCAACATCCATTAGACTAGGCACATAATCACAGCAAATACAGAGATGAGGGGAGCTATACCCAACTGAACCAGATCTCTATCTGTGCTAAATATTCTTTCCATGAGGAAGTATTGGAGAGGTAAGAGTCAAGACAGTAAAGCAAGAGGAAGCAGTGCACCCCAGCTCCCTGCACAACTTCTTCAATTATGTTCTCAGGAGAGTGATGGGAAAACAATGGAGAAACTACAGTGGGCAATCTTTCCAGTCCAAGATCACAGATTTAACCTACAGGTAAATGACAACGGCAAGAATTGTGAAAGAAGGGTGGGAGAAGAGCATGAACTCAGTTGGTGTTAGCAAGGTTAGCATTTGGGAGATGTCTAGAGCTGATCGTGGACTCAGGCTGAGGGCCAAGTCAGCAGAGCAGGATCTCTCAAAGGGGACAGGAACCTGTACACAGCACCCAAATTTTGATATAGGATTTAAAAAAAATATGTAAATTTATTTTACCTTTATTTAACTTGTAAATTTTGAATAAACATTTTATTTTTAATTTCAATAAGCTAGGGCATCTCATCATTATGCATTGTCTATACAACAATTTCTGGATGTCAGTTTCTTGAATGGTAGATTGGTAGAGGAGGTCTTGCTTGGTAGCTTTGGTTGTCTGACCTATCTCCATTAGACTTTTTCTCATGAAGTCACATCAAAACTCTAATGCGTGGGGGCATCTAGATAATCCAGTGGTTAGAGAACCAGTTCTGGAGTCAGGAGCACCTGAGTTCAAATCTGGCCTTATCTAAGTATCTACTTTCTAGCTGTGTGATCTTGGGTAAGTCACTTAACCCCAACTGCCTAGCCCTTACTACCCTTATTCTTTGGAATCAATACTTGGTATCAATTCTAAGACAGAAGGTAAAATGAACTGCATTGTAGGTGTATCTGCATCAAAACCTCAATCTTTGAATAATCGGATTGCTAGGATTACAAATGCAATCACTGAGCAACAGGTTATGAAAGTTTTTACAGATTTCAAAAATCTGATTGATGTAGATAGAGTCCAAGATGATAGTAATATTAAATTTGAATTTTAAAAAATCAATATTTAAAAATTTAAAATTAATCTCTCAGAAGTTGTTCTTTGTAAGTTTGTTACATTTATATTTTAGAAGTCATTAAAACAAGATTGCATTAAGACTTTTGGAGCAGTTAGGTGGTTCACTTGATAGTACTGGACCTGGAATCAAGGAGACATTTCCCTGAGCTCAAATTTGGCTTCAAACACTAGCTGTGAGACCCTGGACAAGTCACTCAACCCTGTTTGTCTTACTTTCCTCCTCTGTAAAATGAGCTGGAGAAAGACATGGCAAACCATTCCATTATCTTTGCCAAGACAACCCAAATCAGGTCAAGAAAAGTTGGACATTATTGAAATGACTGAATAATAAATATATTATATTACAGTTCATTAAGTATTTTTATATAAATTAGCTCATTTTCTTCTCTGAACAGTTCTGTGAGGGGTGCCCCAGGCACTGTTACCCCCATTATACAGAAAAGCACATTGGCAGCTCAAGTTAATTTCTCATAGTCATACAGCCAGTGTCCAAGGTGAGATTTAATACCAGATTTCTCCTAACTCTTCTAATTTTAAACTATACCATATAACATTGCCTCTTCAAAGTAGATCTGTAGAAAATGATGGGGTAGGTGTTGGCAACTGGGATTAGGGCCTCAAGGAGATAGCACCAGAGCATCAACAAACCATGGGTAAAAGAAGGGCTGGGCAATAAGAAGCCCCGAGATGAATCCATCCTAACTGGCCATTCAATTAAGTAATCAAAAAACTTTTTAAGTATCTAGATGATACAGAAACTTTGCTAAGCAGTAGTGATAGAAAAGGAGATAAAAACAATCCATGCCTTCAAGAAGTTTACTATTTAATGGAGAAGAAACAAATATATACAAATTAAGTTATATTTGGATAAATAGGAAATAATTAACAGAGGGAAGGGGCTGGAATTAAGAGGGGTTAGGAAATACTTCCTGTAGGAATTGAGATTTTAGTTGGAATTGAAAGTAGGTAAGTAGTCAGAGTGGGGAAGGGAGAACATTCTAGGCATGGGGAACAGGCAGAGAGAATGTCATGAACAGAGATGGAGTGTTTTGTTCCTGGAAAAGCCAGGAGTCCAATGTTTCTTTTTAAAACTTTAAAAATTCTTTAATTAATTAACTTAGAATATTTTTCCATGGTTACATGATTTGTATTCTTTCCCTCCCCTCCTCCCTCCCCCCTCTTGTAGCCAATGAGCAATTCAACAGGGTTTTAAACTTATCATTGATAAAGACCTATTTTTATATCATTAATATTTGCAATAGAGTGATCAATTGGAATCAACAATCATATTGGCCTTGAACCATGTGATCAAGGAAATCTTTTTTTTCTTCTGTGGTTCTACTTCCACAGTTCTTTCTCTGAATATGGATAGTGTTCTTTCTCATAAGTCCTTCAGAATTGTCCTGGGAGGCGGAGTCAAGATGATGGCTTAGAAGCAGCAAAAGTTCAGACCTCTGAAAATCCTTCCTTACTGATCACAAACTGAATGCTCCTAGGGGACTAAAATTCAAACTTAACAACAGGACAGAGGCGGGGAACCAGACTTCTGGACTCAAATCAAAAGGTATGCCCCCCCAAAAGCCTGAATCTGACAACACTCAGTCTAAGGGGAAGGCAGAAGGAAGGTCCCAGGACCCCTCCCCCCAACACAGAGCACTGAGCCCCCAGCCGCAGCCGGAACCTCTGGGCAGGCAAAGGTGCTGGTTTGGAGGGTCTACCTTGTGAGCAGTGGGACACTGGGCTTGGAGCATCCAGCGCAGGTGGCGGGGAGGCAGCCAGGGAGAGACAGTGGAGCATGCAGCCCCGTGGCTGGGGCATTCCATCTGGCTCCAGTCTCACCAGATGTTTTTCACTCAGGGCACATCCAGACCAACCCAGTTGAACCTAATCCCATCAGGACTCCTCAGAGCTCATGGTGGCCAGGACCCCTCCCCCCTAGAGTGCAGGGCCTACCGCAAGTACAAGAACCTCGGGGCAGGCAAAGGCACTGGGGTACCTTGCCAACAGTGGAGAAGCAGCTGGAGAGAACTGGAGAGAGCCTGGGCAGCTCCAGCCTTCCAGGAGTCTTCAGCCTCAGAGCACATACAGCCCAACCCAGTTGAACTTAATCCAATCAAAAGCCTCCAGAGGACAGGGAAGCTAACATTCCTCTCCTAGAGACTCTTCCAAGAGATATGACAAAGCTCCAAGAGGGAAGACTGACAGCCCCAAAAGCAAAAAAAAAATGAGAGGAGCAAGAGCAGAGACAAATACAGGGAGCAAAGAAGGGATAAACTTGAGCAAACAACAGAAAACAAAGAAAGAAATTACAATAGACAGCTTCTGCACAGGTAATGAGCAAAGAGTGAAAAAACAGAAGGGGAGGGATCAGCAAAGGAAAAATCAGAAATCCCAGCAAATTGGATACAGGCTTTGGAAGAACTCAAAATGCAATTCAAAATACAATTAAGAGAGGCTGAAGAAAATTGGGAAAATAACTTAAAAACTAAGATAAATCATCTGGAAACGGAAAATAGTCTTGGAAGTCAAAACCAACCAGCTGGAAAATGAGGCAAAGGAGAAGAAAATGAGATGAAGAAGATGAAAGATGAGAAAAAGGAGATGAAAGACGAGGTAAAGAGGATGAAAGATGACCTCCAAAGAAAATCAGACCAAAAGGAAAAGGATGACCAAAAAGCCAAGGATGAAATCCAGGCTTTAAGAACCAGAATGAAACAACTAGAATTAAGTGACCTCACAAGGCAGCAGGACACTATAAAACAAAACCAAAGAATGAAAAAAATTGAGGAAAATATGAAGCATCTCATTCACAAAACAAAGGGTTTAGAAAATCGTTCAAGGAGAGACAATTTAAGAATCAATGGTCTACCAGAAGACCATAACAAAAGAAAAAGCCTGGACATAATACGATAGGGAATTATTAAAGAAAACAGCCCCAATATCCTAGAACAAGAGGGAAAAGTGGAGATTGAAAAAATCCACAGATCACCTCCTGTTCTTAATCCCCAACTGACAACACCCAGGAATGTTATAGCCAAATTCAAGAACTATCAGACCAAAGAAAAGATATTACAAGCTGCCAAGAAGAAGTCATTCAGATACCAAGGAACCACAGTGAGGATAACTCAGGATCTGGCTGCATCCACACTGAAAAACTGAAAGGCATGGAATACGATATTCTGGAAAGCAAGAGAACTAGGACTACAACTAAGAATCAACTACCCAGCAAAACTGACTATATTCTTACAGGGGAAAGTATGGTCATTCAACAAAATAAAAGAATTTCAAGAATTTGTAAAGAAAAGCCCAGTCCTGAACAGAAAATTTGATGTCCAAGCACAGAACTCAAGAGAATCGCCAAAAAGTAATTTAAAAAAAGAGGGAAAAAGAAAAACAAAACAAAACAAAAAACCAAACTTTTGTAAAGAGACTCAATAAGTTAAAATGATTTGTATCCCTATAAGAAAAGAGGTCATTGGTAACTCTTAAAAACTGTTGTTATTACCTGGGCAGCAAAAAGAAGTACACTTAGAGGGAACAGTGACAAACTGTATAGGATGCAAGGACAAGACATAAATAGATATATAGATATATGCATGCATTAATACATATACATGTGTATGCATATATATACACATACATATAACTAGAGCTTAAAAATAGGTTAATATCAAAAGAAATGGGAAGAGAAACAAATGGGGGTAAATTTATATGTCACAAAAAAGCTCATGGTGGGAGGGGGGAGAACATCAATACGCTGGAAGGGTAAAGAGGTCGGAGACAGGAAATACTCAACTTTTATGTGCTTTGAAATTGACTCAAAGCAGGAAAAACAATCCAAACTATTGGAGGCAGAGAATAGATTTGTGCCCTGTAGGGAAGTAGAAGGGTAACAAACGGACTGGTGGGCAGGGAAGCAGTACAAGGGAGGGAGGGAGTGGGGGGTTAATTTTAGAAGGACTACAGGGAAAATAAGGGGGGGATAAGAAGGGAGGGGGGTAGAAAGGGAAGTAAAATAAGGGTGGGAACTAGGGGGACTGGTTAAAAACAAACAGTGGTATAGAAGGAAATAGTGAAAGAAGAAAAGGCAGGAACAGGAGTAGAAATCAAAATGATGGGTAATACACAGCTAGTAATCAGAACTCTGAATGTGAATGGAATGAACAAGCGAATAGCAGAGTGGGTTAGAATACAAAACCCTACCAAATGCTGTCTACAAGAAATACACATGAGGAATGTAGACACGCATAGGGTGAAAGTAAGAGGGTGGAACCAAATCAATTAGGCATCAACCTTTAAAAAGAAGGCAGGAGTCACAATCATGATATCTAACAAAGCCAAAGTAAAAATAAATCTAGTTAAAAGAGATAGAGAAGGTAATTACATCCTGATAAAAGGCAGTATAGACAATGAGGAAATATCTGTGCTCAACATGTATGCACCAAATGTCATAGCATCCAAATTTCTGAAGGAGAAACTAGAGGAGCTCAAGGATGAAATAGACAGAAAAACTATACTAGTGGGAGATCGGAACCTTCCTCTATCCAAACTAGATAAATCAAACCAAAAAATAAATAAGAAAGAGGTGAGAGAAGCAAATGAAATCTTAGAAAAATTAGAGTTAGTAGACATGTGTAGAAAAATAAATAGGGACAAAAAGGAATACATCTTCTTTTCAGCAGCACATGGTACATTCACAAAAATTGACCATGTATTAGGGCACAAAAACATTGTAAACAAGTGCAAAAGGGCAGAAATAATAAATGCAACTTTCTCAGATCACAATGCAATGAAAATAATAATTAGTAAAGGTACATGGATAGATAAATCAAAAATTAATTGGAAAATAAACAATATGATTCTCCAAAACTGGCTAGTTAAAGAACAAATCATAGAAACAATAAATAACTTCATTGAAGAAAACGACAAAGGTGAGACATAGTTTCAAAACCTATGGGATTCAGCCAAAGCAGTACTCAGGGGGGAATTTATATCCTTGAGTTCATATATAAACATATTAAGAAGGGCAGAGGTCAATGAATTGGGCTTGCAAATTTAAACATTAAAAAGCAAACAAATTAAAAATCTTCAGATGAAGACTAAATTAGAGATCCTAAAATTCAAAGGAGAAATTAATAAAATTGAAAGTCAAAGAACTATTGTTTTAATCAATAAGACTAGAAGCTAGTACTTTGAAAAAACAAATAAAACAAAGTACTAGTCAGTCTAATTAAAAAAAGGAAAGAAATAAACCAAATTGACAATATCCAAAATGAAAAAAGAGACCTCACCTCTAATGAAGAAGAAATTAAAGCAATCATTAAAAACTACAATGCCCAATTATATGACAACAAATATGGCAATCTAGGTGATATGGATGACTACCTACAAAAATATAAATTGCCTAGAATAAAAGAGGAAGAAATAAATTACCTAAACAATCCCATATCAGAAAAAGAAATTGAACAAGCCATCAAAGAACTCCCTAAGAATAAATCCCCAGGTCCAGATGGATTCACAAATGAATTCTATCAAACATTCAAAGAACAACTAATCCCAATATTATGGAAACTGTTTGACAGAATAAGCAAAGAAGGAGTTCTATCAAATTCCTTTTACAGCACAAATATGGTACTGATTCCAAAGCCAGGCAGGTCAAAAACAGAGAAAGAAAACTAGAGACCAATCTCTTTAATGAATATAGATGCAAAAATCTTAAATAGGATACTAGCAAAAAGACTCCAGCAAATCATCACGAGGGTTATTCACTATGACCAGGCAGGATTCATACCAGAATGCAAGGATGGTTCAATATTAGGAAAACAATCCACATAATTGACCATATTAACAAGCAAACTGACAAAAATCACATGATTATCTCAATAGATGCAGAAAAAGCCTTTGATAAAATACAATACCCATTCCTATTGAAAACACTAGAAAGTATAGGAATAGAAGGGCCTTTCCTAAAAATAATAAACAGTATATATCTAAAATCATCAGAAAACATCATCTGTAATGGGGATAAACTAGAAGCCTTCCAAATAATATCAGGAGTAAAACAAGGATGCACATTATCACCTCTATTATTTAACATTGTACTAGAAACACTAGCAGTAACAATTATAGAAGAAAAAGAAATTGAAGGTATTAAAATTGGCAATGAGGAGACCAAACTATCACTCTTTGTGGATGATATGATGGTTTACTTAAGGAATCCTAGAGAATCAACCAAAAAGCTAGTCTAAATAATCAACAACTTTAGCAAAGTTGCAGGATATTTGTATAAACCCAGATAAGTCTTCAGCATGTTTATATATCTCTAACCCATTTCAGCAGCAAGAATTAGAAAGAGAAATACCATTTAAAATCACCCTAGACAATATAAAAAACTTAGGAATCTATCTGCCAAGACAAACACAGGAACTATATGAACACAACTACAAAACACTCTCCACACAGTTACAACTAGATCTAAACAATTGAAAAAACATTGATTGCTCATGGGTAGGACGAACTAACATTAAAAAAATGACAATCCTACCCAAATTAATTTACTTATTTAATGTCATACCCATTGAACTACCAAAACACTTCTTTACTGAATTAGAAAAAAAACAAAACTAAGTTCATTTGGAAGAACAAAAGATCAAGGATATCCAGGGAAATCATGAAAAAAAAAATTCAAAGGAAGGAGGACTTGCAGTCCCAGATCTCAAACTATACTATAAATCAGTGGTCATCAAAATAATTTGGTACTGGCTAAGAGACAGAAAGGAGGATCAGTGGAATAGACTTGGCGTAAATGACCTCAGCAAGTCAGTTTATGACCAACCCAAAGACCCCAGCTTTTGGAATAAAAATCCACTATTTGATAAAAACTGCTGGGAAAATTGGAAGAGAGTGTGGGAGAGATTAGGTTTGGATCAACACCTCACACCTTACACCAAGATAAATTCAGAATGGGTGAATGACTTGAACATAAAGAAGGAAACTATAAGTAAATTAGGTTAACACAGAATAGTATACATGTCAGACCTTTGGGAAGAGAAATATTTTAAAACCAAGCAAGAATTAGAAAGAGTCACAAAATGTAAAATAAATAATTTTGACTACATCAAATTAAAAAGGTTCTGTACAAACAAAACCAATGTAACCAAAATCAGAAGGGAAATAACAAACTAGGAAACAATCTTCATAACAAAAACCTTTGACAAAGGTCTAATTACTCAAATGTACAAAGAGCTAAATCAATTGTACAAAATATCAAGCCATTCTCCAATTGATAAATGGGCAAGGGACATGAATAGGCAGTTCTCAGCCAAAGAAATCAAACCCACTAATAAGCACGTGAAAAAAGAGTTCTAAATCTCTTATAATCAGAGATATGCAAATCAAAACAACTCTGAGGTATCACCTAACACCCAGCAGATTGATTCACATGACAGCAATGGAAAGTAATGAATGTTGGAGGGGATGTGGCAAAGTTGGGACATTAATGCATTGCTGGTGGAGTTGTGCATTGTCCCCAACCATTCTCAAGGGCAATTTGGAACTATGACCAAAGGGCGATAAAAGGCTGTCCTCCCTTTGATCCAGCCTTAGCATTGCTGGGTTTGTACCCTAAAGAGATAATAAGGAAAAAGACTTGTAGAAGAATATTCATAGCTGCACTCTCTGTGGTGGCCAAAAATTGGAAAATAAGGGGATGCTCTTCAATTGGAGAATGGCTGAACAAATTGTGGTATATGTTGGTGATGGAATCCTATTCTGCTCAAAGGAATAATAAAGTGGAAGTGTACAATTGATTTTGCTCTTTGTACATTTGAGTAATTAGACCTTTGTCAGAGGTTTTTGTTATGAAGATTGTTTCCCAGTTTGTTATTTCCCTTCTGATTTTGGTTACATTGGTTTTGTTTGTATATTTGTACATATCTGAAGTAGTCAAAATTATTTATTTTACATTTTGTGATTCTTTCTAACTCTTGCTTGGTTTTAAAATATTTCTCTTCCCAAAGGTCTGACATGTATAATATTCTGTGTTCACATGATTTACTTATAGTTTCCTTCTTTATGTTGAAGTCATTCACTCATTCTGAGTTTATCTTAGTGTAGGGTGTGAGGTGTTGATCTAAGCCTAATCTCTCCCACACTTTCCTCCAATTTTCCTAGCGGTTTTTATCAAATAGTGGATATTTGTCCCCAAAGCTAGGATCTTTGGGCTTGTCATAAACTGTCGTGCTGAGGTCACTTACTCCAATTCTATTCCACTGATACTCCCTTCTGTCTCTTAGCCAGTACCAAATTGTTTTGATGATCACCACTTTATAGTATAGTTTGAGATCTGGTACTACAAGGCCACCTTCCTTTCCGTTTTTTTTCATGATTTCCTTGGATATCCTTGATCTTTTGCTCTTCCAAATGAAATTTGTTATGATTTTTTCTAATTCAGTAAAAAAGTTTTTTGGTAGTTCGATGGGCATGGCACTAAATAAGTAAATAAGTTTGGGTAGGATTGTCATTTTCATTATGCTAGCTCTTCCTAACTATGGGCATTTAATGTTTTTCCAATTTTAGACCTATTTTTAATTGTGTGGAAAGTGTTTTGTGGTTGTACTCATATAGTTCCTGTGTTTGTCTCGGCAGATAGATTCCTAAGTATTTTATATTGTCTAGGGTGATTTTAAATGAAATTTCTCTTCCTAATTTTTGTTGCTGAAATAGGTTGGAGATATATAGAAATGCTCATGACTTATGTGGGTTTATTTTGTATCCTGCAACTTTGCTAAAGTTGTTGATTATTTCCACTAGCTTTTTAGTTGATTCTCTAGGATTCTTTAAGAAGACCATCATATCATCTGCCAAGAGTGATAGCTTGGCCTCTTCATTGCCTACTTTAATACCTTCAATTTATTTTCTTCTCTGATTACTACTGTTAGTGTTTCTAGTACAATTTAAATAATAGCGGTGATAATGGGCATCCTTGTTTCACTCCTGATCTTATTGGGAATGCATCCAGTTTATCCCCATTGCAGACGATGTTGGTTGATGGTTTTATAAAACACTGTTTATTATTTTTAGAAAAGCCCATCTATTCCCATATTTTCTAGTGTTTTCAATAGGAATGAGTGTTATATTTTGTCAAAGGCTTTTTAGGCATCTATTGAGATAATCTTTTGATTTTTGTTGGTTTCCTTGTTGATATGGTCAATTATGTGGATGATTTTCCTAATATTGAACCATCCTTACATTCCTGGATAAATCCCACCTGATCACAGTGAATAACCCTTGTGATGACTTGCTGGAGTCTTTTTGCAAGTATCCTATTTAAGATTTTTGAATCTATGTTCATTAACGAGATTGATCTATAGTTTTCTTTCTCTGTTTTTTACCTGCCTGGCTTTGGCATCAGTACCATATTTCTGTTATTAAAGGAATTTGGTAGAACTCCTTCTTTGCTTATTATGTCAAATATTTTGTATAGTATTTGGATTAGCTGTTCTTTGAATGTCTGATAGAATTCATTTGTGAATCCACCTTGTCCTGGGGATTTTTTCTTAGGGAATTCTTTGATGGTTTGTTCAATTTCTTTTTCTGGAATGTGATTATTTAAGAATTCTATTTCTTCTTCTGCTAATCTAGGCAATTTATATTTTTGTAAATATTCATCCATATCACCTAGGTTTCCATATTTATTGCCAGATAATACGGCAAAACAGTTTTTAATGGTTGCCTTAATTTCCTCTTCATTGGAGGTGAGGTCTCCCTTTTCATCAATGATACTGTTAATTTGTTTTTTTCTTTCCTTTTTTTATTAGATTGACCAGTACTTTCTCTATTTTATTTGTTTTTTTTCAAAGTACCAGCTTCTAGTATTATTTATTAAACCAATTGTTCTTTGACTTTCAATTTTATTAATTTATTGTTTGAATTTTTGGATCTCAAATTTAGTTTTCTTCTTGGGATTTTTAATTTGTTTGCTTTCAAGTTTTTTTTGATTTGCATGTACAATTCATTGACCTTTGCCCTCCTAATTTGTTAACATATGAACTCAAGGATATAAATTTCCCCTTGAGTACTGCTTTGGCTGCATCCCATAGATTTTGAAAGAATGTCTCGTCATTTTCATTTTCTTCAATGAAATTATTAATTGCTTCTATGATTTGTTCTCTAATAGATTTTGGAGAACCATATTATTTAATTTCCAATTGATTTTTGATTTGGCTCTCCATGTACCATTACTGACCATTAATTTTATTGCTGTATGATCCGAAAAGGTTGCATTTATTATTTCTGCTTTTCTGCATTTGTTTGCCATGTTTTTATGACCTACTACATGGTCAGTCTTTGTGAATATACCATTTGCTGCTGAAATGGTATATACTTTTTTGTCGCCATTTATTTTTCTCCATATATCTATTAACTCTAATTTTTCTAAGATTTCATTCACATCTTTTACTTCATTTTATTTATTTTTTGATTTAATTTATCTAAATTTGATAGTTGTAGGTTCTGGTCTCCCACTAGTATAGTTTTACTATCTATTTCCTCCTTCAAGTCCACTAGTTTCTCCTTTAGAAATTTGGATGCTATACCATTTGGAGTATACATGTTAATTACTGATTCTTCCTCATTATCTATAATCCCTTTTATCTGGATGTATTTACCTTCCCTATACCTTTTAATCAGATCTATTTTTACTTTGGCTTTGTCAGATATCATGATTGCAACTCCTGCCTTCTTTCTATCAGTTGAGGTCAATAGTTTTTGCCCCAACCTTTAATTCTAATCTTGTGAGTATCTACCCGCCTCAGGTGTGTTTTTTGTAGACAACATGTAGTAGGATTCTGGATTCTAATCCACTTTCCTTTTCTTCTACTTTTTATGGGTGAGTTCATCCCATTCATGTTCAAAGTTATGATTGTCACTTGTGAATTCCCTAGCATTTTAATATCCTCTCCTAGTTCTGGCCTTTCTTCTTTTGCTCTAACCTTTTAAACCAGTGGTTTACTTTGAATCAATCCCCCTAATCCCTTCCCTTAATATGCTTCCCTTTCTGGCCCCTCGCTTTTTGTTCCCCTCTTGTTTTTTTAGGGTCTCTTAAGTTCCCTCCTCCCTCTCTTTTCCTCCATTATTGTACTCCCTTCCTCCTACCCCCCCCTTAGTTTTCACTTCTCACTTACCCTGTAGGATAATATAGAATTCAAGATCCCAATGGATCTGGATGCTCTTCCCTCTCAGAACTGATTTCACTGAGAGTAAGGTTTAAGTATTACCGATTAGCACTCTCTTCCTCTCCTTCTTATAAAAATATTCTTCTCCTCCCCTTCTGATGTGTATCTTTGTGTGATAAAGGTTATCTTATTTATTTTATTTCTTCCCATATCTCTTGGTGCCATTTTCAATTCCCCCCTCCCTTTTTCTTTTTTTTTTTTGCGTATCATCTTATAGCCGTTAATATCCCAATCTCTTTATATGAATAATTATTCTAATTACTATAATAATGAATAGAATTTTTGAGAGTTTCAAATAACATTTCTTCCACATATTAATATATATATAATTTGATATAACTGTAGCCCTTAAAGAAGAGTTTGAATAAAAAAACCATACTTTTGCCCTTTCCCCTCTCTTTCTTATTTACCTTTTCATGTTCCTGTTGATCTTTATGTTTGGATATCAAACTTTCCATTTAGTTCTGGTCTTTTCTTTACAAATACTTGGGAATCTTCTATTTTGTTGAATGTCCATACTTTCCCCTGGAAGTATATAGTCAGTTTTGATGGATGGGTCATTCTTGGTTGAAGACCCAATTCTCTTGCCTTTCTGAATATACTGTTCCAGGCCTTGTGGTCTTTTAGTATGGAAGCTGCCAGGTCTTGTGTGATCCTGATTGGTGCTCCTTAGTATCTGAATTGTCTCTTTCAGGCTTCTTGTAGAATTTTCTCCTCAGCTTGAAAGCTATGGAATTTGGCAATTACATTCTTGGGAGTTGTCTTTTGAGGATTTAGTGTAGAGGGTGTTCTATGAACTCTTTCAATGTCTATTTTCTCCCTTTTTCAAGAACATCTGGGCAGTTTTCTTGGATGATTTCTTGTATTATGATGTCAAAATTTCTGTTTATTTCTGGCTTTTCAGGTAGACCAATGATTCTCAAATTGTCTCATCGTGATCTGTTTTCCTGATCTGTATCTTGTCAGTGAGATATTTTATGTTTTCTTCTATTTTGTCAGTCTTTTCAGTTTGCTTTATTAATTCTTGCTGTTTTGCAAGATCATTGATTTCCAGTTGCCCAATTCTGGTCCTTAAGCCCTGTATTCTGTTATAATCTTTTGGTTTTCTGCTTTAATCTTTTGATTTTCTTCTATAATCTTTTGAATTTCCTTTTTGGTTTTGTTCTATCATGCTTTTCATGGCTTCCAGCTGTTTTTCCAATTGGGAGTTCTTGTCTTTTAAACTGTTATTTTCTCTTTGAACTATTTCCCACTTTTCTTACAAAAAGGCTTCCATCTTTTTGATAAGCTCCAATTTAAATTCTTTAAGAGCTTGTGGACAATTTTTATTTTTTTTCGAAGGTTCTGACTTTGTTTGAACTTTCTCCTCTATTTCCTCTATAGCCTGGGTTTTTCCTCTGTAAAAATTTTCCAGGGTCATTGCCTTCTTTTAGTTTAGTTTTTTTTTTAGTGGAGGTAGGTTGTAGCTCTTGGGCACAATTTTCCATCACTATGGAGTTTTTTCCTTCCCCTTTTAGTCAGAAATCTGAGTGAGATGGGCAGGTTCTCTGTGTGTGGAGTTAAGGAGCAAGGATTTTGCCTGAGGAAAGGTCTGGAATCTCTATAGCTTCTGCTGTTTGCTGTCCTTTTCTGTGTTATCTTCCCATGAGCACCCACAGTCTGTGTTCTTCAACTTGCTGGGGTTTCAGATGTAGCTGCTCTCAGGGGTAGGTCTTTGGTGGTCTTAGTCAGCTCCCAATGACCTAGAGGTGTCCCCTTACTCACTCTAGAGTTGCTCCTCTCTCACTCACTGATTCTGGCAGGTGCTAGCTCTAACTCTGGCTCCATAGGTGGGGTGGGTGAGGGTAGATCAGCTCGTATTTTGGTGGGAGCTTTTTTACCCCATTACAGTGTGGAAATGCCCAAATCCCATGTACCTTCAATGCTGCGCCCTACTGTAGAGTCCCTTTGTTTTTATGAATTTGGGTTTTTTGGTCTATATCGGTGGTCTACATCTGTGGGTGCTGAGGAGAGGAAGAGTCCCATGTTTAGACTGCCACCTTGATGGTAAACAGTCTTTTAGCGCCCTTTGGGCGTAGTTTCTTGGATAATTTCTTCTAGTATGATGTCAAGGCTTCTGTTTTTTTCCAGATTTTCCAGAAACCAGTGATTCTCAAATTGTCTCTCCTACATCTGTTCTCCAGGTCCAATGTCTTCTCGATGACCTATTTCATATTTTCTTCTATTTTGTCATTCTTTTGACTTGATTTTATTAATTCTTGCTGTCTTGTGAGATCATTAGCTTCTACTTGCCCAATTCTAGTCTTTATTGACTGGTTTTGTTATTATGGGATTGCATAAGGGAAAGAGACAAGAGGGAAACATCTAAATATTTTAAGCTTGTTGATGGGCAATTGGAAAGGAAAGAGGGTAACAAAGGAGAAGGAAAAGTTCTTAATCTTATCTCCAAACTAATTTTCCTTAATTCTATCCTATAGGCTAATGTATCTAAGCTAAATATGTTAAGTTCTCCCTAAACAGAACCTCACAAACTGAGTCAAGTAAATGAGCCAAGATCCCAAAGGTAAAGTCCAAAGTAGGTCCAGAGGAGGAGTGATGGTTCTTCTTTTGTCTTCAGTCTAGCTGCCAATAGCCAGTTCAAGTAGTTTTTCTCTCTCAAGCTGGTATTTCACAAAGGGCCAGAAATCGTGTAGAAAGATGGAAATCACTGCTAACTTCCAAAGCTTTCCCCAGAAGTCTGGTTTCAGTTGGGACCACACAACCCCTTTAGAATCTTGACCAGCCTCCCATTTGATTCTGTGTCACATATCCCTGTCAATAAAATGCAGATCAAATGCAGTTTTTTGTTTTTTTGGTTTTTTTTTGCTTACTACATTTTTTGGCTGTGATCTTTTGATTTCCCTTTTTGGTTTGATCTATCTTGCTTTTCATGACTTCCAGCAGGTCAAATCAGGTTTCCAGTTCATTCATTATTTCATGTGATTTCCATGTTTCTTTTTCCACATAGGAGATTCTGTCTTTTAAACTGTTCTTTTCTTTTTTAACTAATTCCAACTTCTCTTGCCAAATTCCTTCTATTTTTCTTACTTGGTTATTTAATTCCCTTTTGAGTTCCTCGAGAGCTTGTGACCTATTTCTATTTTTTGGAAAGTTTGGATGTGTTTGCTTGTTTGTCACTCTCTGCTGTTGCCTCTGTAGTCTATAATTTTTCTCCGTAGAAGTTATCCAGGGTTAGATGCTTTTTATTATTTTTTTTTTGGTAGTTTTATATTGTAGTTCTTGGGGATTGGTGGCCATTTCTGTGTTAGTTTTTTCTGATTAAGAAGGGCAGGCAGAGCTACAGAGCGATTTTTGTCCTGATGCTATTTTTCAATCTCCACCTTGAAACAATATTGTCTATGGGTAGTCTCTCTCTGCTCTATCTCTGTGCCCAAGCTCCAGGTTCAAAGTCTTGGTGCCCTTAGGAGTAATTCTATGGTTCACTCAGTCTTCCCCCCTCAAGGACCTAGAGATTGCCCTGCACTTGCTCTGCCTCTGGAATTGTAGTTGGAGTGGGGGAAGAGTGATCATCTCATACTTTGGTAGGTGTAATTTTACCCCCTTATAGCATGGAAATGCCCAAATCCTGCCTACTTTCAAGGCTGTCCCCAACAACGGAGCCTCTTCACTTGTCTGTTTTTAATTTCTGTCCTTTTGAGGCACTTTATATTTGTCAGTTGTGAGGGGAAGAAGGCCCTTGCTTCTACTCTGTAGCCATCTTAACCCAGACGTCCTTGATATAGGATTGCTTACAGCAGATCATGAACTCAGACCTCAACCAAGTACAGCAGAATGGGTCAGGAGTACTGAGGGAGAAATCTAACCTGCAAAACTGGCTGACTTACTCCCCAGAGCTTCCATCAAGAGCAGTAACATCAGGTTAACTAGAGGAAATTGCTAAAAAAACGAGTAAGCAAAAAAACAAAAACAGTAAAGTGTTATAATGATGACAGGGATACCAAGGCACAAGTCCAGAAGAGAATGATTCCAAAGCACCTACAAGAGAAGCAAAAATTTCAAATAAAAAGAGTTGCCTAAAAGATGAATTAGAATTCCAAGAAGAAATGCTATGAGTTTTTTTTTAAATAATATTTTATTTAATCATTTCCAAGTATTATTCATTAAAGACAAAGATCATTTTCTTTTCCTCCCCCCACCCCCCATAGCCGACGCATGATTCCACTGGGTGTCACATGTGTTCTTGATTCAAATCCATTTCTATGTTGTCAATATTTGCATTAGAGTTTCGTTTAAAGTCTCTCCTCTGTCATGTCCCCTCAACCGCTGTAGTCAGGCAGTTGTTTTTCCTCTGTGTTTCCACTCCCATAGTTTATCCTTTGCTTATGCATAGTGTTTTTTCTCCTAGATCCCTGCAGATTGTTCAGGGACATTACACCACCACCAATGGAGAAGTCCATTACATTTGATTATACCACAGTGTATTGGTCTCTGTGTACAATGTTCTCCTGGTTCTGCTCCTCTCGCTCTGCATCCCTTCCTGGAGGTTGTTCCATTCTCCATGGAATTCCTCCACTTTATTATTCCTTTTAGCACAATAGTATTCCATCACCAACATATACCACAATTTGCTCAGCCATTCCCCAATTGATGGTCATCCCCTCTTTTTCCAGTTTTTGGCCACCACAAAGAGCGCAACTATGAATATTTTTGTACAAGTCTTTTTGTCCATTGTCTCTTTGGGGTACAGACCCAGCAGTGCTATGGCTGGATCAAAGGGTAGATATTCTTTTGTCGCCCTTTGGGCATAGTTCCAAATTGCCCTTGAGAATGGTTGGATCAATTCACAACTCCACCAGCAATGAATTAATGTCCCTACTTTTCCACATCCCCTCCAGCATTCATTACTTTCCTTTGCTTTCATGCTAGCCAGTCTGCTTGGTATGAGGTGATACCTCAGAATTGTTTTGATTTGCATCTCTCTGATTATAAGAGATTTAGAACACTTCTTCATGTGCTTATTAATAGTTTTGATTTCTTTATCTGAGAACTGCCTATCCATATCCCTTGCCCATTTATCAATTGGAGAATGGCTTGATTTTTTGTACAATTGATTTAGCTCTTTATAAATTTGAGTAATTAAACCTTTGTCAGAGGTTTCTATGAAGATTTTTTCCCAATTTGTTGTTTCCCTTCTGATTTTAGTTACATTGGTTTTGTTTGTACAAAAGCTTTTTAATTTGATGTAGTCAAAATTATTTATTTTACATTTTGTGATTTTTTCTATGTCTTGCTTTGTTTTAAAGCCTTTCCCCTCCCAAAGGTCTGACATGTATACTATTCTGTGTTTACCCAATTTACTTATGGTTTCCTTCTTTATGTTATGTCGTTCACCCATTTTGAATTTATCTTGGTGTAGGGTGTGAGGTGTTGATCTATTCCTAATCTCTCCCATACTGTCTTCCAATTTTCCCAGCAGTTTTTATCGAATAGTGGATTTTTGTCCCAAAAGCTGGGATCTTTGGGTTTATTGTATACTGTCTTGCTGAAGTCGCTTTCCCCCAGTCTATTCCACTGATCTTCCTTTCTGTTTCTTAGCCAGTACCAAATTCTTTTAATGACTGCTGCTTTGTAATATAGTTTAAGATCTGGGACTGCAAGGCCCCCATCATATGTGTTTTTTTTTTCATTATTTCCCTGGATATCCTTGATTTTTTGTTATTCCAAATGAATTTTGTTATGGTTTTTTCTAAATCAGTAAAGAAATATTTTGGGAGTTCAATGGGTATGGCACTAAATAGATAAATAAGTTTGGGTAGGATGGTCATTTTTATTATACTGGCTCATCCTACCCATGAACAGTTAATGTTTTTCCAATTGTTCAAGTCTAGTTTTAGTTGTGTGGAGAGTGTTTTGTAGTTGTGTTCATATAGTTCCTGTGTTTGTCTCGGGAGATAGATTCCTAGGTATTTTATTTTGTCTAAGGTGATTTTGAATGGGATTTCTCTTTCTAGTTTTTGCTGCTGAGCTGTGTTGGAGA
Source organism: Monodelphis domestica (assembly GCF_027887165.1). NCBI lineage: Eukaryota > Metazoa > Chordata > Mammalia > Didelphimorphia > Didelphidae > Monodelphis > Monodelphis domestica. The sequence goes on along the minus strand of NC_077227.1, from coordinate 470,322,622 downwards.
TATATAGAAAAGCTGATGATTTATGTGGGTTTATTTTGTATCCTGCAACTTTGCTAAAGTTGTTGATTATTTCAATTAGCTTTTTGGTTGAATCTCTAGGATTCTTTAAGTAGACCATCATGTCATCTGCAAAGAATGATAACTTGGTCTCCTCCTTGCCTATTTTGATGCCTTCAATTTCTTTTTCTTCTCTAATTGCTACTGCTAGTGTTTCTAGTACAATGTCAAATATTAGAGGTGATAATGGGCATCCTTGTTTCACTCCTGATCTTATTGGGAATGCATCTAGTTTATCCCCATTGCAGATGATATTAGCTGATGGTTTTAGATATATACTGTTTATTATTTTTAGGAACGACCCTTCTATTCCTATGTTTTCTAGTGTTTTTAATAGGAATCGGTGTTGTATTTTATCAAAGGCTTTTTCTGCATCTATTGAGATAATCATGTGATTCTTGTTGGTTTGCTTGTTGATGTGGTCAATTATGTGGATGGTTTTCCTAATATTGAACCAGCCTTGCATCCCTGGTATAAATCCTACTTGATCATGGTGGATGATCCTTCTGATCACTTGCTGGAGTCTTTTTGCTAGTATCCTATTTAAGATTTTTGCATCTATATTCATTAGGGAGATTGGTCTATAGTTTTCTTTCTCTGTTTTTGACCTGCCTGGTTTTGGAATCAGTACCATGTTTGTGTCATAAAAGGAGTTTGGTAGAACTCCCTCTTTGCTTATTATGTCAAATAGTTTGTATAGTATTGGGATTAACTGTTCTCTGAATGTTTGATAGAATTCACTTGTGAATCCATCAGGCCCTGGGGATTTTTTCTTAGGAAGTTCTTTGATAGCTTGTTGGATTTCATATTCTGATATGGGATTATTTAAGAATTCTATTTCCTCTTCTGTTAGTCTAGGCAATTTGTATTTTTGTATATATTCCTCCATATCACCTATATTGGTGTATTTATTGCCATATAATTGGGCAAAGTAATTTCTAACAATTGCCTTAATTTCCTCTTCATTGGAGGTGCTGTCCCCCTTTTCATCTTTGATTCTATTAATTTGCTTTTCTTCCTTCCTTTTTTAAATTAGATTGACCAGTACTTTGTCTATTTTGTTTGTTTTTTCAAAGTACCAGCTTCTTGTCTTATTTATTAAATCAATAGTTCTATCACTTTTGATTTTATTAATTTCTCCCTTAATTTTTAGGATTTCTAGTTTGGTTTTCTGCTGGGGGTTTTTAATTTGATCGCTTTCGAGTTTTTTTATTTGCATTTCCAATTGATCGACTTCTGCTCTCCCTAGTTTGTTGATATATGCACTCAGGGATATGAATTTACCTCTGATTACCACTTTGGCTGCATCCCAAATGGTTTGAAAGGATGTCTCACCATTGTCATTTTCCTCAATAAAATTATTAATGGTTTCTATGATTTCTTCTCTAACTAAATGATTTTCGAGTATCATATTCTTTAATTTCCAATTAGTTTTTGATTTGGTTTTCCATGTACCTTTACTGATCATTATTTTTATTGTCTTGTCATCTGAGAAGGCTGCATTCATTATTTCTGCTTTTCTGCATTTGTGTGCTATGTTTCTGTGACCTAATGTATGGTCAATTTTTGTGAATGTGCCATGTGGTGCTGAGAAGAAGGTGTATTCCTTTTTATCCCTATTTATTTTTCTCCATATGTCTCTTAATTCTAATTTTTCTAAGATTTCATTCACTTCTTTCACCTCTTTCTTATTTATTTTTTGGTTTGATTTATCTAAATTTGATAATGGTTGGTTTAAGTCTCCCACTAATATGGTTTTACTGTCTATTTCTTCCTTCAATTCTCCTAGTTTCTCCATTAGAAATTTGGGTGCTATATTATTTGGTGCATACATGTTGATTAGTGATATTTCCTCATTATCTAAAGTCCCTTTTAACAAAATATAATTACCTTCCCTGTCCCTTTTGATCAGGTCTATTTTTGCTTTGGCTTTATCAGATATCATGATTACCACTCCTGCCTTCTATCTGTCAGTTGAGGCCCAGAAGGTCTTACTCCATCCTTTAATTCTGACCTTGTGGGTGTCTACCTGCCTCATGTGTGTATCTTGAAGACAACATATGGTAGGGTTTTGGATTCTAATCCATTCTGCTATTTGTCTACATTTTATGGGTGAGTTCATCCCATTCACGTTCAAGGTTATGACTGTCAGTTGTGGACTCCCTGGCATTTTGATAACCTTCCCTAATTCTAACCTTTTTTCCTTCGGCTCTACCTTTTAGTCCAGTGATTTACTTTGTATCAGCCCCCCTTATCCCCTCCCTTGATATGTTTCCCTTTTTAGTCCCTCCCCTTTAGTTCCCTTTCCCTCCCCCCTCTCTTTCCCTCCCCTTTTGTTTTCCCTCTCCCCTTACCCCCTTGGTTTTCCCTTCTCCCTACCCTTGTTGGGTAAGATAGAATTCAAGATCCCAATGGATCTGGATGTTTTTCCCTCTCAGAGTTGATTTCTCTGAGAGTAAGGTTTAAGTAAAAACTCTCTTCCTCTCCTGCTTAAAGGAGTTTTCTTCCCCTCCCCTTCCCATGTGAATCTTTGTGTGAGAATGATTATTCTATTTGGTCTTTCTTTTCCCCCTATTTACACATTACATTTTCCCCACCTGTTAGTATACATAGATTGATATAAATGTAGTCCTTATAGAAGAGAGTTTGAGTAAAAGGAGAAGATAACATTTTTCTCCTTTTCCCTTTCCTTCATATTTACCTTTTCAGGTATTCCATGCTCTTTGATTTTTGATATCGAACTTTCCACAAAGCTCTGGTCTTTTCATTGCAAAAAGTTGGAAATCTTCTATTTTGTTGAATGCCCATACTTTCACTTGGAAGTATATAGTCAGTTTTGCTGGATAGCTGATTCTTGGTTGAAGACCCAGCTCTCTTGCCTTTCTGAAGATCATGTTCCATGCCTTACAATCATTCAGAGTGGAACTTGCAAGGTCTTGTGTGACCCTAATTGGCATTCCTTTATATCTAAATTGTCTTTTTCTGGCTTCTTGCAGGATTTTTTTTTTTTGTTTGAGAGTTTTAGAATTTGGCAATTACATTCCTGGGAGTTGTCTTTTGGGGGTTTAGTGTAGAGGGTGTTCTATGAGCTCTGTCAGTGGCTGTATTGCCCCCTTGTCCTAGAATCTCTGGGCAATTTTCTTTGATTATCTCTTGTATTACGATGTCGAGTTTGCTGTTTATTTCTGGCTTTTCTGGAAGTCCAATTATTCTTAAATTATCTCTTCTCCCTCTATTTTCTAAATCTGTCATTTTGTCAGTGAGATATTTTATGTTCTCTTCTAATTTCTTGGTCTTTTGGCTTTGCTTTATTAGTTCTTGCTTTAAAGCCTGGTTTTCCTTTTCACTTTGGTCAAACTGGTTTTGTAGATGCATAAATTTCTTTTGCATTATTTCCCACTTTTCCTCCCAGAAGGCTTCCATCTTTTTGATCATTTCAGATTCAAATTCTTCATGGGTTTGTGGAGAGTTTCCATTTCCTTTGGAAGGTTTCGGAGCATTTGCTTGTGTTTCCTCTTCTATCTCCTCTGTGTTTTGTATATTTGCTCCATAAAATGTGTCCAAAGTCGCCCCCTTCTTCTTGTTTTTTTTTTTTTAATTTTGGGACTTTTGTGCTTCTGTGGAGTTTGCCATCTCTATCTGAGTGGGGGCGGGGATTAGCTTTTCTTATCTCTGTCTGGTGTTCAGAAGTTTTAGCCCTAGGCAGATTGTCCATTCTATTCAGTTGTTGTTCAGTGTTCCCGGGAAGCCAGGAGTTGCTGGTGTGTCCCTTTTACTGCCCTCCTCTCCTCGGCACCCTCCTGATGCTTCTCCGTTGCCTTACTTCCACAGTCTAAGCCTAGCTTGGCCCTTGTTCCTGTGCCTTAGCTGGCCAGCGCCTGCACTCTGTGGGGGGAGGGGCCGCGGCTTCCTGGAGCTCCAAGGGCTCCTAATGAGATTAGCTTTCCCTGGGTTGAATTTAGTATGCCTTGAGGCAGGGACTTTTTTTGTGAGACTCCTATGGAAGGATCCAGCCAGTGGATTACAAGTTTCCCCCTCTCTCTCTGTTTCCCTGCTGTCTGGGTGCCCCCTCAACTGGGTTAGGTTGTTTTCAGAATGTGGCCTTCAGAATAGCCGACTCCTGTGGCCCTTTTGCCAGTCCTGAGGGTTGCTGTTGTTTCAGAAGACCCTGCTCTCTGAGGGAGAGGGGCCTCGACTTCCCTGGGCTCAGGGCGAGGGCTCCTGATAAGAAGATTAGCTTTCCCTGGGTTGAACTGAGATTCGGATGGAAGGTTCCAGCCAGGGGGTTATGAGCTCCCCCCTCTCTCTCTGTTTCCCTGATGTCTGTGTGCCCCCTCGACTGGGTCAGGTTGTTTTCAGGGTGCGGCCTTCAGAATAGCTGGCCCTGGGGTCCTTTTGTCAGCCCTGCGGGTTACTGTTGTTTCTGAAGACCCTGCCCTCTGAGGGGGAGGGGCCGTGGCTTCCTGGAGCTCTGGGCGAGGGCTCCTGATAAGATTAGCTTTCCCTGGGTTGAATTGAGTGTGCCCTGAGGCAGGGACTTGAGACTTGGATGGAGGGATCCAGCCAGGGGGTTACAAGCTCCCCCCGTCTCTCTGTTTCCGTGCTGTCTGGGTGCCCCCTCCACTGGGTTAGGTTGTTTTCAGGAAGCAGCCTTCAGAATAGCAGGCCATGGGGCTCTGAGGTTGCCTCTGCTGCCTCGGACTTGGTGCTCTGGGTTGGGGGGGATGGGTCCTAGGACCTTCCTTCTGCCTGCCCCTTAGGTCCGAGTGGTCTCGGGTTCTGACTTTTGGGGTGGGGTGTACTTTTTGATCCAGGTCCAGGTCAGGAGGAGGACTCCCGGGGTCTATGCTGTTGATCGTTTTGAATTTTGGTGTCCTAGGAGCATTCGGTTTGAGATCGGTAAGGAAGGGTTTCAGGAGATCTGAACTTTAGCTTTCTCTAAGCCACCAACTTGACTGGAACTTGCTATGAGTTTTTAAAATGAATTAAAATGGTATAACAAATGAAATAGCAGAGAGAAAAAACAGTTGGAAAAAAGCAACAATAGTTATGAAAGGAAAATAATTGCTTAGAATAGGAGCTGCAAAATCTTACTCCAGTAAGACTTCCTGAAAATTAGAATGGTTAAAAGAGAAATTAATAACTCCAAAAGACAACAAAACATATTGAAAAATGCAAAGATTTAAAAGAAGAAGAAAATTTGATGTACTTCATATAAAGAAATGATCAAGGAATGTGAAAACAAACAAATGAAAGAGAATTAATTCAAGAATCACTGGACAATAAATAAATTTTTTTCTGGTGAAAAAAAAAAAGAATCAGTGGACTGTAATCCATGACCACAAAAAGAGTCTGGATATCCTATTTCAAGAAATCATGAAAGACAACTGCCCAAATCTCTTTGAAATATAAGAAAATAGAAAAAATCTACCAGTTACTTCCTAAAAGAAACCCTAAAATGCAAATGTAAATTGACAGAAAAGGTCTTAAATATGTGAAAATATTTATAAGATCTCTTGTGGCAAAGAATTGGGGAACTAAGAGGATATCTATCAATTGGGGAATGGTTTTTGTTGTAAGTGTAAATTATTGTATATAAATGAAGTAAGAATAATATTAATTAATAAGAAATTAACTAGATGGTTTTGCAAAGTCATGTGGAATAATGCAGTGTTAAGTGAGAGAATCAGGAGAATAATTTATATTAAAATATCAATATTATAAAATCAAATAATTTTGAAAGATAATAATACTAATTCAATTATCAGTCATGATGTTCACAGAGAGGTGAATATATAAAATGAGACACACATTTTTGGACCTGGATAGTATGGAAATTTATTTTCCATGACTATTCTTATTCACTACAAGGATTTTCTTTTTTTTTCTTTTTTAAGTTGTGGGGAGAAATATAAGTAAGGTGGGAATACACAATAATTTTAAAAATAACAAACATTTTTCCATGTTATCGTTGAATAAATTTCTTTTTTTCTAGATGGTGTACAAGCATGCCATTTTATTCCAATTCCAAGCTAGAACCATAGAGCCAAGTTGCTTAAGGGTATGGTCTGGAACAATACATTATCTCATTTGATCCTTCCAACACTCTGAGGTAGATGTAGTCTTATATATGAGGAAACTGAAGTTTAGATAAATTAATTAAACAACTAGTATCTGAGGAGAGGTTTAAACCCAAGTCTTCCTCATTCTCAATTTCCTGCATTCTAATCAATATAACACATCACCTCCCTCTGCAATATTATATCTAGACAGGATATAAGAACATAATATAATGTTAGACCATTGGAATACAAGGTCATGGCATTTAGAGATAGAAGGGATTTTAAGGATCATCTGTTTTAATCTCTCAGTTTTAGAGACAAAGGAATTGGGTATCCAAGAAGGCAAGTGATTTCCCTAAAGTTAAATGATTGTTGGAGCCAGAATTTGAACCCACATTGTTTGACTCTCACTCTGTTGTTCTTTGTACTAGAATACTTTGTACTAGACATTTTTGCCATAGACATAACTGCCGTCCTGCTATGGCCAAGGCCTCCATTAGCTTTCCTCTGCGACCTTTCGCCTCCAGACATCAATGGGTCTCGTCCTGGCAGAAGCTGGGCTTTGCAGCCTTGGGGTTTGATTGGGAATTCATGTTATGCTTCTTTTTTTTTATTAAAACATAAAATTTTATTTATTTATTTTTAATAATATTTCATTTGATCATTTCTAAGCATTATTCATTAAAGACAAAAATCATTTTCTTTTCCTCCCCTCCCACCCCCCATAGCCGACGTGTGATTCCACTGGGTATCACATGAGTTCTTGATTCAAACCCATTGCCATGTTGTTAGTATTTGCATTAGAGTGTTCCTTTAGAGTCTCTCCTCTGTCATGTCCTCTCAACCACTGTAGTCAGGCAGTTGTTTTTCCTCGGTGTTTCTACTCCCACAGTTTGTCCTCTGCTTATGAATAGTGTTTTTCTCCTAGATCCCTGCAGATTGTTCAGGGACATTACACCTCCACTAATGGAGAAGTCCATTACGTTCGATTATACCACAGTGTATTAGTCTCTGTGTACAATGTTCTCCTGGTTCTGCTCCTCTCGCTCTGCATCACTTCCTGGAGGTCTTTCCAGTCTCCAGCTCCGAGGGCTCCTGATAGGATTAACTTCCCCTGTGTTGTATTGAGTGTGTTTTAAAGCAGGGACCTTCCCTGAGATGGAAGGATCCAGCCAGGGGGCTACAGGCTCCCCTCTGTCTCTCTCTGTTTCCTGGCTGTCTGGGTGCCCCTGAGACTGGCTCAGGTTGTTTTCAGGATGTGGCCTTCTGAATAGCTGGCCCTGAGGGTTACTGTTGTTTTAGAAGAGCCTGCACTCTGAAGGGGGAAGGGCTGTGGCTTCCAGGAGCCCCAAGGGCTCCTGATAGGATTAACTTCCCCTGAGTTGGATTGGGTGTGTCTTAAAGCAGGGACCTTCCCTGAGACTCTGAGGGAAGGATCCAGCCAGGGGGCTATAGGCTCCCCTCTGTCTCTCTCTGTTTCCCTGCTGTCTGGGTGCCCCCACGACTGGATCAGGTTTTTTCAGGGTGTGGCCTTCAAAATAGCCGACCCTGGGGTCCTTTTGCTGACTCTTAGGTTCCCGCTGCTGAGCAGCTCTCTGGGTTGTGGGGGATGGGTCCTGGGACCTTCCTTCTGCCTATCCCTTAGATCCAAGTGATCTCGAGTTCTGGCTTTTGGGGGGCCATACCTTTTGATCCAGGTCCAGGAGGAGGGTTCCCGGGATCTATCCTGTTGTTTGTTTTGAATTTCTGTGTCCTAGGAGCATACAGTTTGAGATCAGTAATGAAGGGGTTTCCGGAGATCTGAACTTTAGCTCTCTCTAAGCCGCCATCTTGACTGGAACTCTCATATTATGCTTCTAAAAGAAAATGAACTTATTGAAACACCTTAAGTCAAAGACAGGGCAGATAATAATTATAAAATAATAGACATTTAAAAAAAAAGTCAGTCTCATGCCTGACTAAACAATATAGATCAAAGTATATATAACTGGGAAGATCTTCTGGAGATTAAGATTCTTCTATCTCCTCATCTCTTCCATTGGTTTATGGAAAAAGAGTTCCTCGAACTTACTGAATCACTTCAACATTCACTTTCTCCTCCTATCTGAGATCTGAACCCATTTTGTGATGAGAGCATGGCAGGTTTAATATCTGTGTTCATTTTGTAATATGCTATTTCGTCATTCCCTTGAATCCTGTGGAAGAGAAAGTAAATGTTCTCTCATTATCTGCCCTCAAAAAAGTAATCCTTTCTGGGAAGTTGCTGAGGCAGCTCTCTTCCTTTGAAGTTGTCTGATGAAGGTGAAGCTCCTCCTTTGAATCTTTATTATATATGTTTATAATGTTAGCCAAGCTATTTGAAGGAAAAAAAGCCATGGTTAGTTTCTAGTTATCCTCTCTAAAGGAGAACAGAGGCATGAATAATACAAAAAACAAACAGACCCATTGGATAATCCATGTTTATCTCATTTTATAAAATGTTTACATATGCCATAAGCATACTCCAACCTTTCTGTTTGATCCTCATCCTTTACTAGTGTGGCCCTGGGATCTGCTTCATAATGTAATGATTATGATTTACCACCGTGACAATCTACATGACTAATCCATCAAGAACAATGTCAAACTCCACCTCCTTGAAGCTGTCTTCAGTGAATCCGGCCCATCACTGTCTCTCCCCTCTTTGAATTTCATACTGCACCGTACTCTCTGGTACTGCATGTGTGTATAGGCTAAGATAAGAAAATATATGCAGAGCCCCTTGTAACACTTAAAGTGTTATATAAAAATGAACTGATAAAGGCTATTTAAATATTAGCATATTATTATATAAGCATGCATTCAATTTAACATTTATATGCACAATTTTAAAAATTAATAAACAAGAGCAGTTTTCCTCTGTAATATTACCTTCAATTTACTTTCATTATAACTTGTTATTTCTTTATATATTCCTTTTCTCAGGAGAATGCAAACTCCTTGAGGGTAGAGACTATTTTTTTATATTTTCTTCATATCTTTCAACTTCAGCATAGTGCCTGGCACATAGTAAGGGTTCAATGATTTCTTAATGGTTAATAGATTGATTTGATAATTTTATATTGGTATGTTTTGTTTCTGAATCACCTAAATTTCCTCCTTTATCCTTTTTTTCCCCTTTCAGAAAGTAATTGTTTAATACAATAAATTTTAAAATAAATTTCAGATGAAAAAGTGGGAAAAAATCACCAAACCAATCAACATACCTTAAAAAAAAACAATTTGGTATAATGTAGACTATTTGTAGACCCACCTTTCTCTAAATTAATGGGTGAAATATCTTCTCATATCATTTGAGGAGGGGCAAGATTCACCACTATATTTTAACAATATTCCCCATCATTTTTTATTGTGGCATAGTAGTTGTTCTTTCCATTTTCATTGTTGTACCTATTGTGTAAATTGTTTCCTGGACTCTGCTTTCTTTCTTTTGCTTCCCTTTCCTTAAGCCATTCCTTGCTCCTCTCTACTTGTCATGCTTATCAATTCCACTAGTACATTAGGGTGGCTGTCTTTCCACAGTCCTTGAACACTGGGCATTGTCTTCTGTTATTGTTGCTGTTATTGTTCAGTCATGTCCAACTCTTCATGACTCTATGGACGACACTTTCAATGGGGTTTTCCTGGAAAATTATTGGAATAGTTTGTCATTTTCTTCTCCAGTGAATTAAGGAAAACAGTTAGGTGACATGCCCAGGGTGATAGGGCTAGTCTGTATCTGAGGCTAGGTTTGAACTCAAGTCTTCCTCATTCCATGCCCAGGGTTCTATCTACTGAGCCACTTAGCCATCTCTCACTGAGCAACCTTGTTGCTGCTTTTATTTTCTTTGCCAATTTGTGAGATGTGAAACAAAATCTAGGAGCTGTTTTGGTTTGTATTTCTCTTATTAATGTTTTGGAGCATTCTTTTATATGGCTGTTGACAGTTTGTAAGTTTTCTTTTAAAAACTCTATTCCTATACTTTCTCCACTTTGTCTATTTGATAATGGCTTTGATATTATATTTTTCTGTTAGTTGTTTATATAAACCTTATCAGTCATATTTCATATAAAGGACCACCCCCAACTGACTGCTTCTTTTCTTATCTTAGCTGTGATACTTTCATTTGGGTAAAGGTTCTCTTATTTCATGCTCTCAAAATCACTATTTTTTCATTTAAAAATGTCCGTATCTCTTGTTTGATTAAGAGATACATTCAACCAGAGTTGTGAAAATTACATGATTTATTTCTTTTCTCATTTTAATAGAATGATGTGCAATCTTCAGTTCACATATTCATTTTGAATTTATTCTGTAATATGGTATAAGATATTATTCTAAATCTCCTTTCTACAAATGATTTTCCAGTTTCCCAGAAGTTCATATCAAATAAGGCATTCCTTCATGACTAATTTGTATTTGGGGCTTATTGAATTCTCAATTATTGAGTTATTTCTGATTCTTCCGAGTCTAGTTTAATCCACTGATCTTCTTTTCTTTTTTTTTTTTAAGCAGTAGCAAATGACTTTGATTACTACCATTTTATAATATTATTTTGGAGCCTGAAAATGATATTCCTTCTGCATTCCTTTCTTCCTCTTGCTATTCCCTTTGATATATTAGATCTTTTTTTCATTCTAATAAATTTTATTATTATTTTCTCTGTTCAGAAAAGTATCCACTTATAGTAAAATTGGCCCAGCACTAAATCTGCATATTTTGGCAATCATTGTCATTTTTATTATGTTGATAAGATTCATCTATGACAACTGAAAATTTCTCTATTCCAATTGTCATTTTATCTTAAAAGTGTTTTGTCATTAAATCTATACAAGTATTAGATATACTCTGACATATTGTCTCCCAAATATTGTATGCATTTTGTAACTATTTTGAATGGATTTTTTTTTGCTGTTTTTGGCCTCCTGAATTTTGTTGCTAATATATAGAAATGAAGTTTGATTTTTGTGGGTTTCTTTCTAAGCCTGTAAATTTGCTGAAGATATCATCTCTATTTCTTTGCTGATTACCTAAAATTTTCTAAATACATCATCATGTCTTTAGTAACTAAGGATATTTTTCTGTCTTTGTATATTTATATACCTTTAATTTCTTTCTCTTATTATTATTGCTAGTTTTTCTATAATGATACTTTAATTACTGTGGGGAAAGGTAGCATCCTGACATTAAAGACATATTTATTCATTCAGAAAGCTTCTAGGGTTTCTCTGTCTATAATAATTGCTTTTGGTGATAATGAGATAATTTTTATTATCTAAAAAGGTCTTTTGAAGTCTATCATAAAAGAGAGTTGTACTTAATCTAAGGTCTTTTCTACATTTATTGAGATATCCATAGGATTTGAGATTTTAAAAATATGATTGTGTTGATTATTTTCTCAATGATAACAGTCATCTCATCCCTATTATGAATCCAACTTATCATAAGGATAGCTTTTTTTTGGATAAATTGTTTTAGGGGTTTTAACCAGGATTTTATTTTTTAAAATTAATATATCAGTCTATGGTTCTCGTTCTCTTTTCTCTTTTTCTGCTTTAACTTTATCTGGTTTAGGTCTTAGGAATATATCTGTTATATAAAAGGAGTTTGGTAAAGTGATTTCTTTCTTGAATTTTTAGAATAATTTATATAATATGGGTAGCAATTTTTCTTTAAAAGGTTGAGAGCATTCCCCTGAAAATCCTTTAGGAATAGGAGTTCTTATCCCCTCTTTTAAGAATTATGTTATAATTTATTCTATTTCTTTTCCTGAGATTGGATCATTTTACCATTTCTGTTATTTTGCTACTTCTGGTATTTTATATTTTTGAAAGAATTCCTGTATTTCTTTTGATTCTCAGTTTTGTTGTAATATAACTTTTGTCATACTGATTTCTGATCATTCTTGTTATTTCTCTGGTTTGTTATGATTTCATCTTGTTCATTTAAAAATTTTTATTGATTTTATTTTCTAACCTCTTTAATTAGATCAACCAAAGGTTTACCGTCTTTGTAAGTAATTGAGAAGAACCACTTTCTTATTTACTTGTCAGTTCTACAGTTTTTCTTTTATTTCTAATTTCTCAATTTTTAAGATTTCCTGCTTTAAGTTTCTTTGTTGTCTTTCTGATTTTTTAAATGTGTATTCATCTCATTAAGCCTCTTTTTTTTCTTCTGTCTGTATGTTTTAGAAGAGGGTATAATTTTTTTCTCTTAGTTCTTCTTTAGCTATATCCCAGGAATTCATTTTTGTCTATAAATTTTGCATTAATTGTTTCTCTTATTTGTTCCCTAAGCTGCTCAAAATTTAGGACTTCATTTTCAATCTCCATTTTGCTCTGAATCTTTGTGCCCCAATTTGATCACTATTTTTATTGTATGGTTGTCTAAAAAGAATTTGTTTAGTAATTTTTAAACTTCAATTTGTAGTTTGCTGTTTACTACATGGTTGTCTTTTCTTTTCTTTCCTTTTTTTTTTAACAAAAATGTCTTGTGGTACTGAGAAATATGTTTATCCCTTAGAGATCCCATTCAATCAGTCAGTAGCAAAATTACTTTATTAAGAACTTACTATGCCTAGGCACTGTGTGAAGTTCTGAGGATTCAAAGACAGGCAAAACATTGTGCCTTCAAGAGGTATGCCTTCTAATGGGGAAGAGAACATGTAAATAACTTTCTCTGAATTCTTCCCACTACTACTATATTTCCTTGTTCCTTTCAAAAGTACCACTATCCCCCTAGTTAGCCAGGATCACAACCTTGGTAACATCCTCCAGTTTTCAGTCCCATCCTGCATAGTCAATGGTGTATGTAGAAGGGTTTGCCTATTCAAGGAGACGGGTAACCTTTCCATCTGGCCCTGGAGTGAAAGAGATTGAGATAATGGAGAAACATGTTTGAAACACATAAGGTAAGAAGATGAGAAGAGGAAGTTCCTGGTTAATAGTCTAGATTTTAATTTTATTTATTTTGATGAAATATGAGGCAAGATGCTTTAATAGAGAGAGAGAGAGAGAGAGAGAGAGAGAGAGAGAGAGAGAGAGAGAGAGAGAGAGAGAGAGAGAGAGAGAGAGAGAGAAGAAAAAGAGTTTTGTGGGAAGTTTGGGGCAAGATGAGAAGGTCTGGAGAAACTGCTGTGAGGAGTGAGATAATAAATCACTTAGAGAGGAATAGAATGTTTTCCTTGCTACTGTGAGAGCCTAGTTGAAATTATATAAACAACTTTTTAGTGTATTTAGTGCTTTACAGCTCCATTCAACGACATATCAATAGGAGCAAAAAGACAACTTATGGGATTATGACTTATGTTTCTAGGTGGGCCTTACATTAGTCTTTTTTAATCCCTAAAGATGAAACAAATTTATTTCATTGTTCACTCTTCTCTTGATAATTACATTTATTTACCTTCCTTGCATCAATGCTATTCGATATTTCTTCTGACTTCTTGTAGAATTTGTTGCTTAACATTAGAATCATTAAGTTTAGTCATCGTATTTCTTAAAGTTTTAAGTAAAAGGTGGTTGTTATTTTTTGGAGATAATTTAAAGATTCTTTCGATTGGTGATTTGTTTTCCTTAGTCAAAAATTCTGGGTAGTTTTCTCATATTATATCCTGCGTTATAGTGTTCATATTTTTCAAACTGTGATGTTCTTCTGGGAGACCTATTATCTCTTAAATTGTCTCTGGACTTCCTGTCACTGAGATCAGTGGATTTTTATAGATCTTATATTCTTTTAATATTGTTGCTTTTTGCTTCTCTTACTCCATATTGTCTTTTATTTCAGTATATTTGAATTCATAATCAATGTAACTCTCTTTTCTCCATCCTTGGCAAAGCTCATCACAGATATAAATTTTTCCTCATATGCTAACTATTTCTACTATACAGGCTATAAGTTCTGATATTTGTTCTCCTTTAATTTCTCTTATATTTTTAATTTCCTGGTTGAACCATTCTTAAATATCTTACAGTTGCTCTAAGCTGTCTGGTTCAGTGCTTCATCAAGCATTGGTTCAATGTCCTTTTTCATATTTTCACAAGTATATCATATTTTCACTTCAACTTCAATACATATATTAGATATATTACATATACATAATAATATAATAGAATCACAAAATCCTAGTGTTGGAAGGGTTGTTGAAAATGTGGAATCAGAATCCTATATCTGTCTTAATTGTTGCGCTTCTAAAGAGATTGGCACCATGGCAAATGCCTCCAAGTAGACTTCATATTGCTAATATGAAGAAATTATGGAGGGAAAATAGCTAGCATTCACATATAGCTTTAAAGTTTGCAAAGTGTATTATAGTATCTCATTTCATCTGCACATAATCTTTGTGAAATACATGTTATTATTATTTCACTTTATAAAGTGAAGCTTAGAGAAGTTGTGACTTGCCCAGGGAACCACATCTAGTAAGGTACTAAAATAGGATTTGAACTCAAGTCTTGTTGATTTCATTTATAATGCTCTATCCCCTATGCTATTTAGCTACCACTAGATGAAATGTGTTTCAATGAGAAACAATGATGAGTTGTTCTTTTAGGGGATTCTGATAGATTCTTAGTGATGTTCTTTAAACTAAGTAGCCTAGAATTAATAGATAACTCAGTGTCATCACAATTTTACAGGAGGATAGACAGGATGAAAAAGTTAATACCACCAAGCATTCTTCAACAGAGGTCATCCAGTCCACCTCTGAGCCATATATAGGAACCTCCTCCTCATAGATATGGTCTTAAAACTCATGCTTGACAATTTTCCTGCTAAAATCATGTTGACCTTTGGAGGTATTATTTCCCCATCCTAGATTACTTATTTCAATGAGCACTAGCAAGAATCTATCAGATTCCTAAGAGAGAATAACTGAATTTTTAGTGATGTGGAGGATGATCCTAATAACAAAAGGATAGATATATAAAGGAATACTTATAAAAGGATAATATTAAAAATAATACATTTTGCTTCTTTTCTACTTTATGATAAAACATTTCACTTAAACCAACCTTGTAAAAGAGGTAGGGAGTAGTATTTACATTTCACAGATGAATAAACTGAGGCTAAAAAGGGTTAAGTCACTTACCTCTAATCATAAAGTAAGTAAAATTTGGAACCATGGCTTAGATCCAGGTCTTTTAACTCCAAGTCCAGAATTCTTTTCATTGGATCATGCCACCTCCATATTGCTACATTATTTAATTTAATTTCTCATCTTCCTGGATTGGGTACTAAGTCAGATTTGTCCTCTTGAGAAAAGGCTTCTCAAGTGGTGTTATCCTCATACTATAACCCAGTGACCTTGGATCCATTTTAGAAAACATAAGAACCAGGGCAATGGACTGTCCTTGTGCAAGAAAGATCTACGAGTGGGAAGCTGGGTCCATGCAAGTCACAAGGAGAAACTCACAGGGTAGGCTGGAGATGGCAATTAGGGAGGAAAGAAGTGTTTGTGTAGTGAGTCAGAGCTGAGCAATGTGATCTCCCATTTGTTACCCATGAACCTTTATGGAAGCAAGAGAAACAGAGACAGCAAATTTGGCAGACAACACATTTGTTCGCTCACTTAAAATACTGAGCTGTTGCCAGCTACTTTAGAAGGAGACAGGGAAGATGTTTCTAAACGAGGGGAGGTTGGAAATATAATAACTTGGGGGAAAGCCTGCAGCAGAAAACATCTTTAAAATAAATAGAATTTTACTATGTTCTATTACAATCAGGCATAGAAATTAGTGGTTAATGAAGATGAGCCATGTGAAGACCTTTCTGGGTCTGCTTTAATGAAGAGATGATAATTTGTTATTTGGACATGAATTGTTCAATATATAAGTGCCAGAAAAGATCTTCTTAAGTAAACTAAACATTTTCCCCCTTGCAATTCTGTTTAAAATATTATTTTCCCTAGAAACCCTATAACTCATAGCTAGCTAGGAGGGAGACTGTAGTCCCGCTTCTAGAGTTCTGAATGAAGAGGTTTAAATTAATGAGATTTTACTGCAATGAGTGTACATGCTCACAAAACTTTGTAAATGCCTAAACAATAACACTCCTTCTCTCTCTCTCTCTCTCTCTCTCTCTCTCTCTCTCTCTCTCTCTCTCTCTCTCTCTCTCTCTCTCTCTCACTCTCTCTCTCTCCCTCTCCCTCTCTCTCCCTCTCTCCCTCTCTCTCTTTCTCTCTCTCCATAGCCTAGGCTGTTTTTCCAACTGAAAACACTGCTCAGAAATTCTCCTGCAGCTAATTCCTTCCAGAAGGGACCAGACAGAGTATTGCTACTGTAAATAGATTTCTTCATTATCCTGGGGCATTTTTTGTCCAAAAGACTGACCAAAAAAGTAGGAAAGAGCCAGTAACTGTCTCAGTTCTCTTCAGGTCCTCTGCAGAGGTGTAGGAGAACATGACACAGGGAAAGAGCTGGAAGGATCAGTGTGTTCCCTCATTGTGGAAGTAATCAGTCAGGTCTAGTTCATTAAAAGACTTGGCTAAGGAACTCTCAGCCTGACACTTGGGAGTTTAATGGGAATAAAGACTAGATGAAAGAGATTGTTTAAAAAAAAACATAGGCTTCTTTATTTATGTCTGAATCTCCGGCTACCTGAAATGGGACAAGGGTGCCAAGTCCAAGATGTAGAAGCTAAAGGTATTCTTCTTGAGAGCAGGGGCATCTCAAAACCAAAGCCTCTCTCATGTGTTTACCATGTGACTCACTTGAATAGTCCCATTTCCCATCATCAGAGCCAAGACAAGGCATTTGGTTTATATCCTGGATACTGCTTGGAAATGGCACCCCTGGAGTGTCACTGTCTGCTAGTGGTTTTGTGCCTCCCCTATGACATGCGAGGCATGACTAATTACTAAATAATTCAAGGGGGCACTAGGAGTGCCCCATTAGTTTTTTTTTAAGTCATAAAAGAAGCAAATTGCAATATGTCCTTCATCATGACCCTAATCCTGTCTAGTCCTGGTTGTGCCAACAATCCTACTACTTTGCCTATAGAAGAAAAGAGGTATTGAGTTGGCCTGGATGCTGAGGAGAAAAGTTCTAGTCATAATTGTCCCTTGGTTTCCCCACTTTTTCAATTGCTGAAGACTATAAGCTGGACAGAGTGGAAAAAAGATAATAACAGAGAAGACGGCCTGGACAATCAACTAGTGCAAAAGGGCTGAAGAAAGAGTGGCAGATAATATAAAAATGGCTTTAGGAGCAAACAATCTAAGAATTTAGAGTATAGGATTAGGTGAGGCTTTACTAGTGAGAGTAGACCTTGACTCCAACTATTTCGCATTTTTAATTAATTTATTACATTAAAATACCTAATTAACTTTCTCCCTCTCTTCCCTCCACCTGAGAAGGCATCATTTGACAAAAGATATATGTGTATGTGTGTTTATAAAATTATGTCTAACATTTCTATTTATTAGTTCTTTCTCTGGAGGTTGATATACAGAAGTCACTATTCAAGCAACATTTCTGTTGCATATAATGTTCTTGGTTCTGCTTATTTAATTCTTTATAATTTCATGTAGATCTTTCCATCTTTTTCCAAAATCAACCTCTTTATCAATTCTCATGGTGCAATAGTATTCCATACAATCATATACCACAATTTCTTTAGCCATTCCCCAATTTTTGGACATCTCCTTGATTTCCAGTTCTTTGCCACCACAAATATAAATAATATTTGTATTTGCTATAAATATTTTAGAACATAAAGTTCTTTTAAAATTTCTCAGTTGCCTAAAATAAAGAGTTTTGACTTGAAGTCCACAGCATAGGAGTTATTGTTAATCAGAGAGAAGAAAGAATCATTAGCCAGCAAGCTTAGACTATTGGAATGTCAACTTTGGTAGTTGGAAGTGTCTAAGGCAAGTTTACTGAGGGCTTATTTCATAATCAGTTCTATGGTGGACCCCATGTGATCTACGAATTCATTTGGTCATGTGTTCACAAGATTATCCATCTTATAGAGATCCTGAAAAGCTCATTTGGGAGACAAGATTAACTTTAAACATATATTAGACTGAATATCTAATCTAATGAGAGCTAGAATGGTATTATGGTTAGAGAGCTGGACTCAGAATCAAGGACACTTAGATTCAGGCTCTGCCTCTATGACCACTGTAAGTCCTTTCATCTCCCAGTGTTACAGGCAACTTCTTAAAATTACAAGTTATGAATGAATTGCTAGTCGGCATCAGTGAAGGGAGTTTCCACACAAGTTTTCTGTGACAATGAAAACACAGATAGGTCTCATTCCCTTCCTCCAAAAACAAATCTAAATACTGAAATAAATGGTATGAATTAATTACTTAAAGGTGGGGGCCAGGCATTTTGGGGTAGGGAAGTAATATGGCCTGACCCCAAAAGGTATGTGATCAAGCAGTCAAAGTAAGAATTGAGTCATATCTCACTCTCTCCCTGATAATCCATTGGGTTTTGTCTCTGATGGAACCACACGTATCCCTATCTCCCAACACACTCCTGTACCCATGGACAGCTCCTTCTACCCTGCAAATTCCCAGCCTTTCAACTGCTGTACCCTCTCAGCAATTATAAACTAGTTTTGATCCTACCCATTGCAACAGCTGTGCAGGTTTCACTGAGGAAATTTCCATCCTCACCACTATACCTACCCCCTGTTCCTCAAATCACTTTGTGATTGAAGCAGGTGTCCTTTATCTTAGAGTGTGAATTCTGGCACTGAGTCAGGATGGGTAAATAAGAGCACTGCTCCCTCTTATTGTTTCCCATCCCTTTTCACTTTGGAGGGGTCAGAGAGAGACACCAAATGATCAGGCATAGAAGGGTTGCATTATGTATTGCAAATCTTGCTACGTTTTATTTCTCCCCCAAATCACCTCTCTTCCAATTTTCCCTCTTTCTTTTGTGAGGCCTGCTATTCTTTCTGTCATCTAGGGTCACAAAATTGATGTTATCTCCTCACTCTATCTGAACTAACATGAAATAATTTGCTAAATCTTGTTTCTCCTTCATCAACTCTTTTATATCCCTTCTCCTTTCCTTATATGAAGCCATTACTATTTCAGTCTCCTATCATCTTTCTTTTATATTATTACAATACTGTCTGAATTGATCTTTATGCCTGATGTCTTTTTTCCCAAAAGTATAAGTCTGACCATATCACCTTTTTATTCAATAAACTTTGGTGGTCCTTACTGACTCTAGGACCAAATATGAATACAACTGAAACTGAAACTGAACAACGAACTATTAGTTTGGTGTGATGTGAAGGGTAGGGCACTATATACCCTAACCACTCAGTTCACTTTTCGTGAATGAGTCATTTACCCCACCTCAGCCACCACGAAGTTGGTCTTATAATTGACCTTACCATTCATTACCTATAAATACAGCACTTCCATCTTAAAAATTCTGGAATTCCCTTACCTGACCATTATCTTTTGACTTTCCATCTCTCTCCTACCTTCCCTTATCAAATTCTATTCTTCATCCATATCATAATCTTCAATCTCTCAACTTTTCAGTTGTCTCCCAGCCCATCTTTTCTGCACTAGTTACTCTATCCATTTTCTCCCTCTGATTCCTTTGTGAACCTACTAAATTCCACCAGTTTTTCTCTTGTCTTTGGTCTCTTTCTCATAATCATTGATTGTACCCTGCAAAGCCTCAGCTTTGAATGCCTTCCATCATCATGAAAAAAAATTGATAGCATTTGCCAAGAGCACCCCCCTTATACTATCTTTGTCATCACATTTCACTCAAATGTCTTCTGCTACTATTTTCTTCACTCTTCTCTCTCTCACAAAGAGGTGGCTTTACTCTTTACCAAGTCAACCTGCACATGAGCTCTCTTTCCATTCTGTCTCCTTCAGTATATTGTACCCTTTGTCACCCCCACTCTATCACTTGCCTTTATTCTCTACCTGTATACTGGATCTTTCTCTACTACCTACAGACATAACCATCTCCCCCCCAACCTCAAAAAGTCATCACTTGGTCCTTCCATCTCTTCTATTGTCATCTATCTCTTCTTCCCTTTGAAAATGCCATCAACAAGTGCCCCACTTTCTCTCCTCTCACTCATTTCTTAACCTCTTTACAATTCCATACGGCTTCTGACTTCATCATTCCACGGAGACTACTCTTTCCAAAGTTACCAGTAATCTCTTAATTGCCAAATCCAATATCCTTTTATCAATTCTTATTCCTCTTTCCCTTTCTGAAGCTTTTAACACTGTTGATCATCTTCTTGGTACGCTCTTTTCTCTCAAGGTTTTTGGGATGCCACTCTCTCCTGGTATTCTATTCCAAGTCTTCTCTTCTCTCTCTCTACTACTTCACTTGGTGAGCTCTTGGATTTCTGTGGATTTGATAGTTGTCTCTGTGTTGATAATTCTCAAATTTTCCTATCCTACTTACACCTCTCTTCTGATTTCCAGTAGCATATCTTCGATTACCCTTCAGACATCTTAAAGGAGATATCCAGGAGACAAGTTGAATTCTACAAGTCCCAAAGTGAATCATTATCTTTTTCCTTAACCTACCTCTCCTTCAACTTTCTTATTAGTGTTGAGAGCAACACCATCCTCCCTGTCCCTCAGGCTCAAAACCCAAGTGCCACCCACAACTCATTAACTCTCTCCCTCTCATATTCAATCTATTGCCAAAGCCTGTAGATTTCACTTTTACAATATCTCTTGAATATGCCCCTTTCTTTCCTCTGACAGTACCACCACTTTGGTATAGGTCCTTATAATCCATTTCTTGGATTATTGCAATATCCTAACAATATGTCTGTATGCCTCAGTCCTCTCCCCATTCCAAACCATTCTCCATTCAGTTGCCAAAGTGATTTTCCTAAAACACCTTGCTCCTTTACTCCATAAACTCCAGTGGCTCCTTATTGTCTCTAGGATCAAATACAAATTCTCTTTTTGGCATTTAAAACCCTTCATAACCTAGTTCCCTGCTACCTTTCCAGTTTTCTTACACTTTAATCCCTACCACATATTCTTTAATCTGGTAACACTGGTTTCCTTGCTGTTCTTCAAACAAGACACTCCATCTCTTGGCACTGGTCATTTTCTCTGACTGTTTCCCATGTTAGAATGTACTTTCTCAACTCTGACTATTGACTTTTTTAGTTTCATTCAAGTCCCAGTTAAAATCATATATTTTACAGGGAGACCATCTAAGGTCCTTTTAATTCTAGTCCAGTGATAGCAAACCTTTTAGAAATGGAGTACCCAGCCCCACCCTCACCCCATCCCCCAGACTGAGTGCCAGGACTATCCATCCCCTCCACTGAATGCAGGGCACACCCTGACTCACCCCTTACTCCACAAAAGGGAGGGAGAAAACACTCTTACTGGGCTGCTGGATGGAGGGGTGGGTGAAATGAGGAATGTCCTCAGTGAGTAGAGAAGAGGAGGGGAGTGGCCTGTGTGCTCTGCTCCCCTCCAGTTCTGCTGCCTGTGAGCCACCCACCTTATCCCCTGTGTGATTCTGTTGGACTGCTAGGCAGAAAGGTGGGAGATATGAAAAAATATTGTC
Organism: Monodelphis domestica; assembly: GCF_027887165.1. Taxonomy (NCBI): domain Eukaryota; kingdom Metazoa; phylum Chordata; class Mammalia; order Didelphimorphia; family Didelphidae; genus Monodelphis; species Monodelphis domestica. The sequence continues at coordinate 470,300,948 of NC_077227.1, read as the reverse complement.
AATCATGGTGGAGAAGGGGAGGGGAGCAGCTCCCCTTGAGTCCCTCTGCCTTTCTAGAATTGAACTCTGAGGGGTGGGAGTGAGAGTGCCCACAGAGAATGTTCTGTATGTCATCTTTGGCACTCATGCCATAGGTTCACCATCATTGTTCTAATCCCTTCCCTCAGTTAATAATTTCTAATTTTTCCAGTATATTGCTTGTTTGTATATATTTGTTTGCTTTTTATCTCCTCCATTAGATTGAGAGCTCCAAAAGGGAAGGAGCTACTTTTTTTCTTTGGTGTTACTAGTGCTAAGTACTGTTCCTGGCACTTAATGGATGCACAATAAATGTTTATTGACTGACCAATTGGATTTGGAGTGAAGATGACCTCAGATCAAGTCCTTCCTTAGTCACTTAGTATCTATAGAACTCTGGGTAAGTCATTTAATCTCTACTCTTTTTTTCTGAATTTGTAAATTAAGGGGTTGAACTCAAAGATCTCTCAGGTCCCTTTTAGTTCTAAACCTATTGTTTTTAAATATAACATACATATAGGGATCCATATTAATTGTCTTTTAATGACATAAGTGCATAATAAAAAATGTTTTGAGACCACTGATGTATATAATTCAGAAAGACAACCCTAAAAGTGAATATGTTCCTTGGTTGCACCCATAGAAATAGTGTCTAGAACAGGAGAGGTTAACACCTTCCATCTTCTATCCTGCTCATATTGTGGTCAGCTCTGGATGCCCACAACATAGGGAGAATATTGGTAAAATAAAATGACATAGGAAAGGGCACCAAGGAATCTGAACAGACTAGAAAGCATGCTATATGAATATTGAGTGAAGGAACTAGAAATATTCATCCTATAACAATATTTGGGAGGGAGATGATACCTACTTCTCTTCAAATACTTTTGAGATTATCCTATAGAGAAAGTATCAGTCTTGTTTCCAGAAGGTTAGCATGAGGTATGATAGAGGTAAGTTGCAAAGAGGTAGATTTTTGTCTAGTATAAAGAAAATTTCCTAATAAACAGGACTTCCAAAAGTGGAACGGGCTGCCTAGAGAGAAAGTCCCCTAATTTTGGAGATATTCAAGTAGAAGCTACTTGATCACTTGTTGGGATGCTGGTATTGATATCCTTTGAGGTCATGTTTAATTCTGAGATTCTGTGATTCCATGAAGACTTATGGTGGAGGTTGGGAAGGATAGAGGAGGAGATGACTGTCTTCTACTATTAAACTCAGTCTACCTGATTCCAGGTCCAGGGGGTCTATCCACTATGTCACCTAGCTGCTACTTAATACTTTATACCCACCCTTGCTCTATTTCCTTTGTTACCAAAAGCATATATTTGTGAGACTGAAGGCTAGGGTTAGAGGTCCCTTTGTGCCTGGGGTTGGGAATCAAGAGGTGATCACTATAAGTCTGTTCCCCACACTTTAGAAGTATCCTTTTGCCTGTTAATAGAAAACTACAGTAAAACTATCATAAAGTACAAACAGTATTTCACTTATTTTAGGACAGCCCCTGTCTGTAAGCATTTGAATTTTTTTTAAAAAGTATCTTAAAAAGTATTGTCATTGAAAATCCTTCTTTTCCCAAAGGCCAACTGCATTAGTCAGACCTGACTGTATTTTCCATCTTCCATATGTTGTGCAAATATTCCACAGTTTACATTACCATCTTCCCCAGAACCCAGTAATTTTGGCTTTTGCAATCTTGAGGTCCAGACCAACCAGTGTGAAATCTCATTTGAGTCTCTGCTAAAAGAGGCAGTATGGGAACTTAGTTTTTTGTGTTTACCTAACATTCTATAGTACTTTCCCCTCCAAACACTATATTAGTATATGTACACAGACACAGACAGATGCACACGCAGCAGCCTTCCTTGCTCTAGACATAAAGCCAGACTCTATCTGTTTACCTCAGGGATTTCTGATGCCAACATTCCAATCTCAAATTTTCTAATAGAGGCAGAACATACAACCCTGCTAATCTGACCCTGTAGTTGAGTTTAGCAAAAGTATTCCTTTATCATAAAGTAGAAATCAGATAGCAGTTTGTTAAAGGAAAGATTACAGTCCATAATGATGGAGACCATGTGTCATCCCAATGGCAGCAGTTGTTATTCACCCAATGCACTTAATGATGAAAATGCCTTTTAAATGGACACAATACACAATGCCTTTTTTATTTCCCTGAAATTTTATCTTTAGAGGCTTTGCTCTTTAAATCTTCTCCTTAAGGATCAACATATCCTATTGTGGGGAAACCATTTTATATAAATGAGTTCTGCCTTGATCAAGGCAGAAAAGGACATTCGGAAAGCTTAGAATCACTCAGAACAGGGAGTTGAAATCACAAAAGAGAGATGGCTAGAGTCAAGAGAGCTGGCAGAGAACATCAACAAACCACCGTGTAGTGGAGTTAGGAGACATTAGGCTTGGGAGTTCACTAAGAAGGATGGTTTAAAAGCAGCTAAGCAAAAATTGACACCTAATATCAATAAGGAGAAAGCAATTAACTGCTCTGAATGAATTTAAGTCAACTGGTCAAAACAAACTAGGTCCTTGATTATAGAAGATCTAATAGGTGTACTATCAGTAAATTCCAAAGAATGTGACAAACAGGAGAGATCCAGTAAGTCTGGAGAAGAACATGTACCTCAATATTCAAAACAAGAGCAAAAAATGCACTTTGAAAACCATAGGTCATAGCCTTTGACCCAGCCATACCACTTTGGGGTTTGTACTCCCAAAGAGATAAGGAAAAAGACTTGTACAAAAATATTTATAGCTGTGTTCTTTGTGGTGGCAAAAAAAAATAGGAAAATAAGGAGGTGGCCATTGATAGAGGAATGGCTGAACAAATTGTGGTGTATGTTGGTGATGGAATACTATTGTGCTGAAAGGAATAATAAACTGGAGGAATTCCATGTGAACCGGAATGACCTCCAGGAATTGATGCAGAGTGAGAGGAGCAGAACCAGGAGAACATTGTACACAGAAACTGATACACTGTGGTACAATCAAATGTAATGGACTTCTCTATTAGCAGCAATGCAATGATCCAGGAAAATCCAGAGGAACTTATGAGAAAGAACACTATCCATATCCAGAGAAAGTACAGTGGGAATATAAATGCAGAAGAAAAACATATGCTCAATCACATAGTTCAATGGGGATATGATTGGGGTTTCGATGGTAAAAGATCATTCTGAAAATATGAATGACATGGAAAGAGATTTTGAACAATGATACATGCAGCAGAACTGCTTGTCAGCTATGGGAGGTGGGGAGGGAGGTAAGAGCAGGATGGGGAGGAATCATGAATCATGTAAACATTGAAAAATATTCTAAATAAAAAAGGGAAGAAAAAGCCCATAGGCCAATAAGTTTAATTTCAATTCCTGGAAAAATTCTAGAAACAACTATTAAAACAATGGTTAGTGAGCCAGACTAGTTTCATGCAGAAGAAACATTTCCTTTTGTGACTGGGATATGAGACCAAAAGATCCAGAGAATAATGTACACTAGTGGTATCAAACTCAAATAAAAAGAGAGGCCACTGAACCATATAGAAGAATTCTTGTGGGCCACACATTAACTTAGAAAAACACATATATTCCTTTCTTTTCCTCTTTTTCATTAATACACTGACACATTGATGTCATATAGGAATAGCATTTGAATCTGGCTTGGGCTGAATTTTGGAAGTATTGTGGGCCATATGTGGTTTGTGTTTGACACCTGTTGTATATATATAGCTTTTCTAGGTTTTGTTTTCCCCAATATATTTTTATTTCATTAAGTATTTTTAATTACCTGCTTAAAAATTAACATTCTTTAAAAAAATTTGAGTTTCAAATTCTAATTTTTTCTTCTTGCCTTCATTACTTCTTCCTTGAGAAAACAAGCCGTTTGATATAGATTATACATATGAAGTCATGTAAAACAGTTCCATATCAGCTGTATTGCAAAAGAAAATATTGACAAAAAGAAAAAGAAAGTAAAAAAAAGTATGCTTCAATCTGCATTCAGACTCTCTCAATTCTTTTTTTCTGGAGATAGATATTTTTTACTGTAATTTCTTTGAAATCGTTTTGCATCATTTTATTGATCAGAATAGCTAAGTCATTTACCATTGTCATACACAATATTGTACATGATCATGTACACAATAAATGTTTGATGATCTGGTTCTGCTCACTTCACTTTGTATCAGTTCATGTAAATCTCAGGTTTTTCTGACACCACCCTGCTCATCATTTCTTATTTGTTGTTTTTCAGTTGTTTTCAGTGGTATCTGACTCTTTGTGACTTCATCTGGATTTTTCTTGGCAGAGATACTTAAGGTTTCCTTTTCTAGATCATTTTATAGATAATGAACTGAGGCAGATAGGGTTAAATGACTTACCTGGGGTCACTCAGCTAGTAAGTATCTGAGACTAGATTTGAATTCAGGAAAATAAGTTTTTCTGATTCTAAGCCTAGCACTCTATCCACTGCACCACCTAATTGCCTCCCTCATTTCTTATAGCACAATAGTATTCAATAGCAATTATACACCACCATTTATCCAGCCATTCCCAACTAATAGTAATTTTAGGATTACATTATTAAGTTTACAATTAAATTTTAATCTATATTTCTATGGTCCCTTATTGAGTGTAGTTCTTATTTAATGGTTAGTTAATGGTCTGAAACATGTATTTGGTATTTATGATTTTCTGCATTTGACTATGAGGTTTTTATTCCATAATATATGGTCAATTTTTGTGAAGATGCCACATGCATTTGAAAAAAAAAGTACATTCCTTTTAATTCCTCTGCAATTTTATCCATTTTTATCTATCATATGTAACATTTCTAAAAATTGATTCTCCCTATAATATTAAAAACTAAAGTTGGACAAGGGGAAGCTAATACTTTCCTAAGATTATAAGAAATAAGTAAAATCAAAAGTATAAAATAATGGAAGATAATAAAACATTTTATGACAAAACAACTGACCTAGGAAATAAACCAAGGAGAGACAATATAAGAATAGCAAGATTCCTTGAAAGTTATAATAATTTTAAAAAATGTTTAGGCAACATACTCTAAGAAATCATCCAGGGAAATTGCTCAGATATTCTAGTATCAGAGAGTAAAATAGAAATCAAAAGAATCCACTGATTACCACCCCAGAGACTGAACAGGAATATTAATGCTAAGGTCAGTAGCTCCCAGGTTAGAGAATTAAATATGATGGAGCTACTGCCACACATTAAAAGAATGCAAGACAAGGAACACAGAATTATGTAGAGAGAAATAACTGGGCTTATTATCAAGCACAGCATATCCAGCAAAGATGAGCATAATTATAAAAAGGTAGAAAATGGATATTCAATGAATTAAAGGAGTTTCAACTATTCCTGGGGAAAAACCAAGAACCCGGAAAAAAATTTTTTTAATCTATAAGAAACATACAAAGATAATTAAAAACTAATCATAAGCAACCCAAAAGATCAAATTGTTTTATTCAAGTATGGGAAAATATCATCTATGCCTTCTGAGAATTACATCATTACTCATGTATTTTGAAGGAGCATGTATAGATGGAAGGCTTGAGGTTGAAGTGAATGTAATAGAATGAGCCAAAAAAGTAGAGGAATAGACCAAGAGGAGATAGGGTTGAATGGCTGTCTAATATTGAGGAGGAAGGAGTGGAGGAACTGCCTCAGAAAAGAGTAGGAGGGGGTAGAGGGTTGGTGATACAAGAATCCTGCTCTCATCAGATCTTAGATAAAGAGATAACATACACAATTATAAAGGTAAAATTTTTCTTAATGTATAGTGAAAAAGGAGAGAAGAGGAATGGAGTAAGAGAGGAACTTTTAGGACAAGATAGGGGAGGGATTTTTAGAATTGTATTTAAATAAAGAAGTAGTAAGACTTGGAAGTGGGGATAAGGAAGGGATTTTTGAAAAATAAAAAGAATAAGAAAAAAGGGAAGGAGGTAGAGGAAAGAAACAAGGGAGGGATCTTTGGAAATATGGACCAATTTGGAACTAGAAGGGCAAAGGGATAGGATAAAGGAAAATCTGTGGAAAGGAGTGTGAAGTGAAGAGATATTGATCAAAGGAAATAGGACATCTGAGGAGGGATACATCAGGACAAAAAGGAAAAAGGGGGCAAACAATGAGGAGGAAGAGTACATTGAAATGTAGAGCTAGTAACAATGACAGTGAGTATAATAGAATGAATTCACCCATGGGGAGAAAATGGATATCAAAAAGGATAAGAAATCAGGGCCTGACAATATTTATTTACAAAACACACACACACACACACACACACACACACACACACACACACTGAAAATGATAAAATGAGAGATACACATAATATGCAGGTGATGGCCTAGAGCAGAATATATTATGCCTCAGCTGATTTAGAGAAGACAGGTGTGGTAGTCATGATCCCTGACAGAGTTTGGCTAAAATGTATGTAATTGAAAGGGATAAGCAGGGTCAACTATATAATATTGGAAGGTAGAGTTAGTATGAATAATGAAGCATCATCAGTTTTGGACCTTTATGAACCAAGAGTTAGAATATCCAAATTTTTAAAGGAAAAACTAAATGAGATGCAGATGGAAATAGCAAAATAATAATAGTTGGAGACTTTAATTTTCTCCTCTTAGAACTATATAAATCTAACCAAAAAATAAATAAGTTGAGATAAATAGAATCTTAAATAATTTAAATATGATAAATATCAGGAAAATCCACATATACCTGCTAGTAATAGATCTAAGCCCAAACATACAAATAATTCAATGTTTCTGGTAGGACAACAATGATTTAAAGAGTATAAATATTATGCAAAAATCTCACTTTAATCATACTATGGAAGTAATCTTGCAAACCTGAGGAACTATGGTATTGGAACAAAAGTTCCACTAAGTATGGCCAAGTAGGAAAGAATTGGTTTTGGAAAAAGAGAGCAAAAGACTTAGGAAAGAAGTTGACTTGTAGAACAGCTGACCCTAAAATGTCCTTGATTTCCAGCTTGCTGCATTAGAAACTTTGTGGTAACTTCTCTTTGCATCATATTGGGGACTCTTTCTGTTGAACTGTATTATTACACTTCCTGTGGGAGAAATAATTCACTTTGTTTATTGTCTGGTATATTCTAATCTGTAAAACATCTCTGATATCTGCCTGATGTCAGCTTGAATAAATATGTTTATTTGCTATTCACAAAAAATGAATTTAGATATTATGCCATTTGGTGCACATGTTTGTTATTGACATTACTTCATTGTCTATATTGCCTTTTAATTTCTCTTCTCTCTTTTAATTAGACCTAATTTTGCTTTTACTTTGCTTGAAAGCATGATTGTTCCCCCTGCTTTTTAAAAATTCTATCTCAGTTAAAGCATAGTGGATTCTGCCAATTCCTTATTTTTACTCTATGTGTGTCCCTCTCTATTTCAAGTGTTTCTTCCTTTAATAATTTCTTGTAATATGATTTTCAAGGTTTTTTCTTGATCAGGTAGTCCAATAATTCTCAAATTGTCTCTCCTCGATCTATTTTCTAGGTCAGTTGTTATTTCAATAAGATATTTCATGTTTTCCTCTTTTTTTGGTTCCTTTGATTCTGATTTATTGTTTTTTTATTTCTCATGAAATCATTAGTTTCTAGATGGTCAGTTCTGATTTTTAAGGTATGATTTTCCTCTGTCAGTCTGTCATTTTTTGTTTCTCCTTTTCACTTGGTCCATTTCTTCTTCCATCACTTTCATTTCTCTTTTCATCATTTTCACTTCTCTTCCCCAACTTTTCTTTTCCTCTGCCTCTCTTAATTGTTTTTTGATATCTTTTTTGAGCTTTTCCAGAGTCTGTGTCCAATCCAGCAATCCTTATTTTTTCTTTTGGACTTTGTGTGTGTTTGCTTTGCTTTCATTGTCCCTTTCTGTGTCTTTACCTTGCTCTTTGTCTCCATAAAAATTCTTTAGAGTTAGGTGCTTTTTGTTGTTGTTTGCTCATTTTTCCTATCTAAGTATAGGTAGGCTCTGTTTTCTGGGAAGTTTTGGTACCCTTTTAACTTTAACTCCTTACTTGATGCTATTCTCAGCTTATTTTTTAGGTTTTTATCCATTTCAGTTCTTGGAGAATGGTGTGATAGTCTGAGGGCTGAGAGCTCTGAAATCCCCCTCCTTCTGCTGATTCAATTGATGCTTGAGATGCTGATAACTCAAAGACTTGCCTTAGGCTTGGTCTTAAGTTTTTTATCTTACTTTGATCTTGATCAGGTCAGGAACTACTTAAAGTGTAGCTTTGGGCTTAGGTGTAAGTTTTTGTTCTTACTGTGTACTTGTTCTAATCAGGCACACCCTTGATTGGTCTATCCTGGAGCTCTGCCCGGAGCTTTAGGCAAAAATATCTGGGCTCCTCCCTTAGTACTATCAGTCATTCCAAACTGTGAACTGTGCCCACATCTCAAGCCCAGACTGGGATTTCTGGCTTTGTTCTGGGCCCACAGGGATCAGCCCTGGTATGGGACTCTGGACTTCTCCATAGGTTTGAAATTTCAAGGGTTGTGAGTTGGCTTGGACCACTATTTTCCCAGGCAGAGTCTCAGGGTCTGAATGTTTGATTGGGCTTAGGTTTCAATTCTTTGACAGCAGATGTGGGGTAGGGGTATGTGACTTGCTCTTCACTCCTTGCTATAGCCTCTTGCTTTCTCTGCTCCCCTCTTACTCCCATACTCCAGATGTTCTCTGCCTACCTTTTGGGTTTTTCCCTTAAAAGTTGTTTCACTATGTGTCCTTGTTGGTTCTTTCACTCCTGTATTCATTTTGTGGTGAAATTTCAACATTGGTTGGAAAGGGTTCTCATGGTGCCTCAGAGATACTCTGGTTTACTCCACCATCTTGGTTCCACCCCTGGAAGTCCAAGTGTTTCTTCCTAACAACATATTGTTGGATTCTGGTTTTTAATCCACTTACATTTTATGGATGATTTCATCCTATTCATATTCAGAGTTTTTTTTTTTCATTCACAGATTACCAACTATGCTCTTCTTTCCATTCTATTTTCTACCATTTATGTTTCTCTCTCTTTTTATCCTTTTATTCCTCAGAAGTCTGTCTTACTTCTGAACACTATCTCCCTTAATCTACCTTCTCTTCTATTAGCTTCCTACATTCTCTTACTTCTTTCCCTTCCTGCTTGTCTGTAGGGTAAAATAGAGTTATTTACATAACCATGTGTATTATTCCCTCTTGAAGCCAAGATTCAAGCATTGACTACCCTCTTATTTCTCTTCCACTACAAAAGCTCTTTTTTCATACCTCTTCATATGTGATATTTTCCCTCATTATTCCTTTCTCTTCCCTTTTCCACCACTACATCCCTCTTTCTCATCCCTTAATTTTTTTAGATCTTACCATATTAATCAACCTGTGCCCTCTACCTATTGTATACTTCTAATTCCTATAATAATGGTAATGTTTGGGGGAGTTATGGGTATCATCTTCCCATATGGGGATGTAAGCAGTTTAAGCTTATTTAATCCTTTATGATTTCTCTTTTGTGTGCACATTTTTATACTTTTCTTGAATCTTGTATTTGAAAGTCAGATTTCCTATTTATCTCTGGTCTTTTCAATAGGAATGTTGAAAAATCCTCTTTTTCATTAAATTTTCATTTTCTCCTTTGAAGAATTATACTGTTTTGGTAGGCAAGTTATTGTTGTTGTAATCCAGCTCTTTTATTTTCTGGAATGTATTCCAAGCCTCATGTTCCTTTAATGTGAAAGCTGCTAAATCTTGTTTGATCCTGATTGTGGCTCCACAATACATGAATTATTTCTTTTTGGCTGTTAGCAATATTTTCTCATTGACCTGGGAGTTCTAGAATTTGGTTATAAGGTTTCTGGGAGTTTTCACTTAGGGGCCTCTTTTCAGAGGTAATCAATGTATTTTTTGCATTTCTTTTTTACCCTCAAGTTCTAGGATATCAGGACATTTTACTTAATAATTTCTTAAAATACAATGTCTTGACTCTTTTTTTTTATCATGGCTTTTATGTAGTCCATTAATTCTTATATTATCTCTTGATCAACTTTCCAGGTCAATTATTTTTCTAATGAGATACTTCATATTTTCTTCTATTTTTTTAATTTTTACACATTTTATTGTTTCTTAAAATGTTATGGAGTCAATACTTTCCATATGCTCAATTCTAACTTTTAAGAAATTATTTTCTACAGTGAACTTTTAGGCCTCTTCTCTAATTGTCCAATTCTGCTATTAAAAGAGCTCTGCTTTTTAATGAATATCTATGCCTTTTACCATTTGTTTAATTCTGCTTTTTAAAGTGTTATTTTCTTCATTATTTTTGTGCCTTTTTTTACCAAGTTGCTGATTCTTTTTAAAAAATATTTTTCTCATATGTGAAAACCTTACCTAGGTTTTTAGCAAAACACTTAATAAAAATAATCAGCTAATCAGTATTTATAAAGTGCCAACTATGTGCCATGCACCATACTCTCTTGTGTTATTCTTGACAAAAGACAGAGAATCTGAGTTAGAGAACAGTACAATTAGATAGACTTTGACTTGGTTGAATTGTCAAAGAAGAGACTCAAAGAGCAGCCATTAATGGTTCCATGTCACTTGGAAGGGAAGCCTCTAGTGGAACATCCCAATGACAGTGATCTTCTGGATTTAGGCCTGTGGTATTGAATAAAGTTAGCCATAACTTGACTAATATTGATCAGATTTTCAGATGACAAAGACCTGAAAGTGATAATTTACAAAAAAAAAAGATCATGACAGTTCAATATATGAGGCTAAAATCATAAGATGAAAGCTAATTGGGATATATTGAAGTCATTGAATTGATATAAAAATAAACTTCATAAATATAAGATGAGGGAGGAAGGGATAAAGAGCAGTTTCTGGAAGTGATCTGGATTTTTTGTGGCTTAAAATCTAGATTTGAGTTAATAGTATGATGTGGTGGTAACATCATATTGTTTAGTCATTGTTGGTTGTGCTTAACTTTTCATGACCATATTTTGGGTTTTCTTTGCAGAGAAACTTGAATGATTTGCCATTCTTTCCCCAGCACATTTTACAGATGAGGAAATTGAGGCAAACAGGGTTAAATGACTTTCCAGTTTCACACTGCAAATAAGTATCTGAGGACTGATTTGAATTAAAGAAGACTGGTCTTTTCTCTAGGCCCAGCATTCTATCTACTGAGCTGCCTGACTGCAATTGTGGGTTACCTTAAGAGAAGCACAGCTTTTGAGAGTGAGAACATTATAATACTTCTGTACTGTGACCTGATTACACCACATCCAGAGTAACATGTTCAGTTTTGGATGCAGCAATTTAGGATGGATGCTGAAAGCTCTATGTAGAGTGACCATAGGGAGGTAACTAACAAAGCTAAGAACCTTGAGTCCATGCTCATGTATCAAGGAATGTTTAGACTAAAAAACAGGGAGACACAATTTAGGGGAGATACAATTGCTATAAGCACTGTCACTTGCTAGAAAAATTAGTTTTGCTCTGTTGGGCCTCAGGGGCAAGAACCAAGAAAACTGAATAGAAGTTGAAAAGTAGCTCATTTAAGTCTGATGTCAGGAAAAACCCTCTACTAATTAGAGTTATCCAAAAGTGGATTGAGCTCCCTGAGGAGGTGGGCTGGAAGACTGGAAGTCTTCAAACCAAGATGGGATGATTGTTTTTTGGACATGTTATAAATAGTCTTTAGGCAGGGTTTATTACTAGAGGGCCACTGTTGTCTTTTCCCACTCTAAAATCCTATGATTCTTGATTGTGGCTCTCCTAAAAACCAGTTACATGACCTCAGGTATTTAATTCATTTAATCTCTCTGAACCTCAGATTCCTCATGTGTAAAAATAAGGCAGGATCATAGTAGCTCATCTGTATGCAGCATTTCTGGGTTTGTATATTGCTTAAATAACTAAGCCTATAAGGTAGGAGTAGAGAAAAAGTATTATTAGCCTTAATTTATAGATAAGGAAATTGAAGTTCAAAGACCTGAAATGATTTGCCCAGGGACATATATATACATAAAATGTCAGTGCCAAATATGAATTCAAATCTTCTAATTCAGATGCAGAGTATTTTGTTGTTGTTGTTTTTGTTGTTGTACTATGCTTCTGTGCTACTGTTTCATAGGATCCTATGAGGTCATAATCAGAATAATCAATCAACCAATAAGCATTTACTCAGTTTCTACTATGTGAGCTTATAAAGATAATGATGAAAGAGTCCCTGCTCACAAGAAGCTCATATTCTAGGAAAGATGTGTGTGTATATGAAAAAGGGAATGACCAGAAACAAGAAAATTTGAAGTTTGAAGAAATGCATCAGAAGAGGAGCAAATGGAATTTCACATGACCTGGGAGATGGGATGGAACTCCATCCAGACTCAAAAGCAGTTGGAGGAGAAAAACCAAAGTTCTTCTTATCTGGGAGTCTTTTGGAACTGGGTAGGAGAACTACAATTCTCGAAATCTTTTGCTTGAACAGAAGATCTCAATTCTCAACTGGAGCTAATGTTTGGGATAAAGACTCTCTTTTTCCCTTAGGGGAACCCAGAGCTTATTCCTGAAAAAGATTTCCTAGGTCAAACCCCCAAAAGCTATTTAGGAAAGAAAAGCTTAGGGACTTCCTCTTCCCTCTGTCCTTTCCTTACTCTTTCAACAAACTTAAAACCAAATAAATTAGATATCTTGATTTATGATAGAAATTGAATCAGAGTCTATGTGTTAGGAGGGGAACTTCAAATCCATCAATTAAGAAAGGAGGCTGAAAGGAAACAGACTCACTCACCCTTTAGTCTAGACTGACTGACTCCATTGGTAACAGCTCAGCTTAGAGAAAGAAGGAGAAAGTGTCACATAATATTCCATCCCCAATAGCTGAACATTAGTTCCTTCCTTTTCAAAGTCCCCTTCGCTAATACAGTATATATGTGTAGAATAAATTTCAGGTAGTTTAGAGAGGGAAGACAAGTTGCACAATAGATCTGTGATGACTACTGCAAAGGCACAGGATGAAGAGGAAGACAATGGATCTAAAAATGGACAGGAAAATGACCTTTAACCTAGTTGCTCTCTAAATGAAAGCTAATGCTAATATTGTCACATTATACATTTTAGGATCCTTTCCAGCTATAATATTCTATGATTTTGGAAGTCTCTATAGTTACTGGGCACTGTTACCAGTAGCCTTGTGAGGGGCAGGGAACAGAATAAGAAGGGAGTCCCATACATTAAAATTCAGTTGCAGAACAGATGCTGATAGGACCAATTCATGTTTGGAGGTTCAAGTGCTAAATATCTTGTACTCTGCAAGTCCAAATTTGATCTGAAAAAATATTTGGGATATTGAAATACATCATAAGTCAATAGTTTCAGTCTTTTGCCATTTTTGTTTTCATGCATTTTGTTCAAATCAATGTAAAAAACTTTCCTACCTGGAAAACTCTCCTATTTAGCTTGGCAAACCTCTTCAGCAGTGATGGTGAACCTTTTTTGAGATGGAGTGCCAGGCCCTACCCCCACCCCACTGAGTGTTGGGCATGCCCTCCTTCTCCTTTATTCCAAACAGGTCTCATTAAGGTGCTGGGTGGAAGGGTGGTGGAAGGAAGTAGGGAATGTTCTCAGTGAGTGTGGAAAGGGAGGGGAGTGACCTGAGTGCTTTGTTCCCCTCTGTCACCTGTGAGCCACCCACCTTATCCCCTGTGCAGAGGGTTGGGAGATGTAAAAAAAAAAATGTAGTCTGACACAGTTGAGAAGGGAAGGAGAGCAGCTCCGCCCAAATCCTTTTGCTTTTCTAGTAATGAACTCTGGGGGCAGGGGCAGGGAGAGCAGCCATGTGCCCACAGAGAGTGCTCTGTGTGCCATCTTTGGTACCCATGCCATAGGTCTGTTATCAATTCTCTACAACATATGGCCTTAGATAGATGTCAGAGAATATAACTTATCCATGTTCGCTAAACTAGTAAGTCCCAGAGACAAGACTTGAACCCAGATAGTCTTCCTGATTCCAAGGCTTTCTCTCTATCCACTATACTATATTTACCTCTTTGCTCTTGGAAAATCTGGAAAAACAACCCTCCTGACACAATTCTCATAGTCTATACTTGTTTAAAGTTGTCTTAATAGTGACAATTTGTTAGGGAAGTTGAATGTTATGAAAAATTCTAAGTTCTCTTTTAAAGAAAGAACTTGATCCAGCTATTGGGAGACCAGTAAGTTAGAGCTGATGTGGTACTCTCCTCACTAAGAAAGAGATCGTAATTTAGAGCTAAAGGGCACCCAAGAAACAATTTGCCCATTTTTCTAAATAAGGAAATTGAGACCCAATTAGGATAGATGATTTGCCCAAAGTAACATAGGTAATAAAGGTCTGAAGCAGAATTGAGGCCATCTCTTAACTATGGAACCAGTGTTCTGTCCATTAGGAACCATCTTCCTTCTACCCTACTCCCCCAATTCTTATATTCTATATCAGCTTCATAAATGTTAAAATTCCAGAAATGGGAACCTCATTGAGCCAAAATTAATGTTATATGCCTGTAGTTTCTGCCATTGGGAAAACTGAGGCTGGTAGATCACTCGAATTCTGGAGTTCTGAGCTGTATTAAGGCATGGTCAATCAGATGCTCCCTCTCAGGCTGGCACAAATATGGTGAGTCCTATAATTGGGAGCCACTAAGCTATCTAAGAAGTGGTGAAAAATGCAGGGCAGAAATGAAGTAAATTAAAGTTTCCTTGGGTCAGAGCTGAGAGTGGTCATTGTATATCCATCCTTGGTAAAATAGTGAGACTCAGTTTCAATAATCAAATAAATGAATAAATAATGATTAAATTGATCATTATTTTCTCTTAAAGCTATCATGCATTTTAGTGTACCTTTTTATTGTTCTGCAAATAAATTATTTTCTTATAAATATTTATAAACAACTTTATGGTCAGTGTCATCTCTACCAAGGCATTTCCAACAAGTGTGATATTTTTTATTTATTCTAGTATGTCTTGATTTCTCATAGCATGAGAATATAAAGGAGCACCATTTGCTCCACTGTCCTCTGTCAAAGTGGGCATCATGACAGTTTTGAATAGAATCTTTATGCAACTTGGTATTGACTTAATCTATCTCATTTTAGATTTTCAGGATTAGCCTTGATCAAGGTACTAATCTAATCAGTGGTGTCACCAGAGTGCGGTTGACTTACATTTCAGAGTTCTTGAAAGGTCTTCATAGGCCTGGCAAATACCATAGCCATCTTAGAGAATACAAGTATATCTTACTGGCTATAATCCCTTCACCTGACTATGACCCTTCTATCTCATGAACAATGGATTGGGATTTTAGGGAATGCTGATGATGATTTCCACAAGTTATTCCCAACATGAAATAATAAAACCTTAAAACAAATTACTTCCTGCCCAGGGATCCTACAACCCAACATTGTCAATGTATGCTGATATGAGAAAATGATATTTTAGGAAAGATAAATTTAATAACTGAGAGCTGTGTTCTCTTGGCCAAAGCAAAGTGTAAAGTTTGATGATGTTCTTGCCTAGATATCCTTTTGATCAAACCCTTCCTTCCTTGGAATTCACTGGACTTTCATGCTATGGTAAGGAGAAATTATTGATGTTCTGGTTTTATTATCTTAGCCATAAGACCTACTAAAAGCATAGTCAAGTTAATAAAGTTAAAGGAAGAGACCTCAGTGACCTGTCAACTGTAACTGTCTTTCCTCTTTTGGCACCCAAGTGAGCAATTGAGACTTAGACACATTTAGGCTATCACTTTTGGTTTCTAGGGAAGACTACTCTAAAATCCTCTCTAAAATGGTACTTTTAGGATTTTGGGGGGCTTAAAAATAACATTTCAACAATCCATTGTAAAATTTCATTTACTTTCTTTTTAAAGGGATATTGATATCTCATGTATACATAAAGTGATTTTTTAAAAAATCTTGTTTTTAGTAGAAACCCAGTGGTAGTCACCTATTTAGACCAAATCCATACTTCAGAGACCATTAGGGAGAAATCTAAATGAGACCATTTTAATCAGTGATGCTTCTTTTAGGAGCCAAGAAAAAAAGTCTTTAGGGGACTGTAGTTTCCTCATAATATACAAGTGGAAGTGTTAGAATTTTCAGGACCATTCAGGATAAAACTCAAGTAGTGTGTGAATTTTTATGGTCTGCACTGTTACCACCATGAGGTTCATAAAGATGAGAAACAGAGAAATACCCTATGTCCTACTTTGAAAATCCTGGAGATTTTCAGTTGGATTAGGAGAATCACTCAAGGCCATTCAAAAGCAATAGATAGGTCAAGATAACTTGAAAGCATTGTTAGAAAATAATGCAAATTTCATATCATGATCAGTAAATTGGCAGATTATTTATTTTGTGTAAATTTCTTCAAATCCTCCAATACTACCCCTAAAGGTATTAGGTGTCAGTTGTAGAATAATAGCAGCTAAAGTCACAGGAGAAGATAGAATTGTTGGCAAAATAAAATCTTTTTATTCATTAGACTAGAGAGCTTTAATACTTAAAGCATTCACTCATTGCTCCGCTTCACTATCCTATATGGACCCTCAGCAAGGAACACAAGCAAAATCATACATTTGTGCCTGGAACTCATCTCAAGATCCTAATTGCTACAAAGACCCTGAATATTCCTTCTCTACCCTCCAACCCCACCTGCAAGAATCATCAGACACTGATTCTGTTCACTTAAATGAAGGAAAGGAGAAGTGTAAAAGGGGAAATTGAATAGGGTAGCAGTATAGCTGGCTATATTATGTTAAAAGCAACTAAAATCTAACTGGTCATATTCCCTGAAAGAGTATATAGGGCTCAGGTTGAGGAATCTCTCTCTCTCTCTCTCTCTCTCTCTCTCTCTCTCTCTCTCTCTCTCTCTCTCACACACACACACACACACACACACACACACACACACACACACACACCAGGCTCAGATGACCTTATCACTAGCAAAATCTCTTCACCAACAAAACAAAGAGACCAGAAGATAAATTATGGGGAATATAAGAAAAGGCTGAAACACCAAAGACATAAAGAGAAAAAATTCAATAAAAGTCTAGCATACAAGCAAATACAGTCAATCCTCAATTTCTGGTGGGTAACATTTCTAGAAAATTGGAAGGAAGGAAGGAAGGAAGGAAGGAAGGAAGGAAGGAAGGAAGGAAGGAAGGAAGGAAGAAGGAAGGAAGGAAAAGAAAAGAAAAGAAAAGAAAAGAAAAAAGAAAAGAAAAGAAAAGAAAAGAAAAGAAAAGAAAAGAAAAGAAAAGAAAAGAAAAGAAAAGAAAAGAAAAGAAAAGAAGAAAAGAAAAGAGGAGGAAAAAAGAAAATACAGTTTTCTGCATGTAATTCTTTATAACAAAACACTAATTCTGATAATATGCACCTTTTCTAACATAGTAACCATGAAATAACATCTAAAAATATCTAAAATAGAGTATACAAAATAAAATTGGTAACAGGCAAAACATTTCTGACTATTAATTGAGAATTCTGTTTCTTTTTGTGCTAACATCTCAAAAACAAAACAAAACAATGATTTCAGGCAATATTCACCTTTCATAACACATGAAATCTACAGGACCATACATACTATACAGCAAAGAAAGTTTGTTTGTTTTTTTAACTATGACATTTTTACCCTGAATTTTATTTTCTACTATATCAGATGACATTGTGGGGTCATTATTCCCTTATTCTCATTAAGAGTTTACTTTTGCACTTTCTGGAGCAGATTCACATCCTTTTTTAAGATATAATGAATCATTGATTCCTTAACAGACTGATAAGACACTGTCTAGAAAACATCTGACCTGATGTTTGTCTAACACCTTTATTTTCTCACTAAGCTGTATCACTGACTTTGCCTGCTTGGACAAAGGATCCAAAAGACTTGAACTTTGGGGGCATAACTAAAACACAAAACTTAAGTTTTAAAGGCAAGAAAAATATGCAACAAATACACAGGAGTCCTTCACTGTGATAGGGTGAATAAGATCAGTGAAGTGTCTAGTTAAGATACTAGCTACTCTACAAATTGCATGAATCATGCCTCTCATTTTTTTCTCCATTGAAAATGTGCTCCATTGCTAATGCAAAAGTAAAAATGAAGTTAGTAATAAAATCAAATTAATACATGAAGTCATGAAAGTTAAATTCCTAAATGTAGAGGATTTGAATGTAAATTAACAAAAAATATAAAAATGCAAATGGAAGAAAGAATAAAATTCTATAAAAAGCAAAGCTAGCTTAGTATTAACTAGGTTTCTCTAGGTATGCCTAGTTCTAACATGGAGGTATCTTGAACGGATTTTTGAGTGTATCTGGTTTACCTAACATGGAACCTGCTTCATACCCTACAATGAGTGAGAGTGGCTTCCTTTGATGGTTTGCCTACACTTTTAGAATAGCAAGACTGACCCTTTTTCTACTACACTCAGGATGGATGCCACAACCTGAACTAGTTAGAGAGAAGAACTTATCTTCCCCTGCTCACATTATTTCACTCTGGCTTTGAGAAATGGGCTTGGGATATTTGTTTCTGTTTTCTTTTGTTTATTGTCCTCAGTTTCAGGAACCAGAGATGATCCACACAGGATCAGGAGTTGAAGTCTTGTTGACCTTGCAGTCAAAATTGCAGACAGGGTGGTACAGACAAGCTCTAAGAAATGAGGATGCCTGGAACTCAAGCCCAAGGTGAGTTGGGAACTTAGAACTGGGCTGTGCTCTAAAGGAATGGAGCTAAACTATGAATGTAATCCCCTTCACCTCTGCAAAGACTGAAGCTGAAGGGAAGAGGGGAGGAATTTTGCTTCTAATATATTTAGGAGGGAGTGTGTTTATGTATTTATTCATATATGTTTATATATTCATATATATTTATATATTTTTTCAAGCCATGCAGTGGTAAAATTGAACTATCATCAACTTTGATGATGAAACACAAATTCTGAAAGCAAAAGTAGAAAGGCCTACAAATATGAATGAAAGAAAATTTAAAAAAACACGATTATGCTATAGACACAGATGGGAATAAGATGGAATAGGCTAAAAAGCAAAGAAGCTCAAGCTACAAATGAAAATTATTATCTACAAATAGGCTAACCATCAACCAAGAAAAGGTGGGCAGGTCAGAAGAAGAACAGCATTTGAATCATTGCCCTATGGGGGAAAGTAGATTCAGGCAAGCAGAGTACAGTATTTGACTTAAAAACACCTAAACTTCATATGTGCAAGAAAGACAAATAATTTCAAGAAAAGAATATTTGATGAAAGAAATTACCTCAATTTTAGAGATTATTGTTTTTAAAAAGGAAAGAATGACTAAACTATAGGGTAAAAGAACAAAGGGAGTCCATTAAAGAATAAAAATGGATTTAAGTGGGGCTTGAATTTGAAGAAGAGGAATGGAAAAAGAACTGAACTCACTTGTTTTTCCACAGTAAAATCAGTGTCTTTTGTAGAAAGGAGATATTAAGAGGAATATTACATAAATAGAGAGGAAGTAAGGTTGTAGATCAAGGGAGAGAATCAAATGGGTGATACACCCTTCCTGTGTCCACAGGTGAATAGTTAAGGAATCATGATTGCTCTGGTTTCTTGGCACGAGAGGGAAGAAAGAACTGAAACCAAGGCACAGAAAGAGGTATGAGAAGGAGAAGAGAATTTTAATCTAGTAGGGGAGAAGGAGTTCAACTGAAAAGCATGCTCATGGCAAAGGGCACGTGTGTCTGTGGTGGGAGACAGGGACCTGGCAATGATGATGTAAGCCTGGGATGGTTTTGTGTGTTGCAGTGAGAGGTCTACTTCTCTGAGAAATCATGAGCCACCATGAACAGCATCTCACCCTAGGGAAAAGTGTGCAATCCTAGAGCAGCTGGCAACCAGAACAGTGAGTGAACCAGAGATGAGTTGACATGGGCCTTGAGAAGAAGACCAAGAAGGGTTACAGTTGAGTTACGTGTTTTGGGATTCTAGGGAATTCCCACCACCAATGTTTCTTCCACATTACATTGCTTCCTTCACTAATTTGCATTTCTAAGAACGAGGTTCATTAGAAATAAAAAATAGAGAAGGAGGAAGCCTAGGGCAAATTCTGCAAAAGCAATAAGCAGGAACTACTTAGAAAAAGGAGATCAATGGACTTTTATTTAAAAATGGCTGTCTGAAAGGCCACAGAGGAACTAAACTCTTCTACATGCACGCCAGCAAAACTCTAAAAATAGCACCAGACTGAAAAATGATCAAGAAATTCAATGTGAAACTATAGTAAAGTAGGTGTGGGGGTAGGGGGAGAGGTGAACTCAGAGACCTCTAAGATCCCTTCTTGCTGTAAGTCTGTGATTCTACAATTCTTTTTTAGTATTGGCCTAGAGCTACACCTGCTTACACAGGCATACCCTGCATGTCTCCTCAGATCTCCGGGGTGGTATTGAGGAGGATGGGGGTGCTGTTCTAATGATATAACTTAAGAGACTCTATGCAGGAATGAAGAAAAAAGATAGTCAGAAACCTGCAGGGCCTCTCCACCAGAGAAACTAGCATGAACTCAAGTAAAGAGACCAAGCAGTGCTAAAACCAGAGATGTTCCAGACATAGTTGAAGTCTGTAGTTCTTTGTACTGGGGGACAAGTAGCTCATGTCAATGGATAGTGAAACCCCAGGGACCTCAGAAAATTGGAGCATTCTTACCACTTTGACCATAGACACAAGAAGTGCTCAAATGAGATATTCCATCTTGCTTTGAGGATCAAGATATTCTATATTGGGAGTCAAGTGGCTCAAATTCTTGGCTAGGGATGACCTAGTGTGGGGTTGAAATCCACAGTGCTCTGACTGAGGACCTTGTACTAGGAGCTGGTAAACTCCCTGATGGGAGTTTACTAAAGGGGACAAGAGTCTACAGCTATTCAAACTGAAGTGCTTCTGAGCAAATGTTTCAAACACGTGGCCCACTGGCCTTTTGGAGCCCTACAACAATTCATATGAAAATATAATTGGAAAATATTTAGCAAAACAAATAAAAATGCAATTTGTTGTTGTTATCCAGTCATTTCTGACTCTTTGTGAACTCATTTTGGGTTTTGGGGCAAAGATACTGGAGTGATTTGCCATTTTCTTCCCTAATTCATTTGACAGATGAAGGAAGAGGTCATCAGAATTAAGTGACTTGTCCAGGGTCTCCTAGCTAGTAAGTGACTAAGGCCAGATTTGAACTCAGGAAGATGAATCTTGCTAACTCCAAGCCTGGCACTTTCTCCATTGTACCATCTAGTTGCCAAAGTCAATATGTCACAGCAAGAATCATTATGTACAGTTTAGTGACCTCCCCTTTTTAAGCTTGATGGCACTGCACCAAGGTGGAGTTAAAAATTACAGTAATTTTACCCAGGAAGCTTGAAATATGCAAACTCCCTGACTATAGACATATCAGGGGAGGAAAATTCAGTATCAGGGGTCCAGGTATTCCAGGGCAAGTGCAAACAGGACTTTTGGAAGTATATGGGATCTGGCCCTGGCAAAAAAGTCTCAAATCAGAAACTCAATTTGGAGACATGAAAATCAAGAGAAAACATCTAACACTATGAAGAAATATTATGGATCAAGAGACCCTCAACAAATGCATGCAGAAGAGACTAACCCCACATCAAATAGAAATGATACTAAAGAGTTCACCATGAAGACTTACTTTGACCTTTTGCATAGAACTGTATCTATATCATTTTAAACTTTTATATTACAAGATTCTGCTATAAGTGAAGCCCACTCTCTCTCTGGGTATGGTGGGAAAGACTAGCATAGCATAGCACTACCACAACACTGTTTTTAGAAAAATCAGTTTATGGCCACAGATGGCATTGGTTGCCTTGTAACTATTTGTTATTGTGGCATTTTTATTGGAAAATCACAACAATCTTCCCTATAGTACCATATCACTATATGATACAGGGAAGAGTACTAATTTGAAGTTAAAGGTCCCACTTCGAATCCTGCTTCTGTCATTTACGCTTTGTAGAACTTCTAACAATGACTCACTAGTCCTCAGTTTCTTCATCTATAAAATGAGGGGGTTTGACTCAATGATCTCTAAAGACCCTTCTGCCTCTTAAGCTATTATGATCTCATAAACCTATGTCATAATCTGCTGGTTTAAAGTATCTATTGGCCACATATTTAATGGGGGAAAAGCAGAATTTGTAATAGTCCTAGGTCATTCTGAAAGAGTTATTTCTTCCTGAAATAGTACAAGTAGATAAGAAGAAATGCCTTGTGTTTCTAATTCTTTGCTTATCCCACAGATTTCCAAAATAGAAATCAAGATCTAAATTTCTCTCTCTGTGAAGCTCAGAGAGATGCAAAAGTGGCAGGTATTAAATGTTAACCTACTTAATTGAGTGTGAATGTCCTCCACTCAAAGGAACAACATACCCAATTCAGAATGCATTGCCTTATACCTTTACTTGTCACCAGTCTCAAGTACTGAAGTTCCCCAGTTGATAAGAGGAATTCATTATTGCCTAAAAGTTAGGCATGTTTGAGAAGGTATCCATAGAGTTTATACTTTCTATTGCTTAATATTCTAAATTTAGCCCAGGTCTCCAGGCTGCCAATAAGACTCTGCCTACTTCTGAATTCTAGGTTCCAGTGACAATTTTCTGAGGAACAAGACAATTAACAAGCTGCATACTAAAGTCCCAATATGATGCCTTGTTGAAGCATAACAGTGAGCCTGGGTTCTCAAAAGCTATACCAGTAGAGCATAATCTTGGTCTTACCAACCTGAAAATGGTTTGAGTAGTCTGAGAAATGGGCTTCATATCACCAAGGCCATTATTTTCTAGGATGACAAAGTTGGGAGAGGCTCATCCTCAAACCATCACCCACTCATCAGAAGGTCAACAACCAGATGATTTTTTTTTCAGCCATCGACATTCATGGAGAGCATGACTCTTGTCTTTAGATATCTGAAGGGCTCTTATGTAAAAGAGGGATTAGATGTGTTTTGCTTGGCCCAAGGAGGCAGAACTGGGATCAATGGGCAGAGGTCACAAAAAGGTAAATTTAGGTCTGATAATAGTTTGAACCATCTAAAAGTTGAATGGGTTGACATTGGAGGTAGCATATTTCTTATCACTTGAGTTCTTCAGACAAAAATTAGAAGTCTACCTTTTAAAGATGTTATATAGAGGATTTATGTTGAAGGCTAGGTAGAACCCCATAGACTCTGAGAGTTTGTGATTCTCAAAGGTGCAGAAAGTTTCTGTCTTGTAGGACAGAGCTTCCTCACCTATACAACATCAACCCTGGGCAGGTGATAAAGAAATTTAAAAGTATGATGCTTGCCTTGAAAGCGCTTACACCAGTTACTGAGGCAGGGCACACAGACACAGGTAAGAAGTACTAATATCTCAAGATAGTGTATGTGGAATTCACTTAGTCAGCAGTTTGTCAACAAGCCTTTACTTAGAATTTAGCTGAGAATACAAATAAATGCAGAAATAAAGATAGTTCCTGTCCTTGCCATTGAGAAGCTTTTATTTCTATTAGGAGAAGATCACATATCAAGGGGGAGCTGAAAAGAGTTCAGGGGGTCAAAGGAGAGATATGCTTCTTAGGAGGAGGAAGTGATAGAGAAAGTCCAGTAAAAATGAGTGTAGCCATGAAGAAAAATGAAGACAATCTTTGGCATAGGCTGCTTGTTTAAATTGGAGGTCACTGGAAGAACCAGCCAATCAGTGGGTGAGGAGTTAGGGTCAAGGGTACTTTTATGGTAAAGATTCTAGGATGGAGTGAGCTTTTAAGGTAAAGAGGTTGATGTGGCCTGATGAAGTCCTTTGGAGATTAACCAATCCTAAATCCTGATGAGCAATAAAAAGTGAGAGTGGGTAGAGACATCCCAGGAGAAGTTGGTAATTCATGAAAAACAGGATTTAAATATATAAAGAAGAGGCAGAAGGAAAGTGGGAGAAGATAAGAATCAGGAAAGTATTCTCAAATTGTCTTGAACTATCTCACCTAGATCTACTCCCCTTAAAAAATGACACTGATTCCCAATGTATCCTTTCATCCTCCCTTTTTATTAAATTTTATTCCCTCTGTTCCCTGCACCTTGGTTCAAATCTGGCCTCAAATACTTCCTATTTGTGTGTCTCTGGGCAAGTAGCTTAACCCCAATTACCTAGCCCTTACTGTTCTTCTGCCTTGGAACTAATGCTTATTTTGATTTTTGATTCTAAAATGGAAGGTAAGGGATTCTGTTTTATACACACACACACACACACACACACACACACACACACACACACACACACACACACACACATATAATTAAGTACTTACTAAGTGCCTAGCACTATGTTTCCAACTGGGAATACAAATGTATAAGTGAAAATAGTCTCTTTCCCTTAGGGAGCTCAGGTACAAAGGGGAACCCAACATAGAAAGGGGAAGAACAAAAAACGAATATTATGTTATTTGGTAAAAAAGTTACTTGGGGGAAGGATGAATAGAGGTGAGAGGAAAAAATCCAGACACCCATTCTGGGAACAATTAAGAGTTGTTTTGACTATGATTTGATTATGTGAAAGAGGTTAAGTTTAAGAATGGAGGAAATTGGTGGAGGATATGGCATGTCTAGTGAGTGAAATGGGACTAGAACTGCATCTAGATGTGGTAAGTAACTAAAGCACCACCAATCAGCATCAGCAATTTCTTATCCAGGAGAGATCCAGACATGAAAGGGTTACCATCTCTCCTGGAACCACCAAATTAGAAATTTTCCTCCCTTCTTCAAATCTTGAATACTATTTTGGGTAGCACTTTTAGCAAGATCTATTTACATTACATTGTGTGTGCATGTGAGTGTGTGTATTAATGTGCAACCTCTACATTTCTGCATTCTAAATTATTATAAACTCCATGAGGACAAGAGATTTTTTTTATCTTATTTTCCTTCAAATGAACACCATTGCTTTATCAGTCTTCTTGCCCTTTTCTTCCTTAATTACCTTCTTCCTTTTTTCTTCTTTGTCGTACTCCTTTCTTCTTTTTATCCCCCTCTAAAAAGCAATAGTGCTTTTTAAAAAAAATTTTTTATTTGGTCATTTCCAAACACTATTCATTGGAAACAAAGATCATTTTCTTTTCTTCCCTCCCCCCCTCCCACCACCTCTCCCATAGCCCACGCGCGATTCCATTGGGTATCACATGTGTTCTTGATTCAAACCCATTTCCATGTTGTTGGTATTTGCATTAGAGTGCTCATTTAGAGTCTCTCCTCAGTCATATCCCCTCAACCCCTGTTGTCAAGCAGTTGCTTTTCATCGGTGTTTTTACTCCCACAGTTTATCCTCTGCTTGTGGATAGTGTTTTTTAGATCCCTGCAGATTGTTCAGGGACATTACATTGACACCAATGGAGAAGTCCATTACCTTCGATTGTACCACAGTGTATCAGTCTCTGTGTACAATGTTTTTCTGGTTCTGCTCCTCTCGCTCTGCATCACTTCCTGGAGGTTGTTCCAGACTCCATGGAATTCCTCCACTTTATTATTCCTTTTAGCACAATAGTATTCCATCACCAACATATACCACAATTTGTTCAGCCATTCCCCAATTAAAGGGCATCCCCTCATTTTCCAACTTTTTGCCACCACAAAGAGCGCAGCTATGAATATTCTTGTACAAGTCTTTTCCCTTATTATCTCTTTGGGGTACAAGCCCAGCAGTGTTATGGCTGGATCAAAGGCAGACAGTATTTTATTGCCCTTTGGGCATAGTTCCAAATTGCCCTCCAGAATGGTTGGATCAATTCACAACTCCACCAGCAATGAATTAGTGTCCCCACTTTGCCACATCCCCTCCAGCATTCATTACTTTCCATAGCTGTCATGTTAGCCAATCTGCTTGGTGTGAGGTGATACCTCAGAGTTGTTTTGATTTGCATCTCTCTGATTATAAGAGATTTAGAACACTTCTTCATGTGCTTATTAATAGTTTTGATTTCTTTGGCTGAGAACTGCCTATTCATGTCCCTTGCCCATTTATCAATTGGAGAATGGCTTGATTTTTTGTACAAGTGATTTAGCTCTTTGTAAATTTGAGTAATTAAACCTTTGTCAGAGGTTTTTATGAAGATTGTTTCCCAATTTGTTGCTACCCTTCTGATTTTAGTTACATTGGTTTTGTTTGTACAAAACCTTTTTAATTTGATGTAGTCAAAATTATTTATTTTATATTTTGTGACTCTTTCAAAGTCTTGCTTGGTTTTAAAATCTTTCCCTTCCCAAAGGTCTGACATGTATACTATTCTGTGCTCATCTAATTTACTTATAGTTTCCTTCTTTATGTTCAAGTCATTCACCCATTCTGAATTTATCTTGGTGTAGGGTGTAAGGTGTTGATCCAAACCTAATCTCTCCCACACTGTCTTCCAATTTTCCCAGCAGTTTTTATCAAATAATGGATTTTTGTCCCAAAAGCTGGGGTCTTTGGGTTTGTCATAAACTGTCTTGCTGAGATCATTTACGCCAAGTCTATTCCACTGATCCTCCTTTCTGTCTCTTAGCTAGTACCAAATTGTTTTGATAACCACTGCTTTATAGTATAGTTTGAGATCTGGGAATGCAAGTCCTCCTTCCTTTGCATTTTTTCATGATTTCCCTGAATATCCTTGATCTTTTGTTCTTCCAAATGAACTTAGTAATGGTTTTTTCTAATTCAGTAAAGAAGTTTTTTGGTAGTTCAATGGGTATGGCACTAAATAGATAAATAAGTTTGGGTAGGATTGTCATTTTTATTATGTTAGCTCGTCCTACCCATGAGCAATCAATGTTTTTCCAATTGTTTAGATCTAGTTTTAGCTGTGTGGAAAGTGTTTTGTAGTAGTGTTCATATAGTTCCTGTGTTTGTCTCGGCAGATAGATTCCTAAGTATTTTATATTGTCTAGGGTGATTTTAAATGGAATTTCTCTCTCTATTCCTGCTGCTGAGATGTGTTGGAAATATATAGAAATGCTGATGACTTATGAGGGTTTATTTTGTATCCTGCAACTTTGCTAAAGTTGTTGATTATTTCGAGTAACTTTTTGGTTGATTCTCTAGGATTCCTTAAGTAAACCATCATATCGTCTTCAAAGAGTGATAGCTTGGTCTCCTCATTGCCAATTTTAATACCTTCAATTTCTTTTTCTTCTCTAATTGATACTGCTAGTGTTGCTAGTACAATGTTAAATAATAGAGGTGATAATGAGCATCCTTGTTTGACTCCTGATATTATTTGGAAGGCTTTTAGTTTATCCCCATTGCAGATGATGTTTTCTGATGGTTTTAGATATATACTGTTTATTATTTTTAGGAAAGGCCCTTCTATTCCTATACTTTCTAGTGTTTTCAATAGGAATGGGTGTTGTATTTTATCAAAGGCTTTTTCTGCATCTATTGAGATAATCATGTGATTTTTGTCAGTTTGCTTGTTAATATGGTCAATTATGTGGATGGTTTTCCCAATATTGAACCATCCTTGCATTCCTGGTATGAATCCTGCCTGGTCATAGTGGATGACCCTTGTGATGACTTGCTGGAGTCTTTTTGTTAGTATCCTATTTAAGAATTTTGCATCTATATTCATTAGGGAGATTGCTCTATAGTTTTCTTTCTCTGTTTTTGACCTGTCTGGCTTTGGGATCAGTACCATGTTTGTGTCGTAGAATGAATTTGGTAGAACTCCTTCTTGTCCTATTCTGTCAAATAGTTTGTTTAATATTGGGATTAGTTGTTCTTTGAATGTTTGATAGAATTCATTTGTGAATCCATCTGGACCTGGGGATTTTTTCTTAGGGAGTTCTTTGATGGCTTGTTCAATTTCTTTTTCTGAAATGGGGTTGTTAAGGTAATTTATTTCTTCCTCTTTTAGTCTAGGCAATTTATATTTTTGTAAGTATTCATCCATATCACCTAGATTGCCATATTTGTTGCCATATAATTGGGCATAGTAGTTTTTAATGATTGCCTTAATTTCCTCTTCATTAGAGGTGAGGTCTCCTTTTTCATCTTGGATACTGTCAATTTGGTTTATTTCTTTCCTTTTTTTAATTAGACTGACTAGTACTTTGTCTATTTTATTTGGTTTTTTCAAAGTACCAGCTTCTAGTCTTATTTATTAAAACAATAGTTCTTTGACTTTCAATTTTATTAATTTCTCCTTTGAGTTTTAGGATCTCTAATTTAGTCTTCATCTGAGCATTTTTAATTTGTTCACTTTCTAATTTTTTAATTTGCATGTCCAATTCATTGATCTCTGCCCTTCTTAATTTGTTAATATATGAACTCAAGGATATAAATTTCCCCCTGAGTACTGCTTTGGCTGCATCCCATAGGTTTTGAAAGGATGTCTCATCATTGTAATTTTCTTCAATAAAGTTATTAATTGTTTCTATGATTTGTTCTTTAACTGGTTTTGGAGAATCGTATTGTTTAATTTCCAATTAATTTTTGATTTACCTCTCCATGTTCCCTTACTAATTATTATTTTCATTGCATTGTGATGTGAGAAAGTTGAATTTATTATTTCTGCTCTTTTGCACTTGTTTGCAATGTTTTTATGCCCTAATACATGGTCAATTTTTGTGAATGTACCATGTGCTGCAGAAAAGAAGGTATATTCCTTTTTGTCCCTATTTATTTTTCTCCACATGTCTACTAACTCTAATTTTCCAAAAATTTCATTCACTTCTCTTACTTCTTTTCTTATTTATTTTTTGGTTTGATTTATGTAGTTTGGATAGAGGAAGGTTCAGATCTCCCACTAGTATAGTTTTTCTATCTATTTCGTCCTTGGGTTCCTCTAGTTTCTCCTTTAGAAATTTGTATGCTATGCCATTTGGTGCATACATGTTGAGTACAGAGATTTCCCCACTGTCTATATTGCCTTTTATCAGGATGTAATTACCTTCCCTATCTCTTTTAACTAGATTTATTTTTACTTTGGCTTTGTTAGATATCATGATTGGGATTCCTGCCTTCTTTTTGTCAGTTGATGCCCAATAGATTTGGCTCCACCCTCTTACTTTCACTCTATGTGTGTCTACCTTTCTCATATGTGTTTCTTGTAGACAGCATATGGTAGGGTTTTGGACTCTAATCCACTCTGCTATTTGCTTGCGTTTTATGGGTGAGTTCATTCCATTCACATTCAGAGTTATGATTACTAGCTGTGTATTTCCCAGCATTTTGATTTCTGCTCCTTTTCCTGCCTTTTCTTCTTTCGCTATTTCCTTCTACACCAATGTTTGCTTTTGAACAGTCCCCCTTGTTCCCACCCTTATTTTACTTCCCTTTCTACTCCCCTCCCTATTTATCCCCCCCTTATTTTCCCTATAATCTTTCTAAAATTAACCCCCCACTCCCTCCCTCTCTTGTACTGCTTCCCTCCCCACCAGACCGTTTGTTACCCTTCTACTCTCCTATAGGGTGCAAATCTATTTTCTGCCCCCAATGGATTGGATTGTTTTTCCCTCTGAGTCACTTTCAAATCACGTAAAAGTTGAGTATTTCCTGTCTCTGACCTCTTTACCCTTCCAGTGTATTGATGTTCTCCCCCCTCCCACCATGAGCTTCTTTATGACATATACATTTACCCCCATTTGTTTCTTTTCCCATTTCTTTTAATATTAACCTATTTTTAAGCTCTAGTTATATATATATGCATACTTATGCGTATATATTTTTGCATGCATATATCTATATACCTATTTATGTCTTGTCCTTTCATCCCATACAGTTTGTTGCTATTCCCTCTAAGTATACTTCTTTTTGCTGCCCAGGTAATAACAACAGTTTTTAAGAGTTACCAATGACCTCTTTTCTTATAGGGATACATATCATTTTAACTTATTGAGTCTCTTAAAAATTTTTTTTGTTTTTCTTTTTTCCCCTCTTTTTTAATTACCTTTTGATGATTCTCTTGAGTTCTGTGCTTGGACATCAAATTTTCTGTTCAGGTCTGGTCTTTTCTTTACAAATTCTTGGAATTCTCCTATTTTGTTGAATGACCATACTTTCCCCTGTAAGAATATAGTCAGTTTTGGTGGGTAGTTGATTCTTAATTGTAGACCTAGTTCCCTTGCTTTCCGGAATATCGTATTCCATGCCTTTCTTTTTTTCAGTGCGGATGCAGCCAGATCCTGAGTTATCCTCACTATGGTTCCTTGGTATCTGAATGACTTCTTCTTGGCAGCTTGTAATCTTTTCTTTGGTCTGATAGTTCTTGAATTTGGCTATAACATTCCATTGTCAGTTGGGGATTAAGTACAGGAGGTGATCTGTGGATTCTATCAATCTCCACTTTTCCCTCTTGTTCAAGGATTTTGGGGCAGTTTTCTTTAATAATATCCTGTAATATAATGTCCAGGCTTTTTCTTTTGTTATGGTCTTCTGGTAGGCCAATAATTCTTAAATTGTCTCTCCTTGAACGATTTTCTAAATCCTCTGTTTTGTGAATGAGATGCTTCATATTTTCCTCAATTTTTTCATTCTTTTGGTTTTGTTTTATAGAGTCTTGCTGCCTTGTGAGGTCGCTCGATTCTAATTGTTGTATTCTGGTTCTTAAAGACTGGATTTCATCCTTAGTTTTTTGGTCATCTTTTTCCTTTTGGTCGAATTTTCTTTGGAGGTCATCTTTTATCTTCTTCACCTCATCTTTCATCTGCTTTGCCTCATCTTTCATCTGCTTTGCCTCATTTTCCAGCTGGTTGATTTTGGCTTTCAAGACACTATTTTCTGTTTCTAGATGACTTATCTTAGTTTTTAAGTTCTTTTCCCAATTGTCTTCAGCCTCTCTTAATTGTGTTTTGAATTGCATTTTGAGTTCTTCCAAAGCCTGTATCCAATTCCCTGGGATTTCTGATTTTTCCTTTGCTGATCCCTCCCCCTCTGTTTCATTCGCTCTTTGCTCATTACCTGTGCAGAAGCTGTCTATTGTAATTTCTTTCTTCTTTTTCTGTTGTTTGCTCGAGTTTATCCCTTCTTTGCTCCCCTTATTTGGCTGTGCTCTTGCTCCTCTCATTTTGTTTTGGTTTTGGGGCTGTCAGTCTCCCCTCTTGGAGCTTTGTCAGATCTCTTGGTACAGTCTCTAGGGGAGGAATGTTAGCTTCCCTGTCCTCCAGAGGCTTTTTATTGGATTGAGTTCAAGTGGGTTGGGCTGTATGTGGTATGAAGCTCTGAGGCTCTGAAGACTCCTGGAAGGCTGGGCCACCCAGGCTCTCTCCAGTCCTCTCCAGCTGCTTCTCCGCTGTCCGCAAGTGCCTTTGCCTGCCTCCCTAAACTCTGAGGAGTTCTGATTGAATTAGGTTCAAATGGATTGATCTGGTTGTGCCCCGAGGCAAAGGTGAGGCTGGAGTCCCATGGAGGGACCCAGCCATGGCCTGTCTCTCCCTGGCTTCCTCCCCGGTGTCCAAGCTGGATGCTCTGAGCCCGGCGCCCCGCTGCTCACAAGGTAGACCCTCCAAACCAGCACCTTTGCCTGCTCAGAGGTTCCCGGGGCTGCCACGGGCTCAGCCTTCTGGGTTGTGGTGGAGGGGTCCTGGGACCTTCGCTCTGCCTTCCCCTTAGACCTGAGTATTCTCAGATTCCGGCTTTTGGGGGGCATACCTTTTGATTTGAGTCCAGAAGGAGGGTTCCCCGCTTCTGTCCTGTTGTTCAGCTTGGATTTCGGTGCCCTAGGAGCATTCAGTCTGTATCGGTAAGGAAGGGTCTTCCACGAGGTCTGAACTTTTGCTGCTTGCTAAGCCCCCATCTTGACTCCGCCCCCAAAGCAATAGTGCTTTTGACAAAGTAGGTACTTAAATGATTATTGAATTGGATGAAGTAAAATTTTAGGTATTGTGGCAGATACATGAGGGACTGGGGAGATAATTTTGGGTTTGGAGTCATTTTCATATGACATCATATAATGACTACCCTTCTCTCAGTATATCTGTTTCTAAACCTATAAAGAGGGACTAATAGAAACTAAAAATAAAATGAAAACAATGTTTTCATGGTCAAGTTTGAAGCAGACAGCGTTAGCATTTCTGGGGGAAATGTTTTTAACAGGATCTCCCCACCTGGGATTTTTTGGGCTGCTGTGTCCTTTCCCAGCAGGAAACTGGCTCATGCCACAAAGTCAGATCCTGAACCTTGAGGTTGCTCTTGCTATGGGCTTCTCTCTGTGCCCCTGGCAGGATGCCCAAACTGAGCAAATGGTTAATTGAATCCTTCACTTCTCAGACAGAGCAGAGGATGGTGTTGCCCTTTGGTCATTTCTGTCCCCTGAGCTGGCCCAGCAGGGAAGGCTGTGTCTGGAATTCCTGTGGTGTGGAAAGGTTTATGTTGGAGACTATACTGAGGCTCTGCTGTGAGCAGTCAGGGCCAAATCAAACAAAAGGCAGAAGTGATTCTAATGATTTGATGCATTAAGTGTGGCAGTGATTCCAGAACAAATATGAAAGAGGCAAAGATTTTCTTCCCTCCTTCCTTGGTCAAAACATTCAGTTTGCTTTGACATGAAGTGTTCCCTAAAATACTTGTAATTCTACTACATTAAGGAATCAGAGAAAGGAGAAGAAAGGGTAGAAAGAAGAGAAGGGAAAAAAGAAAGGTGGAGAAGAAGGAATAGACAGAAAATTCAGAAATACAGAGAAAAGGGGGAGGAAAATGAAGGAAGTGAGGAGGAAGAAAAAGAAAAGGAGGATGAAAAAGTAGAAAGAAGAAAGATGGCTAGAGAAGAGACAAAAAAGGAAGTGAGAAAGAAAAGAAGAAAAGGAAAAAGAAATAAGGAGTAGAAAGAAAAGTTAGAGAAACAGGAGAAACAAAAGGATAAGAAAGAGGAAAAGAAGGTGGAAACAGAATGGAGGAAAGAGAAAGGAATAAAAAGATAAAGGAGAAAGGTAAGGAGAAGAAGGGGGAGAAAGAGAAGATAAGAAGCGGTAGGAAGAGAATATGGAATAAAGATGAAGAAACAAGAAAAAGGGAAAGAAAAAGGAAAAAAGAAAGAGGGGAGGGAGGGCAGATGGGTCAGGAGAAAAATGTGAAGATGAAAAAGAGAAAGAAATAAGGCCAGTAAATTCAAATAAGAAGGAAAAAGAGGAAAAGGAAGGGAAAAGAGGGGTAGAAGGAAGAAAGAAGGGAATTAAGGAAGAAAAGGGCAGGAGGACTAACAAAGAAGCAATAGTGAGAAAGATGACTAAGGGGAAGGCTTAAGGAAGGAACAGTAAATTAAAAAAATGAAAGAAAAAAGGAGAAAGAAAGGAAAAGAAAAATAGCAGATCCATTGGGCTACTGATTAATGCAGATTATAATTGTCTCAATAAATCTGGGGTATTAGAGATGGGGGCGAGATGGGACTGATTCTTCTGACTGTATAAGACCAACACTTGAACATAGCAGATTTCAGCCTTTATGGTACAAGGACAGGAGACAAACATAATTAATGTCTGAATTCCAAAAATGGAAGATAAATAAGAGCTCTAGATGAAGGGTGAGGGCTCTTCTTATACCCACTTACAAGACTTTCAAAAAGAGGCAAAATTCTGCAGATGTTTAGTCTACTGATTTTTATAACAAAACTTTATCTTCAATTTACCCCCTCCTCAAAGGACTTTTCTTTCATTTTTATTGCTTTTATATCATCTCTAGTAGAGAGGAATGATTTCAGCAGACAAAATGGTCCTTTTGTCAGAGCTCCCGAAGATTTTGTTGATGTGTCATGTTTCTCCAGGTCAGTAAAACCCTGCTGTCATTGGTCAGGTCAACTCAAGTCAGTTGCCCCATTAGCTGTCTGACTACAAAATGGAAAAATGAATTAATGAGACTCTGCTTCCTCATTACTTATTGACTTACCTCATCAGGACAGAAAAGGATTCACTGGTAAAAACAGATAGAATCAGTGTTTAGGAGTGAGGGGGACACATAATAAAGATCAACTCATACAGAAAAAATATATCAGAAGAATTGGGTAACCTCTCCTGAATACAAAGAATAAAAAGAAAGAAGCACTAGGAGAACTTATGGGATCATTAAAATAAACTAACATAAATAAGCTGTAGCCATAGTCCCATTACACTCTGAATTAGGCACAGAATATCTGGAATGTTACTTAGAGTTCTGCGTACTGCACTTTAGGAGGAAATTAATAAGCTAAGAACTGTACAAGGTAGACAAACAAGAAAGCTGAAAAGCATCACATTCTTACTGGATGAGACAATTTTTCAAAGGAATTGAGGACATAAGAATTATAGCAGATAAAAGCAACAACTAGAATGGGGTTTTGCTCCATGACACCAAACTTTAGAAGGTGACAATAGCACTTGCAATTTTTCAACTAATAGAAACAATTAACTGACTGGCATTAAATGATAGTTAGATCATTTATTAAAATAAGAAACTTCTAGATAGCCTATCTCTTCAAGTGTATCCCAGGTGAACTACACCTTGGCACTTTTCTTTCTTGTACCTTTACCTCACATGGCCTACTAAGTAGCATCTTCAAGGTATCCTTTGGTCCTTCCAAACAATGAGACCTTGTATCTTCAGTTTTAAGGCCCTCTTCCTCCCCTTCCCACCTGAATTTGTTCTTTAAAATTGATTATTTGGGCATGATTTTGTAATATTTGCCTGAGGGCACCAGAATTGTTAGTTAGACCCTTTTGGTGAGACATAACAGCTATCTACATACATATAAAGGAGTCTTATTCAACAGAATTTATACTGATTTCTTCTACATAGTTGAAATTGAAAATTCAATAGTAAATGTTATTAAGTTCTTCCTATTTTTAAGGTGCCATGCTTGACACTAGTAGTGCGAAACTAAAAAATGACCCATTTCCTGAAAAGAAATGGCATATTCTCTTTTTTTTTAAATATATTTTATTTGATCATTTCCAAGCATTATTCGTTAAAGACATAAATCATTTTCTTTTCCTCCCCCCCACCCCCCATAGCCAACGCGTAAGTCCACTGGGCATTAGATGTCTTCTTGATTTGAACCCATTGCTTTGTTGATAGTATTTGCATTAGAGTGTTCATTTAGAGTCTCTTCTCTGTCATGTCCCCTCAACCTCTGGATTCAGGCAGTTGCTTTTTCTCGGTGTTTCCACTCCCATAGTTTATCCTTTGCTTATGAATGGTGTTTTTTTCTCCTGGATCCCTGCAAGTTGTTCAGGGACATTACACCGCCACTAATGGAGAAGTCCATTACGTTCGATTATACCACAGTGTATTAGTCTCTGTGTAAAATGTTCTCCTGGTTCTGCTCCTCTCGCTCTGCATCACCTCCTGGAGGTTGTTCCAGTCTCCATGGAACTCCTCCACTTTATTATTCCTTTTAGCACAATAGTATTCCATCACCAACATATACCACAGTTTGTTCAGCCATTCCCCAATTGATGGGCATCCCCTCGTTTTCCAGTTTTGGGCCACCACAAAGAGCGCAGCTATGAATATTTTTGTACAAATCTTTGTGTCCATTATCTCTTTGGGGTACAGACCCAGCAGTGCTCTGGCTGGGTCAAAGGGTAGATATTCTTTTGTCGCCCTTTGGGCATAGTTCCAAATTGCCCTCCAGAATGGTTGGATCAGTTCACAACTCCACCAGCAATGAATTAATGTCCCTACTTTGCCACATCCCCTCCAGCATTCATTACTTTCCTTTGCTGTAATGTTAGCCAATCTGCTAGGTGTGAGGTGATACCTCAGAGTTGTTTTGATTTGCATCTCTCTGATTATAAGAGATTTAGAACACTTCTTCATGTGCTTTTGATAGTTTTGATTTCTTTATCTGAGAACTGCCTATCCATTTCCCTTGCCCATTTATCAATTGGAGAATGGCTTGATTTTTTGTACAATTGATTTAGCTCATTATAAATATGAGTAATTAAACCTTTGTCAGAGGTTTCTATGAAGATTTTTTCCCAATTTGTTGTTTCCCTTCTGATTTTAGTTACATTGGTTTTGTTTGTACAAAAGCTTTTTAGTTTGATGTAGTCAAAATTATTTATTTTACATTTTGTGATTCTTTCTATATCTTGCTTGGCTTTAAAGCCTTTCCCCTCCCAAAGGTCTGACATGTATACTATTCTGTGTTTACCCAATTTACTTATGGTTTCCTTCTTTATGTTTAAGTCACTCACCCATTTTGAATTTATCTTGGTGTAGGGTGTGAGGTGTTGATCTATTCCTAGTCTCTCCCACACTGTCTTCCAGTTTTCCCAGCAGTTTTTATCAAATAGAGGATTTTTGTCCCAAAAGCTGGGATCTTTGGGTTTATCGTATACCGTCTTGCTGAGGTCGCTTTCCCCCAGTCTATTCCACTGATCTTCTTTTCTGTTTCTTAGCCAGTACCAAATTGTTTTGATGACTGCTGCTTTGTAATATAGTTTTAGGTCAGGGACTGCAAGGCCCCCATCATATGTGTTTTTTTTTCATTATTTCCCTGGATATCCTTGATCTTTTGTTCTTCCAAATGAACTTTGTTATGGTTTTTTCTAAATCAGTGAAGAAGTATTTTGGTAGTTCAATGGGTATGGCACTAAATAGATAAATAAGTTTGGGTAGGATGGTCATTTTTATTATATTGGCTCGTCCTATCCATGAGCAGTTAATGTTTTTCCATTTGTTCAAGTCTAGTTTTAGTTGTGTGGCGAGTGTTTTGTAGTTGTGTTCATATAGTTCCTGTGTTTGTCTTGGGAGGTAGATTCCTAGGTATTTTATTTTGTCTAAGGTGATTTTGAATGGGATTTCTCTTTCTAGTTCTTGCTGCTGAGCTGTGTTGGAGATATATAGAAAAGCTGATGATTTATGTGGGTTTATTTTGTATCCTGCAACTTTGCTAAAGTTGTTGATTATTTCAATTAGCTTTTTGGTTGAATCTCTAGGATTCTTTAAGTAGACCATCATGTCATCCGCAAAGAGTGATAACTTGGTCTCCTCCTTGCCTATTTTGATGCCTTCAATTCCTTTATCTTCTCTAATTGCTACTGCTAGTGTTTCTAGTACAATGTCAAATAATAGAGGTGATAATGGGCATCCTTGTTTCACTCCTGATCTTATTGGGAATGCATCTAGTTTATCCCCATTGCAGATGATATTAGCTGATGGTTTTAGATATATACTGTTTATTATTTTTAGGAATGACCCTTCTATTCCTATGCTTTCTAGTGTTTTTAATAGGAATGGGTGTTGTATTTTATCAAAGGCTTTTTCTGCATCTATTGAGATAATCATGTGGTTCTTGCTAGTTTGCTTGTTGATGTGGTCAATTATGTGGATGGTTTTCCTAATGTTGAACCAGCCCTGCATCCCTGGTATGAATCCTACTTGATCATGGTGAATGATCCTTCTGATCACTTGCTGGAGTCTTTTTGCTAGTATCCTATTTAAGATTTTTGCATCTATATTCATTAGGGAGATTGGCCTATAGTTTTCTTTCTCTGTTTTTGACCTGCCTGGTTTTGGAATCGGCATATTCTCTTAATGAACTTACATTCTGTTGGATCTAGAACCAAGAAGTAGAAGTTATGGGGGAAAAGCCTTTGACTCAATAGAAGAGAAAAAATCTAACAATTAAAACTAACAATGTGCCTTGTGAGGTAATGATTTTCTTGTCACTGGATGGATGTCCATTCAGAAGCTGTATATATGAGTGGTGTAGAGTAGTGTTTATTCTGTATGGTATTGAAGGTTGGACTAGATGACTTCTATAGTCCTTTCCAGTCCTCAGATTCTTTTATTATGATTCCAAATGACTTATATTGCATGAGAATGGATAAGAGCTACAGAAAAATTTAGCTCAACAAATATTTTTTAAGTATTATAGTGCAGTGAGAAAGACACTGGCCCTGTAATCAATCAGTGAGTCAATAAACATTTATTAAGCATTAATAATGTGCCAGGTATTGTGCTAAATGAGTCAAAGGATTGTTGCATATTATTAGTGTGGCCTCAGTCAGGCACTTAGCTTCTCTGATCCTTGGCTTTGTTATCTTAAAATGAAGGAGAAGATTTACTGGACATCTTCTGAAGTCTCTTCCAGCTTAAGATCCATGATTCTGTGCCATTATGTGTAGAACATTGTGCACTAAGTGCTGGAATTGAGGCAATACTGAGATAAAGCACAGTCCCTGCCTTTCTGTATCATACAGTTTAATAGGGAGATAAAACATACACAGAAGCAAAGGATACAGAGAAACCTACCAAGTAGTGCTAGAAAAGTACTTTAGAGCAGGGCAGACCAAACTGTTAGATGAGCACTTAGTAACTTGCTATTCATTCAAAAGCCCAAAGGCTATATAACTAAGGTGGGGCCATCTTGCTCCAAGGAGTTAAAAGCAGGCAGAGCAGTGGAATGAGCTGTGAGAGTCCAGTCATTCCCCTCTATAAAGGAAGGCATTCTAAGGAGTTTGGTACTCCAGTCCACCAATTGAAGGAGGATGCTGAGGGAAATGGTATTAATCAAGATTTGAGTTAGCAACAAGGTGGTGAATTTAAAGCGATTCGTTTATCCTGGGAAGGTGAAACCAGGCAGAGCAGCAGATGCAAAGTGGATCTTTCCCCATAGAAACTTTGAATATTGGGGATTCTGTTCGCTTTGGTTACCTGATATGTATAAAGATAGAGAAAAGATGAAGCTTCTTCATCTTAGCTACAGTTACAAGTCATAGTTATACCCATTGCCCACAGAGTTGTAACTCTGGGATAACCCATAAAATAGAAAAATGAATCATGAGAAAACCTGTTTTGAATTCATTTGGAGAATAATATGAAGTTATTTCTCCTCCCTTTTATGGTTTGCTAGCTCTTTCCTGGATGTTCTCCAACTTCTCCACCCTCTTTTTAATTAAAATGTAGAGGCCGGAGATGGGCAAAAATTCTATTAGAGGGTCTCCTCAAAACGCCAAAGCATCCTGGGAAAAATCTAAAATCTGTTTCATAAAGAATGTTCAACTTTGGGAGCCAGGAAATCCTCATGCTGAGCAGTCAGATTCACCAATTCTCTGTGTGGATATTAGGGCTTTTCAAATCTAGCCTTTTCCAAAAGTAACTCCAAACATTGCACCTGTCCCTGCAATATGTCAAATCTCTGGATAGGTTTCTAAATTAGTATTAAAGAACAACTTTTCCTAGAATGGAAGCAGAAATGAATGCTAAGCCTGTTGTTATTTTTGTGCAGTGTTTGTAATAATAGAAGTACTGAACTGGGAGAGCCAGGTGATTTTAGTTTTAATCCTGGTTCTATTTCATTATTTCATCTGATTCATTAAATTGTCACCTCTCAGGGTCTCGGTTCCATATCAGTAATAATGAGGTGAATGAACAGGCTCCTTTCTTTCTTCAAAGCATAGTTCAGATATCAACTATTATATGAAGTCTCTCCAGACCTCCCCACCTTTCCTCTAATCAAGTAGTAGGCAGGCTTTCCCACCCCTTGAAGCTATATTGTGTTACTTTGTGTAGGTAGCATAGAGCCTACTTTGTATTTAAATACTTGTTATTTAAATACTTTTTTATTTATTTGTATTCATGTTGAATCTCCACAGTAGAATGTAAGCCCCATGAGGGCAGGCACTGTTTAATTATTTTCCCTTTGTATTCCTAAGACTTAACAAAGTTATTGCATTAATAAATATTTGTAGATTTGATTGAACTACTACTGATACTATCATTATTATACTGCCATTTTATAGTATGGTATTATTAATATTGTCATTATACTTATAGTTGTATAGTGTCTTATAATTTTTAGAGATCTACAAATGATCTCCAAACTACTCACGTGAGATAGGTGGAACAGATATTAACTAAGGTCATTTTTTAGTGGAGGAAACTAAATCCCAGAGAATAGATATAATTTGTGCAAGATCACAGAGTTAGTGGTAGGGATAGAACTACCATTCAAGTGTGCTTTCATCTACAGCAGGCTGAGTGTCATGGCCAATGATGTCTACTTGGATAACATTACAGAACTGGTAGAAGCAGGAAAGAAAATGGCAAACCACTTAAGGAAGTATGCCAAGAAAACTCTAAATGGCTTCCTGAAGAATCAGACACAACTGAAACAACTCAATAACTGATTGAGTCTAGATGCAACCAGTTATTGAACAAACAGAAGGTGAGGGTTTTAATTTAAATAATAATAATAACCAATGACAAACCTCTGAGAATAATGACAATTTCCAACTCAGGAAAACAAGTTGATTACAAATGAACTAAGGTTTTTTTTAATTATAAGGGATTTTATAAGTAATCTAGGTATCAAGGTAGTATGGTAGTCTGGAAAGCCCTGGGTAAGTCATTTAACCTCTGCTTGTCTCAGTTCCTTATTTATAAAATGGGGTTAATAATAATAGCACTGATATCCCAGGGTTATTATGAGAATCAAATGCAAATCAAAGCATTTAGCATAGTGTCTGGCTTATAATAAGCAATATATAAATGTTAGCTATCATTATTAGTCCAAACCCCTCATTTTACAAATAAGAGGTTCAGAAAGGTAAATATAATTTTTCAAACTCATTCAGACAATTAAGTTAAAAGGTTACCATTTGAACTGTCTTTTAACTCTAAATCCTTCAAATCTAAATTAGGCCCTGTTTCATAGCTTTTGACAATTTTGTCAACAAATGAATGCTCACACTGAAAATTAAATGATTGGCTCTTTGGAGTAGTTGGAGCTAGCTCCAGGACATTCCTGGTGATAACTTGTCTCATTTCCAATTATGGATGTTATCTTCATCCAACTGCTTGTAAACTACAAAGAAATACACTGTCATGATTTAGGATCTCTTTATTTTTATTATTTTTAAATCCTTGCCTTCTGTCTTAAAATTGATACTAGGTATCAATTCCAAGGCAGAAGAGTGGTTAAGGTTAGATGAGAATTAAGTGACTCACCCAGGGTCATACATCAATGAAATGTCTGAGGCTAGATTTGAACCCAAGTCCTCTCCACTCTAGATCTGACTCTATCCACCAAGCCACCTAGTAGCCTTGATTTAGCATATTTTTAATGCATGATATAGAAAGATAACAAAATATAGTGTTGGACACCCCCAAAGTAACTGTTCCTAGTGAGGGAAAAGTTATTTCCTTTTGCATCAGAAGTAGCTCCTTTAGTTAATGGTTGAGTTTATACATCTATTCTTCCCAAGGGAACTAAGACTCTCAGAAGGCACTGGAAGAATAGAATCCTTCTTCACCACCCCACCCTCAAATAATCTCATAGTTATAGAATAGTGGAAATATT
Organism: Monodelphis domestica; assembly: GCF_027887165.1. Lineage (NCBI taxonomy): Eukaryota > Metazoa > Chordata > Mammalia > Didelphimorphia > Didelphidae > Monodelphis > Monodelphis domestica. The sequence continues at coordinate 470,259,572 of NC_077227.1, read as the reverse complement.
GTGTCTTCCCTATAACCTGCTTGGCTCATAGGAAATTCATCAGAAAAGAGTTGTCTCATTTTCTCCTAGATTCCCCACTTAAGCAACTGGATGAATCTTTTCCATTTCTCCTTCATTTGGGATCTATCAAGGTTCTATCCAGCCTCTCAAGCTACCTGAGCTTCCAACCCCAAAATTGCCAATGGAGGACTAGAGTGTCCACTGTCATACCCAAAGACTCTCCTACAAAGGTTTTTGTCATGTTGAATTATATGATAGTCTGATATATCTCTAGATCCCCAAACAATCCTATCTGTCCTCTCTCAGCACAACCACTGAAAGCATTCCTGTCACTTTTTAATGGTATGTATTGCCTCTCTGTCCTCTGATGTCATTCTCCCAGAGTGTATAGATCCAGTGGAAAACAAAAAAAAATGAGTGGAACCATCCACCCTCATGTACCACAAAAGCTATTGAAATGGTCTGTAAATAGAACCTTACCAGGCCAACCAGACTGCAGCTTCTTATAGAGACCATGAAATTATAGATTCAGAATTAGAAGGGACCTTAGAAATCATCTGGTCCAAGCCCTAAATTTGCAGAGAGGGAAACTGAGTTTTGGAGAGGTAGCGATACTTTTTCAAGATGTATTACAGAAACAATATTTAAGAGCTAAGTTTCAAACCCAATTGGACTTGTGGGTTTTAACAAAAATGTCATTTGTATAGATGCAATGAGTGTTTTGATACTTGTGTAAAGGCAAGTGGAACAGATATATCTTTTTTAATACATAACTGCCTGAAAATGGCCAATCATCCAAGTTAGAGCTGATATCTTTTCCCCAAAACCCTTTAACCACAAATCCAATGCTCTCTGCCTAGTGTTTGTGCCTACTTTAGCCATACCTACTAGTGGGTTTCTGAAACTTTTAAGAGAACTTAGAGTGAAGAAGGGGAAAATCTGAAATGAAGACTGACACTGCTTTTAGGAAACAAAAAAGCCAAGAAAATGGGAAGCTGTATGCACAAATATCAGCTTTAAAGTCTCTCCTGTTCTCCGGCTTTTCATTTTAATTCACCCAGAGTTTGAGAATCTGATTGATGCCTGATTTTCTTTTAGAAAAGTGACTAGTGCTGCTAAGGAAATACTTTTTCTGGCTTTTGAGCTGGCAGGCTACTCCCAGAAGCCTGCCCTGATTCTGATCAAATGTCTAAAAGTTTCCACGCAGGCCGCCAAGTTAGATTCTGGCTGTGGAAATGTCCAGAGATAAACATTCTCAATAAGCAAAGCCCAATAGTGAGGAGGCAAAGTGAGAGGTCTATAAAGCTTCTTAGTTTACTAAGAAAGAACTAGTGAAGAGACCCTGGGATATTATTGAGCCCGTGATCTTCTCTCTTTCTCTCTCCAGCCTGTTACAAAGCTGTGGAGAGACTGTTGTTTGGGAATAAGGGGTGGTGTAACAGAGGATCAACCAATCACCACCTAAACACTGAGAATTCATTATGAGCTCAGGAATGGAAGAGAGATTTCATCTATGAGATATATTCCTTGTCTTCTAGTTGGAAAGACAAGGCATGCATACACATGAAACAGTGAGCAATACACAACGTTGAACAATTATTTAATGCAATTAAATAAATGTGTATTAAGCTCCTTTCATATACAAGACATTGTTCTAGGCTAGGGACACCAAGATTAAATGAAGGAATACTTGCCCTTTAAAGAATTTATATCCTATTAAAGGAATATGAGATTAATCAATCAACAAACATTTCTAATTATTTACTGTATGTTCAGCACTGGACTGAGTTCAGTGGAAATAAAGAGAATTGGAATACTCCTTTCACTCATGAAGCTTACATATATTGTCATAGGCAGGAATGATGGCATAGTGAATAGAAAGCTGACCTTACAATCAGAAAGATCTGGGTTCAAGCTGTATAATTGAAAATTTGTTACCCTAAAAAAAGAACTACATTTCCCAAGAGCCCATTGACTTCCTGTCATTATGTACTTCTTGTAAAGAGAGGATAAATTCAGTGGGTGTTGAGGCTCTCCCTCTTTTTGGCATTATGCAGTGAACATGGTGGCAGTAGTAAGCTAAGTGCAGGAATTTTGAAATGGCTAAACAGCCATGGGCACATGGTTTTTATTTTGTATCCTCTTTATTCCTTGATTTCAAATGATATTTAATAAATCCCTTAAAATATATTATTTTTATTATTGCACATTAATTTTAATTTTCATAAAGTTCTGCCTCTGACACATACTGCTTATACAACTCCAGGAAAGCCACTTAACTGCTCCATGGTTCAGACAACTCTCTAAGATGATATAAGAAGGTACTGATCTGCACTTGTAGAGGGAGTTCTTCCCTAGGGAGCATCTTATAACAATTAGATCATATGCTGAGTCCATACCCCTATCAGTCCTGGCAGTGAGTTAGTGCAGTAGATAGAGTGATGGAATTGGAATCAGGTAGATATGAATTCAAATTCTTATTCAAACACTTAGGTGTCATACTGGGCAAATGAATTAATCATTCTTATTCCAAACTCCTCATTTGTAAAACAGAGATAATAATAGCATAGTCCTCAAAGGGTTTTTGTGAGGATCAAATGAGATAACATGGGTAATTTAAAGCTATAAATGCTATATGTATGAATGTATAAATGCTAGCTATCGTTTTTATTGTATGCATAAGTCAACATATACAAAGGTATTTTAATAGGGAGGGAGTTCTAATAACTAGGGGATCAGAAAAGGTCTCGTATGAGAGCAAGTGCCTGAGTTGTGCTGTGAAGAAAACTGGGAATTTAAGACTGAGGCAAAATAAAGATTCAATTCCAGGAGTCCAAGATTCAGAACCAAATAGGAGAAGATAAGTCTGGTTCAAATTTCACAAATGAAACAACCCCTTCCATGATCCCAAGTTATATGCTTCTCAAAAAGTCAATATTTTTAAATCTCACTTTTACCCTAATGACTTGATACAACTGCAAATCATGGATTGTTACCATCTCAGAAGAATAAAAATTACAGACATCCCAAAGGGCAAAGGAAATTTGGATATAAGGGAGTTATAGTATATTAAATTATGATATGCAAATGAGAAGTATCATAAAATATATCAGAAAGAGGAATGGAAGGAAAGAGAGAAGGAACAAAGGAGGGATAGAGGAAGGAATGGAGGAAGGAAGTAGGGGGGACAAAAGAAGTATTTATATGGTAATAATATATGCTAAGCACTGTGCTAAGGCCTTTTAAAATATTTTTCCATTTGACTTCCATTAGGTATATGTCTGATTAGAAAATTAGACTAATCATGTATTGAAAGTAAAACATGGGGAGGCGAAGTCAAGATGGGGGTGTAGAGGCAGTGAAAGTTCAGACCTCTGAAAACCCTTCCTTACCAATTATAAACTAAATGCTCCTAGGGGACTGAAAATCAAACCTAACAACAAGACAGAGCAAAGGAACCCTCCTGCTGAACTCAACTTAAAGGGTATGTCCCCCAAAAGCCTGAATTCGAGAACACTCCAGTTTAAGGGGAAGGAAGAGGGACAGTCCCAGGCCCGTTTCCCACCTAAAGCTCTAAACCTCCAGTGGCAGCTAGATCCTCTGGGCAGGCAAAGGTGCTAGTCTGGAGGGAGTACCTTGCAGGCAAAATTGTGTCAGGCTCAGAACATTGAACACAGTAGGTGAGGAAGCAGTTGAAGAAGAAGCACAGAGCACAGAGCACGCAGCCTAGTTGCAGCAGTGGAGACACTCCTTATTGCCTCCCCCTTCAAAAGGTTTTGGTCTCAGGGCACATCCAGGTCAATCAAGCTGGATTTAATCCCTTCAAAGACTTCAGAGGGCAGGGAAGCTCAAACTCCAACACCCCTCCCCCATAGACTGCGCTGAGCGATTTGCTGATTAAGCTGCAAGGATGAAGGATGACAGAAAAAACAAAAACCACAGATCAAACAAAAAAAATGAGAAAGCAAGCACGCAGGCAAATGCAGGGAATAAAGAAGGGGTAAATATGACCAAACAATGGAAAAAGAAAAAAGAAATTACAATTGACAGCTTCTATACAGACAAGGAACAAAGAGCAAACAGAATAGAGAAGGATGAGGGAACACCAAGAAAGAAAACAGAAGCCCCAATGAATTGGATACAGTCTTTGGAAGAACTCAAAATACAATTCAAAACACAATTAAAAGAGGCTGAAGACAATTGGGAAAATAAATTAAAAAACAAGATAAGTCAGCTAAAAACAGAGGAACTTGAACTAAAACAAGAAAATAGTATCTTGAAAGCCAAAATAAATCAGCTTGAAAATGAGACAAAGGAGATGAAAGATCAGAAAGAAAAGGATGACCAAAAAGACAGGGATGAAATTCAGTCTTTAAAAACCAGAATACAACAATTAGAAGCAAGTGACTTCACAAGGCAGCAGGACACTATAAAACAAAATCAAAGAATGAAAAAATTGAGGAAAAGATGAAGCACCTCATTCACAAAACAGAAGATTTAGAAAATCATTCCAGGAGACAAATTAAGAATCATTGGTCTCCCAGAAGACCATGACAAAAGAAAAATCCTGAACATCATACCACAGGAAATTATCCAAGAAAATTGCCCCAATATTCTAGAACAAGAGAGAAAAGTGGAGATTGAAAGAATCCACAGATCACCTCCTGTAATTAATCCCCAACTGACAGCACCCAAGAATGTTATAGCCAAATTCAAGAACTATCAGATCAAGTTAAAAATATTAAAAAGCTGCTAAGAAATCATTCAGATACTATGGAATCACAGTGAGGATAATACAGAATCTGGCTGCATCAGGCATGGAATATGATATTCTGGAAAGCAAGGGAAATAGGTCTACAACCAAGATTCAACTACCCATCAAAACTGATTATATTCTTACAGGGGAACATATGGTCATTTAACAAAATAGATGAATTCCAAGCATTTGTAAAGAAAAGACTAGACCTGGACAGAAAATTTGATGCCCAAGCACAGAACTCAAGAGAATCAACAAAATGTAATTAATGAAGAGGGAAAAACAAACAAACAACCCCCCCATTCCCTTTTTTAAAAGAGACCCAATAAGTTAAAATGATATGTATCCCTATGAGAAAAGAAGTCATTGGTAACTCTTAAAAATTGTTATTATCACCTGGGAAGCTAGAAGAATTAAACTTAGAGGGAACAGTGACAAACTGTATAGGATGAAATACCAAGACATAAATATGTATATACATATATATGCATAAATACATATATGTGTGTATATATAGATATACACACACTCACACACACACATACATATATATATATACAACTAGAACTAAAAAAAAGAGGTTAATGTTAAAAGAAAAGGGAAAAGAAACAAAAGGGGGTAAATTTATATGGCATAAAGAAGCATATGGTGGGAGGGGGGAGAACATCAATACACTGGAAGGGTAAAGAGATTGGGGATAGAAAATACTAAACTCTTATGTGCATTGAAATTGAAAAAAAGAGGGAAGAACAATAAAATACATTGGGGCAGAGAATTGATTTGCACCCTACAGGGAAGTAGAAACATAACAAACAGACTGGTGGGGAGGGAAGCATTACAAGGGAGGGAGAGGGTAGGCGGTAGTTTAAAAAACTATAAAGAAAATAAGAGGGGAATAAGAAGTCGGGTTAGAAAGGGAAGTAAAATAAGGGTGGGAATAAGGGGGCTGATTAAAAACAAAACAGTGGTGTAGAAGGAAATAGTGAAAGAAGAAAAGGCAGGAGTAGGAGTGAAAATCAAAATGCTGGGAATTACACAGCTGGTAATCATAACTCTGAATGTGAATGGAACGAATGGACCCATAAAACACAAGCAAATAGCAGAGTGGATTAGAAATCAAATCACTACCATATGCTGTCTACAAGAAACACATGAAGAAGGTAGGCATGCATAGGGTAAAAGTAAGAGGATGGAGCCAAATCTATTGGGCATCAAGTGATAAAAAAGAATGCAGGAGTCACAATCATTATATCTGACAAAGTCAAAGTAAAAATAGATCTAATTAAAAGAGATAAAGAAGGTAATTACATCTTGATAAAAGGCAGTATAAACAATGAGGAAATATCAGTACTCAACATGTATGCACCAAATGGCATAGCATCAAAATTTCTAACGGAGAAACTAATGGAGCTCAAAGATGAAATAGATAGAAAAACTATACCAGTGGGAGTCTTGAACCTTCCTCTATCAGAACTAGATAAATCAAACCAAAAAATAAATACGAAATAGGTAAGATAAGTGAATGAAATATTAGAAAAACTATAGTTAGTAGATATGTGGAAAAAAATAAATAGGGACAAAAAGGAATACATCTTCTCAGCAGCACATTGTACATTCACAAAGATTGACCATTTACTAGGTCATAAAAAAACATTGTGAACAAGTTCAAAAGAGCAGAAATAATGAAAGCAACCTTCTCAGATAACAATGCAATGAAAGTAATAATTAGTAAGAGTACTTGGAGAGGCAAATCAAAAATTAATTGGAAATTAAACAATAAGATTCTCCATAATTGGTTAGTTAAAGAACAAATCATGAAAACAATTGATAATTTCATTGAATAAAATTAAAATGATGAGATATCCTTTCAAAATCTATGGGATGCAACCAAAGCAGTCCTCAGGAGGAAATTTATATCCTTGAGTTAATATATGAACAAATTAGAGAGGGCAGAGGTCAATGAATTGGGCATGCAAATTAAAAAACTAGAAAGTGAACAAATTAAAAATGCTCAGATGAAGACTAAATTAGAGATCCTAAAACTCAAAGGAGAAATTAATAAAATTGAAAGTCAAAGAACTATTGATTTAATAAATAAGACTAGAAACTGGTGCTTTAAAAAAACAAATAAAATATTCAAAGTACTGGTCAATCTATTTAAAAAAAGGAAAGAAGAAAACCAAACTGACAGTATCCAAGATGAAAAGGGAGACTTCACCTCTAATGAAGAGGAAATTAAGGCAATCATTAAAAACTACTATAACCAATAATATATCAATAAATATGGCAATCTAGGTGATATAAATGAATATTTACAAAAATATAAATTGCTTAGACTAACAGAGGAAAAAATTGAATACCTAAACAACCCCATATCAGAAAAAGAAATTGAACAAGCCATCAAAGAACTCTCTAAGAAAAAAAAATCCCCAGGTCCAGATGGATTCACAAGTGAATTATATCAAACATTCAAAGAACAACTAATCCCATTATTATACAAACTATCTGACAAAATAAGCAAAGAAGGAGTTCTACCAAATTCCTTTTATAACACAAATATGGTCCTGATTCTAAAGCCAGGCAAGTCAGAAACAGAGAAAGAAAACTACAGATCAATCTCCTTAATGAATATAGAAGAAAAATCTTAAATAGAAACTAGCAAAAAGACTCCAGCAAGTTATCATGAGGGTTATTCATTATGACCAGGTAAGATTTATATCAGGAATGCAAGGATGGTTCAATATTAGGAAAACCATCTACATAATAGACCATATTAACAAGCAAACCAACAAAAATCACATGATTATCTCAATAGATGCAGAAAAAGCCTTTGACAAAATATAATTCTCACTCCTATTCAAAACACTAGAAAGCATAGGAATAGAGGTAAAAATTAAAATTTAGGGAAACTGAGGCAGGTAGAAATTAGTTTATCTCTTCAAGGAGTATTATATTTTTATGAGGTTTATTAAAGGTCTAAACTTTAAATTAGGATTAAAGAAAATACAGAATAAGAAAGCACATGCCTAGGCCAGAGAGGCCTAGACAGGATAACCTCACATCATGAAAGAGACGTGTCTGCTCCAAAACGGAAGTCCAAAAGAGGCTGAGCCTATTCACAACCAGGTTTAAATACCCCATCTTGCTCTCAGCCCAGGTGAGAATTCAGTGATATTACAAAGCATTCTGGGGAAGTGGAGCAAGGAATTATGGGGACTGAAGTCCTGGATTCAAGTCTATTTTTTACATTTCACCTTGTGATCATTTTTGGAAAAAAATAATTTTTTTCCCCAAAAGGATCATGAAAACATAATCAACTTAAAGATTACAATAATGTCAGGATAAAAGGGGGGAAAAACAAAACAAATAATTGCTGGTCTCATTGACAAAAAGTCAGTTAGGGGGCAGTCCCCTTTGGCATGAAAGTATACATACAAATAAATGTTCAATCAACTACACCGAAAGTTCATTTTTGTGCACTTGTGGTCTGGAGGTTTCTTCATGGTATCTTCAACAGTTCAGATTCTGGATTCAGAGGTAGTATCTTTCTTTACCTAAAATTCTTCTCAAAAAGAATTTAAACTTTGCAATTTAAATAATAATATATATTTTTTTATATTCCCCGATGTTGTGGGTGATTGAAAAATACACAATCTCTTAGGGATGCATGGCTGAGGTATGAGGTATATGAATCAATTGGCAAGATATATTAAAAAGATATCAGAAAATCCAAATAAAAAAAGAAAAATTTCTGGATGAAAATATGGACTACCAAAGTCTTATGAGTAAAAATTCCAAGTAAAAAGAAAAATCTATAACAGGTCCTTGAATCAGGGCCCCATTAAATGACCTAAGCAATGATGCATTTACCCAGTCAGTAGCCAGGACTACAGAAAGTTACCACATTATGGAAGACAAAAAAAGGGGACCAGATTATAGGAGCCAAGGTTGAGATACTCGTCTGTGAGTAATTTCAGAGTGAGTGTGGACACAAGGAAAGCCTATGTCTAACAATGTTAAACACAGTAACCTCGAGTCTTCACACTAGGTTCAAGACCTTCGTATTGGCCTAAAAGTGCATCAATCCATCCTGGATTGGCTTTTTCTTTGGCTCTGTGCAATGGCTCTTGTGTATATATCTTGTCCTGGCATCAGACAGAATCATTAAGCAAAGTCCCATATTTTTTTTAAATAATTAGTGGCATCATTTTTATAGTCACAAGCTTTTGGGGCATGCATTGACAAATGTATCTTAAACTTATATTACTGAAAAATCAAAAGGTTAAAGAAAATCTTAATGCTGGTGACATGTGCTTCAAATATAAAAAAGATAGAAAAATATATTAAAAACCTGAAAAGGTATATTGCACATACGAGAAAAATATAATAAAAGTCTTTAAAAAAATTCAAAAATATAGTTTATAATCATTGACACTATGTATCAGCTAAGAAAATATACAATGCAAGGCTTTCTCACCAAAAATGTGATTCATTTCCTCTTCATGCCTGGCCATGATCTACTGTGAGTGAATACAAATGAATTGAACAAGGTAACATTTTTTTCATTTTTAAAGAACAGTAGTACAAATATTTAGTTATCAATATCCCCAAATTTCTCAATAGCCCAATTAATTACAATAGCAAACAAACACACTATCATTTTTACAGGCCTTAGGTGTTTTTTTTTTAATCAATTATCCATTTAAATGTCTATTGTCAGAAGGCAGAGTGGTAAGGGCTAAGCAATGGAGGTTAAGGGAACCATCCAAGGCCCCACAGCTGGGGAGTACCTGAGGCCAGATTTTAACCCAGGACCGCATGTCTTTAGGCCTGGCTCTCAGTTTGCTGAGAAGCAGAGTTTTTTCCCCAAAGTTAGCTAAAAGGAACGCAGGTGAAGCCAATAAAAGGATCAATGCAATTAAAAGATATCCCTGTAAAATAGCCATTACTTTTAAGTTCCTGCTTGAAAAAACCTTTCTTCTTTCCCTCTTGTCTCTCCCCTCCTATGCTCCGATCCACCCACGTGGAGCCAATACCCCCGCTGTTTGTTACCAGCTGGTAGAATGAGTCTTGAGTGATGAGCGGATCTGCTCCAAGGCTAGAGTTTGTTGGGCAAGCAGGTCACCAGGTGATTGCAATCTGGGTTAAACAGAGACTGGGTGTGCTAGAGAGAGCACCAGGGTAGGCCAGGAATGACAGGAATGCAGGCAAGCAGGGCCAGGAGCCTGAGAGGGCAGCCAGGGTGGGCAGGTGAGCTGCAATCTGCAAACAGGTCTGGAGCCTGGAGTGGGGGCTGCAGACAAGGATGCACGCAGGCAGGGAGAAGCGGATGGTGGCGGCAGGCAGGCAGGCAGGCAAGAAGAGTGGCTTAAAAATTTTTTTCTAGGCAGTAGCTATTAAAGGCTGAACTAAAGATCAGTAAAAGAATCAGAAGATTGAGAGTATTTCGTTTTCCTGAAGTGGTAAGCCAAAACTGTAAAGATTAAAATTTAGGGAAACTGAGGCAGGTAGAAATTAGTTTCTCTCTGCAAGGAGTATTATATTTTTATGAGGTTTATTAAAGGTTAAGGATTAAAGAAAGTACAGAATAAGAAAGCACATGCCTAGGCCAGAGAGGCCTAGACAGGATAACCTCACATTATGAAAGAGACGTGTCTGCTCCAAAACGGAAGTCCAAAAGAGGCTGAGCCTATTCACAACTAGGTTTAAATACCCCATCTCGCTCTTGGCCCAGGTGAGAATTCAGTGATATTACAAAGCATTCTGGGGAAGTGGAGCAAGGAATTCTGGGGATTGAAGTCCTGGATTCAAGTCTATTTTTTACATAGAAGGGCCTTTCCTAAAAATAATAAACAGTATATATCTAAAACCATTAGCAAACATCATCTGCAATGGAGACAAACCTGAAGGCTTCCCAATAAGATCAGGAGTGAAACAAGGATGACCTTTATCACCTCTATTTAACATTGTACTAGAAACACTAGTTGTAGCAATTAGAGAAGAAAAAGAAATTGGAGGTATTAAAATAGACAATGAGGAGACCAAGCTATCACTCTTTGCAGATGATATGATGGTCTACTTAAAGAATCCTAGAGAATCAACTAAAAAGCTAGTGGAAATGATCAATAACTTTAGCAAAGTTGCCGTATACAAAATAAACCCATGTAAGACATCAGCATTTCTATATATCTCCAAAACATCTCAACAGCAGGAATTAGAAAGAGAAATTCCATTTAAAATCACCCTAGGCAATATAAAATACTTAGAAATCTATCTGCTGAAACAAACACAGGAATTATATGAACAAAACTACAAAACACTATCCACACAATTAGAACTACATCTAAAAAATTGGAAAAACATTAACTGCTCATGGGTAGGATGAGCTAACATAATAAAAAATGACAATCCTACCCAAATTAATTTACTTATTTAGCGCCATATCGGAAAAACTACCAAAAAACTTTTTTACTGAATTAGAAAAAAACATAATAAAGTTCATTTGGAAGAACAAAAGATCAAGGATATCCAGGGAAATAATGAAGAAAACATGCAAAGGAAGGTGACCTTGCAGTCCCAGATCTCAAACTATATTATTAATGAGTGGCCATCAAAACAATTTGGTATTGGCTAAGAGATATAAAGGAGGATCAGTGGAATAGACTTGGGGCAAGTGACCTCAGTAAGACAGTCTATGCTAAGCCCAAAGATCCCAACTTTTGGGACCAAAATCCACTATTTAATAAAAAAAAAAACTGCTGGGAGAATTGGAAGAGAGTGTGGGAGAGATTAGATTTGGATCAACATCTCACACCATACACCAAGATAAATTCAGAATGGGTGAATGATGTGAATATAAAGAAGGAAACCATAAGCAAATTAGTTAAACACAAAATAGTATACATGTCAGATATTTGGGAAAGGAAAGACTTTAAAACCAAGCAAGAGGTAGGAAAAAAATAAGAAAATTTGAAAGCAATAATTTTGATTACATCAAATTAAAAAGAGTTTGTACAAACAAAACCAATGCAACCAAAATTAGAAGGGTAGCAACAAATTGAGAAATAATATTCATAACAAAAACCTCTGACAAGGGCCTAATTACTCAAATTTATAAAGAACTAAACCAATGGCACAAAATATCAAGCCATTCTCCAATTGATAAATAGGCAAGGGACATGAATAGGCAATTTTCAGTTAAAGAAATCAAAACTATTAACAAGAACATGAAAAATGTTCTAAATCTCTTATAATTAGAGAGATGCAAGTCAAAACAACTCTGAGGTATTACCTTACACCTAGCAATTGACTTATATGACAGCAGTGGAAAATAATGAATGCTTGAGAGGATGTGGAAAATGGGGACATTAATTCATTGCTGGTGGAGTTGTTAATTGATCCAACCATTCTGAAGGGCAATTTGGAACTTTGTCCAAAGGGTGATAAAAGACTATCTGCCCTTTGATCCAGTCATAGCACTACTGGGTTTGTACTCCAAAGAAATAATAAGGAAAAAGACATGCACAAGAATATTCATAGTTGCTCTCTTTGGTGTGGCAAAAATTTGGAAAATGAGGTGATACCCTTCAATTGGGGAATGGCTGAAGAAATTGTGGTATATGTTGTAATAACATTGTGCTCAAAGGAATAATAAACTGGACGAATTCCATGGGAATTGGAATGACCTCCAGGAACTGATCCAGAGTGAAAGGAGCAGAACTAGGGGAATATTGTACACAGAGATTGATACACTGTGGTACAATTGAATATAATGGACTTCTCCATTATTGGCAGTTCAGTGATCCTGAACAAGTCGGAGGGATCTACGAGAAAAAACACTATCCACATTCAGAAGAAAAACTGTGGGAGTAGAAACACAGAAGAAAAACAACTGCTTGATTACATGGGTTGAGAGGATATGGTTGGGGATGTAGACTCTAAATGTACATCCTAATGCAAACACCAACTACATGGAAATAGGTTTTGATCAAGGACACATGTAATACCCAGTGGAATTGTGTGTCAGCTATGGGAGTGGTGGGGGGATGAGAGGGAAGAATATAATATGATTTTTGTAACCAAGGAATAATGTTCTAAATTGACTAAATAAATTAATTTTTTAAAAAGAAAGTAAAACATGCGTTTGGATGTAAGATGGTTGAGTAAGGAATACTTCACTCCCTTGAATCCTACACACACACACACACACACACACTAAATCACATTGAAATGGAGAACCTATCAGGAACTCACTGGTATATAAGAAAAGAAAGTATCTCGGGTAGCATATCTGTGGGAATCACCAAACTTGGGCCTAGCCTGAGCCAATTGACACAGGTAAAGAAGGCAAAGAGGGCAAGGTGGAGGACCAGTTCAGTCTATGTCACTCTACACAAGTAGTGAAGGTAGAGAGGACCAATGCACTTCCATGCAGCCAGAGAAAATGAAGTAGCAGAATACCTGAGGGAGTGCAGCCCAGAGCAGGCAACCTGTCTAGCCGGAGTGACTTGGCAAAGGCAGAGAAACAGCAGAGTGGGGACCATCTCAGTCCATGAAACATAGGGGAAATGATAAGAAAGAGAACAGAACCTAACTAGACAAGAGTTGCAAACCTCTCCAGAGCAAGTCAACAAGGCCAGAAACAACAAATGACCAATATAAAAAATGAAAAAATATGAAATCACAACCAATGAAGAAGAAATTAAAGCAATTATTGGAAGTTATTTGAATTTGTCTTCTCTGCTCTAGGACTAGCTCTCTATCCAACTCTACCTCCAAGCTGCCTCTGATCATCATCAGAAAAAAATTATTGAGTGCATTATCAGAGGCAACTTGGTGACTCAGTGGATTGAGAGCCAGGCCTGGAGATGGGAGGTCTGGTGTTCAAATGTAGCTTCAGACACTTCCTAGCTGGGTGACCCTGGGCAAGTCACTTAGCCCCCCATTGCTTGGCCCTTATCACCTTTCTGCTTTAGAACCAATACATAGTATTGATTCTAAGACAGAAGGTAAGAGTTTTAAAAAAAGTATCCTAGGGATTGTTCTGAAAACTTAGGATACACAGAAAAACAAAACTATAGTCTCTGCTTTCAAGGAGTTCACATTCTAATGGAAGAGTTTACATTTAAATAATTATGTATATGGAAGATATTTACAGATTAAATGGAAGAGTATAAACAAAGGTAGGAATGAAGATGGTATCTCAGTGGGAGGCAAGCTTTCAGAAGCAGTTCTGTGTAGGTGGGTGAATGGATTCAGACTGGATCCATTGACTTGAATGCTATGCATATTTAAGAGTTTCTTATTTTTCTCTTGTCACAAGAACAGAAGAACAAAAGAAAGACTTTATTTGAAACAACTCCCCAATTACTCCAACTCAGGATCCTGATTTTATTTGGGACACTAAAGCTTGTCTTAATCAGACTTGATAAAAACATTAAAAGTGGCAAGAATGGTGAAGCATATAATGAGAGCAAAAGTCTTCTGTCTCTTTGCACTTAATCTCATCAATGGCATAGAATAGTATTACAAATCTAAAATAGGAAGAGGTTTCAGAGGTGATTTTATCTAATCTTCAAATTTTACAAATGAGGAAACTGAGACCTCTAGCTATCAAGTAGCTTGCCTTAAGACTAATACATGGCAGAACTATAACTTCAATCCAAGTACTATGACACCAGATTCAATGCACCGAGGTCAGAGTCTAGGACACAGGGCATGGAAATGAAAGAAGAAAAGATTTCTAAACCATGAGTATGAGAAGGATGGAAATTGACAGCAGTGGTTTTAAATTTAATTTTATCTTTTTTAATGAACAAAATTAATATTTCCCTTACCTCCCTGACTCTCCATGGGAGTTTAACTTGATATAATTGTGAGATATTGATCTATACCTAGTTTATTTCGGGCTGCTTTCTAGTTTCCTAGCAAGTTTTGTCAAATAATGAATTCTTTGATCATTAGCTTAGGGCTCTGGCTTTATCAAACATTAAGATATTATATTTATTTGTTTCTCTGTATTGTGAAAATAATCTGTTGAAATGCTCCACTTTTTTTCCAGTACCATATAGTTTTGATGAATACTGCTTTGTAGCATCTATAATAGTGGTATTAATGGATATCTTTACTTTACCCCTGGCTTATTGAAAAGGCCTCTAGATTGAGGACTTCCACGTAAACATGGCGGCAGGCTAGATGCAAGACTCGTCCTCTCCTCAACAACCACCAATATAGACTACCTCAAAAGACAAAAAAAAACCCAAATTCATAAGAACAAAGGGACTCTACAGTAGGGTGCAGAATTGAAGGTACATGGGAGTTGGACATTTCCACACTATAAGGGGGTGAAAAAGCTCCCACCAAAACACGAGCTGATCTACCCTCCCCCACCCCACCTATGGAGCCAGAGTCAGAGCCAGCATGTGCCAGAATCAGTGAGTGAGCTAGGAGCAACTCTAGAGTGGGTAAGGGGCACCTCTAGGTCCTTGGGAGCTGACTAAGACTACCAAAGACCAAACTTTGGAGCAGCTATACCTGAAACCTGAAGAGCACAGACCATAGGTACTCCCTGGAAGATAGCACAGAGAATGGTAACAAATAGCAGAAGCTGCAGAGATTTGAGAGCTTGCCTCAGGCAAAATCCTTGCTCCTTAACTCCATACACAGAGAGCCCGTCCATCTCACTGAGATTTCTGACTAAAAAGGGAAGGAAAAACCTCCATAGTGATGGCAAATTGTCCCCAGGAAGAAGAACCCTCCAAGAAAAAGAAAAAGAATACACTGACTCTGGAAAATTTTTACGGAGGAAAAACACAGGCTAGAGAAGAAATACATGATATCTGACAAAGCCAAAGTAAAAATAGATCTGATTAAAAGGTATAGAGAAGGTAAATACATCCTGATAAAATGTAGTATTGATACTGAGGAAATATCAGTAATTGACATGTATGCTCCAAATGGTATAGCATCCAAATTTCTTTTTTTTTTTTTTAACATTTGGTCATTTTCATACATTATTCATTGGAAACATAGATGATTTTCTTTTCCTCCCCCCACCCCCTGCTCCCGCCACCCTTCCCCTAGCCAATGCAGGATTCCACTGGGTATCACATGTGTCCTTGCTCCAAACCCATTTCCTTGTTGTTGGTATTTGTATTAGGGTGCTCATTTAGTGTCTCTCTTCAATCATATCCCTCCACCTCTGTAGTCAAACAGTTGCTTTTCCTCAGTGTTTTTACTCCCACTGTTTGTCCTCTGCTTGACGATAGTTTTTCTTTTTTCTCATAGATCCCTGCAGATTGTTCAGGGACATTGTAAAGCCATTAATTGAGAACTCCATTACGTTCAATTGAACCAGGGTATCAGTCTCTGTGTACAATGTTCTCCTGGTTCTGCTCATTTCAATCTGCATCACTTTCTGAGGTTGTTTCAGTCTCCATGGAATTCCTCCACTTTATTATTCCTTTTAGCAAAATAGTATTCCATCACCAACATATACCATAGTTTGTTCAGCCATTCCCCATTTGAGGGGCATCCTCTCATTTTCCAATTTCTTGCTACCACAAAGAACGCAGCTATGAATATTCTTGTAAAAGTCTTTTTCTTTATCATCTCTTTGGGGTACAAAGCCAGCAGTGCTATGGTTGGATCAAAGGGTAGACAGTCTTTTATTGCCCTTTGAGCATAGTTCCAAATTGCCCTCTAGAATGGTTGGATCAATTCACAACTCGACCAGCAATAAATTAGTGTTCCCACTTTGCTACATCCCATCCAGCATTATTTTCCTTTGCTGTCATATTAGCCAATCTGACAGGTGTGAGGTGATACCTCAGAGTTGTTTTGATTTGCATATCTCTGATTGATCATAAGAGATTTAGAACATTTTTTCATGTGCTTATTAATAGTTTTGATTTCTTTGGCTGAGAACTGCCTATCCATGTCCCTTGCCCATTTTTCAATTGGAGAATGGCTTGATTTTTTGTACAACTGCTTTAGCTCTTTATGAATTTGAGTAATTAGACTTTGTCAGAGGTTTTAGTTATGAAGATTGTTTTCCAATTTGTTGCTGCCCTTCTAATTTTAGTTACATTGGTTTTGTTTGTACAGAAACTTTTTAATTTGATGTAGTCAAAATTATTTATTTTACATTTTGTGACTTTTTCTAAGTCTTGCTTGGTTTTAAAATCTTTCCCTTCCCAAAGGTCTGACATGTATACTATTCTGTGTTCACCTAATTTACTTATAGTTTCCTTCTTTATGTTCAGGTCATTCACCCATTCTGAGTTTCTCTTGGTGTAGGGTGTGAGGTGTTGATCCAAACCTAATCTCTCCCACACTCTCTTCCAATTCTCCCAGCAATTTTTATCAAATAGTGGATTTTGGTCCCAAAAGCTGGGGTCTTTGGGTTTGTCATAGACTGTCTTGCTGAGGTCATTTGCACTAAGTCTATTCCACTGATCATCCTTTCTGTCTCTTAACCAGTACCAAATTGTTTTGATGACCACTGCTTTGTAATATAGTTTGAGATCTGGGACTTTAAGGCCATCTTCCTCTGTATTTTTTTTTTTCATTATTTCCCTGGATATCCTTGATCCTTTGTTCTTCCAAATGAACTTTGTTATGGTTTTCTCTAATTCAGTAAAAAAGTTTTTTGGAAGTTCAATGGGTATGGCACTAAGTAGATAAATAAGTTTGGGTAGGATGGTCATTTTTATTATGTTAGCTCGTCCCACCCATGATCAATCAATGTTTTTCCAATTGTTTAGATCTAGTTTTAATTGGGTGAAGAGTGTTTTGTAGTTGTGTTCATATAGTTCCTGTGTTTGTCTTGGCAGATAGATTCCTAAGTATTTTATATTGTCTCAGGTGACTTTAAATGGAATTTCTCTTTCTAATTCTTGCTACTGAACTGGGTTGGAGATATATAGAAATGCTGATGACTTATGCGGATTTATTTTGTATCCTGCAACTTTGCTAAAGTTGTTGATTATTTCCACTAGCTTTTTAGTTGATTCTCTAGGATTCTTTAAGTAGACTATCATGTCATCTGCAAAGAGTGATAGCTCAGTCTCCTCATTAACAGTTTTAATTCCCTCAATTTCTTTTTCTTCTCTAATTGCTACTGCTAGTGTTTCTAGTACAATGTTAAATAATAGAGGTGATAATGGGCATACTTGTTTCCCCTATAGGGCGCAAATCTATTCTCTGCCCCAATAGATTGGATTGTTCTTCCCTCTTTGGGTCAGTTTCAAAGCATGTAAGAGTTGAGTATTTCCTATTGCCAACCTCTTTACCCTTCCAGTGTATCAATGCTCTCCCCCCTCCGGCCATGAGCTACTTTGTGACATATCAATTTTCCCGCATTTGTTTCTTTTCCCATTTCTTTTAGTATTAGCCTCTTTTTTTTTAGTTCTGGTTGTATATATGTATATATATATATATATATATATATATATATACATACATATGTACATGTATTTATGCATGCATATATCTATATACCTATTTATGTCTTGTCCTTTCATCCTTTACAGTTTGTCACTGTTCCCTCTAAGTGTAATTATTCTAGCTTCCCAGGTGATAGCAACAGTTTTTAAGCATTACCAATGACCTATTTTCTTATATAGATACATATTTTAACTTATTGAGTCTCTTAAAAATTTTTTTTGTTGTTGTTTTGTTTTGTTTTTCTTTGTCCCCTCTTTTTTAATTACCTTTTGATGATTCTCTTGAGTTCTGTGCTTGGGCATCAAATTTTCTGTTCAGGTCTGGTCTTATCTTTACGAATTCTTGTAATTCTTCTATTGTGTTGAATGACCATACTTTCTCCTGTAAGAATATAGTCAGTTTTAATGGGTATTTTATTCTTGTTGTTGACCTAGTTACCTTGCTTTCCAGAATATCATATTCCATGCCTTTTGGTCCTTCATTGTGGATGCAGCCAGATCCTGAGTTATCCTCTCTGTGTTTCCGTGGTATCTGAATGGCTTCTTCTTGGCAGCTTGTAATATCTTTTCTTTGGTCTGATAGTTTTTGAGTTTGTCTATAACATTCCTGGGTATTGTCAGTTGGGGATAAAATACAGGAGGTGATCTGTGGATTCTTTCAATTTCCACTTTCCCCTCTTATTCTAGGATATCGGGACAGTTTTCCTGAATAATTTCCTGTAGGATTATGTCCAGGCTTTTTCTTTTGTCATGATCTTCTGGTAGACCTATGAATCTTAAATTGTCTCTTCTCGAACAATTTTCTAAATCTTCTGTTTTGTGAATGAGATGCTTCATATTTTCCTCAATTTTTTCATTCTTTTCATTTCATTTTATAGTGGCCTACTGCCTTGTGAGGTCACTTAATTCCAGTTGTTGTATTCTGGTTCTTTAAGACTGGATTTCATCCCTGGCATTTTGGTCATCCCTCTCCTTCTGGTCTGATTTTCTTTGCAGGTCATCTTTCATCCTCTTAACCTTGTCTTTCATCTCTTTTTCTCATCTTTCATCTTCTTCACCTCATCTTTCATCTCCTTTGCCTCATTTTCCAGCTGGTTGATTTTGGCTTTCAAGACACTATTTTCTCATTTTAGTTCAAGTGCCTCTGTTTCCAGATGACTTATCTTAATTTTTAAGTTCTTTTCCCAATTGACTTCAGCCTCCATTAATTGTGTTTTGAGCTCTTCCACAGCCTGTATCCAGTTAGCTGGGATTTCTGTTTATCGTTTGCTGATCTCTTCCCCTCTGTTCCATTTGCTGAGTAGAAGCTGTCTATTGTAGTTTCTTTCTTCTTTTTCTGTTGTTTGCTCATATTTTCCCCTTCTTTACTCCCCATATTTGTCTGTGCTCTTGCTCCTCTCATTTTTTTTTATTTGGGGGCTTCTGTCAGTCTCCCCTCTTGGAGCTTTAACAGGAGATCTCTTGGTGTAGTCTCTGGTGGAGGTTTGTTGGGGTTTGAGCTGTCCTCTGGAGTCTTTTGATTGAATTAAAGTCCAGCAGTCAATGAGGATGGGTGTGGAGCCTGGGCTTCACTTAGTTCTCCAGGCTTCTGATGGGTTTAAGTTCATCTCAGTTCAGCTGGGTGTGCTCTGAGTGCAAAACTTCCTGGAAGGCTGGAGCAAATATGGAGGTTCTACACAGCTCTGGCCAGGCTGCCAGGTCTATGCTCCCTCTCTATCTCCTTCCCCACCATCTGTGTTGGAGACTCTGAACTTATCACAGCCCTGGTTGCAATGTACGCCCTCCAGACCAGCACCTTTGCCCTCCCAGAAGTTCCCGCTGCCACTGGGGTATGGGAGTCTCAGCACTCTGGATGGGAGGGGGGGATAGGTCCTGGGACATTCCTTCTGACTTCCCCTTAAACCCAAGTGTTCTCGGATTCTGGTTTTTTGGGGGGTGTACCTTTTGAATTAAGTCCAGCAGGAGGGTTCCTTGGCTCTGACTTTTTGTTAAGTTTGTTTTTCTGTCCTCCAGGAGCATTCAGTTTATGATCAGTTAGGAAGGGTATTCAGAGGTCTGAACTTCTGCTCCTTCTAGGCCATCATCATAACTCCGCCAGCATCCAAATTTCTAAAAGAGAAATTAGTGGAATTGAAGGAGGAATTAGATAGTAAAATTATACTGATGGGAGACCTGTACCTACCACTATCAAATTTAGATAAATTAAATAAAAAATAAATTAAAAATAGGTAAAATATGTGAATGAAATGTTAGAAAAATTAGAGTTAATACATATATGGAGAAAAAATAAATAGGGACAAAAAGGAATACACTTTCTTTTCAGTAGCACATGGTACATTCACAAAGATTGACCATGTACTAGGTCATTAAAAACATGGCAAACAAATGCAGAAAAGCAGAAATAATAAATGCAACCTTTTCAGATTATAACAGAATGAAATAATGATCAGTAAGGTACATGGAGTGCCAAATCAAATATTAATTAGAAATTAAATAATGTGATTCTCCAAAATCATTTAGTTAGAGAACAAATCATAGAAACAATTAATATTTTCACTGAAGAAAATGACAATGATGAGACATCCTTTCAAAATCTATGGGATGCAGCCAAAGCAGTATTCAGGGGGAAATTTATATCCTTGAGTTCATATATTAACAAATTAGGGAGGGCAGAGGTCAATGAATTGGACATGCAAATCAAAATAATTGAAAGCGAACAAATTAAAACTACCAGGAAGAAAACTAAATTAGAGATCCTAAAAATTAAGAGAAAAATTAATAAAATCAAAAGTGAAAGAACTATTGAACTAATAAATAAAACTAGAAGCTGGTACTTTGAAAAAAACAAAATAGACAAAGTACTGGTCAATTAATTAACAGAATCATAGATGAAAAGGGAGACATTATCTCCAATGCAGAGTAAATTAAGGCAATCATTAAAAACTATTTTGCATAATTATATGGCAATAAATATGCCAATCTAGGTGATATGGATGAATATTTATGAAAATATAAATTGCCTAGATTAATAGAAGAAGACATAGAATTCTTAAATAATCCCATATCAGAAAAAGAAATTGAACAATTCATCAGAGAACTCTAAGAAAAAATCCCCAGGACATGATGGATTCACAAGTGAATTCTATAAAGCATTCAAAGAACTGATAATCAGAGAGATGCAAATCAAAAAAACTCTGAGGTATCACCTCACACCTAGCAGATTGGCTAACATGACAGCTAAGGAAAGTAATGAATGCTGGAAGGGACGTGGCAAAGTTGGGACATTAATTCATTGCTGGTGGAGTTGTGAATTGATCCAACCATTCTGGAGGACAATTTGGAACTATGCCCAAAGGGAGATAAAAGACTGTCTGCCCTTTGATCCAGCCATAGTATTGCTGGATTTGTACCCCAAAGAGATAATAAGGAAAAATACATATACAAAAATATTCATAGCTGTGCTCTTTGTGCAAAAAATTAGAAAATAAGGGGATGCCCTTCAATTGGGGAATGGCTGAAGAAATTGAGTTATATGTTGGAGATGGAATACTATTGTGCTCAAAGGAATAATAAAGTGGAGGAATTCCATAGGAACTGGAACAACCTCCAGGAAGTGATGCAGAGTGAAAGGAGCAGAACCAGGAGAACATTGTACACAGAGACCGATACACTGTGATACAATCCAATGTAATGGACTTCTCCATTAGTGGCAATGCAATGATCATGAACAACCTGGAGGGTTCTATGTGAAAGAACACTATCCACATTCAGAGGAAAAACTGTGGGAGTAAAAACACAGAAGAAAAACAACTGCTTGATTACATTGGTTCAGGGGATTTGATTAGGGATGTAGACTCTAAATGAATATCCTAATGTAAACACCAACAGCATGGAAATAGATTCTGGTCAAGGACACATGTAATACCCAGTGGAATTGCATGTCAGCTACAGGAAGGGTGGGGGTAGGGGAGGGAGTAATAGAATATGATTTTTGTAACCATGGAATAATGTTTGAAATTGACCAAATAAAATAAAAATAAAAATAAAAGTCCAATGACATTGTGAAACACAGTCAAAACTGCACAGAAGCCAATGAGATCAATAAACCATGCACTTATTTATTTAATTTTTTAAAAAAGAAAAGAACTCTCGTTTATCATTATATTCAATATTCAGTCCTACCTCTTGATTTTAGACACATACTACTCATCATTTCAAGGAAAAAATTCATCCTTATGTTTTCTAGTGTTTTTACAGGACTAGGTGCCATATATTTTCAAAAGCTTTTTCTGGGTCATATAATTTTTGTCTTGTTTTTAATATGGTCGATTATCTTGTCAGTTTTCTGAATATAGCACTGAACCTGCATTCCTCCTCTAATCCAACATCATAATAGTGCATAATTTTTGTAATATATTCATTTAGTCTCTATGCTAATATTTGTTTGAAAATTTTTGCATCAAGTTTCATTAGAGATATTGGTTTCAAGATTTCCTTTTCTGTTTTAACTCTCTCAGATTTAGATCAAAAGACATTTTTATCAGAAATGTCATTTGATAATTTCCTCTCTTTTTATATATTTCACAAACCGATTATGCAAGACTAGAATTAATTGGTTCTTTTAATGTTTGACAGAATTTTCTTGTAAATCTATTTTGCACTGGAACTTGTTTTCCTTTGGGACCTCATATAACTTTTTGAGATTTTCCCCTGAAATTAAGTTATTTAAATTCTCTTGTCATCATTCTGCCAAACTGGGCATTTTTAAAAAACCCTTACCTTTCATCTTAGAATCAGTTCTAAGCCATAAGAGTGGTAAAATCTAGGCAAGGGAAGTTAAGTGACTTGCCCAGAATCACAAAGCTAGGAAGTATTTGAGTCCAGATTTGAATCTAGGACATCCTGTCTCTGGGTCTGACTCTCAATCCACTGAGCCACCTAATTGTCCTTGCATTTTGTATTTTTTGTAATTATTTATTAATTTATATAGTATGCAAATTTTATTATAATGTATTTAGGGTAGATGTTATTAATAATTTATTTTTTGTTGAGAATTATTTTCATTTTTGACATGAAAAATTCAATTTTTTTCTTCTTCTTGAAAGCCATTAAACTAGTAGATTATCTATTTTAATGTATTTTTGCCTTTCAAAAAAAATCCAACTCCTAGCTTTATCTTGTAATCCAATTTTTCTTTTACTTTCAGTTTTGTTAACCTCTGATTTTCAGAATTAAAATTTTAGTGCTTAGATGGGATTTTATAAAATTTGTTACTTCTTAAGGGATTTTTAGTAGCACATCTAATCAGTGATTTGTTCTTTCTCTTTTTTATATTTTTTAAGTATTTAGGTGTTAAATTTCACCCCTAAGTATTTCTTTAGCTGTTTGCCAAAACACATATATTAAAATTGCAAAAATGCCTCATTTCTCTCATTAGCTCTAAAGAAATTATTGTTCCTTTGATTTGTTCTTGGACCCACTGATTCTTTAGGATTATGTTTTTAGGTTCTAATTAGTCCTTTAATAAATATAATTCCTTGAATTGTAGTCTTTAAAAGATCGGTTAAAACATCTGTTTGTAAGGTTTGTATACCTTAATACCTGGACAATTTTTGGAAAGATGCCATGCACAGATAATACATACCTATACTCCTTTTTAGTTCAATTTGATAACTTCCCAGAAATCTATCATATCTTATAAAATTCTATTTAAGACTTTAATTTCTTTCTTTTGTTTTTGCTCTTGTAGGCATCTTGTTAAATTTTACCAAGGTCAGAAAATGCTACACTGAAATCTACCACTATAAAAGTTTTATTGCCTACTTTCCCTATAAAGAATTTAGCTTTTCTTCAAGTTTTTAGATGTTATGCATTCTGTACATATATTCTGAGTAACAATAATATACCATCTGATACTGAAACATTTAAGCAGAGTATTTCTGTTTTTTCCTTTCAGTTGTGTGTTTGTTATTTTCTTGTTTGAGCTCATGATTGTTCCTTCCTGCTTTTTTTAGTTCATTTGAAATATAATAGATTTTGTTCCATAATATTAATTTTGTGTGAATATTTATCTCTGTTGTGTTTCGTACAATTTACATATTGTTGGAAGAATTCTGCTTTCCAATTCATCTTTTCCTTTGCACATTTTATGGGTAATTTACTTCATTCCCATTCATAGCTGTGATTGTTCATTATTCAACTCCTTTATTCTATTTTCTTACTTATTTTCCTCTTACTTCCATTCCCTCTTAACAAGGAATAAAAGAGTAGCAAGTGAGGAATTTGCTCAGCATCAGAGTTCTATGCTTGATAAATCTTCTGCTTCTCTTCCCTCCTTTTCCTTCCCTTACCTAGAGTCCAATTGTAGGTTCTTGTTGTTCTCCACCCCCCTTATTTAATCATTCAATTGTTCTTCTGGTCCTTTTATTTTTTGTTTATTTATTTAATTTTAAAATTCTTTTCTTTTTAAGTTTTGAGATGTAGATTTTCTCCATCCCTCCTACTTCTCCCTCATCGACTGAGAAGGCAAACAATATGATATCAAGTAAAAATGTGAAATCATGTAGAACATCTTTCTATATTAACCAATTCTCAAAAAAAGGAAAAACTAAAGTGAAGAAATTATAGTTCAATTTGCACTCAGAGTGCATGAATTCTCTCTCTGGAGATGGATAGCATTTTTCTTCATGTGTCCTTTGGAATCAATTTGAATCCTTATATTGATTAGAGAAGCCAAGTCTTTCACTTTCATAGTTGATCACTGTTACAACATTGCTATTACTTTGTATGATGGTCTTCTATTTCATATTGCTTTACTTTACATCAGTTCATAAAGGGTTCTACCATATTTTTTTGAAAGCACTCCCCTCAGCATTTTTTATATCACAAGAGTACTTCATCACAATATGACATAACCCATTCAGCCATTCCCCAATTAATAAGCACCCCCTCAAATTCCAATTCTTTGCTACCACAAAAGAAGCAGATATAAATAATTTTGTATATTTAGGTCCCTTTCCTTTTTTGATTTCCTTAGGATACAGACTTTGTGGTATTTGCTAAATCACAGGGCGTGTTCTACAGATCCTTGGTCATAGTTCCAGATTATTTTCCAAAATTAGACCAGTTTGCCACTCTACCTACAGTTCAATTATGCATCAATTTACCTCCATCCTCTTCAGCATTTGTTATTTCTGACAGGTGTGTTGTCCTAATTTGCTTCTCTTTAATCAATAGTGATTTAGAGCATTTTTTTTCATGACAGTAGAGAGCATTGGTCTCTTCCTTCAAAAACAACTCTCTCATATCCCTCTAATGTGGAAGCTTCTAAATTTCATGTGATCTTCACTGATCTCATGAAAAGTGTTTGAATTATTTGTGATTGATTTTTCATTTTTTTCATTATTTCTTTGTACCTGTTTGCAATATTTTTTCCTTGATCTGGGAGCCCTGGAATTTGGCTATAATATTCCTGAGAATTCTCATTTCAGGATCTTTTAGATTACTTCAATTTCTACTTTATCTTCCAGATCTAAGTTATTGATGTATTTTTCCTTTATAATTTCATAAAATATGTCTATCTCTCTATCTTTTTTTTATCATGGCCATCAAGTAGTCCAATAATTCTTAAATTGTCTCTCCTCAATCTGTTTTCCAGGTCAGTTGCTTTTCCAATGAGACTTTTATTTTTTCTTATGTTTTTTCATTCTTTTTACTTTGTTTTATTGTTGATTGAAGTCTCATGGCATCATTAGTTTCTATTTGCCCAATTTTAATTTTTAAGAAAT
Source organism: Monodelphis domestica (assembly GCF_027887165.1). Taxonomy (NCBI): domain Eukaryota; kingdom Metazoa; phylum Chordata; class Mammalia; order Didelphimorphia; family Didelphidae; genus Monodelphis; species Monodelphis domestica. Next base: position 470,233,584 of record NC_077227.1, on the reverse strand, counting down.
TATTTTCTCCAATGGGCATTTGTAACTCTTCCCATTTGGCCAATTATTTAAGGGAATTCTATTCTTCAGTGAATTTTTGTCTAAATTTGTCTTTTAGTCTAATTTTTTTAATAGGATGTCTTCTTCAATATTTTTTGTGCCTCTTACCAAGCTATTAATTCTCTTTTCATAATTTTATATCATCACTCTCATTTCTTTTCCCAATTTTCCCCTCCCATTCTTACCTCTTTCTTTACCTCTTTCAGGAATTCTTGCATCCAATTACAATTTTTCTTTGAGGTTTTCCTTGTAGCTTTTTTCCATATTGTTTTATTTTTCCAACTTTATGCTTTGGTCTTTCCTACCACCATCATAGCTTTTTATGGTCAAGTTCTTTGTGGGTGTTGTTTTCTCATTTTTTCCAGCCTTTTTCTTCCCTTTGAACTTCATCATGAAATTAGATTCTATTCACTTGGGAATGGAAAGGCAAAGTGCCAAGCTTTAGGCCTTTTTCTGTTGCTATTTTCTGTGTATCTGCAAGTTTTGGTACTTCTAAGTTAGTCTTATCTGGGGAGAAGTATGATCATTGTTCTCCTGGTCTGTACTCTGTTCTTTACCCAAAAAGGGGATTTACTCCCCTACAGTCACAAATACTAGTGCTCCTCTTAGCCTTGGAACTCTGATCAGGATTCCTCCTTCCTAATGACTGATCATGAATGCTCTTCTCTATCTTGTAACTGCATCCCAGAACTGTTTCTTAGTAATAGAATTGTCAATCAATATTGGATGCACCCAGTGCCAGCAAAATGTTGCCTGTAATCTCTTTCTTACCAGCTATCTGACCCCCTTACCATTTCATGACTGACAGCTCCCAAAGCAATTGCAGCTATCCCAGTCACTTCCATGGCCCATTTTTGGTACTCCTGTAATAATGTGGGCCTTCTCCCAACTTGATGTTATGGATCTCTCCTAAAGACCTCCTAAATTTTCTTAGGCTGGGAAAATGTCTTCCTCTGATCTTTTGTTGGCTCTTAAGTGACAAAATGTTATTGAAGTGTTATTTTAAAGTTATTTGGAGGGGAATGTTGGAAGACTTTAGCTGTGTCTTAGCCTGTACTCCATCATCTTGGCTCCATTCTCCTCCATCTCCCGCAAACTTTTTTTTCCTTTAAAATTCCCTATTGAGGCCAATTTTCTGAGAATAGTTACTGATACCTCCCTGAATCTATCCTTCTTCTTAAGTCCTTTCTTCTATTTCCTCCTGTTTTCCTGTCAACTGACATATATACTTCTGTTCCCTACTCCTTTTGGGTCTATTTTCCACTCCTTTGAATGATTCAGATTAAACTTAAGATCAATTGTTTCCTGCTCCCTCCATCAATTCCTGCTTTTTTTGACCTTATATTTATACTTTAGTTATATGAAATGAATCTCCCCTATTTCTTCCTCTGCCTTGAAGCCCCAAACCTTGTTCTTCATCTTTACTCTGACCCTCAACCCCCCAACCCTTCAGTTATTCCCAGGTTATAAGTTGAAAATCACATGTAATCAAAATTACCTTTGAATTGCCAAACAAGTATAATACAGTATCTTTAATTAATTATAGTCAAATATCAAATAGGGTCTCTTTAAAAGAATACTGTTTATAAAAGAAAGCAAATGGCATTGAGAAGTTTGCTATGGAAACAATTTAGCAGAAAATTTGTTTTCAATATATCCAGTTAAGCTGTTGATCAGAAGACAGATAGTAACCAGGACTTCAATTCAAGTAAAATAAAGCCAAAACAGGCAAAGATTTATCTGGAAAATTATTTATGATTAGCCAGATTTTTTTTTACTCTGAAAGGCAGCTGGATAGAGAACTCGTCCTACAGTCAGGAAGATATAAATCTAAATCTAGCCTTAGATACTTATTGACTCTTTTTTTTTTTTACTTTTAAATATTATATTTATTTGGTCAATTTCAAACATTATTTATTGAATACAAAGATCATTTTCTTTTCCTCCCTCTCCTCCAGCCAACCCTCCCATAGCCAACACACAATTCCACTGAGTATCGCATGTGTCCTTGATCCAAACCCATTTCCATGTTGTTGGTATTTGCACTAGGATGTTAATTTAGCATCTACATCCCCAATCATATCCCCTCAGCCCCTGTTGTCAAGCAGTTGCCTTTCCTCGGTGTTTTTACTGCCACAGTTTGTCCTCTGTTGTGGATAGTGTTTTTTCTCATAGATCCCTGCAGATTGTTCAGGGACATTGCATTGACACTAATGGAGAAGTCCATTACATTCGATTGTACCAGAGTGTATCAGTCTCTGTGTACAATGTTTTCCTGGTTCTGCTCCTTTCACTCGGCATCACTTCCTGGAGGTTGTTCCAGTTCCCATGGAATTCCTCCACTTTATTATTCCTTTGAGCACAATAGTATTCCATAACCATCATATACCACAATTTGTTCAGCCATTCCCCAATTGAAGGGCATTGCCTCATTTTCCAACTTTTTGCCACCACAAAGACCAAAGCTATGAATATTCTTGTACAAGTCTTTTTCTTTATTATCTCTTTGGGGGTACAAACCCAGCAATGCTATGGCTGGGTCAAAAGGTAGGCAGTCTTTTAGTACCCTTTGGACATAGTTCCAAATTGTCCTCCAGAATGGTTGGATCAATTCACAACTCCACCAGCAATGAATTAATGTCCCAACTTTGCCACATCCCTTTCAGCATTCATTACTTTCCTTAGCTGTCATATTAGCCAATCTGACAGGTGTGAGGTGATACCTCAGAGTTGTTTTAATTTGCATCTCTCTAATTATAAGAGATTTAGAACACTTTTCATATGCTTATTAATAATTTTGATTTCTTTAACTGAAAATTGCCTATTCATGTCCCTTGCCCATTTGTCAATTGGAGAATGGCTTGATTTTTTTGTACAACTGACTTAGCTCTTTGTAAATTTGAGTAGTAAGACCTTTGTCAGAGGTTTTTGTTATGAAGATTGTTTCCCAATTTGTTGCTTCCCTTCTAATTTTAGTTACATTGGGTTTTTTTTTAATAAAACCTTTTTAATTTGATGTAGCCAAAATTATTTACTTTACATTTTGTGACTCTTTCTAAGTCTTGCTTGGTTTTAAAATCTTTCCCTTCCCAAATGTTTGACATGTAGAGTATTCCATGTTCACATAATTTACTTATTGTTTCCTTCTTTATGTTCAAGTCGTTCACCCATTCTGAGTTTCTCTTGTTGTAAGGTGTGAGATGTTGATCCAAACCTAATCTCTCCCACACTCTCTTCCAATTTTCCCAGCAGTTTTTATCAAATAGTGGATTTTGGTCCCAAAAGCTGGGGTCTTTGGGTTTTTTATAGACTGTCTTGCTAAGGTCACTTACCCCAAGTCTATTCCACTGATCCTCCTTTCTGTCTCTTAGCCAGTTGATGACCACTGCTTTATAATATAGTTTGAGATCGGGGACTGCAAGGCCACCTTCATTTGTATTTTTTTTTATTATTTCCCTGGATATGCTTGATCCTTTGTTCTTCCAAATGAACTTTGTTATGTTTTTTTCTAATTCAGTAAAAAAAGTTTTTTGGTAGTTTGATGGATATGGCACTAAATAAGTAAATGAGTTTGGTAGGATGGTCATTTTTTATTATATTAGCTCGTCCTACCCATGAGCAGTTAATGTTTTTCCAATTGCTCAAATCTAATTTTAGTTGTGTGGAAAGTGTTTTGTAGTTGTGTTCATATAGTTCCTGTGTTTGTCTTGGCAGATAGATTCCTAAGTATTTTATATTATCTCAGGTGACTTTAAATGGAATTTCTCTTTCTAATTCTTGCTACTGAACTGGGTTGGAGATATATAGAAATGCTGATGACTTATGCGGATTTATTTTGTATCCTGCAACTTTGCTAAAGTTGTTGATTATTTCCACTAGCTTTTTAGTTGATTCTCTAGGATTCTTTAAGTAGACTATCATGTCATCTGCAAAGAGTGATAGCTCAGTCTCCTCATTAACAGTTTTAATTCCCTCAATTTCTTTTTCTTCTCTAATTGCTACTGCTAGTGTTTCTAGTACAATGTTAAATAATAGAGGTGATAATGGGCATACTTGTTTCACTCCTGATCTCATTGGGAATGCATCTACTTTATCCATTGCAGATGATTTTGGCTGATAGGACACTCATTGACTCTTAAGTCACTTAAACTTTATTTGTCTCAGTTTCCTTAACTATAAAATGAGAATAATAATAGCTACTACCTCCCAAGTTTGTTGAGAGAATTAAGAGAAATAATATTATTAAATGCTTAGCACATTGCCTGACACTTATTAGGCATGATATAAATATTTATTCCTTCTCCTTCCCTGTCCCCCAAAAGGAAGGCTTTGTCTATAATTGTGATTATATTAAAGCAAGGGCAAACACACCATCATATAACTATTCCTTCTTCCTACGTAACCATGAAGAAAAAGGAGAGCGGAAATTATAGTAAAAAAAAAATCAGGTAAATTTTAGCTGGCCAGAAATGATATGAAGATGAACTAGGTCTTTTCCTCTCAATAACTCCACTAGCCTAATCAGAAGAAATAGATAATATGTCAGTATGATTGCTTCTAGAATCATACTTAGCATGGCAAGACTTTCATGCTATGACAGACACATGAGAAGTAGGATCTACTGAGGGAACAGTAAATTCATATCTTCCTTTATATACAAATCTGGAGCATTAGCTCTCTAAATTGAAGGGCAAGAAGAAACTCTGGATCACCCAAGGAGATTAAAGGATGTACTTAAAATCAAATATGTAGTGATTATTTGAGGTGGGATGTGAACTTAGATTCTCTGACTTAAGGCTCAATGTTTCATATGTATGTATATATATATATGTAAATATATATTTATATATATAAATAATATAGTGGGGGAGAAGGGGGAAGGGAGGGAACTTAGCAACTCACTTCAAATATATGTGTGTGTGTGTGTACATATTCAAAGTTTGTTTCTAAATTCTCTGAATTTTAAAACCATCTCCTCAGACTTCTTTCCTCACCAGGAATTTTTTACTTAGATCTTCCAGATCACATTCTTTAGAATTTTCTATCCCCTTTAAGCTGCCTTCCTTTGTAGACCTCCAGCTTATGGGACATTACTCTTTTTCCTTGGAATCCTTAGAAATCTTCCCAAAGTTAGGATGTGTCAGGCGAACTATGATTGATTTTCCTTTGCATTAACTCTAAGAGGAAAAGCTCGTTTCCCCAAAAGATCACCATCGTATTCACAGTAGAAACCATTCCTTGCTGTTGGTAAGAATCAGATCCAGAAAAAAATTTCCTCGTCTTAATTACTTCAGAAGGATGAAATTATCATTAGGGAAAGTCAAGAACTGATTAGCTGTTTTGCTTTTGGCAGAAAGAGACCTCCATTATAAGTCTGAGCATCTGAAGTCTCCCTTCACTACTACATCATGTCTCTGTTAAACTTGTGATCTGTTTCCCAAACTCCTCATCTGTTTTCTCTTTTTGTTCAGATCATCTGTGTATATTTAGATGAACAAACTGCTTCTATTTCTGACTACATTCATTCATTCATTCATTTATCCAACAAGCATTTAAGTTCTTACAATGTGGCAAGTATCACAGTATTAATATTTACCTTAATGCATTCCATTGTACTATCCTCTCTGGTTCATGGATTTTCTTATATTATGATGCATTCATAATATAAATGCTACTCTTCCCTTTTACCTATTAACTTTTAAAGTTTTAGTCATCCAACAAACATTTATTATATGCCTACTTTAATCCAGGCATTGTGATAGGCTTTAGGGATTTGGGAGAAAGAATCTTTACATATATACATATTCAAAATAAATACAGGGTATTTGTGGGGAAACTAGTTGATGTGGGGCTCAGGAAGGCATCATAGACTGCATGATGTTTGACCTGAATCTTGAAGGAATGTAGAAATTCTAAGACATGAAAGTGAGAAAAAATGCATTTGGGATGCAGGGATGAGGTGCAGGTAGAGCAGTCATAGAGATAGATGAAAAGAATAGTAAGAAGGCCAATTTGGCTGAAATGTAAAGTGTTTGTGAAGGGGAGTAATGTATAATTGAACTGAAAGAATAGATAAGAATTAGGTCATGAAAGACTTTAAATGCCAAACAGAGCAATTTATATTTGACCTTAGAAGTGATAGGGAGTCTCTAGAATTTATTGAGTGAGTATAGGGGGCAACCTGATCAGACTTGAATTTTAGAAAAATTACTTCAACAGTTATGTGGAAGGATATATTGGCAAAAGGAGAGGCTTGAACCTGGGAACCTACTAAAGAGTCTATTGAAATACCTATAGTACAGGTGATACATGAAGAAGACTTGAATTTGGTTAGTAACTGTAGGACTGGAGAAAAGGGGACTGATATAAGAGATATTGTGCAGGTAGAAATGATAGTCACATACAACTGAGTGGCTATGTGAGGACAGTGAATGAGAAGACAAAGATGACACAGAAGTTGTGAACCTAGGTGACTGGAAAGATGTTGTACCTCTGACAGAAATAGGGAGGTTTAAGAAAGGGGATAATCTGGGGAGGAGAGATAATAAGCTTTGTTTTACACATGTTGAATTTGAGATGTCTATAGATGTGCAGTTCAAATGAAGATAGTTAGCAGGGATTCAATGAAAACTAAGTAAAGTTCCCAGTGCACAAAAGAGACCAAAGTCTCCTTCACTTCTCAGGTCAAATGCTGGAATAGAGGAGGGAAAGAATAAATTGTGTAGACTTTAATATTTTTTTCAAGGGAATTTACCTTGGGAGGGAATTTCCCTTCATTTCCCTCTTTCAGATGTTGCTTAATATTCTATCAGTCACATTCCTTAAGATCTTTGAGATAAGGTTACGCAAAGCTGGATTTAGGAAGAACCTTTCCATCAGCCATCTTAAGAAAAATTTCCTTCCCTCTTCTTTTTAGTACATTTTTTTAAAAACCTATTTTTTTAGTTTAAAGGTTAAAAAACTTTTTCTTATACTCAGCTTTCCAAAAATATATCTAATATTCAAAGAGAGGTGAGCTTGTATATGATAGAATTTTGTTTTAACTTGTTCTTTTTTAAAGCCTAGAGGCAACAATGACACAGTGGATATAGAACTGGCCTCTGAGTCAAGAGTCCCATATCTAACACACCCTAGCTATGTGATCTTGGATAACATACTTAAATTCTCAGTGCTCTAGGCTGCTCTCTAAGATTACAAGTTGCAGAAAAAATGTCAGTCATCTTTGGATCTTTGGTAGAGGACCTATATCTCATTGAAATCACAGATCCAGTCATTGTACCTAAAGTAGCCCAATGACATCATGATGTTAAAGTCAGAGTGCAGTGTGTTCAATTATGATTGGTCAGTCCAGGATAAGTTTAGATGGCCCTAACACAGGCCAGGAACAAATTGTTTCTTTGAACATTTGGGAAGGAGATGATATGTACATCTCACAATTCCTTTGTGCTACTTTCATTCTGCTTTGGGCATGGAGTAAAACACTTTCTTTGATGTAGGCACATCACATTGAGCAGTCCTGTACTAGCATCTCACATTTCTATATCCAATTGAGTATATATGTGTGTGTGTGTGTGTGTGTGTGTATGTGTGTGTGTGTGTTTGTGTGTGTATGTATTATATATATTCTTCCCACTCTGAATCAATTCTGATGAGACTGAGTTCATTATCTGCCACTCCCTCCAATTTTCCTCTCCATTGTAAAATCTTTTCCTTTCATATCCCTTTTATGAGTGGTAATTTTTCCCATTCCACTTTTCCCTTCCTCTTCCCTTAGTGCAATCCTCTTTCTAACCTCTATGATATTTTGGAGATTATCTCAAAAAAATTGACTCACACCTGTGCCCCCTAAGTAGACTCCTTGAAACTGCCTAAAAATGTTGAAATTCTTACGAGTTATATGCATCCTCTTCCATTATAGGAATGTAAACAGTTTAATTTATTGAGTTCCTTATGATTACTTTTTTCATGTTTATCTTTTCATGATTCTCTTGAGTATTATGGTTGAATGTCATGTTTGTATTCACCTGAGGTCTTTTCATCAGCAATGTTTGGAAGTCCTCGATTTCACTAAATATATATATTTCCCCCTAAAGGCTTTTACTCAGTTTTGCTTTGAAGGTTATTCTTAGTTGTAATCTTAATTCATTTTCCTTCTCAAAAATCAAATTCCAAATCCTCTGATATTTTAATATAAAAATTGATTATTTGTGATCTTGACTGTGGCTACACAATACTGTACTTATTTCTGTCTCTCTGTTTAAAAATTTTCTCCATGACCTAGAAGCTCTGGAATTTGGTCATAATATTCCTGAGAGTTTTCATTTTGGAATCTCTTTCAGGAGGTGAATGGTGGATTCGTTTGATTTCTTTTTTTTTTTACCTTCTAGTTCTAGAATACCTAGGAAGTTTTCCTTGAAAATTTCTTGAAACATGTTATCTAGAGAGAGGCAGAGTCAAGATGGCAGCAGAGAGGAAGCGAAAGTTCAGACCTCTGAAAACTCTTTCTCACCAATTAAAAATCAAATGTTCCAGGGGACTGAAAACCAAATCTAACAACAGGACAGAGCTAAGGAACCCTCCTGCTGGACACAACTTAAAAGGTTGATTTGAGAACACTTGGGTTTAAGGGGAAGGAAGAAGGAAGGTTCCAGGACCCCTCCCCCACCCAGAGTATTGAGCCTCCAACAGTGGCTGGAAGCTCTGGGCAGGCAAGGGCACTAGCCTGGAGGAAGTACCTTGCGGGCAAAGCTGTGCCAGGCTCAGGGCTCTGAACACAGCTGGCTGGGAGGCAACTCAAAGTGAAGCACAGAAGAGGCAAACTAGTCACAGCAGCAGAGACACTCCATATCCACCCCCTTCCCAAAATTTTGGCCTCAGGGGACATCCAGCTCTGCAAGCTCACCTCAGCTGGGCTTAATCTCTTTTTTTTTTTAAATATATTTTATTTGATCATTTCCAAGCATTATTCGTTAAAGACATGGATCATTTTCTTTTCCTCCCCCCCCCACCCCCCATAGCCGACGCGTAAGTCCACTGGGCATTAGATGTTATCTTGATTTGAACCCATTGCTTTGTTGATAGTATTTGCATTAGAGTGTTCATTTAGAGTCTATCCTCTGTCATGTCCCCTCAACCTCTGTATTCAGGCAGTTGCTTTTTCTCGGTGTTTCCACTCCCATAGTTTATCCTTTGCTTATGAATGGTGTTTTTTTCTCCTGGGTCCCTGCAAGTTGTTCAGGGACATTACACCACCACCAATGGAGAAGTCCATTACGTTCGATGATACCACAGTGTATTAGTCTCTGTGTACAATGTTCTCCTGGTTCTGCTCCTCTCACTCTGCATCACTTCCTGGAGGTTGTTCCAGTCTCCATGGAACTTCTCCACTTTATTATTCCTTTTAGCACAATAGTACTCCATCACCAACATATACCACAGTTTGTTCAGCCATTCCCCAATTGATGGGCATCCCCTCGTTTTCCAGTTTTGGGCCACCACAAAGAGCGCGGCTATGAATATTTTTGTACAAGTCTTTGTGTAGCTGGGCTTAATCTCATCAACTTTCAGAGGGCAGGGAAGCTCAAGCTCCAACACCCCTCCCCCACAGACTTCTCTGAGATATTTGCTGACTAAGCTCCAAGGGTGAAGGCTGACAGAAAAGCCCAAACTCACAGATTCAGTACACAATGAGAGGAGCAAGAGTACAGGCAACTACAGCAGGGAAAGAAGGAACAAATATGAGCAAACAAGAGAAAAAGAAAAAAGAAATTACAATCAACAGCTTCTATCCAGGCAATTAAACAAGAGCAACTGTAACAGAGTAGGATCAAGGAACACCAAACAAAAACACAGAAACTCCAGAGAATTAGACACAGGCTTTGGAAGAACACAAAATATAATTCAAAACACAATTAAGAGAGGCTGAAGACAACTGGGAAATGAACTTAAAAAGCAAGATAAGTTGTCTGGAAACAGAGGCACTTGAAGTAAAACAAGAAAATAGTGTCTTGAAAGCCAAAACTAATCAGCTTGAAAATGAGACAAAGGAGATGAAATATCAGAAGAAGGATGACCAAAAAGCCAGAGATGAAATTCAGACTTTAAAAACCAGAATGCAACAATTAGAAGCAAGACACTATAAAACAAAATCAAAAGATTGATAAATTGAGGAAAATATGAAGCACCTCATCCACAAAACAGAAGATTTAGAAAATAATTCCAGGAGAGACAACTTAAGAATCATTGGTCTATTGGAAAACCATGACAAAAGAAAAATCCTGGATATCATCCTACAGGAAATTATCCAAGGAAACTGCCCTGATATTCTAGAACAAAAGAGAAAAGTGAAGATTGAAAGAATCCACAGATCATCACTTGTACTTAATCCCCAACTGACAACACCCAGGAATGTCATAGCCAAATTCAAGAACTATCAGACCAAGTAAAAAATATTACAAGCTGCTAAGAAATCATTTGGATATCATGGAACCACAGTGAGGATAACACATGATCTGGCTGCATCTACACTGAAGGACTGAAAGGCATAGAATATGATATTCTGGAAAGCAAGGGAACTAGGTCTACAACCAAGAATCAACTACCCATCAAAACTGACTATATTCTTACAGGGGAAAGTATGGTCATTTAATAAAATAGAAGAATTCCAAGCATTCATAAAAAATAACTATATGAACACAATTACAAAACACTCTCCCCACAATTAAAACTAGATCTAAACAATTGGAAAAACATTGATTGTTCATGGGTAGGATGAGCTAACATAATAAAAATGACAATCCTACACAAATTAATTTACTTATTTAGTGCCATACCCATTGAACTACCAAAAAACTTTTTTACTGAATTAGAAAAAAAAACATAACAAAGTTCATTTGGAAGAACAAAAGATCAAGGATATCCAAGGAAATCATGAAAAAAAATGCAAAGGAAGGAGGCCTTGCAGTCCCTGATCTCAAGCTATACCATAAAGCAGTGGTCATCAAAACAATTGCTGGTACTGGCTAAGAGACAGAAAGGAGGATCAGTGGAATAGATTTGGGGTAAATGACTTCAGCAAGACAATCTATGATAAGTCCAAAGATCCCAGTTTTGGGGACCAAAACCCAGTATTTGATAAAAAAAAAAACTACTGGGAAAATTGTAAGACAGTGTGGGAGAGATTAGGTTTGCATCAATATCTCACAACTTAAACTGAGATAAACTCAGAATGGGTTAATGACCTGAATATAAAGAAGGAAGCTATAAGCAAATTAGGAAAACACAGAATAGTATACTTGTCAGATCTACTGGAAAGGAAAGACTTTAAAACCAAGCAAGAGCTAGAAAAAAATCACAAAATGTAAAATAAATAATTTTGATTACATCAAATTAAAAAGTTTTTGTACAAACAAAACCAATATAACTAAAATCAGAAGGAAAGCAACAAATTGGGAAACAATCTTCATTACAAAAACCTCTGACAAAGTTCTAATTATTCAAATTTATAAAGAGCTAAACAAATTGTACAAAAAAATCAAGCCATTCTCCAACTGATAAACTGGCAAGGGACATGAATAGGCAGTTTTCAGTTAAAGAAATAAAAACTATTAATAAGCACATGAAAAAGTGTTCTACATCTTTTATAATAAGAGAAATGCAAATCACAACAACTCTGAGGTATCACCTCACACCTAGCAGATTGGCTTATATGACAGCAAAGGAAAGTAATGAATGCTGGAGGGGAAGTGGCAAAGTTGGGACATTAATTCATTGCTGGTAGAGTTGTGAATTGATCCAACCATTTTGGAGGGCAATTTGGAACTATGCCCAAAGAGCACTAAAAGACTGACCTTTTGATCCAGCCATAGCACTTCTGTGTTTGTACCCCAAAGAGATAATAAGGAAAAAGACATGTACAAAAATATTCATAGCTGTGCTCTTTGTGGTGTCAAAAATTGGAAAATGAGGCAATGCCCTTCAATTGGGGAATGGCTGAACAAATTGTCTCACTTCCATTTATAACATTCCCCAAAATTGTCTCACTTCCATTTATAACATTCCCAATACATAGTCATTCGAACTTCATTTGAAGTCTTCTAGTGAGGGGAGAGCAGTAGCTCTGCAAACAGCTCAAGATACTTTTGAACAGCTTTCATTGTTAGATTTTCCCTACGTCAAGTTTAAATTTCTTCTTTGCAATTTCTGCCCTCTGGGCCCAAATAAAATGAGCCTAAATCCCTCTTCCATATGAGAGATTCTTTAACTCTCCAAGACAGATAGCACTTCCCCTATTAATCTTCCTAAGGCTTAGCCCTTGATCTTCTCATAACCCAGGCATATTATAGCTTGCCAATGCTTTTCTTAAAATCTGGTGTCCAGAAAAGATGCAGTGTGCTCCCAGGGGAGTTCAGAGGGACTATTACTTCCTTAATCCAGGAAATTATGCCTCTTTCAAAGTAACCTACATTAGCTTTTTTAGGCTTCTATACAAACTTGGAAAGATGACAAAGAATACCCTGGAAAATATAGTTCAGGATTAAGAATTGTAAAAGACCATTCTAACTTTTGTCTTGCCATCGGACTTGAATGATTTTAGAAGAGAGAGTGAAGTTGATAACTTTGTGCAACTCTGCCTTACTTAAATATAATTCACAGTCAAGTCAACATGTGTTGTCATTGGTCCTCTTTGAAAATTAAGAATGAGATAGAAAGACAATAGAGTAGGGCATGATGTCACTTCATCATCCTATTATCACCCATAAACAACACCCCCCAAAACTCCATAGAACCAATGCTAAAAGTGGCAAAACCAGACAAGAGTCAGAAGTGAAGCTGAACCAAGGAAAAAAAATATTTCTGACTTCCCTGGTCTCAGTCCCACCACCACAAGCCATGGAAGCAGGAATCAAGCAAACAGAATTAAATCTACAAGGTAGCCCCTGGGGGAGGGGGGAGCAGGATTTGCAACCTCATCTTGTTTGCTGAGCTCCATAGATTTCATCCCTGAGAACAACACTGGAATATACAGTTGGAGGGCTTCAAAAGCAACTATGTCTGTTGTAGCCTTGGCTCCAGACACCCCCACTGGTCCAAAGCTGGAAATTGAAGGACTCGACACCACAGAGTCTATGGGTACTGGATCCTAAGGGCAGGAGCTCAAAGTTGCTGCAAAAAAATAAGAAACTTTGGAGACCCCAGGAACACATACTGAATTCTTGCTCTATCCTCAGCTATAGCAGTAGGAGAGGAGGAAAGAGGAATGAGCATATACTGATGAGTGTGGTTGCTGAGGGACTGGGGCCCCATCAATGGTAGTTATTCCCAGGATAATGGAGTCCCTTGGTTACCACCACAGTGAGAAATGGACTGTCTGCCTGCAGTTGCTTTGGCAGACTTCCCTCAAGCTCTGCTTGGAGCTCCTGAGATTAATCACCAACTCAGGTTTGAGTGGGGGTCCTGAGATTATATCAAGACCTGAATTATAAAAACTGGAAAAAGATCTCAAAAAACAAAATGAGAAAGGTTAGGAAAAAATAAAACTAATACATTAAAGTCAAGAAAATTATAAAAGATTATTCAAATGGAAAAAGAGATCCAGAAACTCACAGAAGAAAATAATGTAATAAGAACTAGAATCAGGCAAGGGGAAACTAACAAGTCCCTAAGACAATAAGAAATAATGAAGCAATACCAAAAGAAGCACATAATAGAATATGAAATATCACACAAATCACAAAGAAACAAAAAATAGATCAAGTGGAGATAAAGTAAGAACAAAGTTGGACTCCTAGAATGTTATGATTTAAAAAAAAAAAGGATTTAGATGCAATAATCTAAGAAATTGTCAAGGAAAACTGGGAAAATTGTCCAGAAATTCTAGAATCCAAGGTTAAAATAGACATGTAAATAATCCACTAGTCATCATTTCAAAAAGACCCAAAGATGAAAATTCACAGGAACATCATTGCTAAGTTCCATAGCTCCTGGGTTAAAAAGAAAATACTACAAGAAACAAGAAAAAAAATTGTAATGCTGTGGAGCTAGTTATGGTCTGAATAACGCAAGACTTAGCAACTGCAACTTCAAAAGAATACAGGACATGGAACACAGCATTCCCTAGAACAAAAAAACAAAACAAAACTGAGTCTTCAATCCAGAATAACATATCCAGAAAAAATGAGCATAATCATAAAAGGTAAAAATGGATATTTAGTTAACTAAAAGAGTTTCTATTATTCCTGGGGAAAATCCCAGAATTCAGCAGAAAATTTGATCTATAATAAACATATAAAGATAATGAAAAACTGATCATAAGCAACCCAAAAGGTCAAAATTGTTTGATTACTGTATGAGGAAAGGTCATCTATGCCCCCTGAGAATGGTACCATTGGGCATTTTTAAGGATCATGTATGACTGAAAGATTTGAGGATGAGATGAATGTAATATAATGAGCCAAAAAGTTTAGTGGAATAGACTAGGAGGAGTTAGATGGAATGGTTATCGCTTATGAAGGAGGAAGGAGTGGAGAGAAGGGGAGGAGATAGAGGGTTGATAGTACTAGACCCCTACTTTTGTTACACCTGGGATAAAGAGACAGTAATATACATGGTTAGGATAAGAGATGGACCAGGAATCCCTTTGGGAACTGAGGGAATAAGAAAAGGAAGGGTGGTTTAAGAGAAATGAGGGCAATGGGGATAAATAAAGAGAGAGAAGGGAGGTATACCTAGAGGAGAGTGCATATCAAGAGGTAGAAGGGTAAAGTGAGTGAATAAGAGAGGGACTCAGGACAATATAGGGGAGATATTTTTAGAATTAAAATCATATCAAGGAGTAGGAGGGTATAGCTGTGGGGATAAAGAAGCAATTTTTAGAAAGGTGGAGAGAATAATAAAGGGTTAGGGGGAAGGGACAAAAGAAGGACTTTTGGAAAGGTGGTCCAATTTGGATGTAGGAGGTCAAAAGTAGAAAAGAAAGAAGGATTTTTGGGACAGGGTATGAATTGAAGAGACATTTGGTCAAAGGAAATTGGATATCTGAGGAGGAATATATCAGAAAGAAAGGAAGAGGGGGACAAACAGTGAGGAGGGATGAAGTATATGGAAATGCACAGCTAGTAACAATGTGTTAAAATTATTTGTGGTTGGACTCTTTTTTTTTCAAACCCTTACCTTCCATATTGGAATCAATACTGTGTATTGGTTCCAAGACAGTAGAGTGGTAAGAGCTAGCCAGTGGGGGTCAAGTGACTTACCCAGGGTCACAAAGCTGGGAAGTGTCTCATGGTTGGACTCTTAATAATATTAATTAGTTGGTCACCAGGGACTTAATTTCTAAATCCTAAAATGAATTACTAAAGTAAATAGAATTTATGGTAGTTTATTTACAATATTTACAATAGAAGGAAGATATTAAGGAATGGGAGAGAGAGAGAAAACTCTGGCTTCTTCTTATATCAGTTAGAATTTCTAAGTCCCCAGCCAGGGGAAAAGAGACTCAAGAAGATGGGCCTTACCTGGAGGCTTCACACCTCCAGAAAGGTGAGGTCACTAAGTCAGCTTTTCACTCACAGATGGTGACAGTCTAAAAGAAGTCTGGGTGTCTACCTTCCTGTCACTCCTTCATCCTTAACACTGTGACTGACTGTCCTTCTTGAGTCTTTGTTTCCTCTATTTAAAGACCTTTTTCTCTTGTGTCACCTCCCCTAAATATTCATGTCTACCAATCACAGCAGATGCTTTTCTCCAGAACTGCCCATTCTTTAGTTGTCACCTTCTTTTGGTTAGATTTTTTCCAGGATTATCCATTCATTAGTTCTCACCTTCTCTGGTTAGATTATATCTTTTTGGATTACTTAACACCTCTTTTGTTAAGTTCACTTTTTGTGGCTACTTAACACTTTTTTGTAGTTAAAATCTGAAAATAGATTGTAGCTTAAAATCCTAGGTTCACTATAAAGGAAGAGGTAAGTACCTTCATTGTTACAAACAGGAGATTACAATTCTAGCTTCACAGTAAGGAAAGAGCTAAGTATCTTCATTGTTACAATTAGGAGAGAGCTAAATCCAGTCTTTACAAATGACAGTGAGTATAAATGGGACAAATTCACCCATGAGAAGAAAATAGATAAAAGAAAGGATAAAAAACCAGGATCTGATAATGCATTGTTTACAAGAGACACACTGAAAAATAAAGACACATATAGAGTGAAGGTGAGGGGCTAGAGTAGAATATGCTATGCCTCAGCTGATCTAGAGAAGGCATAGATAGTAATTATGGTTTTTGACACTGGAGATAAATTGGATATCATTTGATAATTGCTTGTAAGATGATGTCTAGGAATTTTTTTTTGTTCCAGACTTTCAGGTAGTCCAATAATTCTCAAATTGTCTCCCCTGGATCTGTTTTCCAAGCCAGTTGTCTTTTCAATGAGATATTTCATGTTTCTATCTTTTCATTCTTTTGATTTTACTTTACTATTTCTTGCTATCTTATGAGATCATTAGCTTCCAGTTGCCCAATTCTAAGTCTTTAAAATGGATTTTCAGCTATGATCTTTTGATTTTCCTTTTCAGTTTGGTCCATCTTGCTTATAATGGCTTCCAGCAGGTCAGTTCTGGTCTCCAATTTGCTTATTACTTCATTTGATTTCTGTTTCTCTTTTTCCATTTGGATAATTTTGTCTTTTAAGCTGTTATTTTTTTTATTACTTTCATTTCTTTTTTCCTACTTTTCTTTGCATTTTTCTTCTCTCTTTCTTATTTGGTTCTTGAACTCCTCTTTGGGTTCCTCCAGAGCTTGTGGCCAATTTCCATTTTGGGGGAGGAGTTTGCATGCGTTCATTTCTCACTCTCTTCTGTTGCTTCTGTATTTTGCTCTTTTTATCCATAGAAATTTTCTAGAGTCAAGAGCTTTTATTTTGCTATTGTTTACTCCTTTTCCCACTGGAGAATTGGGATTCCTGAATGTTATTGGTCATTGCTATCTTGGTTTCTGTCTCACAGGGCTATGCTTTGGGACTATCTTCCCTTTCCTGTCAGAGGCCTGAGTGAGGGCAGGTAGATCTGTGGTGGTTTTTTGTGTAGCATGCTTCAGAGTGTTTTGCCCTAAGGTTTTCTTCCTCAGCTGCTGTTGCCTCTGTTGCTGCCTGTTGCTACTTCTGTTGTTGATGCTGTTGCTGCTCCAGCTCTGATCTGCACCTCCTATGGCTAGTATGTTCAAGAGTGTGTCTGTTGTGTAGCATGCTGTACCACATTTTCCCTTATGTTACATTGCTAGAGCAGCTGTTAATTGTTTCTTAGAAAACAAGATAGAAATATATATTAAGCACTATAAAGCTTTTTATGCTCATTGACCCAGGAATCTTATTACTAGGTTTAGTGCTTAAGGGCATTACTGAATGAGTAAAAAGCTGGGTATTGTGAAAATATTCTTGGAAGTTCTGTTCATAATGACAAAAAACTAGAAATAACTCAAATGCAATGATGGGGAGAAATGGCTGAATAGATTACAATATTTGAATGTAATTGATTATATCATGCTACTAGAAATGATAAATATTAGAAATATAAAAAAATAAGGGAACTATATAAAGAGGTGAAGAGAGAAGAAAAGAAAAGGAAAACAATATATACTATGATTACATTAAAAAAATAACAGCCACAAAATCAAGTCAAAAAAAGTATTAAAGTAAAACAAATTCAAGGGGAACTTAAAAACAGGATATTTATATTAACACACACACATATAATTTACAAATTGTAAACTATATGAAATTTGTGAAAAATGAAGAGATGGTCTTCAATTGGGGAATGGCTGAACAAATTGTGATATCTGTTGGTGATGGAATACTATTGTGCTAAAAGGAATAATGAGCTGGAAGAATTCCATGTGAACTAGAAGAATTCCATGTGAACTGGAATGATCTCCAGGAATTGAAGCAGAGTGAAAGGAGCAGAACCAGGAGAACATTATACACAGAAACTGTGGTACAATAGAATGTAATGGACTTCTCTACTAATGAACCAGGACAATTCTGAGGGACTTATGAGAAAGAACGCTATCTACAATCAGAGGAAGAACTGTGGGAGTAGAAACACAGAAGAAAAACAACTGCTTGATCACATGGGTTGCTGGGAATATGACTAGGGTTGTAGACTCTAAAGGATCACCCTAGTGCAATTATCAATAATATGGAAATAGATCTTGATCAATGACATAAGTAAAACCCAATGGATTTACATGTCAGCTATGGGGGGGGGGCAAGAGTAGGGGAGGGAAAGAACATGAATCATGTAACCATGGAAAAACATTCTAAATTAATCAATGAAACAAAAAGTTCAATAAAAAATCAATATGGAATTTGTGATTTTTCACATAATTTTTATGCATGTTTTAATGTTTTTTTGTGGTGGTGGTGGTGGTGGTGGTGGTAGCAGTGGTTATTAAGCATTCAATAATAAAATTCATAATTCATTCAATAATAAAAAAGAAAATGAAGGAAAAACAATAATAACAGAAGAATAGAAGCAAAGTATAACACTGGGTTAGAATATAAAATTATTTGTAAAATTATATAGACCAGGGTAGTAGATTATGACCTAGATCTGTATTGCCTCCTAAAATTGTGAGACGCAATAGATGGAAAAGCAAGTCTGTGGAGAGATTGATGTACAACTTAATTGAGTTGAATCATTACAAAAATATTGAAAGGTGAAGATGTAAAGAGAACATCAAACAAATATTATAAAGTGAAGCATCTATCGATGTCTCTATAACAAACTAGTTTCATTATTGATGAGAGCAGGAGAAAAAAACAATCTGGACTCTAATAACTAAGTTCTTGATGTACATGTAAGAAAAATAAAATGGCCCTAAAGAAGATGAAGTTTGGGGAGAATATCTTCAATGAGCAAATTATAAATGTAAGAAACCTATGCTGAAAGTGAAATAACTTGAAGAATAATGAGAAATTAATTCTAAAAAACACATTTAAAAGATGCAAAGTTCAAAACTCACAGATTTTTTAAAAAATCATTGATGGCACTATAAATTACTGGTGTAACTTCACTGTATTTAGTGTTTCATATCTGGAAAGCTTCAATGTAATTATGCATGTAGAGAGGATCTTTGATGAAATTATGACATGAGAACACAGAGATTATTACACATTATTTTCTATAGTAGATCACATCTTCATAGTCATACCTACTAAGCACATAATGGTGCAGAGAATATAAGATCCTATTGTGTTCCTTGTTTGTTAATTAGAAAAAAAATTTTTAATCAGCCAAGGAGGATGCAATGAGGTTTTAAGTTTTTCTTTCAACAAGGTATATGCTTGTGTTTTTATAAATTTAGTAAAATCATATAAGATTCTTTCATTGACACAACCACAGATGTAGTAATAGTAGTAGTCTCTCGGTAACCGAGGATGAGGATTGTCTTTGTGCGCTTTCATCTGTGATGTAGATGAGTGTGCACAAAAACACTTGTGCGTGAAGGAGATTTAAGTGGAAAAGTCGATGCACAGAGACAGTCCCACTCTCTCGGCGTTGGAAGCCTGGGTCCAGTGGCACAAAAGTCGTTACACCTGGAGACTTCCTCAGCTGCATTGGATGGCCGTGTTGTCTTTTGTGCTCCAACACGCCCTAAGCACTCCACAGTGCTTTGCTGCGTCGCCATCTTAGCCGTTGAACCTTCTTATTGGTTTCTTCCACCTGTTCCACCGAAGCAGTCTTCACATGCTGGGTGAGCAAAGCCCTGGTTCACCAGGGGTCGACAACCCGATGGCTACCCTCACAAGGTTTAGCCGGTCTGTCGAAGCCATTGCCCGGGGTGTGGCTGCTGCTGCATGCTAGCAGCTACTGGGAGCCACAAGTGAGAGCTGGGTGTCAGGTGGGGGTCAGAGGCTGAAGAGCTGCCCTAGGAGGGCCTGACAAGCCCTCCATACCAGAGATATTACTCCTCCCTGAGCACCCCATACCCCCACCACAGATGTAACTTTGTGTAATAATCCTCTGAATGTCAATATTAAGTCAGTATTAAATGGGTATATACTCAACAAGTTGTTTCTTAGAGAATTCTGGTGTAGAATTCAAAAGGACCTGTAGATAGTGAGATTCTTCAGATACTTCTGTTTAAAAAATGGAATTCGTAAGATGGAATCAAACCCTACAATATTACTGTTTAATACTGATTAATGAGAATCACAATGACTCAAAAAAGATTGAATTAAGAGTCTACATAGGAGAGATCAAGTGGAGTACTTACCTTCCAGACTATGACAGGCAATTGGAATTATAATCCATTGAGTTATTATATTTCATATATTTTGGAAAGGCTATACAAATTGACAGTGAACCAAACCCAGAGTTAAAAAGGAGGAAAAACATGGCGGGGGGGAGATTTGTACTTAGAAAATTATGCTGCACCTTCAAGAACCATAGTCTGTTCCCTGAAATAGGAAAATATCTTTTAACACTGATGTTCTCCTAAGTATGCTAGATGGCTGAGAATCGTGCTATGCTACAGTGATTCACACTAAAATTCTTTAATGGCACTTTGATAAGTAAACAAATATACAATATTCTGATTATTCTAGTGTTACACAATATATTTTATCATTGTTAATGAAAGGAGATGGTGGAGCAACAGCATTAACAAAGAGTTGCATATTATAATCTTAGAGAAATTCAAATTTTGGATGAACCAGGAGGAAGGAGTGTAGGCTTAGACTAGTGGTATCAAACTCATATAGAAATAAGGACCACTAATCCATACATAAGAACCTCTGCAGGCTACATATTGAATTAGTTTTAAAATGTGATATAATTCCTGTGGGGGGTGATTTTTTTATTTATTTCGTTAAATATTTTCTAATTATATTTTCATCTTATGATTACTCAAGTTCTGTAGGTCACATACTGCTCAAAGGACATGTGTATATTTTTCACTTTTGACGTAGTTAGCAATGCAGTTTGTAGACTGCAGTATGTTACCAATAATGAATTGAAAATGAAAACTGATTGAAAATACAACATCCAAGAAATGAACTTACAGAATGTGGTGGGCCAGTCAGATACAAAACAAAGGATAACAGATGTTCAATTTGAATGTTGTATTGTTACCAAATGAATGTTAAAAGACTTAGAAGAATGCCTCTAACACATGTTTTGAGAATTTATAGAGGATTTATAGTAAAATGTGAAGAAAAGTTCCAAAAAATAAGACAGTTTAGATTGGGTTGAGATTTGTACACTGAAAGAAGTATCCACATCAATGAGATTGCTGACTCAATGATATCTTAAAGTATTGAAATGTATCATGTTCTTGAATTATATGTAATAGACAACCTATTTAAAGCCCCTGATCTTTTTTTGAAGTCAAATTTTTATTTAATTAATTAATTTAGAATATTTTTCCACGGTAACATGATTCATGTTCTTTCCTTCCCCTCCTCCCCCACCCCATTGCCAACATGCAATTCCACTGGATTTTATATGTATCATTGCCCCTGATCTTTTTCAGAATTGCAGCAACTAGTCATGTCTTCCCCATCTTGTCCTTGTGAGAGTGATTGTTTGAGCCTAAGTATAAACCTGTTAAATTGTTCTTTTAAAACTTCATCTCATTACCATTACCTTTAGCTCAATGTTCTAGCCAACCAAGAATTTTTGGATCCAGTCTCTGTCATCTATAATGAGCAAAAAATGAAATAACTAAGGGAAAAAAGGTCTGATCTTCTTAGCAATTGATTTATTAAGCAATGAATGCCAATTGCTTAAAGAACAGGAATCAACCCCTTTTCTCAGTTTAGGACTAGACCTTAAACACAGGGGGAGATAGACTTTTATACACTAAAATTAATTAATCAAATTAGACTGACTAATTAAAGAAAAACAATAAAACATTAGGTAATTTGATTTCCAATTAGAGGAAGGATTAGGGACTTTTCACGTTGAGAGAGGGAGAATGAATAGGTACAATTCCCTGAATTCAGGAAAAGAAGTATCCCATTCCTTCCAAGTACAGTTGTCCCTCTCTATACAGCAGGATTTCACTCATCAGGGCTTCACTGTGTCATAGGTATCACAGAGTTACTAATCAAGGCACACTATTGGCAGATGAAATAAAAGGCGACCAACTGGAGTGCTGTGTTCTGTATCCTGGGCACTGATTGATTCAGTGACAGTAGGTTAATAAAAGTGTAGAGAAGGTTTATAGGAGAGTCGGAAGGGTTTATAAAACCTTAAAATATATACAAATAATAAGATAAATATAAAGTTGCTACTTCACAGATTTTCACCTATGGGGGGGGGGGGGGGGTCTCTGGAACCTAACTCCTGCAATAGGCAAGGGATCACTGTATCTGTAAATAATCAAAAGTACAAGGAAAAAATAACTGAGTGGTCAGTGTGGGGGCAGTTTTCAGATAAGACATATAGATTGCTTAAGATGTACAATTATGAGAAAACTCCTTACATTAATCTTAGGATCTGATTGCACATAATGTAGTTCCATGATTAAGGGCTTCAGCAGGAGTAGGTGGTTCAACTTCCCATTCATGCAGGACTAGTTTCAAGCAATGCAGTAAGGTTTTCCATCAGTTCCCACAACTAAATAAACTTGTCAGAATTTGGACTAGGCCTAAATTTGAATAGAAATGGAACTAAATTAACTCTAGAATTGAGTCACAAGATGGAAGCAGTATTGTTCACTCAATTTCTACAATCCACCTCTTGCTATCTTAATCCCCTCAATTCCTTCAATTTTCTTATATATCCATTGTTTGCTTTCTATCTTAGCTTTGTGCCATTTTTTAAAATGATAAACATATAATCTATGCTTTAATCCAAGTCCTTGTAAAACATGTTAAATAACAGAGGAAGACAAAATTTTAAGACACTACATTGGTTATGTTTCTCTAAGTTGAGTTGGCATTGAGCTGTACCTGATTATTCAAACAGTATAAATCCACTACCTCCATTATCATCATCCATCATCACAGAAAATTTGAGACAATTTTTGTTCTCAAGTGCTTTGTCCAGGTATAGGGAAACCTGAGAAAAGGCAAGCTATGGTGTGCTTCTGGGAGAAAACAGTATCAAGGTCAATAGGCTTTCAGGTTTCTCTAGTCATGAGGCATTGACATTTGAATAGAATGGGGAAATGTGTTGAGAGGAGAGTATAACTATTTCCAAATCACAATATCATTCAGTCTTTTTCCATTTGATGGAGTGGAGTTATGTGGATATTTATCTGATCTAAGGGTTATTAGGAAACAAGATCTAAAATGAAATTATCACTATAAATTAGATGACAGTTGAGATAATTAGAGGATACAGTACAGGAGAAGGCAGTTAGAGTGCTGGAAATGAAAAAGTCCAACAGCAGAATTGACTTTATCTTGGTCTCATTTACCTCTTAGCACAGCTGGGCTGAGAAGAAGACTTCATAATAATTGATTAAGAAAATTGACTTAGGAGAGCTGAAAAGGCAAATGAGAACAGCTACTGATTGCTTCATAGCTATTGACTAAAGAGAGCTATCGCCTTTTCATGCAGGAGAGAGTCTAATCACAGCATCTCCAGTAGATAGAGGATAGAGTAGTAAGTATCCCTGAAGAAAGCACCTCAGAAGAAGACTTGCTGATACACTGTAGAAAGATAAAAGAGCAAGCTGAAATGCTGTATGGGGAAATAAGTGGGCATCTAATTCTCACCATCATCACCCTGGAAGACTCAACTGCTCAGCTCCTTGGATATGGAGGGTTTAAGGTGTGTGTGTGTGTGTGTGTGTGTGTGTGTGTGTGTGTGTGTGTGTGTGTGCTTGTCCTGGAAGAGATCTACAGATGGAGCAGGAAAATTTACACCAGAAGAGAGATTCTAACCCACATCCATTCTCTAAGAGCAATAGTAACTTATGGAAGCACCCTCAAGAATAAGAAGAAGCTAAGAAGTGGAGATTATTTTACCTTCCAGATCTATGGTTGCTATCACTTTGAGCTGCTCCAAGAGCTGAATGAAGCCTTAGAGCTGAAAGATACTCACAATAAGAAAGAACTTGAGAGGAACTACTACCACCTCAGCCATTTGAAGTATGAGAGGAGATTCCATTCCTTGTCAAGGAAAATGTCTTTTCTTTCTAAAAAACCCTTACCTTCCATCTTAGAACCAATACTATGTATTGGTTCCAAGGCAGAAGAGTGATAAGGGCTAGTCAATGGAGGTTAAGTGATTTGCCCAAGGTCACACAGCTGGAAAGTATCTGAGGTCAGATTTGAACCTAGAAACTCCAGTCTCTAGGCCTGGCTCTCAATCCACTGAGCCACCCAACTGCCCCCTCAAATGTCTTTTGATGAATGGAAATTTAACACTAGCCTGTATCCAATTTTAGTACCCTAAGACAACCTTTGGATTTTAAAACAAAAGATCTTTCTTATGAATCTCTGAAACATATCTCTCTAAGGAGATGCATAAAAGTCTTCCATACCATCCTGGGAAACACTATATTGGTGCTGTGTGGCCATTTTAAGGACCATGTGGTGACTACTGGCATCAGGAAGATCTGCCTCTTATTTGGATTGAAGTCTGAGACCTCCAGATCAGAAAGGCTTGGGAAAAGGGTAACACAAGAAGTATACATTGTTGCCTTTTCTTCTTCTGGCCAATTTTTTATTACTTAATGTAAAAATGGAGATTTGAATACCAGACTTCAATCCCCAGAAGTCCTTGACACTTCCCAGAATGCCCTATAATCTCACCTGAGATCCCCACCTGAGCTGAGTACAAAATTTGTATTTAAACTGACTGTACCTCCTACTTGGTCTCTCTGCTTCCCCTTCTAAGCACACATGTCTCTCAGGATGTAATAAGTGAAACTGAATGGGCTTATCAGCTCTAGAAACATGGCTTATTGATTTTTATCTTTGATTTCTAATAATCTTTAATAAACCTCTAAAAATGTAATACTTTTAGTAGAGAAACTAATTTAATTTTTACTGTTAATGGCTACCAAATGGGAAAAACTCTCAATTAAAAAAATAGATAGCCTAGATAATGATTTCTAAGCCATGTTTCTCCAAGGCTTTTTAGCAAGCCTCTTGACTCATCTCGCTCCTGCCTGCAATCCGGACCCAGATTGTGCTCACCTGGTCCCGGCCTGCCCATCTTGGCTCCTGGCTCCCGGCTCCTGCTCTTGGCCTCTCTCTCATTCACCTGGCCCAGCTGATCCAGATCGCCCCAGGCTGCTAGTAGCAGACCCAATTTCTTCAGGATCAAAAACCAGCTGGTAAAAACGGGGGTGATTTTTTCTTAGGCTACTATTAGCCTCCATGTGGCAAGGGGCAGGGAGCACAGAGGGGGGAGAAAGAGGAGAAGGAAGAGACTTTTCTAAACAGGAAGTTACAAGCATGACTGCTTTAAGAGGATATCTTTTGAGTGCACTGATACTTTTATTTATCTTACCTGAGATTCAGGGGAAAAATTCAACTCCCTGCAATTCTTTGGCAAAATTTGAGATACCAAAAACCCACCCTCACTATGGGGAGGCAGCTCAGTTGCTCAGTGGTTTGAGATCCAGGCCTAGAGACAGAAGGTTCTGGGTTAAAATCTGGCCTCAGACACTTCCTGGCAGTGTGGCCCTGGGCAGGTCATTTAAGCCCCATTGCCTACCCCTTACCAATTTTCTGCCTTCTGACAATAGGCATCTAAATGGATAAAAAAAAATCCCCAAGGAACTTTAAAGAGACTGGAGGTTATATTTTTAAGGCATTTCAGACTCCAATGTTTTATAAAAATCTCTGTATTCTATTGCATTTTACTGATTGTTTTCTTTAAGATTTAATCTTGTTGGGTTTAAGTTCAAATATTAATGTATTCAATACTGTTCTGTTATACTGAATCATTTTAATGTACTGGGTTTTAACTACTGTTAAATTCTGTTACTTTTCCCCTATAACTATACTGAATAAATATTATTGAGTAAGCCCATATAAAAACAGCTTTTATATGTTTGACTTTGTAAATTGTCACATAGAGGATAGATGGACTCCATCAGAACATTGCTACAATTATATAGCAACCTTTGGAAAATTTAATGAACTAAATATCTCAAATTGATTTTAAGGGGTCTTTAGACATAATTTTTAGAAATTTTCTTAACAATCTCTGGTCATTTTGCCTCCCCCTAACAGGAGGTAAGGCCCATTTTAGTAGCTGAAGTGAAATACAAATTTAATCCCCACCTTCCACATTTATAAAAATGTGAATGGAAGCTGGGAAGTTAATCCCAGGGCATAGAGTACTCCTGGAACACTCCCAAAAGAGGAGCATCTTTCATTTATAACTCTTCAGCTCACTTTACTTCCACCAGAATGAAATCTAGAATTCTTGATGATGTTCAAAACACAAAATAAGTTTTACTTTGTTTAAAAATATATTTACCAAGGTTGAAAGATTTGCTACATTTGTAAAAATTTTGACAAATATCCATCAGTTCATAGTCCCTTTTCTGTCTTTCATAGTGTGACAAACTTTCTGTAGTCCTGGCTACTGACTGGGTAAATGTTTACTTGCTTATATAATTTTAATTGGGCCCTGATTCAAGGACCTCTTATAGATTTATTTTTCCTTTACTTACAATTTTAAACATAAAACTTTGATAGTCTATATTTTCATCCAGAAATTATCTTTTTTATTTGGATTTTTCTGATGTCTTTTTAATTTCTCTTGCCAATTGATTCATATACCTCATAACTCAGCCATGCATCCCTAAATGATCCCTGTATTTTTCAATCACCCTCTTCAAGGGGGGAATGTAAAAATATTATTTTAAATTGCAAAGTTTAAATTCCTTTTCAGAAGAATTTTAGGTTAAGAAACATGATAACTCTCCAAATCCAGAAACTGAACTGTTTGGAGAAGACACCATGAAGATGCCTTCAGACCACAAGTTGCACAAGAAGATCAAGAATGAACTTTGGGTGTGGTTGATTGAACATTTATTTGTATGTATACTTTCATGCCAAAGGGGACTGTCCCCTAACTGGTTTTTTTGTCAATGCATCTAGCAGTTATTGGTTTTGTTCTTTTTTCCTCTTATCCTCAAATTATTGTAATCTTTATTATCTTGATTATGTTTTCATGATCCTTTTTGGGGAAACTTTTCCAAATAACGATCGAAGAGGGGAATGTAAAAATGGAGATTTGAACCCCAGACTTCAATCCCCAGAAGTCCTTGGCACTTCCCAGAAGGCCCTATAATCTCACCTGAGATCCCCACCTGAACCGAGAACAAAATTTGTATTTAAACTAACTGTACCGCCTACTTGGCCTCTCTGCTTTCACTTCTAAGCACACGCATCTTTCAGGATGTAGTAAATGAAATTGAATGGGCTTATCAGCTCTAGAAACACGGCTTGTTTATTTTTATCTTTGATTTCTAATAATCTTTAATAAACCTCTAAAATATAATACTTTTAGTAGAGAAACTAATTTAATTTTTACATTAATAAATAATTATAAATTAATATTTGGTCTCCAGAGTATTTTAATCAAAACAGGTGAAAAGTGAAGTACCTGATACCAAATGATAGAATAATGTAGTCGAGGCATTGCCGTAAGGCAGAACCGTAAGGGTTAAGCCTCCTCTTCCTCCCCAGTTGGGCTGCATAGTCGGGGGTCATGGGTTGAACTGTGTACGACCTGCAGAGCTGTGTGCTCAAGGTTGGAATAGCAGCGGCGGGAGGATTGAGAAAGTCTGTGAGAAAGAAACTGTAAGGTCGGAGTAGCCAGCAGAAGACTGATAAGAGTTGTGAGAAATTATGAGAGGCTGTGGGAAAGATATTTCTCTGTCTTTGTTTGGAATCTTCTCAGTTCTTCCCTGTGCCTGGCAGGTAACGTCATGAATTCCTATGAATCTGCCCAATTATTAGTTCCTGCTGTTGCTGGGTGGTAACATCATATCTTCCTGTGTGTCTTAACCTATATATGCTTTGCGTGAAACCAATAAAGCTTTGTCGCTATGCATTTTAATATAGCGTCCACTCGTTACTCTTCATTTCGTTACCCCAAGTGAGGTCACACAGGGCTGGCCGACCCTGGTGATGAGCCTTACAGAATAACTCCTCCCACCTTCTACCCTTTCTTTCTTATTTCCATTATGAATATGTTCCCCTTGAATTCTCACGTTTCATTCTTTTGATTTTGCTTTATTGTTTCTTGATATCTCATGAAGTCATTAGTTTCTAGTTGCCCAAATCTAATTTTTAAGAAATGATTTTCTTCCATCAGCTTTTGAGTCTCCTTTTTAATTGGGCCCATTTCTTCTTCCATTGCTTTCATTTCTCTTCCACGTTTTTCCTCTGCTTCTCTTAATTGATTTTTGAAATCCTTTTTTAACTCTTCCACAATCTGAGTCCAATTCATAATTTTCTTTGGGGTTTTCTTTATGAACAGAGGACACAAACATTTTGAGAAGGGATCCATAAATTTCACTAGACTGACAAAGGATTTTGCCATAAAATTGGTTAAGAACCCAGCTCTAGCCTCAGATTCTCAGGATCACACTAATGGTCTAAAGTGAGATGAACTGGTATTTCCCCCTTCTCCTTCCTCTATGATCTCCTCCTTCTTCATTTTCTCCCATAAAGCCTTTTGTCTCTTTTTTTTAATATTTTTTCCATTTTTATAGAGATTTCTTATTTCCTAATAATTATAAAATAACTCTGAGGTTCCACTTCAAGTATAGCAAATTGGCAAAGATGGCAAAAGATGATACTTGGATGGGTTGTGGAAAGATAAGCATACTAAAGCATTGTTGGAGAGGTTATGGATTAGTATAGCCATTTGGGAAAACAATTTGGAATTATATAAATAAAGTGACTAAAATGCCCATACACTTTGATCCAGAGATTCCACTGTTCAGTCTATCTCCTAAGGAGGACATTGATAAAATATAAAAACTACATAAAGCAAAATATTTAAAGTAGAAGATTTGTGGAAACAAGGAACTAAAAATGAAGGTAATGTACATCATTTATGAAATAGCTAAACAAATTAGACAACATGAATATAATGTAATCTTACTGTAGTAAAAGAAACAATATCATGATTCTAGAGAAGTATGGAAAGCCTTATATGAACTGATACAAAGTGAAGTAAGCAGTACTAAAAAACAATTTGCACAATGAATCTAACAATGTAAAGGAAAAGTCACAAGCAAATGAAAAACAATTCCAGAATCTCAAAGAGAGCGTCCCAAAGAAGATGTGAAGAATGAATCAACCTTTCTTTGTCTATCAATCAGCAATTTTTAAGTTAATTAATCAAAAACCTAAACACTCCTTCTTAACCCTAAGTAAGACAGTTCTCAAGTCATTTACTAAATTGATGACAATTCCAGAGGTCACTGATCACTCCCGTGGCAGTGCTAAGCAAATTGAAAGACTGAAATTTGTTCCTATAAAATGGAGGAAGAGACAGGAAGTGATGTGGGAAAACGACTATAAAAAGTCCTGAACTTACTGTCCAAAAGCTTCTTGTGGTGACTTGGCTTTTGGAGGTGGCTTTGCACTTGACCTTTGGCTTGGCCCTTGAATTTGGTTCTTGGACTGCTTCTTGGAGGACTGTTCTTGGATTTTCTCCTTGGGATTTTGTCTTGGGTGAGTGAGTGGTTAGTTTTCCTTTCCTGCCTTCTGGAGAGATTAGTTCCAGTGAGATCTTCCTTTCCTGGAGGAAACTGCATTGGTGGAACCCTTTCATAAGACACCACCAAGTCCTCTGATTGAAGGTTACTAAGCCCTGCTGGAGCTGAACCAGACACTGGAGCAACATTTAGTTTGATAGGCTAGACATTTTCTCTACTCTCTTCCTATATTTCTCTACTTTCACTCTTTCCATCTCTTTGTAAATAAAAGCTACTAAAGGTCATTTTGACTTGAGCTATAATATTTTAAATCAGATATCACAATATTACTTTAGGATGCTCATATTTAGTCAAACCCTAAATTTAATTTTTTACAAAGAGAAACTAGAAGACAAATTCATCCCATTCCTTTGTACAATTGGGAGGTCCACAGACATTAAATGATGCATATATTGTCAGTTTTTAAATATTAACCAGTTTTTCTGGATTTTTTCTCCTTTCTTTGAAATATTTTTCTTTATTATAACAGATGGCTTTTGGAATAGAGAGGGGAGCAAGGTATAGAAGGGAAGATAGGCATTATAAACTAGAAATATATCAAAATTTATTTGAAAAATAATACATTTTAGAATTTCACCATGAATTTAAATCAACCTCACTGTTCTTTATTTTGTAGTATTCATAATCTTCCTTTTTAAAAAGGGGAAAGACATTTCCCCTTTTTGAGTCCTAAGACTCCCTCTCCCATTTTTCATGATTTTTCAAAGTATGAAAGATAGTGGCTCAGCAATCACATCTGTCAGTTTTGTCATTAACCAAGAATGTACTTTGTCTAGAATTGGTGACAAACTCGGGGTACCTAGTTGTTCTCTTATTTCCTCCTTATTTATTTATTTATTTATCTATTTATTTAATTAAATTTATTTATTTGTCTAAAATTTCTGCTACCTATTAGCCATTTCTTTACTATTCTATTCAGACCAAAGAGCATTCTTTTTGACTGAGAAAACAGAAGCAAAATGAGACCTAATTTCTCTGCCTTCTCTATTGTACATAACCTTCATTCCATTCACCTTGTAAAGTGATACTGATCTTTCTTTAATCTTCCCCTTTCTATGAATATAATATTAAATGCCTGCCCTTTTTGTTGCCCATACTTTTTCTCACCAGATTCAGCTTTAGTACTTCTAACAGTATATAGCAGTGTTATGGAAGGTTTTCAAGTTCACATGCCTAAACTGCAACTTCAAGCTGCCTATGAGAACCCCCCCCCAACTGATAGCAGAGAGAGGAAGTGCTCACTTTGGGTCTCTGGACAGAGAAGTGGAGCAGGCAAAAAGTGTTTTTGGGTGCTGGGAAGAGGGGAAACAGAGCAGTGCTGCCTCCCCACGAGTGGCAATACTTGACCAACTCTGCTATATAGTAAGTACCATTTTGTATAAATCTCCATTGCTTTCCCTTGCTTCCAACTTCTCTTCATGATTAAAAAAAAATCTACACCAGTGAGTTTCCTGTGCATTAACATAGGCCTTTATATGTTTACATTTTCCCTTACCAATCTCATCAAAATTGTTTCTGCTTGCATCTTCAGAATTTGATTCTGTAAAGTTTTCTTTTCCTCCTGTGTCAATTTCCTTTGTTGTTTTAGACTATGGAAGGTCATTTATTCTTTCTGTAAACTATTGATCTCTTCTCTCCTCAAACTTAAGTTCTTTGCAAAATTATATTCAAATTTTCTCTCCCCTATCATAAATTCTAAGATAGAGTAGTCATTTCCCTCCAAGGTTCCATCATTTCTACTTCAGCAACTATTTGCTTTTTATTAGTTAGAATCAAATACAAAATAGAAGCTTCCCTGAATTATTATTATTATTATTACCGCATATTTTGAAGCTAAAAATTGTCATTAGGGCAAGATAAGACTTTATTTGCTGCTTTGCTATTGTAAGACAATGTATTCCAGTAAATGTCTAGATAATTGAAGTCCTCTATCACTGCTTTGGCCTGTTTTCATGCCAGATTAGAGACCTGTTTTTCTGAATTCTTCATCTATTTGCCCTCTTATGTTCAGATAGTCTACAATGTATTACTCCAACAACATTATTACTGTTTCCTCTTCCTCTGATTTTGACTCAAATGCCTTCTATTTATGTACTTACTCACAGTATATGCTTCTAACATACAAAACTATTTTGTCCTTTCCCCTTTTTATTTAGTCTATTTTTAAGTGAGGTATGCCCTTCTAGAGTCATATCTCTTTCATATTTCTCTTCCTATTAAGTCTCAGTGATATTTATGAGGTCCAATTTGCCTCCTGGAATTGGAATCTCAAGTTTACCCTTTTGCTTTGTACATTTATGCATAAATATTCTACATTATAGGTTTTGTTGCAATCAGATTCATTGGCTCTTGTATATTTTTCCCTGAGTCACCTTGCTCTCTTCCTCCTTTAACTTTCTTTATTACTTCTAATATACTAAATGTTGCTGGAAGAAGATAAAAAACTGTAATGACAAGGCTAGTACAAGTTCATATCATCTTATCTCAACTAAGCCCTCCTTGCTTCATAGAAATCTTTTTAGTCAACTCTGATCAACTATCACACATCTCATGGTTTCTGTTCTAAGCCTCCTCTCTCCTCAAATCCACAGTGCTATCCCTGTTCCCTTTATATTGTCAAATGCCCTCACTTCCGACATTTCTTTTAGAAAATCAAGACCATATGTCTGATAAAGTTGAGAGTCTCTGGGAAATTACAGTTGACATCTGTACGGAGAGAACTCTGTGTCCATAGGGAGTGTAGTAGTACAAGATACAGTCCTTGGTTGTGTTTGCAATGTGAAATAATTATTGGATCAGTGAAGTAGAACTGTGTATGTGTATGTGTTTGTGTGCATTGTGTATATTGCAATAATCCAAGATAGAGGTGATGAAGATATAATCTAAGACAGATGCTGTTTAACTAAAAACAAAAGGATGAATGAGAGAGATTATGTGGAAATAGAAAGAAAAGATGTGCCAACTGATTGGATATGGGGTTTGAGAGAGAGGAAGACACAGTTCAGTTCAACAAGCATTTGTCAAGTCCCTTCTTTTCCTAAGCACTGAAGATACAAAGATAAAGATAAAAACTGCCCCTACCTTCAAGAAACTTAAATTTTACTGGGGGGGGTGACAACATGTACACAGATAAAGTAAATATAAAATAAAAAGTAATTTGTGGGGACAGAGAATAAAAACAACTACAGGGTCATAAAAGACTTCATGGAGGATGTGGCTTTTGAATTTGGATTTAAATGGGAAAAAAGTATCCCATGAGGTATGGAGGGAGAAGATTCCAGGCAAAGGGAATAGCTTATGCAAAGGCATGTGGGCAGGGGTGGGAATGTCAGATAGAAAGAACAGTGGATCTTTCTGATCCAAAGCTGTGTGGATCTCACTCCCCGCAGCTCAAGAAGTGATTAGAAATTCTGCAACTGGAGGTCTTGTGCCTATGGTCATGATTTTTTGTGGTCAAGTTCAAAGAGAAGGAGAATGACTTTGGCTCTTGGCCCAGGCTGACGTTAAGGATGGTTAAAAGTATAAGGTGTTGTGAATAGAAATGGAGAAGTTTAGAAGACAGATGGACTTTGGGGAAATAAAATTAGCTCTATTTAGGATATGGTGAACTTTTCTGTGATATCTAAGAGAACCTATAGTAATAGCCCCTTCTTTGGGGTTTTGTAATGAATTTTGGAATTTTGGAATGAATCCTGATGCCTAGCAGAGAGTAAAGCCATGTGGGATCAGGACATGTGATCTGAATCTGGTCATCAGAAAGTGCAAAGATGTGCTGACGAAGGAAGTGCAAACCCTTTTCTGGATATCCAACCTTACACAAAGTTGGGAAGGAACAAAACAGAAGGAGCAAAAAGTCCATGTTGGGAATTGGGAGGAAGTCATCAATTTTAATCCTCATTGACTTTTTAAAAAAATTCTTGTATTTTAAAAATAGTCTTTTATACACTCCACAATCATCCCTCCCCTGTGACTAGGTCATGGGAATAACATAAAACCCAGGGAAAAAATAGGGGTTGAAGGTGAGAGGAGGGAGGCTCCATTTGGGTACTCTTAAGTGACACAATTGCATATGGAAGCCTTATGGTTCCTCTGGGACCCTGACGTGACATCTCATAAACAGTTCTGTCTTTGAGACTCCAAAGGAAAGACAATTCATCTCTCTGACATGTCATTCCCCTGACAAGGGCCCCTTTCCCTTTTATGCAAATGTTTGTGAGCCAAGGGGCCATTCCAGAAACTTGATTGGCTCAGCCACTGGGACTCTTTAATCATGTCGTGGGAGGAGTGCTGACCAAACCGAGAGTAGGTTTTATTCCTTGAGAAGAACATCTGTCCCTTGCATCTTTCCAGAGCCCCCACCGTTCTACCATAATCTGTTTCCTTGCAGGCTGGGTTCTCCAGCAGGCACCTAATATATTCAAGCAGTGATACCATATGCACTGGAGTCCCTGGATAGTCAAGCGTAGATCCAAGCTGAGTGTTGATGTTGTAGTTAGAACAGCTCCCACTTGCTCAGTATTGTGTTGTTAACACATCTTCACAGTCAGCTCACATTCTAAGCATTAGCCGTGAAAATGATTCTCCCCTGAGTGCTAGATATTTCTTGTCTCTGAACCTTTACTTATGCTAAATTTCATGTTCAGCTTGCTGGCCATCTCCTTGTTGCTACACCCATCTTTCCCATGTTAGAAACTTTCTCTTCTGACCCCTTCTTTAGGAAAACCTAGAAGATCCAAAGTACTGTAGCACAGTGTAATGGAATGAATATTGGGCCTGGAATCAAGAGAATAGCCAAGTTCAAATTGAGAAAGGGGAGGGGTTTGGAGGGAGAGAGACAGAGACAGAGACGGAGACAGAGAGAGAGAGAGAGAGAGAGAGAGAGAGAGAGAGAGAGAGAGAGAGAGAGAGAGAGAGAGAGAGAGAGAGACAGAGACAGAGAGAGAGAGAGAGAGACAGAGAGAGAGACAGAGAGACAGAGAGAGACAGAAAGAGGGAGGGAGGGAAAAAGGCAGAGAGAGAGAAGGAGAGGGAGTGGGAGGGAGGGAGGTAGATCACTTATTAAACACTATATGCCAGGTACTGTGTTAGATGGTAGAGATACACTCAAACAAGCAGAAAGCTTCTGCCTTCATTGAAATGATGAGGAAAACAGCACATGGAGGGGATTAGGAAGTCTGTTAGGGGAACAGAGTAGCATACTTAAGAACAAGATGGGAAGGTGAAGAAATCAGGACAGTGAGTCGATATTAACCTGCCTGAGATCCCTCTCAGAATGGTGGCACACTATCTGTGTGACATATCTGGGCTTCTGTTTCCTCACCTGTAAAAAAGATATAAGAATACTTGTATTACTGACCTTACCAGGTTGTTGAAAGGATAGCACTTCATAAAGTGTTAATACATTGTAGAAATATAGGGTAGATTTTTTAAATATCAATCTCTCCAATTTATCCCTTTACAGTGCCAGGATAGACCTGATGTATTTCTAATTCTTCCATGACGTTACCCCTACCCATAAGCATCTCTTCTTCCTCTGAATCTCTATAGAACTTACTTTCATTTCCACTTATTCAGTCCTTACTGAATCACTGTCTGTGATAGATTACAGAAAGAGCATTGCCTCAAGAATGAGAATAAAGACTTCGAATCAATACAATAATCCACAAAGATTCTGAGACTTGTGATGAAAAATGATATCCACCTCCAGATGGAGTACTGATGGACCCTGGGAGCAAATTAAAGCATACTTTTTCCCCTGACTTTATTTTTCTTGCTTTTTTGGAGGTTGGGTGAGACAACCCAACTAAAGAATCTAAATTTAAACCTGGCCTCTGAAACGTTTCCTAAATAACCTTGGAAATGTCATTTAAACTTTCTCAGCCTCAGTTCCCTCATCTGAAGTTGAACTAGATGTCCTCTGAGGTCCCTAACAACTCTGAATCTGTGATTCTGTGATCTTCAAACTCTAGTCAGGTCTCTCCTTCCCATTTGTGAGGATGCATTTCCTGCTAACAGATTAGTGGAGTAAGATGGAGTGGTGAGGACACAGTAAAACATGGCAGCTTCCCAGCCAGGAGAGAAACACAGGGAAGAGGTAGAACTCATTTCCAAGGGATGGTGACCAGCAAAGGTTGGGCATAGGCCAATTCCACTCCCTACCCTAATCTCCAAAAGATAATCTCCCCCCCCCTTTCTCTTTTGTCTGTCTCTTTTCTTTTTTCATTCTTTCTTGTTCTATCTCCCCTTCTATCTGCCTCTCTTTTCTTGCTTTCTCTTTCTCATTTCAGACTTCGATCTCTGTTTCTCTCTTCACACTTTCTTTCCCATATCTCTTCTCTGTCTCTCCTCATTTCTTTTGTCTGTCTCAATCTCTGTCTCTGTCTGTCCATCTGTATGCCTCTCTCTTTCTGTTCCAACATATTTGGAATGTCAGCAAAGCTCAAGCTCACAATCAATATCTCACAATTGGAAGGGAACCCAGAGGCCCCGTTGTTCAGCCTGTACCTGAACAGAGATCCGCCATTATAATATCCCTTCTGGGTTCAACCATTCTGGAAAACAATTTGAAAAATACCCAAAGAGTTGTAAAACTATGTTATATACTCTTGGACCCAGCCTTCTACTACTAGGTCTGGATGCCAAAGAGATCAAAGAAAAAGGAAAGGGACCCATATGTACAAAAATATTTCTAGCTCTTTTTGCGGTGGAAAAGAATTAGAAACCAAGGGGCTGCTCATCAATTGGGGAATGGCTTAACAAGTTGTGGTAATATTGTAACAATGATCAACTATGAAAAGACTTAGCTACCCTAATCAGTACAATGATCCAAAGACAATTCCAAATGGCTTGTGATGAAAAATGCTATTAATCTCCAGAGGAAGAATTCATGGACTCTGGGTCCAAAGTGAAACATACTATTTTGGGGGGCTTACTTTATTTTTTAACCTTTTTTGGCAACATAGCTAATATGGAAATATGTTTTACATGACTTAATATGTATAATTGATCTCATATTGCTTGTCTTCTCAGTGAATGGAGGATGAGCTGGAAGAAAGAATTGAGAACTCAATTTTTTAAATGAGTATTAAAATATAATTTTTAAAAAATCTATCACTGCCACTTGAACTAAATTCAGCACATACTTCTATCCCTCTAGTCCCACCTTTCCCAAGAGTCTTCTTCTGAAAGGAAACTGAGGACAGAGGAAGAACATGGGTCTTAGATGCAGAAGATGTGAGTTTAAGTTAGGACTCTGACCCTTAATATGTATTTATACTGCATAAGTCACTTGGCTGAATCTGAGTTTCCTCATTAGCTCTATGATGACTTATGTACATTTACACCACCCCCAACCCTTTGCTCTTATTCTGGGAACAAAACTCAAATCAATCCTACTACTGTTCCTGGAAAGGCTATTTTGATCTATTGCATATTGCTCTGCTCATAACCTCTATGACTGCCTAGACCAGTCTAAAAAATTCAATTCAAAACCTGGTTCTACCATTTCCCACCTGTGTGACATTAAGCAATTTACTTAACTGCTCTGGGCCTCAGTTCTTCATCTGTAAAGATGAGGTGATTTGGTCTAGATAACCTCTAAGTCCTTTTTGACTTTAAATCTATAATCCTTTCTCAAGTTACTAACATTTATATGACCTACTATGTGCCAGATACTGTGCTTAACATTTGGAAAAAATAATATCTTATTTAATCCTCATGACAAACCTGGGAGGTGGGTGCTATAATTATTCTCATTTTGCTGGTAAGGAAACTGAGACAGAAGTTAAGTGATTTGCCCAAAGTCATACAGCTAATAAGTATTTGAGAGTCAATTTGAATTCAAATTTTCTTGACTTTAAAGGCCCAGGATTCTACCCGCTGTACCATCAGCTGCCCCACTATTCTCTTATCTATGCTGTTACCCAATTTGAAAGCAAGATCTTTAAGGATAGGGATTTTTTCACTCATGTAATTGCATCCTCAGCATCTTACACTGTACATGGCACATACTAGATGCTTAACAAATGCTTGTTGATTGGTTAATCTGCAAACTGTAGGTGGTGATGATGATGGCAATGATGATATACCACCTTATCAAATCGTGAGGAAAGTGCTAGTTAGATGTACAGTTTTCTGATGGTGATTTCACAACAGGCTTGGTAGTTTTCCAGAATTTGGCTCTGCCATGTCCTATGTATTCTCTAGCATTCAAGGATATTTTTTTCTGCAATCCTAAAACATTTCATTGATACTATTTGAGCCATCTGAAATCAGGAACTCATTGGATCTGCCTTTGCAGCTGATCAGCGCTGAAGAGTCACCCTTTCCTGGGACTGGTTTCCCACTGAATGTATCACCATTTGAGACTCTGCAGTTTCATGGAAACTGCTGGTATGGCATTTAAGTAAATGAATTCTGCTTTGTCTGGACTCCAGATGCACAGAGCAAGGATTGCTGAACCCTTCTCAGGCTATCTTTTGATCTTTGCCAGAAAGCAAATACCACAGCTTGTCGCTTATCATGGCAGCCTTTTTCCTGGTCAACCATTTGTCTCAATGGAGGATATGATGGCTTGAGGAAGAATGCCTGCCTGGTAAAAAACTATTGAAATCTCTGAGGCAACTGTCCCCTCCTAGGCTTGCCCTCCATTTCTTTATTATTTGTGCCAAATGTGCAGTTTTGAATCAGACCTAATGAATCAATTTCATCAGACTCCCAAATAGGTTTGGACCACAGGTCAACAGATATTAAATGTTGGTTGACACGAGGGTAGATAACATTCTGTTTTAGTCAAATCCCTCCTCTTCCTCATATTCACCACCTGAAGAATGTCTGGTCACATATTTAAATAGTAACTCAGATGCTATTTCTATAAAATATTCTCTGACCACTCCTCTTTTCCTTATAACTTTTCCAACTTATAACTCTTTGTAGATCTCTTAGTCTCATAATGTGTCAGATTCAAGAAATTATTTCAGATAAATATTTATTAAATACTTTTTCCCTCAAAGGCACTGAGAATATCAATATAGATGTTACCCCCTGCTTTCAAAGAGTTTCAATCTAATAGTAAAAG
Organism: Monodelphis domestica; assembly: GCF_027887165.1. Taxonomy (NCBI): domain Eukaryota; kingdom Metazoa; phylum Chordata; class Mammalia; order Didelphimorphia; family Didelphidae; genus Monodelphis; species Monodelphis domestica. The sequence goes on along the minus strand of NC_077227.1, from coordinate 470,194,762 downwards.
AAAGGGAGTACTGTAAGTTGTGGATAGAAGTATGTCTGCTGTCAGACCAAGGATCTCCCTGAATGGCAAACCAAGAGTCAAGATGTTATCCAAAAGTTTTTACAGAACCATTAAATGATCTGAAAAGAAGAAATCCAAAGTTTATATTTTAATCGACAACTATTAATTCAAAGACAAGTATTTTGTTTCAAGCAAAAAGGACATTTTCATGGGGTGTCCTTTCTATATTAAAAATGTGACCCCTGGATGGTATTAACTTCCAGAAATCAGATGAAATCATACAATCCAAAAAAAAGCCACTAAATGTAAGTGAGGTTAATTGTGTGGTATTCAAGGCAAATTGATATAATTTTGGATTTGTCATTTCCTTTTGCCATCAGCTCATTGGAAAGGACCATATCTATAAATCATTTCCAGTCAAAAGCCAAACACTTATCAAGAAGTATATGATCAAAACTTTAAATGGAGTAAATAATACTTGATGCATGTAGTACTTTCACATACACAGAGTGCTTTGTATACATTATATCCAGTAGAATATAAGCTACTTGAAGGCAGGAACTGTCTCTTCCTTTTTATGTGTTTTCTCACAATTTCTACCACAATGTTTGGTAAATGGTAAGCATTTTATAAATTCCGGTGAATTATTTCATTTGAGCCTCATAGATATCATTATCTTAATTTTATTTATGTGTAAATGGAGATGCATACAGTTAAAGGGACTTATTCAAGGTAAGTAAATGCCAGAGTCATAGACCAAAACCAGATCTTTTTCTCTCCAAGTCCTGTACTCTATCCCCTACAATTTTGAAAATAAATAATATTCCTCAAGTTGGTTTGGGCACTTGTAGTGGGGCCAAAGAATAGTGGTTTAGTAGATCTAGTAAAGGCAAAAGTTAAATTTTGAAGATCTGCACCATTATGGAAACACTCATACCCTATTATTTTATTCCATTTCTCCAAAATTCAGGCACTGTCATGACTACTTATTCAAAAGGAAAAGAGCATTTGAATGAATTCTGTTCCCTGTTTGGAAAGCTTTAAATCAAGATCATTAAGGATGAGTCCACATTTTAAACATTGTTAGGGAGGATGCCTTCAATACCCTTTCATCTACAGGATTCACAGTACGACATGAGTAGATGGGAATGTAAGCCCTACGTTTGTCCCCCCCCCCCAAGACATTCTATACTCTCTAGCCTGTAAAATGACATTTAGAAGAATATGAATTTGAAGGAGCAATGACATTCTCTTTGGTCACCATTCCAACTTGGATGAGCTTCCCAATGTCAGTATTTTCCCATCTGTGATGCCTGGCTAAGCAATTCTCCTCCATACGTGCATTCTCCCCAGAGGTCATGCTTTGTTCTGTTTAGCTTGGCATTAGGGCTTTCCCTTCGTCTTTCCCCATATTAAGAATCTTAGGGTAATTTCCTTTCTCATTGGTGCACAAAGGCCAAACTTCCATAGACCATACTCCAGATGTTCCCTTTCCCTGATTTTTCCCCATCGGAATACAGAGTTTTTGTTCCTCAGACTTTAGATTTATTAAAAGTCAGATTCAATCAGAGACAAAGCTTCCATTGGCCAGAGACAATATCAGCCACCTTGGAGGACAGGAATAAGGGAAGCAAATATATTTTAAATGGGAAGAGATTCTTTTGAAAGACTTGAGCTGCAAAGCTGTCCATGGCTTCATGGTACTTATGTGAAATAGTCATTACTATTCAATGAGTTCATTTTTAGACTGTGAGTCAAGTTTTAATAGAGAGATTCTTTTTTTTTAATTCCAGAAATATACTTGATTTATAGCATTCCTATGACACAGGGAAAAATTGGATTGATTTCAAGTAAGATTTGGCTTGGAGAATGAGGGAAGCAGAGTCTTCAGGGATGACAGCACTATTAGATGGTGAAATGGAAACCTTCAGAGCAATATTGATGCAATTGGTCCATTTCCCACTTGAAAATGAAGTATATAGAAAATTAGAAGTAAAACTGACCATGTTGTTCTGTAAATTAGAAGGGATAGGAAAAAATAGATCCTACAAAATTCCTTATCCTGAGTCATTGCATAATCCTAACTCCCAAATGGAAAGAAAACAAATCTAATATATACTGATGATCCACTAAGGTCTGGGGCCTGATTCAGGTATTACGGGAAAATACAAAGAAATATAAGACATTACTTTCAGGGAGATCATATTGTAATTTTGATTGAGATAAAAGAAGGGTAAACATTTGAATAACATTATAGGATTTAATTGTTTCTATATGCAATTGGGGGGAAATGCAAAGATATAGGATTTAAATTGGGATAAAGACCAGATTTGTCATTTTGTGGATTCAAAGAACTCCTGGATGAGGAAACTCCTATCAATGTAGAACAGCATCTTTTCTACATCTAATGTCCCCTTTTTAGAATACTGGTTTTAAATATGTAAAAAAAATAGAATTACAGAAGAAACTAATTAAATTGAAACACAATGATTAAAATATTCTTAAAGATCAAACATCCCAAGTTAAGAACTTCTACTTTAGACCTAGTCTAGAACACTTAGAGGTTAAATGATTTGCCCAAGCTTACACAAATGGCATGGGCATCTAGGAAAGTTCATATCTCCTGATTTCAAGCCCAGCGTTCCTCTACTACACAACATTGTCACAAATTACAACACAAGATATCAACTGCCCAAGAAATGGTCCAGATAAAAAAATAATACGGGAGATCAGGAAAACTAATTTTGGCCTCTGTCTGAGATGGTATTAGAAGAATCTGTTCCCATGTCTGAGTGGATTAATAGATTCATAGAGCTGCTGATATCATCCCCATCCTCTTAAACATACACATATATTTTGTCCAAACTTGGTTTTTCTTAGTTAATCCCAACAGGTACCAGGATGGAAAGGTAAAGAAAATCACAATATCCATGAACTGAACATTCAGGAGGCATCCCCAGGTAAGCTAGAAATTGAACTCATCTTATCTAGGGTATCTTTGCCCTTGGAAAAGCCTTATTATGTGGCACTAGGTTTGGTACTTAATGGCACTGATACAATAGAACTAACTTTTCTTCTAATTATTTCTTCTTTTTAATTTAATTTTTTTAATATAGAGACTTAGATCATCAGGGAAAAGACTTGTACAAAAATATTGATAGCTGTGCTCTTTGTGGTGGCAAAAAAAAATGGAAAATGAAGGGATGCCCTTCAATTGGGAAATGACTGAACCAATTGTGGTTTATGTTGGTGATGGAATACTATTGCACTCAAAGGAATAATGATCTGGAGGAATTCCATGGGAACTGGAACGGCCTCCAGGAATTGATGCAGAGTGAGAGGAGCAGAACCAGGAGAACATTATACACAGAGACTGATATACTGTGGTACAATCAATCAAATGTAATGGACTTCTCTACTAACAGCAATGCAATGATCCAGGACAATTCTGAGGGACTAATGAGAAAGAACACTATCCACATTCAGAGGGAGAACTATGGGAATAGAAATACAGAAGAAAAACAACTGCTTGATCCCATGGGTTGCTGGGTATATGATTGATGATATAGACTCTAAATGATCACCCTAGTGCAAATATCAATAATATGGAAATAGGTTTTGATCAACAACACATGTAAAACCCAGTGGAATCATGCGTTGGCTACCAAAGAGATTTGGGAGAGGGGAGGGAAAGAGCATGAATCTTGTAACCATTGAAAAATATTCTAAATTAATTAATTAAATAAAATTTCCAAATTAAAAAATATAATAAAATATAAAAGGAAAAACTATTCTAAATCAATTAATTAAATAAACTTAATTTTTAAATAGAGAGAGAGGCTTTTTGTTATTTTCTAGTTCTAAATTCTCTTCCTTCACCTACTCTTCTGCCAAGTAGAAAGGGAATACAAACAAAACCTTTCAGAGAGAGAGAGACAGAGAGAGACAGAGAGAGAGAGAGAGACAGAGAGAGAGAGAGAGACAGAGAGAGTCATACAAAACAAATTTCTGCATTAGCTATGGAAGGCAAGCAGGCAGGCACTGAACTAGGAGTCAAAAGGTCTGGGTTTGAATTCTCACTCTTTGACTAGCTGTGTTACTATGAGCAAATCTTTTAACCTTTCAAAGCCTCGGTTTCTACAGTGGAGATATAATTATTTTTGTGAAAAAAGCTCTTTATAAAACTTTTAGTGCTACATAGATGTAAATTATCAGGAAAGAAGCATCCTTGAGATCCAAAATGTGCTTAGCTATAAGTACTTAGTTTATATTAGGTCAAACAAGGATCAAACCTACCATAACTTTGGCTCCTGATGGCCCAGAGGCTGATGATTATAATTCCATTTGTCCTTAGTGGCCTGTAGACCCCTGATGCCATTATATCACATTGCTATCTTCCCCCTAGGCATGTTTTCTTTGTCTCTGCTTGCATTTTGGCTATCATAAGAGACGGGTTAACAACTGACCTTGGTTCAACCTGAAAATTCTTGGGGAGATCAAAGCAACAAGAGACCAAGAAAGGCAAGTAGAAAGATAAATCCAGTGGGTCCTTTGCTGGGAGAGAGTAGGAAGATTTTAGCACCATAGTACTACCACTAATGTCGATGCTTACAATTAAAATAAAATTCAGTCTATAGCATAGATTCTATAAGGTGGTGTTTTCAAAAGAAGTTCTACTCCAGTTCTTTTCCAATTAAACAAATATTTATTGGACTTCCCCACTGTGCAAGGCACTATGCTAAACATTGAGGGCTGCACAAAGATTAAGACATAGTCCTTCTCTCCAAGAACCTTTTCAGGGGTCTAGTGAGACAGAGCAATGACAGACATCCAGGCTGAATATAAGTGGTGTCTGAGCTTGGGCAAGTCACCCAAACTCTTTGAGCCTTAAATTCTTTATCTATAAAGTGAGAAAATTGGACTAGATGATCACTGAGGTCCCTTCTAACTCTACATTTATGATTCTATGATCTGGGAAGAATACAAAAGAACACATGATAGTAACTTGTCTTTTTAAATAAACTTCGTTGTTATCGTTTGCCTTTATAGTAATTGAATCACCCCTCCCCATATTCCTAACTTCAGTTCTCACAGAGAGTCATCCCTTGTAACATATAATTTAAAAGAGAAGGAGGCAGAGGGAAAATTTCTTCTCCCATCTCCTCTTTGGGCTCAAGATGGTTTTTTATAATTTCATGATATTTTGTTTTGATTTTTTTATGAGGTTTTTCTTTTCATTTGCACTGGTGTAATCAATGTGAACTCCCTTCTCTAGGCCTAGTTCTCTATCCACTGATCCACCTAGCTGCCCCTGTTTACTTCATTCTACATCAGTTAACATAACATAACAGTAAACATTTTCACATGCTTTCTAATATTCAGTCAATTCATCATTTCTTTTAGAACTATAATCATTCCATTACATTCCTGTGTCACAACTTGTTTAGCCATTCTCTAATCAATGGGCATCTATTTTGTTTCCAATTCTTTCCTACCATAAAAACCGCTTCTATAAACATTTTGTTCTACTTGGAGTTTTTCTTTTACTCAGGGGTTTCCTTGGGATACATGCCTAGCATTAGAATATCTGGGTCAAAGGGTATGAGCATTTTAGTGACTTTATTTATATAATTCCAAGTTGTACTTCACAGCTCCATCAATGATTCATTAGTGTGTCTTTCTTTCTACAATCCCTCCAACATTTTCTATTCTCATCTTTTGCTATGTTTGGCAATTAGCTAAACGGGGGTGTTGAAACATCATAATTCAACAACTCATATTTCTACAATTCATTAAAGGTTATATAGTTTACACCATACTAGAGATACGGAAGATTTGGGGTAGAATAAATTGGGAGAAAAGCAGGAAACCAGGAAAAAATTTGTAGCAAATTTCTCTGATTAAGGAAAAGTGAAAGGACCTGTTTATGCAAACATGGATAGTACTTTCTTTTGTATTGACAAAGAATTGGAAATTGAGAAGATGTCCATCAATTGGAAGATAATTGAATAAGTTGTGGTATTTAATTATGATAGAATACTACTGTGCCATAAGAGTGAGCAGGATTTCAGAAAAAACCTGTAAAGACTCAACCGATGCAAAATAAAGTGAGCAGAACCAGGGAAACATTGTGCAGAGAAACAGCAATATTGTAAAATGATTAATTGTGAAAGACTTAGCAACTCTGTTCAAGACAATGATCCAAGAAAGGATATAAGTTGAAAAATGCTATCCACTTTCAAAGAGAGAACTGATGAACTCTTTGTGCAGATTAAAACCTACTCTTTTTCTTTATTTTTCTTCCGTATATGTTTTATTTTGTCACATGACTAGTATGGAAATACGTTTTGGATGACCTCACATATATATATATATATATATATATATATATAATTTATATCATATCACTTGCCTTCTTAGTGGGTGAGGAAGGGAAGGAGAAAATTTGAAACTCCAAATTTTTAAAAATGAATATTAAAACCCCAGCTTTTGGGACAAAAATCCACTATTTGATAAAAACTGCTGGGAAAACTAGAAGACAATGTGGGAGAGATTAGGTTTGGATCAACACCTCACACCCTACATCAAGATAAATTCAAAATGGATGAATAACTTGAACATAAAGAAGGAAACTATAAGTAAATTATGTGAACACAGAATAGCATACATGTCCGACCTTTTGGAAGGGAAAGATTTTAAAACCAAGCAAGACTTAGAAAGAGTCACAAAATGTAAAATAAATAATTTTGACTACATCAAATTAAAAAGTCTTTGTACAAACAAAACCAATGTAACCAAAATTAGAAGGGAAACAACAAATTGGGAAACAATCTTCATAACAAAAACCTCTGACAAAGGTCTAATTACTCAAATTTATAAAGAGCTAAATCAATTGTACAAAAAAAAATCAAGCCATTCTCCAATTGATGAATGGGCAATGGACATGAATAGGCAGTTTTCAGCTAATGAAATCAAAACTATTAATAAGCACATGAAAAAGTGTTCTAAATCTCTTATAATCAGAGAGATGAAAATCAAAGCAACTCTGAGGTATCACCTCACACCTAGAAAATTGGCTAACATGACAGCAAAGGAAAGCAATGCCTGCTGGAGGGGATGTGGCAAAGTCGGGACATTAATGCATTGCTGGTGGAGTTGTGAATTGATCCAACCATTCTGGAGGGCGATTTGGAACTATGCCCAAAGGGAGCTAAAAGACTGTCTGTCCTTTGATCCAGCTATAGCACTGCTGGGTTTGTACCCCAAAGAGATAATAAGGAAAAAGACTTGTACAAGAATATTCATAGCTGTGGTCTTTGTGGTGGCAAAAAATTGGAAAATGAGGGGATGCCCTTCAATTGGGGAATGGCTGAACAAATTGTGGTATCTGTTGGTGATGGAATACTATTGTGCTCAAAGGAATAATAAAGTGGAGGAATTCCATTGAGACTGGAACAACCTCCAGGAATTGATGCAGTAAGAGGAGCAGAACCAGAAGAACATTGTACACAGAGACTGATACACTGTGGTACAATTGAACGTAATGGACTTTTCCATTAGTGTCAATGCTATGTCCCTGAACAACCTGCAGGGATCAAGGAGAAAAAAACACTACCCACAAGCAGAGGACAAAGGGGGAGAATAAAAACACCGGGGAAAGGCAACAGCTTGACTACAGGGGTGGAGGGAATATGATTGAGGAGAGACTCTAAATGAACACCCTAATGCAAAAACCAACAACATGGAAATGAGTTAGGATCTAGGACACATGTGATACCCAGAGGACTCATGCATGGCCAGTGGGAGGGGTGAGGGGGTGAGGAAAAGAAAATGATCTTTGTTTCTAATAAATAATGTTTGAAAACGACCAAATAAAATAATGTTTAAAAGGAAAAAAAATGAATATTAAAAATTGTACATGTAATTAGGAAATATTTAGTAAGATAAATATTTTTAAAGATCACAGACTATAGGGTCATGGATTTAAAGCTAGCTAAGACCACAGAAATAATTTAGTAATAAAGCTCACATTTTACTGATGAGGAGACAGAGACCCCATGAGGTTAAGCTATTTGATTAAAGTCACAGCTATTATGCAGCATAGCAAAGATTTTAATCCAGGTCCTACATCTTGTAAACCTCAAATTTCCTTAGACTTATAATTGTTGAAAATTTCACCATTGGGATATTTCATACTTGGAAAATTTCTTACTGATAGTCTATTGGAATGGGAACTCCATTGGCATGGGAGGTTCCTTCTCTTCCCTTCTTAAGATTACTTTAGGACAGAAAACCTTTTGCTGAACAATGGAAAGGACTTTGACCTATGCTTAAGCATAGAACAGGAATTTCTTTGAGTCTTGATTGATTTTAGAATTGATACAATGGAGATACTTGGAATAAATCTCCACCCTATTCAGTCCTAATAGGATTGAGTAAGGGCTGCAGCCTAGATCAAAATTTAATTATTCCAATCTCTACCATACTCAAGTTAACAGGATTTAGAAAGGGCTGTAACAAAAGAGTAAAGATTTAATCATTTGAAAAATATGACCTTCAACAGACATGTGCAAAAGCCAGAAACCTCTGGGCGGTCCTGGGTTAAGCGAGAGCCTCCATTGACAGGGAAATTGATGAAGAGTGATTGGTAGATGTGAGGACTGAGGGGAGGCAACTTGGATGGTGTCCTTAAAGATAGGAGGGTCTGGAGACTGGGGAGTGGATTGAGTTTTTGGTCGATGTGGTTCCTGGGCTCTGAGGAAGCTTGCTCTGAAGGAAGCTGAAGGTGGGGGCCTCTGAGACTGTTTCTCCATTTTGGACACGTGAGTGAAAGGGACTGATCTCTTTTCTTTGCCCCAGCTATCTAAGGGCTTGGGCCTTTTGGCCCAGCCTAAACAGAAGGGGTATTTAAGCCCTATTCCCTTCTCTCCCCTTTCTCTCTCTATATATATCTCTAATTCCTTTCTTGCTCCTATTGTAATTAAACTCCAAAAAAGGGCTGACGACTGACTTGAGTTTTTCATTTAGGAATTACATAGCTGATTCCTTGGCGACCTTAAATTAATATATATCAGTCTTTTTAAAGTGATTCCCTTGTAACATTGTGGCTGACCACACGGGAGTCTAAAGAATCCTCTCAATAAAACTTTTTCCTTGCCTTTTTACTATACTGTTTCACCACTTAGTCCTTTTTTTTTTAAAAAAAAAAAACTTGGCTTAAAGACACAGCTGCTAGAACACGTGAGTATAAAAAACTTTTTCTCTTTTCTCCTTAAGTTAAATTGGAATCAGCAGTTTTTTCTTTTTCTTCCCTTTAATCTTAAGGGACAGCTGGGTAGCTCAGCGGATTGAGAGCCAGCCCTAGAGGCAGAAGGTCCTGGGTTCAAATCGGACCTCAGATACTTCCCAGCTGTGTGACTCTGATAGACAGAAAACAGCTGTTTTTAAATCTCAGCAACAGGACTCTAAAGTCCTGGCTGGAAGAACTGTTTCTAAATATCCTTTCCCTTAAGGAACAACTTCCTGGATTAGAAAAAAAAAAACCCTGTGGAAAGTTTGTTGCTTTGCCCTGCTCCCCACGTGTTTTGTGAAATTACAAAATATACATATAAAAATGAGTACTACATTCTTTGACAATTATATGGCAGCTGAAGAAGTAGGGGCATTGAGGAATGAAGGATACCTCCAAATTTTTATATTAATAGGTACTGTCATTTTTGTACTCCTCAATACTATATTTAGAGATGAAAAAATAAAAAATATTGAGGATAAAATAAAACAAAATGAGGATAAAATAAAACAAAATGAGGATAAAATAAAACAAAATGAGGATAAAATAAAACAAAATGAGGATAAAATAGAAAATATTGAGGATAAAATAGAAAATGTTGAGGATAAAATAGAAAAAAATGAGGATAAAATAGAAAATATTGAGGATAAAATAGAAAATATTGAGGATAAAATAGAAAAAATTGAGGATACAATAGAAAAAATTGAGGATACAATAGAAAAAATTGAGGATAAAATAGGAAATATTGAGAATAAAATAGAAAAACTTGAGGATAAAATAGGAAATATTGAGAATAAAATAGGAAATATTGAGGATAAAATGGGAGATATGGAAGATAAAATAGGAAAAATTGAGGAAAAAATGCAAGCCCAATTAGAAGATCTAAAATGTTTCTTACAGGATCAATGGGCAAACACCCACTCTACCAGAAACAGACCTGTTTCTGAACCTTTGAATGAGGAAACTTCCTTCCCTGAAATAGAGATGGAAAACACCTTCCCTATAGCCCAGTTAACAGACTGCTTCTCTCGTGCAGTGCAAATCTTGTCTGAATTTAATCCCCAAAACCCTTCCCCTGCAATCCCAGCTTCTCATGTTCCTTCTCCTACAGAAAACCAAATTCCAATGCAAGGGAGATCTTGTCCTCCTAGAGAAACCTGTCCTTGTCAAACTGACCCACAGGTGCAAAATTCAACTAGAGGCCTGTTTCCTCTAAGAGAAGTACCTGAAATAGGACGAAATGGGGATGTGGTGACTTTAAGACATAGGATACCATTTACTCCCCAAGAAATAAATGAATTTACACGAAATATCCCCACATATGAACAAGATCCTTTTCTAGTAACAAAAAAGATGGGAGACATATTTTTTCAATATAATCCGTCTTACAAGGACGTTGAGAGCTTACTACAGGCTTTTTTAAGTGAACGTGAAAAAAATAAAATAATTGCTCATGTCAACAAAACCCGGGGGCGTAATGCAGCACATTGGCCATCTCAGGATCCCGAATGGGACTATAATAATCCTGAGGACTATCTACAACTATACCGTTGTAGAGAGGCCATCCTCACGGCCATGAAGGAATGTGCGGACAGTACAGATAAGTGGATGGAACTGGAAAAAATTAAGCAAAAGGAAAACGAAACACCCTCCAGATTTATGGACAGAATTATCGAGTTTGGGGACAGATACTTAGATTGGGACTTAAATAAAGAGAATAGTTTAAGACAAGTTAGAAGAATCTTTGTAAATAATTCTTGCAAAGTAATTAAAAATTATTTTAAAACACAATGCCCAAGATGGTCAGATATGGACCTTGAAGAATTGCGAAAAACAGCTATATATGTTTTTAAGGGAAACGAAGAAAAGGAGAAAGGGAATAATGATGACATGGAGGAAATGAAGAAAAAAATGAGATGTGTAATAGATAGGATAACTAAATTAGAAAGTGGGCATGATAATGAACCAACGACAATTGCCCCTCTCCAGAAATCCAATTATCAATCCATTACTTGCCACTTCTGTGAGAAGAAGGGCCACAAAATGATGGAATGTAGAACCTTTCTTAAGATGTTTGGAAGGAATACACAGTTTAATAATGGTTTTAGAAATAATAACTATAGAAATTATGATAATGGTTATAGAAACCAAAATTCTAGAAATTATAATAATGACTATGGAAATAACTATAATGAATATAGAAATAAGAGCTTTAGAAACCAGAATTATAGAAATAGGAATTGGGAATTTAATGACAATGCTCAAATTGAAGAAAATTTTAATGATAATACTCAACAATATATGAGAAATGGCGCTCGTCCAAAAATTACTCGAGGTACTAATGACCCTCAGAGAGGTGCCCTTCAGGGGGGTGCCCAAGGAATATCCCAAACACAATGATGGTGCCCGGGGGGCCTGGGGCACAGGAATCAGAGGATACAACCTTTGATTTCCCAGACCCTGATGTCCTACTACCCGTTGTCCCTATCCACTGCCCTCCCCATACTAATGAACCCCATGTTACCTTAAAAGTGGGTAACACCTATTATGATTGTCTATTAGACACCGGAGCTTCCTGGTCTGTATTAAAGAGAACACCTGATTTACAATGTTATTCTATTGGCTCAGAGAATGTAATGGGAGTATCAGGAATAACCCAAAGAGTTAAAAGACTTCCTCCTAGAATGGTGTCTGTAGGACCCCTAGAGGTACAACACTCCTTCCTTTTGATGCCTGACTCCCCTTTAAATTTTCTGGGGAGGGACCTTCTATGCAAACTCAGAGCCACAATAACCTGCTCCCCAGATGGTTCATTATCATTAGAAGTACCAGAGGAATCTTTAAATTTACTCCCTGTACTTCTCTCTGAAAACCAGGAGGCAAAAGAACCTTCCATTTTTGAAATACCTAAAGATATACCGGAGTCTCTTTGGGCCACATCTTCTTCTGATGTAGGCTTACTTAAATCTGCTGTTCCTGTGCAGATAAAAACTAAATCTAGCCCACCTCCTTCTATCCCTCAGTATCCCCTCTCAAAGGAGGCAATTGAGGGTATTACACCAGTTATTAACTCATTAATAGAACAGGGAATAATAATCCCTTGCAAATCTGAATACAACACGCCCATCCTGCCAATTAAAAAACCAAAAAAAGGACCCGATGGCAAGCACATCTATAGATTCGTACAGGATCTAAGGGCAGTGAATAATCATGTTATAAAGAGACACTCCGTAGTTTCTAACATACATACTATTATTTCATCTATTCCTAGCACAGCTACATACTTTACAGTAGTAGACTTGTGTTCAGCTTTCTTTTCCATACCAATACATGAAAACTCCAGGCATATTTTTGCTTTCACCTGGAAGGGCTCACAATATACCTGGTGTCGGCTGCCACAGGGTTATGTCGAAAGTCCGAGCTTATTTGAGCAAATTTTGAGCCAAGACACAGACAATATAACATTTAAAAATAGCAAATTAATCAAATATGTAGATGATCTACTCTTGGCTTCAACAGATGCAGAAACATGTCAAGAAGATAGCAAACACCTTCTTTTGGAATTGCACAAAAGAGGACATAAAATCTCTAAGGATAAAGTTCAATGGTGTCTCCAAAAAGTAGAATATTTGGGATTCATCTTGACTGCGGGTGCTCGTTATATTTCTCCAAAACGAATTGAGAACATTCAAAAATTGAGTGCTCCTACCACTAAGAAACAGCTGAGAGCAATTTTAGGAGCAACAGGGTTTTGTAGACAATGGATTCCTTGCTATGGGGAAATCACTAAACCCCTTATAGCATTAACAAAGGATTCAGTTCCTGAACCCCTCAAATTAGAGCCTGAACACTTGTCAGCTCTAACAGATCTGAAAAAGGCTATCATGTCTGCCCCTGCTCTAGGCATCCCAGATTACAACAAGCCATTTACCTTATATGTGCATGAGCGAAGAGGAGTAGCCTCTGGTGTGTTAACTCAGACTTTGGGACCTTCTCAGCGCCCAATTGCTTATTATTCTGCCCAACTAGACCCAGTAGCAGCAGGAGCACCACCATGCCTTAGAGGAGTAGCTGCTACAGCCTTACTAGTAACAAAAACCGTTGATTTAGTATTGGGATGTCCATTAACAATAATGTGCCCACATGAGATTGAAGCATTATTGGTAAAACATAGAACACAGGCATTCTCGGATCAGAGAATTACAAGGTATGAAATAACCTTATTAAATAGTGAAAATATTACCTTGAAACGCTGTTCAACTCTTAACCCTGCCACCTTGCTTCCAGATTTACCCACTTCAGGAGAACCACTACATAACTGTGAAACATTAGTGTCCATGGCAGAAAAGCCTCGAGATAATCTCTTGGACACTCCCTTAGACAATGCAGATCTGATTTTATTTACCGATGGTTCCTCTTTTATGAGGGATGGCATACGTTACACTGGAGCTGCCGTAGTCTCAGAATTTGCCACTGAATGGTCAGCTTCACTACCTTCTAACATTAGCGCTCAAGGAGCAGAACTCATAGCTCTAAAACAAGCTTGTATAATTTCCAAGGATAAAAAGGCAACAATTTATACAGATTCTAGATATGCTTTCGGCATTTGTCACTCAGTCGGGATGCTATGGCTCCAAAGAGGATTTTTAACCTCAGCTGGAAAATCCATAGCTAATGCAGAAATTATTAATGAAGTTCTTTCTGCTCTCAAACTGCCTAAAGCCCTAGCTGTAGTTCATTGCTCTGCCCATACAGGTGGCTCTGACCCTGTCTCAAGAGGAAATGACCGAGCAGATGCCGCTGCAAAACTAGCAGCCATAGAAGGACCTGGATTAATTTTAACATTAACAACCACTGATAATTTAAATTTATCACTCTCCTATAATGAAAAGGAAGTGGAAAAATGGAAACAAAAATTTAAAGCAAAACAAATTAATGGAGTATGGGTGTCACCTGAAGGAAAACCCCTGCTCCCTAGAAGTTTCTATAACCAAATTTGCCAATCTATTCATAAAAATGGTCATTTTGGCACCCAGGGCATCGTGGACTCTGTCAAGAGAGTATGGATAGCCCCTGGTATAACTACTGTAGCCTCTAAAGTATGTTCAGCCTGTCCTATTTGCCAGGCATATAACCAACATGCATATCGTGGAAAAGCCTTTGGGGGACGTCCTCTGGCTTACACACCTTTTGAACATCTACAGATAGATTTCATAACAATGCCAAAGGCTGGACGTTATAAATTTTGTCTAGTAATTGTAGATCAACTAACCAGATGGCCGGAAGCATTTCCTACGACCCGAGCCACAGCAGATTTTGTTGCAAAGATACTTTTAAAAGAAATTATTCCTCGTTTTGGCCTACCAGCATGTATTGACTCTGATAGAGGGAGTCATTTTACCGATTCTGTCTTAAATCAAATATATTCTTGCTTGGGGATAACTCCAAAATTCCATGTTCCATATCACCCCCAGAGCTCAGGCCAAGTGGAGAGGATGAATAAAGAACTTAAGACTATGATTGGCAAATTATGCACTGAGACCCATTTAAAATGGCCTGAAATTCTCCCTCTGGCCCTATTTTATCTTAGAAGCAGGCCTAGAGGAGACTTACATATTTCACCGTTTGAGATGCTTTTTGGACATCCGCCTATACAGGCTAAGCCTTTCTCCCCGGCTTATACATCGCTATTAGGGGGAGATATTACTATTGCTTCCTATATACAGGAGTTACAGCACAAACTACGTGAACTTCATGAATCCGGAGCTGCAGTACAAGCTGGACCATTAGACTTTTCTCTGCATGACCTGAACCCAGGAGATAAAGTTTATATCAAGAATTTCAAGCGAACTGGAGCAACTGAACCTTCATGGGAAGGACCATTCCAAATATTATTAACTACTCCAACATCTATAAAGATTGGAGAAAGAGACTCTTGGATTCACTGTTCACATGTGAAGAAAGCATCTTCTGCTGAGACTGATTAACTCTATCTTATCATATGAATTGTGACTCTATCTTATCATAAGAATTGGAGATAATAATCCATAGACAAATGGATATTTTTTTTCAAGAATATATTGAATTACTGATTTTTTTCTTATTTTTTCTTATTTCTTTTCTTTTATTTTTTTTATCAGAATATTTGATTTTTTCTCATTTTTTGTACTGAAGGTACACATAATTAATATTAATATTTTTTTCCCTGCAGTAATACAAGTTAATATATATACTCTTGCTATAATATCAATATATGCCTAAAAGCTTTAAACTATGGGAACCTGCCATTTATTGATAAAATATTATAGGACTGTGATTAATGTTTGTGTCTGATTCCAGGAAAAGGGATAAAAACAAGGAGCACAGACTAAACCTGAATAGTGCCAATAGAGCACACATGAAATATTAAAGTGAGACTCGAGGTTGCGACGCTTAACTTATGTTTAAGTCGTAGGACTTCCTTGTATCTACACTCTTTTTGAAGTACTCAAACAAGTAAAAAGCTTGACTATCATGCTGGCTCCCTATATCCCTGAGGAAAAATCAGACAAGGGAATGACATTTCCCCATCAAAATAGAATTCTAATTCTTTTCTTCTTATATTATGGCAACTTCCTGTAGTCTTGGCTACAAATGGCTAAGTGAAATATTACTGCATTCTGTCCTACATACTTGTGGGATAGAAATTACTTTAAACTGGACCTATACAAGGTCTATTTTGAAATTTTCTTATGTTTTTGATTATTTTTCTA
Organism: Monodelphis domestica; assembly: GCF_027887165.1. Taxonomy (NCBI): domain Eukaryota; kingdom Metazoa; phylum Chordata; class Mammalia; order Didelphimorphia; family Didelphidae; genus Monodelphis; species Monodelphis domestica. The sequence goes on along the minus strand of NC_077227.1, from coordinate 470,178,721 downwards.
TTCTTTTGATAATTGACACATACACCCCCATAACTGAACATTGCATTCTGAGCTAAACTTGATATATTTTTTTTTAAATACTTACTTCAGGGGGGATTGTATTTTAATTTAAAATCTAAGAATTTTTGAATTTTTTTTTGTTTGAGATTGTATTTTTATAAAAATCCAAGACTTTTGTTTAAGATTTTACTGTTATAAAAAAAATTTTTTTTTTGTTCGAGAAAAGATCTTCAAGAAAGAAGCTTGAAACTTTTATATCCAGAGAATGAACTGTTGCAGAAAGATGCCAAAAACCTACACTTCATCAAGAAGATTAAGAATGAACTTTCGATGTGATTGATTGGACTGAACTTTTGATTGAACATTTATTGTAACATTTATGCCAAAAGGGACTGCCCCTAATTTGGCTTTCTGTCAATGCGCCTAGCAAACATTGGTTTTGCTTTCTTTTCTTTTCTATTTCCTCTCTCACTATTCTAATTTCTCTTAGAAAATTGAATATTGTGTATATCTTTAGTTAGAAGTGAATTTAGAACTACAAAATGATTATGTTAAATGATCAATGGGGAGACTAGTCTCCCAATGATCATCAGGGGGGATTGTAAACCTCAAATTTCCTTAGACTTATAATTGTTGAAAATTTCACCATTGGGATATTTCATACTTGGAAAATTTCTTACTGATAGTCTATTGGAATGGGAACTCCATTGGCATGGGAGGTTCCTTCTCTTCCCTTCTTAAGATTACTTTAGGACAGAAAACCTTTTGCTGAACAATGGAAAGGACTTTGACCTATGCTTAAGCATAGAACAGGAATTTCTTTGAGTCTTGATTGATTTTAGAATTGATACAATGGAGATACTTGGAATAAATCTCCACCCTATTCAGTCCTAATAGGATTGAGTAAGGGCTGCAGCCTAGATCAAAATTTAATTATTCCAATCTCTACCATACTCAAGTTAACAGGATTTAGAAAGGGCTGTAACAAAAGAGTAAAGATTTAATCATTTGAAAAATATGACCTTCAACAGACATGTGCAAAAGCCAGAAACCTCTGGGCGGTCCTGGGTTAAGCGAGAGCCTCCATTGACAGGGAAATTGATGAAGAGTGATTGGTAGATGTGAGGACTGAGGGGAGGCAACTTGGATGGTGTCCTTAAAGATAGGAGGGTCTGGAGACTGGGGACTGGATTGAGTTTTTGGTCAGTGTGGTTCCTGGGCTCTGAGGAAGCTTGCTCTGAAGGAAGCTGAAGGTGGGGGCCTCTGAGACTGTTTCTCCATTTTGGACACGTGAGTGAAAGGGACTGATCTCTTTTCTTTGCCCCAGCTATCTAAGGGCTTGGGCCTTTTGGCCCAGCCTAAACAGAAGGGGTATTTAAGCCCTATTCCCTTCTCTCCCCTTTCTCTCTCTATATATATCTCTAATTCCTTTCTTGCTCCTATTGTAATTAAACTCCAAAAAAGGGCTGACGACTGACTTGAGTTTTTCATTTAGGAATTACATAGCTGATTCCTTGGCGACCTTAAATTAATATATATCAGTCTTTTTAAAGTGATTCCCTTGTAACAATCTCCACATCCTATATTCTTCATAAGATACTTTCCTCACAAAACATCTATGATATAGAGAATGTATTATATAAAAATGGAGAAAAGGATCGCTTATTAATGGGAAATGTACTGGATTGGGGTTCAGAAGACATGAGTTCAATTTCTAGCTCTACCCTTTCTATCTGATTTAGGTAAATCACTTAATTTCTCATTTACAGAGTAAGGAGAGTCAATCAGATAATCTCTAGGGTCCTTTCTGGACTGTTAGAAGTATTGCATTCTATAATACTGTTTTTAGATTAGAGAACTGACAGTCTAGGGAGTTGAAATGCCTGTAGTCACACAGCTAATAGCTATCAGAGTGCTATGGAGGGGCTCAGAGGACAGAAAGATGATGGAAGCCTGCTGCAGCTAGAGAAGGTTTCATTTGAGTTGGTCCTTGAAGAATGGGAAAATTTCAAAAAGGAAGAGGAGCTACTATTTTCAGAAGGAGGAAGCAGAAAGGCACAAATAAGTGAGTAGATCACACATTTACTAATAGTTTACTCTGAGCCAAGGGCTGTACTAAGATTTAGGGATCTAAATTTAAACAAAATGAAAGACAGTTACGGCACACAAAGAGCTTAGCATTCTAACAGGAGAAGATAATACATAAAAGGGAGCTAGAGAGGGTGGGGGAATAAGGGATGCCTGGTGAGGAATTATAGTGGCAAACTTAGAGTTAGGAGTACAGATAGGAGAGGGGTGAAATATGACCAAACTGGACCCCTCCCCAAAATGGAGACCTTGAAAAGAATTTTCCCGTAGATAGTGGGGGTAGCAGGGGGTTATTGTAGGACAAGATAGCTTTTGAACTTTGCCACCATGAGTGACCCTTTAACTGCTCAAAGTGCCTGCAGCTTTCTAATAAGTTCAATGATTTACCTAAATCAAGTAAGATGGTATGGAGTTAGAACAGAAACCAAAGGCAGCCAGAGTATTGTGGAGGGCTTGAGGGGAATCCCCAGATTTCGGGAAGGGTACCTTTTGCAAAAATGCAAGACTCTAAAACTTAGCTTAAAAATAAAAAGAGAAATGTATTAACTTATAAGGAAATGTTGAATCTGCTCAGGAGGACAACAAAGGTAGAAGACTGCCTCCTAGGTGGAGCAGCCTAGATGGAAAGCTGTTCCCAGATGACCCAAATTTTGAGGTCTTTATATACTCTTTACAACAGCGAAGATGTGACCCTGTGCCACAGTGAAGACATGACTCTAGAGTGGTATGCACTGAGTCATGGGGAAGGGGGTTATTGCCTGAAGACATAGGGGGTGACCCTCATAGTTTAGAGGACAGATGGATGGATGTCTGAGATACAACTTAATGATATCAAGGAGGTGTATCTCTCTGTACTTTTCAATTCTAAAGAATGATCCAAGGAGGATAATCCTCTCAGGGTTTTATAGGAGTTATCAGATGCTTTGGGTTAGGAGTCACAAGGATAGAAGGGAGCAAAGGAATTTCCCTGCTTATAGTTTGCCTGAAACACTTCTCTAGTTTTGGGGGTACAATGCCCATGCCAAGAGAACTAATTACTTAAGTGGTAAACTTGTACCACCTGATCTTAAAGCAAAAAGTGTGATCTTCATCTGAATAGTAGGATTTTCTAGAAGAAAACCAAATAGCAATAGGCTTTGTTATACATAATAAAGTGTTAAATAAAGCCCACCGATAATAAACTCTAATTAGAAAAAGTTATTAAGCTAGATGAGACCTAAGAGATCATCTAGTTTAACCCTTCCATCTTAAAGAGGAAGAAAATCAGAATTGTAGAAGGAGAAGGGCCTTGCTCAAGATGAGCAGTGATCTGGAATGGCAGAATGTTAGAACCTGAAGAATCCTTAGAGAATATCTACTCTAATCCCTGCATTATTATCGATGGGGAACTGAAGCCAAGGAAGAGTTCAAAAGTGTATAAAAAGGTTACATGCCTTAGTGACAAAAGAAATAGAAAAGTATTACACATAGTAGACGCTTAATAAATATGTGCTATAGGGTGTTTTAATATTTTGTATGAGATTAAATACAACTATCAAGTAACAATTCAGAAACATTAAACCCCATAGAGGGGTGGTTTGAGTGTGCAACATTATACAAAGGGGTGCAGAAAGAAAATATTAGAAATAATATTTCAATTTTTTAACCTAAAAAGTCAGTCCATTAAGAAGCATTTATTAAGTGTCTGCAATGTACCAGGCAGCTAGGTGGCATAGTAGAGTTTTAGGCCTACAGTCAGGAAGAATCCTCTTCTTGAGTTCAAATCTGGCCTCAAATATTTACTAGCTATATGAACCTGGGCAAGTCAATTAACCCTGTTTGTCTGTCTCCTTTGTAAAATGAGCTAGAGAAGGACATTACTAACCACTCCAATATCTTTGCCAAGAAAACCTCAAATAAGATTTATTTTAAAGTTAAATGTGACTGGAAAATTACTGAACAACACTGTGCTAAGGACCAGAAGAAAAGGAAAGGCAAACTCCATTAATATTTAATATATGATTGACATTGTCACTTTTACTCTGTTCACATGTCAAGCAGCCTGGAGCTATGTAGAGTATACATGATATTGTAAGAGAAGAAGGAAGGTCCTAAGTGCTGAGGGATTAATAGAAATGTCCTACAAAAGTAGTGTAGAGGTGCTCAGTTGTTAACTTAAGCAGAGTTTTAGGAGCTCTTTTCTGGCATGGCCCAAGTTCAGGACTTCAAACAGCCATGGAAGTCACAGCAAGGAAGGCCTTGCTGGTGGCTTGTCCTAGGATTCAATGTTGCAGTCTTGCTGTGGGCTGTATTCCCCTCTAAACCTAGTGAAACAAGAATTTTTCTGCTTACCTTCCAAATTGCCTTTTGCAGGAAAATTGCCTCACTCCATCCTTTTGTTGATTCTACCATTCTAGTATTTATTGTGAAGCATTACTTTAAGGTTGTTTGGAGAGGATTTCCAGAGAGGTTTAAGCTAGCTTGCCTCTACTCTGCCATCTTGGCACAAACACATTTGTTAAAAGCATAAAAATGAAACACCTTCCTATTACTATTGTGATTTTGAAATCACTTTAAAAAGTTGATATATATTAATTTAAAGGTCGCCAAGGAATTCACTTACGAAATTCCTAAATGAAACACTCAAGTCAGAATGGAGTTTTATGGCAGCTTAATTACAACGGGAGTAAGAAAGAAGAAGAGGGAGAGAAGGAAAGAAGGGGACAAGGAAAAAAATTAACTCAACCTTCTAGCAGAGCCAGAGGGAGTTTAGGCCTTGGAAGGCCAAGGCAGGGAAGAGAATCAGTCCTTTCACTCCTGTGACCGATCTGAAGGGAAAACTGCCTGAGGGCCTCCTCCCTGCTCGAGCTCCTAGAACGAACTGGCGCCTAGCCCTCTCCACAGGAAGTCTGCGAACTCCAGAGGCTGTCCTCTACCTCAATTCCTGCGCCTCACACATGCCAATGGTGGCTCAAGCTTGGCTTAGGACAGCCCAGGTAGGCAGTTAGTTATTTCTGATTTCTCATTGACTAGCACATGCCTATGTAGTGTGGGTGTGCACAATTTTGGATGCTAGACCAAGCAAGGGAGATTTAAAAAATCATAATCCCCCCTGATGATGATTGGGGGACTAGTCTCCCCAATTGATCACTAAATATAAGCATTCTGCACCCCAAAAAATTTTAACTGCAGGTGTATATAAAATTTTACCCTCTAAGAGGAAAACTACAATATTTGTAGATAAGGGGAAATAGAGGAGAGAGAGAGAGAGAGAGAGAGAGAGAGAGAGAGAGAGAGAGAGAGAGAGAGAGAGACAGCAAAACCAATGTTTTGCTTGGCGCATTGACAAAAGCCACTTAGGGGGCAGTCCCCTTGGCATAAGAGTGTACATTCAAAATAAATGTTCAATCAATCACACCCCAAGGTTCATTCTGGATCTTTTTGTAGTGTAAGGGTTTAGGTATTTTTCTGCGAACAGTTCATTCTCTGGATTCAGTTAGTTAGCAAGCTTCTTCGCTGAATATTTATCTCAAACAAAATTTAAATCTTGGATTTTATGAAAATACAATCCCCCCTGAAGAAAGTGTTGAAAAAATACCCAGTCTAGCTGAGGATGCAAGATTTAGTTATGGGGGTGTGTGAATTAATTCAAAAGAAAAACATAAATGAAAACAAAATCAAAAGAACAAAAAAGAAAAGAAAAAGGGGAAAATTAAGGGAAAAAAATTTAAACCCTTTATATATTTTTTTTAAAAGAAGAATTCAAAATTGGTATCAAAATATCAAAAATCTATATATACAAATTTTTGAGAAAGCAAGAATAAATTTCTCACAGGCCCCTGTATTAGGGTCCAGTTAAATAATTTCGAATCCCATAAGTCTGTAGGATAGAATTCAGTAATTTTCACTTACCCATTTGCAGCCAAGGCTATAGGAAGTTACCATACTATAGGAGAGAGAAAAGGACCAGATTTTTATTTTAATAGGGAAGTGTCATTCCCTGGTCTGATTTTACCTTCATTCTCAGGGATAGAGGGAGCCAGGATGATAGCCAACCTTTGGTACTTGTCTGTAAATATTTTCACGAAGAGTGTGGCTACAAGGAAGGACTACATCTTAACGTATATCAAGTGTCGCAACCTTGAGTCCCACATGCTCAGTTTAAGTCCTTAGTATTGGCTTAGAAGTGCATCAATCCTACCTGGATTGGTTTTTGATTTGTAGACCTGTGAGCTCTTTTGGCACTATTCAGGTTATCTCTGTGCTCCTTTTTGATCTCATTTCTTAGAATCAGACACAAACATTAATCACAGTCCCATAACAATTATCAATAAATTGAAGGTTCCCACAGTCTAAAGCTGTTTGGGTATGTATTAATAATATAGCAAATATATATATTTAAACTAATATTATTGTAGAATAAAAATTAATATTGATTGAATGTACCTTGGGTAAATAGAAATGAGAAAAGGGAAAATTAAAATATTTCAATAAAAGAAAAAAATAATAAAATAAAGGAAAAAGAAAAAAGGGAAAAAATAATTCATTGTGTTAAAAAAAAAAAACCAAACAGTTCCACTTGTCAATGGGTAATTATCTCCAATGCATATATAGGATACAGTCAATCAGTCTCAATAGAAGATTCTCTCTTTACATGTGAGCAATGAATCAAAGAGTCCTTTTCTCCAACCTTTATGGATGTTGGAGTAGTTAACAATATTTAGAATGGTCCTTTCTAGGAAGGCTGAGTTGCTCCTGTATGCTGGAAGTTCTTTATATACACGTTGTCTCCTGGGTTCAGGTCATGAAGTGAGAAGTCTAGTGGTCCAGCTTGTACTGCAGCTCTGGATTCATGTAATTTACACAGTTAGTGCTGTAATTCCTGTATATAAGAAGCAATAGTAATATCTCCCCCTAATAGCAATGTATATGCCAGGGAGAAAGGCTTAGCCTGTATAGGTGGATGTCCAAAAAGCATCTCAAATGGTGAGATGTGTTGGTCTCCTCTAGGCCTGCTTCTAAATAAAATAGGGCCAGAGGGAAAATTTCAGGCCATTTTAAATGGGTCTCAGTGCATAATTTGCCAATCATTGTTTTAAGTTCTTTATTCATCCGTTCAACTTGGCCTGAGCTCTGGGGATGATATGGAACATGGAATTTGCGAGTTATCCCCAAACAAGAATATATCTGATTTAGAACAGAATCAGTAAAATGACTTCCCCTATCGGAATCAATACGTGCTGGCAGGCCAAAGCGAGGAATAGTTTCTTTTAAAAGCACCTTAGCAACAAAAGCTGCTGTGGCTTGGGCTGTAGGAAATGCTTCTGGCCATCTGGTCAGTTGGTCTACTATGAACAGAAAAAATTTATATTGTCCAGACTTTGGCATTGTTATAAACCCTATCTGCAGGTGCTCAAAAGGTATGCAAGCCAGAAGACACCCACCAAAGGCTTTTCCACGAAAGGCATGTTGGTTACATGCTTGGCAGGTAGAGCAGGCTGAACACACTTTAGAGGCTATGGTAGTTATACCAGGGGCTATCCATACTCTCTTAATAGAATCTACAATGCCCTGGGTACCAAAGTGGCCATTATTATGAACAGATTGGCAAATTTGGTGATAGAAACTTCTAGGGAGCAGGGGTTTTCCTTCAGATGACACCCATACTCCATTGATTTGTTTTGCTTTGAATTTTTGTTTCCATTTGTCCACTTCCTTTTCGTTATAGGAAAGTGATAAATTTAAGTCACCAGTGGTTGTTAATGTTAAAAGCAATTTAGGCCCTTCTATGGCTGCTAGCTTTGCAGCAGCATCTGCTCAATCATTTCCCTTAGAGACAGGGTCAGTGCCACCCGTATGGGCAGAGCAATGAACTACAGCTAGGGCTTCAGGCAGCTGTAGAGCAGAAAGAACTTCATTAATAATTTCTGCATTAGCTATAGATTTTCCAGCTGAGGTTAAAAATCCTCTCTGGAGCCATAACATCCTGACTGAGTGACAAGTGCCAAAAGGATATCTAGAATCCATATAAATTGTTGCCTTTTTACCCTTGGAAATTATACAGGCATGTTTCAGAGCTATGAGTTCTGCCCCTTGAGTGCTAATGTTAGAGGGCAGTGAATCTGACCACTCAGTGGCAAATTCTGCAACTACGGCAGCTCCACTGTAGAGTATGCCATCCCTCATAAAAGAAGAACCATCAGTAAATAAGACCAGGTCTGAGTTTTTTTAAGGGAGTGTCCAAGAGATCATCCCGAGGCTTTTCTGCCATGGACACTAGTGTTTCACAACTGTGCAATGGTTCTCTTGAAGTTGGTAAATCTGGAAGCAAGGTGGCAAGATTAAGAGTTGTACAGCGTTTTAGAGTAATATTTTCATTGTTTAGCAAGGTTATTTCATACCTTGTAATTCGCTGATCAGAAAATGCCTGTGTTCTCTGTCTTAGTAACAATGCTTCTATTTCATGTGGCCACATAATTGTTAATGGGCATCCTAATACTAGATCAACGGTTTTTGTCACTAGTAAATCTGTAGCAGCTACTCCTCTAAGACATGGTGGTGCTCCTGATGCTACTGAGTCCAGCTGGGCTGAATAATAAGCAACTGGGTGCTGAGAAGGCCCCAAAGTCTGAGTTAAAACACCTGAAACCACTCTTCTTCACTCATGTACATACAAAGTAAATGGCTTGTTGTAATCTGCCAAACTGTGATATTGAAATCACTTTAAAAGACGGATATATATTAATTTAAAGGTCGCCAAGGAATTCACTTATGAAATTCCTAAATGAAACACTCAAGTCAGAATGGAGTTTTATGGCAGTTTAATTACAATGGGAGTAAGAAAGAAGGAGAGGGAGAGAAGGAAAGAAGGGGACAAGGAAAAAAATTAACTCAACCTTCTGGCAGAGCCAGAGGGAGTTTAGGCCTTGGAAGGCCAAGGCAGGGAAGGGAATCCGTCCTTTCACTCACGTGACCCATCTGAAGGAAAGCTGCCTGCGGGCCTCCTCCTTGCTTGAGCACCTAGAATGAACTGGTGCCTAGCCCTCTCCACAGGAAGTCTGCGAACTCCAGAGGCTGTTCTCTACCTCACTTCCTGCACCTCACACGTGCCAATGGTGGCTCAAGCTTGGCTTAGGACAGCCCAGGTGGGCAGTTAGTTATTTCTGATTTCTCATTATCTAGCACATGCCTGTGTAGTGTGGGTGTGGACATTTTTGGATGCTAGACCAAGCAAGATGAAGGAGATTTAAAAATCACACTATGTAAGAACACTTACTTGACATCAAGGAAGATAGAAATTTGCTAGTCAAATTTCAGCAAGATCTTTTGCCTAACTGGGAATGAAATTTCTAAATGGGAATGAAGAATAAGATTCAAAAATAATGCACTTCCTTCATTTGAATCTAAATATCTTTGTGACACATTTTTCAGCCATGAAAGTCATGGCAATCAAGTTACAAAATAAATTTAACTGAAAACCAGACCTTCAAATCACTGACTCTCAAAGGGTTAAGGAAGATTTTTAAAAACAGTGAAGCATAATCAACTACACTGCTTTCATTCATACTTATTATTAATTACTGAGAGCAAAAAGATTTTGCATAATTAGTAAAGCATTTAAATATTTATTTCATCTTTATCTTCTCCTTTTATTTCTATTTTATTTAGAGAGGAAATGGTATCTTACTATGTGCAAAACTCTGTGCTAAGTGCTTTACAAATATCACCTCCTGAGAGTCCGGCAACAACCCTGGGAAGTTGGTGCTATCATCCCCACTTACAGTTGAGGAAATGGAAGCAAAGAGTGGCTAAGTAACTTGTCCAGGATCCCACATAGCTATAAAGTATATAAGAATAGATTTGAATTCAAGTCTTTCTGGTTCCAAACCCAACATTATGCACTGCACCATCTTGCTGCCTCTAAGGCAGCTTACATTCTATAACTCTATAATGTGATACATTAGGCTATTATTTTTTATATGAAAATACATATATCTATATATTGGGGTGCATTAAATTATTGCTATTGGTGTATGATCAAAAGAAGTTTGGAGACCACTATTCTACAGTCACTATGTGGGAGAGCCCTAGACATAATGGACAGAGACCTGAGTTTGAAATCCAGTTCAGGCCTATTATGACAATTCTCTGTTATTCTTGTCATTGCTGTCATTTTTATCACTGCTATTTAATCATTTACAGTAGTGTCTGATAATTGTTCCCCTTTTAGGGGTTTTCTCGGCAAAGATACTGGAGTGAATTTCCCATTTCCTTCTCCAATTCACTTTACAGATGAGAAAACTAGGGCAAACAGGGTTAGATGACTTGCTCAGAGTTCTATAGCTAGTGAACCCAGATTTGAACTCAGGTCTTCTTGACTCTAGTCCTGGCATGCTCTCCACTGTCATTTCTTTGGATCTCAGTTTCCTCATCTATAAAATAATACTTGGACTACAAGACCTCTAAGGTCCCTTCTAGTTCTAAATTTATGATCCTATCATTTCAAGGGTTTGTGGAAACAAATTCATAGAATTACAGACAGGATGCTATAAGACCTTAGAGGCCATCCAAGTCCCAAATTCTAATTTTTGTTGAGTACTGAACAGTTGCTTAGAGATGGAATTACCTGCAAAAACAACAGCAGACTTTTTCTCAAGTGAAACGGTCAGGAGATAAGAGATTCAAATAAATATGGAGCCATGCCAGTATCTCTGCCAAGAAAACCCCAAATGGGGTCATGAAGAGTCAGACACAACTGAAATGACTGAATAACAACAGCATGGAAATTGGAGATGAGCAGGGAGACTGGCTGAAATTTTAAAAGAATCTTCTCAATAAATAAGCTCACAGAATGAGTTTCACTAGAGAGGACCCTGAACAAACCAGAGAAGTAATGACTTCCACAGACCTAACAGAGTGAAAGTAATTACTGTCAGACAGAGTACTAACACTACTCCTCATTTTTTTTCCCCAATGCTACAGAGAGAGAGGATAAAAACTTGGCTCAGCCAGTTTAAATGAATATAGCAAACATCCGACATTCAATGAGTGGGAAAATAAAGGATCTCCCAGCTTGTAGACACCTGTAAAACTACTCCTCTCTTGAGTGATTCAGGGCTGTGCCAGTGAGCAGAGTAAGGCAGGAAACAATAAAAAAGCATGCTGAATTGGAAGATAAAGATATTGGGTTAGAGGAGTGACACCACGACTAATCAATTCCTCCTTTTGTGCCTCAGTTTCCCCATATAAATGAAGCAATTGAATGAGTTTGTCTCTAAGGTCATTCCTGTTCTAATAGCCTGTATTCTAAGGTCCTTTTTAGCTCTGGCATTCTATGTTCTAATAGATCCTACTTAGTTCTTTAATGCTATATTATAAAGACCCATAATGCTCTGACATTCTATGTTCTAAGGTCTCTTCTACCACTAACATTCTGTTTTAAGGTTTCTCTCATCTCTGAAATTCTATATTCTAAGGTCAATTTTCAAATCCAATATTTAATGTTTTCTTCCAGCTCTGAAAATTCTATGACCTATGTTCTAAGGTCTTTTCTAGTCCTAATCTTATAGATTCTAAGGTCCCTTTTCTTCTGACATTGTTTATATATTTCCTTCAAGTGTCCTATTTTTTTGTTCTAAGATTTCTTCTAGCTCCAACAATCTATGCCCTACGTTCATCCAATTTCTGAAATTCTGAGTTATTTTCCACCTCGTCATTCTGTGATTCATGTCATAAGGACAACATAGGGAAGATTAGTTTTCTATAAATGTTTCTTCTAATATGGCACTGCCAAATCCCACTCCTTTCTTTTTCTTTCTTGAAATCCCTCTTCCAACAATCAACAAATTGAGTTCTTGTGTTTTCTATGCTTTATTTGATTATACAAGTGTGAAAATATAACCTGCTCTAGAAAATTGTCCCTGAAAACCCATTTTCCTTTCCATATTTTCATCAAATATTTTTCAACTCTGCTCCCCATTTAACCTGCCCCTATATAACCATATAAACAAAGAAAAACACTTTTTTAAAAATCAAGGGAAAATAAACCCTCTTAAGAAAGTCTTAAAGAGGCTACATTCTGAGGGGGGGGGGGGCTGCATTATTACAACCAAAAGATGACCAAGCAAACCAACACAAGTGACAATTTTGTTCTTTTAATATAATTAAATGTGAATGTAGGAGGGCCTATAAAATCCTCCAAGCCAATGGCTTATCATTGGTATGGAGGTAACTACAGCTTCCAAAGACTATATTAAAGGAACAGAAACTCTCCCTGGTTCTATCAACCTAGAAATACTTCATGTATAGCCCACCCAACAAAATGAGTCCACTGTCTAAGAACCAACCTGTCTAAGCACTTCAGGAAACTGACCACCAAATGATGAACTCTTTGTTTATGATGACCATGAAATGTAGAAAATAAAAATGTCACTTCCCCTTTATTCCTACAAAAAGGGAACAGTAAAGGGGAGGAGGGGGATGCGAGAAAAGAGCTATCCATGGGATGATAGAATGATAGTTCTGGCATATCATTTTCTGAAGGTATTCTATTTCTTTTGCATTCTCAGTTTTAGTAGCATAATTCTGATTATTCACTTTATTTCTTCTGGTTTGATTAGGAGTTTACCATGTTCATCTGCTCCTTTGTAGAATGGATTCTCTGCCTTCTTTTTAATCACAGTGCCTGGCACAGAGTGGAGATTTAATATATGCTTATTGATTTACTGACTAATCTAGTCTATTTAGTTTCCATTTTATCCCGTTTCCTCTACTTTTCAATATCTCCTCTCTTGTGCTTATTTTGAGTTTATTTGCTGGATTTTAAATTTTTAATTCATTTTCATAATTTCCATTTGAATAACTAATCCTCTCCCTTTTTATTTTCTTAAGATATGTTTTGGAGATAAAATATTTTGACTTTATGACTATTTTTACCTGCATCCCCCCAAATTACTGTTGTTTCATCATTATTACTTTTTCAAATAATTAATTGGGTTTTTTTTAATTTGTTCTTTGACCCACTATTTATTTAGGAGTCTCATTATAGAACTTCCATTTGAAACTATGTCTTTTGTTTTTCTCTCTAAATTGATAGATTTTTTAATTGAGTTGTAGTCTATAGATGATATGTTTACTATTTTTGCCTTTTATATTTATTTGCAATATTGTTGTGCTCTAATATGGGGTCAGTTTTAATAAAAGTCCTGTATAATGTCAACAAATACATATATTCATAAGCAGTCCTATTTGAAAATATTGTGTCATATAGCTCTAGTTTCTCCAGAAGTTTGTTCAATTCTTCATTTTATTTTTTATTTAGCTTTCTGTTAGTTTGAACAAAATCTGAGAAAAGAATACTAATGTCTCCTGTGAGTCTTGTGTATTTTTCTTTTTTTCTGCTTGTAATTCAGTTAATTTTTGTCTGTATGAATTTTGATACTAAGGCATTGGTTGTATATAAATTCATTATTTAATGATGATTTATTGTGTATTCCTTTTGGTATCATGTAATTTACTTTTTATCTTTTTATACTGTGATTTTTTTTTAATTTTTGTCTGATAGCATGATTATAATTCCTGCTTTTTTTTAATTCACCTGATACAAAGCAAATTTTGTTCCAACTTCTCATTTTTAGTCTCTGTCTTTGATTTCTAGGAGTATTTCTCATATGCAGCAGAATTTGGAGATTTATTTTTTATTCAACTGCCACTCTCATTTTTTTTTGCTTAATCCATTCACATTTAAAGTGAATATTAAGTCAAGTGAATCTTTTCCCTCCGTTTGTGCTTTTATTACTTTTATGAATTGATATTTTTGTTCCTTTTAATATAGTATTTTGTTTCTACAATTATTTTCATTTAATTTTCCTTAAAGCAGCCCTATTTCCACAAATTCTTTCCCCTTCCCATCAAGTCTCCTTTTCCCTTTTGTTGTCTCTTCCCCTAGTTTTAGGTAATGTTGATTCCTTTTTCTTTTTCTCTTTTATGAAATTATCTAATTCTTCTCCTCTTTTTCTTTCTGTCAACTAAGTAGCTAATGAAAATCCTCTTCCTTTCCTCTCCTTCAGTTTCTATTTTTTAAGCTTTTCATTAATTTACTGAACCTTTTTCCATTTTTTCTCTGTGATAAAAGGATTTATAAAACAAATGAACAGTGTGAACCAGAGTCCATGGAGGAGAAATGTATCTACTTGTCATAATATTTAAACATTTTTCCATGCAAATAGCATAAATATTTAATTCAATATTTATTAAACATCATTCTAATATGTCCAGAGTACTCAGTCTAATAAGAATGAAGAGATAAAATAGATAAATGTGTACATTTATACAGTCAACAAGGTAGAGTGCATCACATTCCACAAGACAGGTAAAGTGTGATTTGGGCAAAATATATGCATCAAACTCTACTGCTTAGACCATGGCTTAGGCAAAGACAGGATTCAATGGAAATGCTCTGTTAATTATGTATATTCATTAAAACTGGCCCCCAGGGACTTCTACTTGTTAGAGTTGATTTAATACCACTGAAATTTCCTTATAGTCATTCAGAATAATTTGGAAAGGAAAAGGCCTCATTAAAATATTGAAATATTTTTTATTTTTATTTTTTTTTTAATTTTGAAGTGTTAGACTATTTGGGGGCATTTTCTCCCCATCTATATTAGATGGTAAACTCCTTGATTCCAGGAAATGCTTTATGTTTTCCTGAATCTCTGATAATTTTTTTATATATATAGTGCTAAGCACATTTTATTATTGTCATTCAGTCATTTTTAATTGTGCCTGATTCTTCATGACCCCATTTGGGGTTCCCTTCCCAAAGACACTGGAGTGTTTTAACATGTACTTTTTTGGTCATTTTATAGATGAGGAAACTGAGACAGAGTTAAGTGATTTGCCCAGTCATATAGTAAGTGCCTGATGCCAAATTTGAACTCATGACTTCCTGACTTCATCCCAGTGCTCTATACATTTCATTGCCTAGAACATAGTGTATTAAATAAGTATTGTTCAGGAACTAGCTTTTAATATTATTGGGAACTTTCTGTTTTCCTTGCAAAACATATTTCTACATTAGCTGTGTTGCAAAACATAGCAAGGAAAGTACAATGAAAAAACTATTAAAACTTCAGTTGGTCCTCAGAGTTTGATAGTTCTCTCTCTAGATGTGAATAGCATTTTTCATCATGGGCCCTTTGGAATTGTCTTGGATCATCATCTTAATCAGAGTAGCTAACTAAGTCTTTCACAGTTGATCATCAGCCTCACCAACAATATTGCTGCTACTATAAGAACACTACAGTGTTCTCCTAGCTCTGCTCACTTCACTTTGAGTTCATCTGAGTCTTCTTAGGTTCTGAGACCATCTCCCTTGACATTTATTATAGTGCAAAAGTATTCCATCACAATCATATTTAACAATCTGTTCAGCTATTTCCCAAATGATGGGCATCTCTTCAATTTCCCATTCTTTGTCCACAAATAAGGGTTATTATTTTTATTTGATCTCTTTGAGATACAAACTTAATAGTTGTCTTGGTTGGTCGAAGGGTACATGCAGGTTCATATCCACTTGGATATAGTTCCTACTTATTCTCCAGAATGGTTGGACCAGTTCACAACCCAATGTATAACAGTGCATTAGTGTCCTTACTTTTTCCAAATCCCTTCTGGTATCTGTCATTTCTCCCTTTCTGCCATTTTAGCCAATATGATAGTTGTTTAGCCAACTGAGAATTGTTTTAATTTACATTTCTTTAGCCAATAGTGATTTAGAGCATTTTTTTATATGTTTATAGACAGCTTTGACTTCTCAAAACTGCTTACTTATATAATTTGATTACTTATCAATTGGGAAATGATTCTTACTTTTTTATGAATTTGATTCAGTTCTCTACATGTTTGAAATATCAGGCCTTTACCAGAGAACCTTGTTGTAAAATGTTTTTTCCCGGTTTCCTGCTTTCCTTCAAATTTTGGTCGCATGGGTTTTCCTTCAGCAAACACTTTTAAATTCCATGTAATTAAATTTATTCATTTTATAGGTTGAGGTCTTCTCTATGTTTGGTCATAAATTCTTCCCTTATCCATTGGTCTGATAGTCAAATCTTTCCATATTCCTCTAATTTGCTTATAATATTACTCTTTCTGCACCTTTTTCTAAAAAGTATTTCTTTAAAAATTTTTTTTATTTAGAATATTTTTTCATGGATATATGATTCATGATTCCCCACCCAGCTCTTTTCTACCCACTCCTGAAGCTGACAAGCAGTTCTACTGGGTTATACATGCATCATTGTTCAAAACCTATTTCCATGTTATTCATATTCATGGTAGAGTCACATTTAAAAAAGTATTTCTTTACCATGTTCTTATCATAATTTTATTCCCTTTTTGTTTGTTCCAAATAATTTTTTAACCCTTTACCCTCCATCTTAGAATCAATATTGTGTGTTGGTTCTAAGGCAGCAGAGCAATAAGACCCAGGCAATGGGATTTAAATTACTTGCCTAGGAAGTGTCTGAGGTCATATTTGAACCCAGGACCTCCTGTCTCTAGTGTTGGCTCTCAATCTCCTGAGTCACTGAGCTATCCTCTAAATTCATCTTCTTTTATTCTTGGTTTCAATACTTATTTATTCGTTCTTTAATCTTTTTGTGTTCCTCATGAAGTAAAGATCCTAAGGTTCTAATTTTTTTAATTTTCACTTCTAAATGATTTCTATATTATTGTCTTATAAATCTTACCCTTTAACCTTTTTCTTCTGTGCTTCACTCTTAGAAGTATCCATTCCTTTGAGAGCAAAAAGGATAGATGTATTTCTTCGTGGTAGAAATTTCCCTACATCCCTGATCATACAATCCAATTCTATCCACTTCCTTCCCCATCATTATTTTTCCTTCCCATTTGTTATGGAATCTCCTCTCTGGGTCTATATCTTCTCACCCCTCCACTTAATAATAATAACAACATAACAATAGCTTGCATTTTATGGTATTTTAATGTTTGCCAAGCACTTTACAAATATCTTTATTCTCGCAAACTTGGTAAGTTGATGCTATTATTATCCTTATTTTATAGAAGGGGAGACTAAGGTACAGAGAGGTTAAGTGACTTGCTCAAGGTCACACACAGTAGGTATGTGAAGCTAGATTTGAGCTCAGTTCTTCCTCTCTCAGGCCAGCACTATCCATTGTGCAACCTAGAAGCTAATTATCTCCATGAATTCTAATTTCCCTTTTCCTGAGCCAAGATATTGTCTTTGGAGGCACAACACTCAGATCTAGTTCTAAGATCTAGATCTTGAACACTAAATCCCTGCAGATTATATCCACTGTAAGGTTGCCATCCCCTGCATTACAGAATATCTCTACTCTCCAGAGGCTTGTTCCTCACTTACATCCTTTCCCATCACTGAATTGGAATTTCTAACTTTCTTTTCTCCTGTTTCAATCCCAAACCTTTTTTCAATCCCAAACTTCATCCATTCTCCCATAACGCCTCTTCTTACTGAAAAATGACAGGAGCTATTTTCTCTTCACTGTTTACCATTAGCTTAATTATGTACATTTGCATATCTTCTACCCTCCATCTTCCTTTTTAGACACCTTCTCATTCTGGGGTTTAGTCCCACAAAGACACATTGGTTCATCTATGGTAGGGTTGAAAGATTAATCCATGGTATTTCAAGCCTCTTCCTCCCCGCTAGTTTTCCAATTTCTTGAAGTTCTGTTTTCTTCTTTAATCTCCTTGAATACTTTTACAAATACATCTTTTGGGGGGGGGATCATGTTGGGGTCAAGTGCCTCAGGCTAGCCAGACATCTGCCTGGATGGGAGGGAGAATCTCTCTCAGTCTCAGAGAGGTCCAACCCTGCAGTCCCCCAGCCAGGAGAAGCAGTCATCCATCAGGGGGCATTTGCACTTTCTTCTTCAGCAGCAGGAAATCCCTGGAACTAGCTGGGCTCACAGCATAGCACACCAGGAGGCTGCACCAGGAGGGCTCAGAGAATCACCCCCTGCAACTCTGTCCTGGCTAGTGAACAAAATCCTCTGCTACAGGTTCCCAGAGTCATGACCAATGCTGGTTCTGATGACATACGCATTGGGGCTCTGCTGCTCTAGGGAGGAGTTCAGGTACTGTTCCTAGGAGACGCAGGGCCCACTGGAACTCAGAAGCTCCATTTCCCACAGGTCTTGCCAGGGAGCCCTTGTGGCCTGCACCAGGGAAGGAAGGAAGGAAGGAAGGAAGGAAGGAAGGAAGGAAGGAAGGAAGGAAGGAAGGAAGGAAGGAAGGAAGGAAGGAAGGAAGGAAGGAAGGAAGGAAGGAAGGAAGGAAGGAAGGAAGGAAGGAAGGAAGGAAGGAAGGGAGGGAGGAAGGAAGGAAGAAAGGAAGGAAAGGAGGAAGGGAGGGAGGAAGAAAGGAAGGAAAGGAGGAAGGGAGGGAGGGAGGGAGGGAGGGAGGAAGGAAGGAAGGAAGGAAGGAAGGAAGGAAGGAAGGAAGGGACGGAGGGAGGGAGGGAGGAAGGAAAGAAGGAGGGAAGGAGGGAAGGAAGGAAGGAGGGAGGGAAGGAGGGAAGGAGGGAAGGAAGGAGGGAAGGAACTGCTGCATAACAAATGACCAGTTCAAGTATAACATTGCAATCCATAAAATATTAAGACTCAGAGAAAGAACTCTTGTGGATTAGGTAGATGCTATTTTGAAGAATTCAATTAATCAACAAGTATTTATTAAATATCTACCATGTTTTAAGCACACAGAACGCAAAGACAAAAATGGAATAGTTCCTGCCTTCAAGAGTCTCACATTATATCAGAGGATATAACCCTACAAGAACATGGACAAGAATAACACAGGTGGTAAAGGCATGGATTAGTTGTGATCAGGATTTGTAAAGGAAATATCTACAAAATTAAGTATTGAAATGCTGAAATTACTCAGATTTAAATAGTACTTTAAGACTTAATGACGAATTTCCTCCTAATTAACCTATACGGGACTAATTCAGATGGGAGTAAATGTAACATTATCATGATTTTATAGGTAAGGAAACTGAGGTTAAGATATGCTAATTGACTTGCTCATGATCATAAACATTGTAAATTCTTGGACCAAGATTTGAAGGTAGACTTCTTGATTCCAGGTCATAATTATGTGTTATATATATATATATATATATATATATATATATACACATATATATAGGCATAGATATATGCATATTCTTATATATACATATAAAAACACATGAAATAGTGACTCATTCTAACTGACCTTGATACTAGACAACCATATATAGATTTGGAAAGACCAGATGTGAAATTCAGAGTGTCACCTATACAGCATCTTAATAACTCAGTTATACGAGCCATAGTGCTTGGTCTGTGTGGATTAGATAAAGAGTTAATAAAGCAACATCCCTCCTTGTCACTAAGTAATTCTTTAACAATGTACAATGCTCTGTTTTTAGAAAGAATGCTGACCATATATTTTGGTTTTCCATGCACTATACTTCACTAGGAAAGAATGCAGGACCCACCAAAGAAGTAGAGTCTGTAGTTTTCCCAGAAAACCAAATCCCTTCCCAGGAGCTGGAGAATGTATCTCATGTGGTAGGTCCACCATTTCCCCTGAAGGCAGGAATATTATTGGGAGCATTTAGGACAGATCTCCCCAAATACACCCCAAGAATATTACTCCTTCTTCATCTAAAGAAGAGACCCCATTGCCAAAGCTTGTGAAGTTTGTCTGCCTGAAAACTAGTCCATCATTTTAACAATTTATCAAATGAAGCTGTTTTTTACCAAACAAAACAACTTCAGTTTCCTAGTCATTGGAATAAAATTTCAGCATGTTCTTAGTTTATGAGAAAAAGTCTCTTCTCTCCACACTACTCACTTAATAACTTGTTCTCATTTGCTGGAAAACAAAGGCATTCATGTGTGTGTGTGTGTGTGTGTGTGTGTGTGTGTGTGTGTGTGTGTGTATACACACACACATACACATTTTCTTACAAATACTGGCCAGGAACTTCAGAGGCTAAAAATAGTCATGTAGGGTCCTCCAAGAGCTGAAATGGCCATATCATCAGAACAGCCATCAGGAAAACATTTTCATATTTGACTTCTATCTTTAATTCATGTGATGTATAGACCAACATGTACTTTATACCCAGAACGTGGCTTGTAATTTCCTGTGGCTTGAAAACCCAGATGTTTCCAAGTTTAGAATAAGCAACTTAAAAATGAATTTCACTGAAAAATCCCTCTTTTAATTTTAGGGGGGGGGGGGAGTTTCTGTTTGAAAATGGAATTCTTTGCTTTGCAATCTGGGCCCTGTAAAAGAGTGGAACAGCAAATGGCTAAAATATGTAGACAACCACAGAAGGCTAACTGGGTGAGTGTGTCTGCCTGGGGACTGAGAACCTGATGGAGGAAACAAGACAGAGAGAAGCTTCTGAGGACCAGGATGACAATCAGAAAATCCCTATCACCCAAACACAAGCTTCTGGGATGAATTAACCCCCACCCCCCCAATAAGTCATTGCTAGGAAGCTCCGTTTTCCCTACGCACTTAGAAGCCTTCTGGCAAATAAATCTGAAATAGTATTGGTAATGAGCTGACCAAAGAGGCTCCAGGAGCCCACTCTTTAGGGTGTGACAATGCCTTCACTTTGTTTTTTCAGCTCCTCTGTAATGAATGGTACAGGGTGGTGACTCACGCTGGTGGTATTTTTAAGCTGACTCAAGCTGATGGAAGTACACTAAGTTATTAGAGAGTGAGTACTAATTACAAAACCAATCCTTCTCATCCTAGCTGGCTCAGAGGGAGACCACATAGCTTATCAACTTTTAATCTTAAGTAGGTTTTCTTCAGATCTACTGGATTTTTTGTTTTGTTTTGTTTTTTAAGATAAGATCATTGTCTGCTCTTCTGCTAAAT
The DNA here is from genome assembly GCF_027887165.1 of Monodelphis domestica. Classification (NCBI taxonomy): domain Eukaryota; kingdom Metazoa; phylum Chordata; class Mammalia; order Didelphimorphia; family Didelphidae; genus Monodelphis; species Monodelphis domestica. The sequence goes on along the minus strand of NC_077227.1, from coordinate 470,157,709 downwards.
TTTCTTAAGGGGCTAAACTTTTTGTAAAATTCCTTTTTCCTTATCACCTGTACCTCTACTTCAACTCAAACACAATTTTTCTCTCCTTAAAGTGTACCTTTAGACACTTGTTCGGTTTCATAGTGAAAAGATGTCAGAACTATTTCTGAGTCTCAGTTTTAGCTTGTATAACCTTGAGCAGGCAAGGCAATATCCTTCTTTAGGACTCAGTTTCTCTTGTATATAAAATGAGGAACATGGACTAAATCAGTGATTAGAAACAAGCCTCTAAGCCATATATAAGGATCACTGAGGGGTGAATATTGGCTTAGAAAACCACAAATTAATATTATCTGTGTTTTATTATATTTTTATTTATTTTGTTAAGTATTTCTCAATCACATTTTAATCTGGTTTGGGTTGTACTGGGTATGTTGAAGGCCTGCTGACCATGTGTTTGACAGCTCTGACCTAGATGATCTCTAACATTCCTACCAGTCATGACATCTGTTCTGAGGTCCCTTCCATCTCTGAAGTTCTATGTTCTAAATTCTCTTCCACCTCTGATGTCTTATGTTCTGAGATTCCTTCTAGCTCTGAAGTTTTATGTTCTAAATTCTCTTCCATCTCTTATATTTTATGTTCTGAAATTCCTTCTAGCTCTGAAGTTCTATGATCTAAATTCTCTTCCACCTCTGATATCTTATGTTCTGAGATTCCTTCTAGCTCTGAAGTTTTATGTTCTAAATTCTCTTCCATCTCATATTTTATGTTCTGAGATTCCTTCTAGCTCTGAAGTTTTATGTTCTATATTCTCTACCACCTCCAATATTCTAGATTCAGAGTTCCCTTCTAGCTCTGAAGATCTTTGAGTACTTGACCTGCGAATCATCTGAAAGTCTTCCCTCAAACATCATTACTCACCCAAGTCTATAGTGAGGCTCTTGCCTTTTTTAAAAAACTCTAACCTTCCATCTTAGAATGAATACTGTGTAATCAGAGCAGTAAGGACTAGGCAATGGGAGTTAGTGACTTGCCCAAGGTCACAGAGCTAGGAAATATCTGAGGTCAGATTTGAAACCAGGACTTTCTATCTCTTGACCTGGCTCTCAATCTACTGAGCCGCCCAGCTGCCTCCTAAAAAGTAGTAAGGGGCATAGCCAAGATATGAATTGGGTATGCTAGCTTCAAATCCATTGTTTTTCTTTTCTTTCTTTTTTTAAACCCTTACATTCTGTTTTAGCATCAGTTCTAAGACAGAAGAGCAGCAAGGACTAGGAAATTGGCAATTTGAGTTAAGTGATTTTCCCAGGATCACACAGCTAGAACTGAGGCCAGATTTGAACCAAGATTCTCCCAACTCTACCTAACTGCCCCATAGAATCAATACTAAGTATCAGTCCTAAGGCAAAAGAGCAATAAAGGACTAGAAAATTGAGTTTAAGTGACTCAACCAGGGTTACACAGTTAGGAAATGTCTAAGACCATATTTGAACACTAGACCTCCCTCCCCTAGGCTGACTATCAAACCACTGAACCACCTAGTTGCCACTGGCTCTTGTCTTTTTATCTCGACTAGAATCCTTAACCAGTAGAGAGCTCCTGGGAGATCACCTCTCCCACCTTTCCCATTATTGGTCTCCAACTCTATCACTCAGTTGCAAACAAGTTAGTCTCCATCCTTCTCACGTTCAGGAATGCTTACCTACCACCACCACCATCTACATGACTTCCCTTAATGCTGGCCTTCCCTGACTCACCTCATCTCACATCCATTCTCCTGTTGCATGTCCCATGAACATCTTTAGTTTCTTTTTGTATGCATGTCTTCCTCATTACATTGCAGGCACCTTAAGGAAAAGGTCTCTTCTGTTTTCTGGACTTTCATGAGAAGCTCAATATAAGCTGAACTTGGGTTCATTATATTACAGAGAAATGGGTGAATGAGAAAAGCACTTGTCTAGGAATTGGGACATCTGCCATCTAATTGTAGTTCTGTTAGTAACTAGTTGTATCATCTGCCCTTCTTTTTCCCCTTTGATTATATTGATGGCCAAGGTTATTTCCAGTTCTTATGTGCTTTAATTCTGACTCTAAGGCCAATGGAATGCTTCCTTGGGCACCTTCTGCTCAAGTGCATGAGAGTCCTGGTTGGATGGTGAGAAGGCGAACAGCTGTTCATGATGGAAAGCGTAGGAGAAGAGGGCAAGATTATAGAGCAAGACAGGGAGGAGGCAGGTTAAAGACTAGCAGATGGGTTGGGGTGGGGAATATGGAGAGGGAAAACGCCCGTGAAGTGGTCTTGGAGATCATCCATGGAGGAAGGCTTAACACACCATCCTAAAGCCTGCAATACAGGATGAGAAAACCAAAATGGCAAGGAGTAGAATAATGCAAGTGAATTAAGAACTTGTCCAGCATGACAGCTCATCTAAGTACCCAGGCCCTGGCTTTGGGTGAGGGAAGGAGAGACCTCCTTAGGCTGGAATTCCTTCTTAGGCTAAGGGAGCAAAATATATCAGCTGTATTCCTTCCCGAAGAGCAAAGCCAGCTTAGTGATGGGCCAAAGGCTTTCTTTCCCACTGCCAGCAGCTGTGAGGCAGCTGTTTTTATCTGTTCCCTCGCTCCCTCCCTGTACATCCTTCACTTCAAGTAAATTTTGGTCCAACTGGGATTTTGTTCCAAATGGTAAATATTTTATTCCCATCTGTTCTGTTCCCATACTGATGAAAAAAAAAAGACTTTAACACAACAAGGAAAATACCTTCCTTTCTTCAGTTCATACATTGGAGCCAAGGAGTCTTAACTCTTTAAAGTAGCCCAGAAGAAAGAATGAGAGAGTGTTGAACTTCGACCTAGGAAGACAAATGTGAGTTCAAATACTACTTCAGACTCTTACTAGTTATGTGATACTGGGATAATCATGAACCTCAGTTTGCTCATCTACAAAACGGGGATGATAACGCCTATGGTACCTACCCTACAGGCTTGTTTTAAGGCTCAGATAAGGAATGTGAAACATTTTTTAAACTTTAAATGTAAGCTATTATTATTATTATATTGCATAACACTCTCCCAGAATGCTAAATCCAGAAAGGATTCCTTTTCTTTACAAAAAACAGACCATAGAAATGAAGTTATTTAAGATCATATAATTTTGGAGGAAGGGAAATCCTCATATTCTCATATTATAGATAAGGAAACTGATACCCAAAGAAAAGGACTTATCCAAGTGTAACAGTTAAAATTTAGGAATATGGGGAGACTGAGGCAGGTAGAAATTAGTTTCTCTCTGCAAGGAGTATTATATTTTTTAGAGGTTTATTAAAGGTTAAAGATTAAAAAATATACAAGTAAGAAACATGTGCCTAGGCTAAAGGCCTAGACAAAATAACCTCACATCATGGAAGAGACGCCTCTGCTCCAAAACGGAAGTCCAAAAAAGCCGAGAGCCCTCTCAAAAGCCTTTGAATCAGTTTAAATCCCTTCTCCATCTCGGCCCAGGTGAGATTACAAGGCATTCTGGGGAAGTGGAGCAAAGGCTCATGGGGATTGTAGTCCTGTATTAGAGTCTATTTTTTACACAAGGCCACATAATTATTTAGTGGAAGATAAAGGGGAAAAACTCAGGCTTATTGATTCCCAGATCAGTAATCATCCCACTAGACAACATTTTCTTTTCTTCGTATGCATGTATGTGAGACCCACATTTTAACTTCAGTTTTGTATTCAATATCTTTAGCTCTAACTCTGTCCCCTTTAGCATAGATTCAAAACTTCTTTGAATTATCTATCATACATTCTCCTCCTCTCCTGACTTCTTTTCTCCTGTTTCCACTCTCTAACCTCATGATCAATAAAAAACCAGCAATTATAGTTAGCTTTATAGAGAATTACTCAACCATTTTTCTTCCTTTCTATTAGCATTACCCCTATCCCTCAAGGATGAAGTGAGGATATCATTCCCCAGCTCAAAAACATTTAATAAGAGCCTACTACCTATAGGAGGATGTCCAATTCTTTATTCTGGCATTCAAATTCCCCCACTATCTAGCCTTAACCCAAATTTCCAGTCTTATATCCTTTGACTTTTCTCCATGAGCCCTTGTACCAAACTAGGTTCTTCCCTACACATTTATAGTATTGTTATCTTTGCTTGACTCAGACTATTTCCCTTTTATAGAATGCCATCTCTTTCGATGGTGATTTCTATTTATCCTTTAAGACCCAACTCAAATTCTACCTCCTATTTGATTATCTAAGCTAGAATGCCATCTTGTAAATAACATCAAAAATCTAAGAGCTAAAAGGAACCTTGTTATTAGTACTTTTCAGTTTTGTTCAACTCTTCATGACCCCATTTGGGATTTTCTTGGTAAAGATACTGAAGTGGTTTCTAATGAAATCCCCTTTCTTAATAGATGGAAGGTGATGTAACAAAGGTGAAGGAGCTTGTACAAGGTCTCACAGTGAGTAGCAGAGCCAGGATAAGATGACAGATCTAGAGGCAACTGGGCGGCACCATAGTGCAAAAGGCACTATGCCTGAAGTCAGGAAGTTCTAAGTTCAAATCTGATTCCAAACACTGACTGTCTAACTCTGAAGAATCACTTAGCATTGCTTTGTCTCAGTTTCTTCTATTATAAAATGGAAATGATAGCACCTAATTCCCAAGATTGTTGTGAATATTAGAGATAATATTTGGGAAATCTTGCAAATAGTAGGTATTGTATAAATATCTATTCCCTTCAGTCTTATTTCTATTACCAACTGAGAATTCTTTTCACTAGATCATTGGATTTTGAGCTAGAAGGGAATGTATTCTAATCCAACCTCCTCACTTTACACATAAGAAAACAGGCCTCAGAAGGTAAACCGTCTTATTGATAATTTGAGTCTCATAATCAAATAGGTACAGAATTTGGATTCAAACCCATGTTCTCTGACTCCAAATCCAGGTTTTTCCCACAGTAGTGTGCTGCCTCAACACCATATATGTTACATGGTAGCGGGGATTACACTGGGTGTTATGAACTGGAAAGCCAAAGTATGTTCAATGTATTCTTGATCCCCCCCCCCCCAATTTGGAATTGGTTTAAAGAAAGAAAAAGACTTGCAGATATTTGCCTTATACTATCATCCTCTATTTGCTTCTTTAAAAAAAAGTCCTGGCTAGTTCTGGCTTTATATTCTTATTGATATCTTTTGTTTTTGCATCACCTTCATTTATATTACTTATATCATTTACATCATCTCCATCACATTCATTCATATTTCTACATAGCTCTCAAACTTCCCTATCCATCAAGATACACTTTCTTTTTCAAGAATAGTCAAAAGGAAAAATTAAAAATAAAAGAGTTAAGGAAAACCAACCAGCACATTTTCCATTTGTGTCTTTTAGTGTATATATTATATATAATACTCCCTTAACCATAGTCCTATAAACCTGCAAAAAAAGGAGAAAATGCGTTTTCTCAACTCTTCTCAGATGAATTTATTTCTTTTTCCTTTCCCTCTTCCTGTTTTCCAACCCTTGTAGCATATAAGAACAAGATTACAATTAATATGGTAGAAAAAATAATTAGTCAGGTTTTTTTTCTACTTCCATTCTTATCTTACGCTAAAGTGGGGGTGAGCATGTCAACCCAAGCTCAAAAATCTTCAATAAAATCTCCTTGCTTATAATCTTCATTTCATTAGTCTAGCATGCAAAGTACTCTATAATTTGGTGCCACCTAGCCTTTCTAGACCTGTATCTGCCTTCTGTCCTGTATAAACCATCATCTTGAGTCAGGTTATCTCATCTTCTACACAAATCTTAAATACTGCCATTTTTGGTGCTTTGCCCACATCTTTGCCATCTCCTCGATAACTTACCTATTCTTTAATCTTTAATTCTTTAATCTACCCATTCTTTAAGAGACAAATAAAATCTCCTTTTCCTGATCACAAACACTTGATGTGTTCTATCCCCATGATCATAAAACTAACAATAAAAGCATACCTTAGAGATCATCTGGTCCAACCCCCTTATTTTGTAGACAAGGAAAACTAAAACGTAAAGAAGTTAAATGACTTTTCCAAAGTCACAATATTACCACAGCTAAAATTCAAAGCTAGATCCTCTAACTCCAATTCAAGTGATTTTTCCACTACTTTCTGAATTCCAATAACTTTTCTGTCTATGCTGTTTAACTAGTACCTGGGGTCAACTTTATAGGACCTGGGACACTTTGTACACTTTTCCACATACATAAGTCTTCTTCCTTTCTCTAACTAGAGTTTAAACTCCTTGAGGGAAGGAGTTTATGTCATGCATTTTTTGTAAAAAGAGTAACATAATAACAAGTAAAATTCTGGCCCATTGATTAAAGTATAACATTTTAAAAAACCTTATTAGAACATTTACCTGTTCAAGTCACTTACAAACTAAATATTATTCATATTAATGCCTATGCTAATAAACTGAAAATCTCTTTTAAAATAAATCAATTGTTCATCTATAAACATTTACATATATGTATATACACACATATACATGGACAGATAAACACACATATGTGTATATATACACATATACATAATATGCACTTCCTAAATCTGGTATAATTTATTTGAGATGGGGAGATAGGAAAAAAATCCATATGATTCCACTCCTAGCTACCCTTTCATGGACACAGTCACTGTGGTTGGACATCGTAGGTGGTCAAATGGGAGAACAAGTATCACATTGAGGAAAAGCTTGGACCAAAGTTATGTTAAAGCCATTGTTTTCATTGTTTGTTAATAGAACAGATGTTAAGTTCCATGCCCCAAATGGTACTTCAGTAGCTTGAAAGGGGTCATTGACAAACTGGATTGCATCCACAAGAGGGTATCCACAATGGTTTGAGTGATTGGCAGCCTTGTCAAATGAAGAGTACTTGAAGGAACTGGAGTTGTTTAGCCTGGAAAAGGGAAGACTTGAATGTAAGAGTGGCTCCATTGTCTTCAACTCTCTGAAGGACTGTTATTTAGAAGGGATTAACATATTATGTATACCCTAGAAGGCAAAATTAGGATCAGTGGATTAGAGTTAGGATATTAAAATTTTGATATAGGGTCAAGTCTATTAGGAATAAATGTAAAGTCTTACTATACAGAATCAACAATTGGACTTCAAATTTGAATACTTAAACTGTAGTAACATCCTCATTTACCCAGAAATTCAGACATTTAGAACCCTCTTCCATCTGGCACAAGCACAAATCTAGAAATTCTAATCATCTGTCACAGATACAAATCTAGAAGTTCCCCCAAAAATGTTTTCCAGTTATATAATGAGAATACCCTTTATCAAAAGAGCCAAAAATGTAGATTCCCTCACATCCCCCACTACAAAACAAAACACCCTCAAATGTTGTTGCTTTTTGTTTTGTTTGGGGAGGGGGGTGTTCTTGACCAGAAAAAAAGCAGAATTCTGATTGACCAACAGAGGCTTTAAAAATATATAGTTTCGCCTTAGGGGCCATAAAACCAAGAGTTACCAGAAAAAAAGGAGAAAGGTAAGAAATGCTGAACAAAAATACTTATTCATATTTATGCAAAAATTTAAGATTTAAAAGTATTTATGGGGCAGAGAAGAGACTCAATGGACAGGCCTGGAGATAAACTTGAGTTCAAACCTGTCCTCATATACTTCCTAACTATGTGACAAAGGGCAAGTCACTTAACCCCAATTACCTAGTCCTAGCTGCTTTTCTCCCTTAGAATTGATACTAAGACACAAGGTAAGATTTTTTAAAAAAGTAATTCCCTCCTAAGCACCCTAGAGAAAGTGGAGGAATGATAATCAATAAAAATATTGCTGTCCCTATTCTATAAATAATTTCAGGACCAGAAAATTTAGGTAACTTGTTCAAGGTCATATGTCTTGTAAATATAGTGAATACTCAAATCAGGTTACTCTGAACTGAAGACTAGTGCTTTGTTCATCACTGCAGTGGGGGAAAGGGATTATGTTGGCTCTCAGGGAACTCAGAAAGGATAGAAGAAGGAGGAGAAGGAAAAGGAAGAAGAGGAGAATGAAGAGAAGGAGGAGGAGGAAGAAGAGGAGAAAGAGGTGGAGGAGAAAGAGGAAGAGGAGAACCTGAAGATGAGGACAAAAAGGAAGATGAAAATATTAGAAGAATCAAAAGATTAAAATCGTCAATGAAAGAGACAAGAAGGAAGAAATCTCACTATTAGCAGAGTTAAGAGGCAGTATTGAAGAGACAGCCATGAAGAGAGATACCAAAGCATGAACAACTCAAACTACTCAGTAGAGTTAGGGAGTAGGGGACATGAACACATTTATTTATACCACATTTATAACCCAGGGGCAGCTAAGTGGCACAGTGTGTAGAGGGCTGACCCTAAAGTCATAAAGACTCCTTTTCCTGTGTTCAAATCTAGCCTCAGACATTTAGTAACTATGTGACTCTAAGCAAGTCAAGTTTAAGCCTGTTTGCTTCAGTTTCCTTGTCTCTAAAATAAACTAGAGAAGGAAATAGCAAACCCCTTCAGTATCTTTGCAAGGACCCTAAATAAGATAACAGAGTCAGACGCAACTGAAATGACATAATAGCAAGAATCCATAAAACAGTATAATCATTAAGAAAATTACAATATCTCAGAGTTAGAAGAGAAAAGTCAAAGGGTTTACCCACATCTGACCAAGAATTCTCACTCCAACATCCTTAAATAGTGGCTATCCCTGAGAGAGAATGCATTTCCTCAGTTAGATGACCATTTTACTGATAACAATGAGACAGCAACAAAGAGTTTGTTTGTATTTTCTGTATATTCTTTACTAAGGCAGGGGTTTATGTAATTCCTTTTAAGAACATTTGCCACAAAATATTATTAAGTGATTTAAAATGGCATTTAAATAGTTACCTTTTCAGATATCTCAGACTAATTTCTTCAGAACTTCTCATGCAACGTGATCTACAAATAATTGAAATGTTACTATCATCAAATAGCTAGAGTCTTGAAGCAATCAGTCTGGTTTTCATTGGTTGTCAAAATGAAGTCTGATTGGCCATAAGATATTTGAAACCACTTCATCCTTAACTCATAGGATTATGGAACATTTGACCTGGAATGAACCTTAGAGATCATCTAGCCCAATCCTCTCATTTTAAAGAAAGATATTGAAGCCATACAGTTAAGTGATTTACTCAATATCACATAACAAGAGGCAGGGTTGTAATCCAGGGTCTCCTGACTCCCACTCCAGTCATACTCATCCATTATAAACATTATCTTTTTTTCAGTCTAAGTAAGATTAAGGCAGTGTGGCACAGAGGAAAGTTTTAGATTTGGAGTCAGCAGACTTGAACTTGAATCACATCTTTGCTTCTCATTATTGATTTCACCATATTAGCCTCTCTAGACATCTGTTTGTTCAAGTATAAAACGAGGGAAGTTATTACAAATTTGTGGTTTTCTAACTCATTAAGTGATGTGGCAGATAGAGAAAAGATACCTAGAGAAAAGAAGTCTCATCTTTCTGAACTCAAATCAGGACTCAGACATTTACAAGCTGTGTGATCCTGAATTTGTATCCCAAAGAGATCAGAGATAAGGGGAAAGGATATTCCTATATTAAAATATTTTAGCACCTTTTTTGGTAGTGGTAAAGAATTGGATTCTGTGGGTTATTCATCACTTGGGGAATGGATAAACAAGTTGTGGCATATGCTTATAAGGGGATACTATTGTATCAGAAATTCAGAATTAAATTCAGAAAAACCTAAAAAGACTTATATGTACAGATGCAAATTGAAGTGAGCAGAACCAGATCAATGTATACAATAACAGGAATGCAAGTTTCCAAGATAACTACAAGGGACTTCTAATGAAAAATGCTATCCACAGCCAAAAGAAAAGACTGTTGAAGTCTTAGTGCAGATCAAAACATGCCACCTTCCACTTTCCATTTCCTTCATGAGTTTTTTTTAATTGTATATGTAATATTTGTCTTCTATCACAACATAAGAAATAAGGAAGTATGTATTGCACGAAAGCACTGGTATAACCTATATCAGATTATTTGCCATCCCAGGGAGGGGGAAGAAGGGGAGGGAGGGAAAGAATTTTAAAATGTCAAAAAAAGGTGTCAAAAATTCTTCCTATAACGTAACTGAAAAAAAATTTTTCTAATGTGTCCAAAGTGGAATCCAGATAACCTAATTATACACAAATTAGTGATATCACTAGCACATTCTAAAACACTAGACAGACTAGAATCATGAATCTATTAACATAGGTATGGGACAGAGCTACTGTCCCATTTAACAGAAGGGAATATAGAGGAAATGGGAATTCAAACAACCAACTTAAGGTCAAAAAGGGAAAGTGAGTGTCAGCTGTGCAAGGATCAAGCTCAGATGTCCAAGGCTAGTTTGCCTCTTGAGAAAGTTCACGCCCGGGAACAGCTGCCTCATAAATGATGTTTTCATGAATTTTCTGGAAAATGGAGTTTTCATTTCCATATGAGCTGCCTTGTGAGACATGGAAACCCAGGAACTAAATGGGGAGAGCTGGCCTTATTCAAGGGACCTGACATCCACAAAACATTGTTTTGTTTTTATTTACTTTTTGGTTATTTATTTAATAATCCCCAGATTTATAAGCTGGCAACAGGAAGGAAGGAAAGAAGGTTATTAAAACATCCTCAAAAATATATCTGTGATGAGAATTAAATAATGATATTCTACCAGCAGAAGTTTCTTCTCATCCCCATGCATTCCCCCCACCTAAAAAACACAAAAAGGCTTATGAGAAAGTTCATTTTAGATTTTAAAAAATAATCATTTTATCTCATGAATATGGCTCACACATGCCTGAAATGAAGTTTAGGAAAATCATTTTTAAAAATACAATTTCCAATGATCACAAACCCATGGGGAATTAAGATAAAATTCAATTCTTTTCAACCAGCATTTGGTAATCACTTAGCAAATGGGTGAGGTACTAAGCTAGATTCAGGGTCTATAAGGACAAAAACAAAGAATTCCTATCCTAAAAATCCTAACATCTCATGGGGTCATACAACCTATATATATATATATAAATACAAAAGTGAAATATACATAAATGCATAAGTATACTTCACTTATTTATTTATATATATGCATACTTCACTTATGTATTTATATATACTTCACTTATGTGTATATATATTTACATATATATGTAATGTAAATACAAAGTAATTTTGGCAGGGGGCATGGAGGCAGAAAGCACTCACATTTCTGGGGATCTTAAGATTAAGAAGTGTTCCCTGAACTGAGTCTTGAAAGTAGCTAGGCTTTTTTTTTTCCTGTTGATTGGGAACTCTGCAAACTGCTTGTTGATTCTATCTCTCCTCTACTGGTTTGCAGGATTACACACAGTGAACTAATTTGCCCTGGAGCTAAGTCTTCAACTCAGCTGGAGAGGCTTGGAAGGGCTCAGCCAGATGGACTTCTGGACCTCACTGTGCTGGTGCCAGGGCCTGGGACTTCAAAGGGTGTGTCTGAGGTGCTCTTTTGCTGGTATAGCCTCTGACGGGGGATCCCAAAGTTAGCCTATGCCCAATTGCAAAACCTAGCACAATTGGGGGAGGAGGGTAGGTCAGCACTCCTCTATTTGCAGTTTTGTTTCTGATTCCTCTTTATTCCATGAAAATCAACTCTGCCTATATCTCAAGTTGTGTTCAGTGGGAGAGCCTCTGACTCCATCTTGCAGTTGGATTTTGATTCCTTTCATTTTTAGGCACTTTTTAAAGATTGGTTTGGAAAGATAGTCAGAGAGATTTTGGCATTTGTTTCTACTAAGCCGCCATGTTGACTCTGCCTTTGAAGGTGGTTAGAAATGCCAAGAAGCCAAGGTAAGGAGAGAGAGCATTCTAGGGATAGGGAATAAATCTGAAATTACTTTCTTTTATTTTTGATACTGTCTCCTTATCTTTCTGGGACAACTCACAGACCAGGCTCCACTCTTATCAACACAGGAAATTTGACCTGCTTGGTTTCTAACTAGATTGCACAATAGAGAGAGCAATTGGGTTCAAATCTAGCCTCAACCACTTAACTGTGTGATTTTAGGCAAGTCATCTAACCTGTTAACCTCAGTTTCCTCAACTTTAAAATAAGGATAGAGGATCAACTGATATATTTCTAAAGCACTTAGCACAGTGTCTGGCATATACTAGGCACTATATAAAGACTTACTCTCTACCCTTTCCCCCTAATTGGGGCAGATTTGCCCCTCAGACAATCTGGTGTCCCCTCACTCCCAAGGGCTCACAAATAATAATGTTATACTTAGTGTTGACGAACAATCAGCTTAGTCTACTGAAGCTCAGCACTCCAAAGCTCAAGTGATCCACCAGACTCATCTCTTTCATATAAGGGATTAGAGGACTTTATCAAAAAATATGGCATCAGAAGATGAGCCCCTCAGTTCAGAAAGTCCTGAAGTGCTCATGGTCTACAGGGTCACATACAACTGAACAACTACAACAATTGCTAGAATGGCTTTCAATGTGAAGAAAATTAAAATGTTTAACTGTTATTTTGTGATCTGGATAGAAAACCTAAGAGTCAGATTCTTTGTTACATTTATTGTTCTTTTTTCATGTGTTGAGATGCCTTTTAAATGTGTAGCTGGAGTGTGAGAAGAAAGCACAGTATTTTTCTCCCCTTCACTATTATAATTATAGACATAAAGAGATTTCCTAAATTATAAGCTAAGTCCTAAATCAAAATGAGATTATAGAACTGAAAAGAAACCTCATGAACTGTATGGTTACCATTTTGGCATGGTTGACTGAGTTATCCCTTGATCAGTCCTCCTATCACCCATATCTAGTGAAAAGAAAGCAGGGAATAGTGGAAGAAGCACCAGTGTGAGAATCAATCAATAAATATCTGCTAAGCAACAATTAATGTGTCAGATACTTTTAGGCTGAGAATATGAAAACAATAATGAAAAGTCGCTGCCCTCAATGGATTTACAATCAACTAGAGGAAAAAATATATCTGTGTATGTGTGTGTAAACATATAAATAAAAATAAATGTAGGGAAAGCAAAAAATAATTTCCTGTAAGGTGAGGAGAGATTGACAGTTGAAAGACCATACCTAATCTCTTCTAAGAAGTAGCACTTGAACAAATGAAGTATAAATATGGCCCCAGGATCACCCTTATCCCACAAGAAATTCCTTATCTTAACTCACATTGACTGGATTTGATCTTGGGAGAATACCCCTAAGCAAAAGGGTTAGGTTCTTATCTCATTCTGTTTATTGTCTTGCCCCAGAGTTGAACTCCACAGAAAATATCTTATGTCTCAGATGTAGAATCTCTCCTAAAGGAATGAGCAGATGCCCCTTATAGAAAAACTACTCAAATGTACAAATTTAGAGACATCAGGTATCACACAGCTTATTTCCTCTTTCTCAAAAATAAATGCTTAAAATGTAGACACAGGAATACACATGAACAAATAAACTTAAGGAATAAAACAATAACTTATCACCCCTATTATATGCTCTTGGAAAGTGGGAAAGACTCCAAGAGAATTATAGAAAAACCATAGATGTCATTTTCACCTCAGTCTGTAGTGTATAAGAATGGAAGACCCATGTTATAGCTAGTCCAAGCATCCTTCTGGCCATGGTCAACTTCTCCAACAAGGATGCAGCTGCAGGAAGCACCTCCTGCTGAGCAAACAACACTAAGACCTCTCCATCATACATGACATTCCATCTCCCAACACAGTGCCTTTTCTTTTAAAAAAAAATTTTAATTTGTTTGTTTGTTACATTAAAATTCCCAAGTGTCTCCCCTCCTCCCCTACTTCCCTCCCCACACTAGAGAAAGCATCATTTTGCAAAAAGATACATGTTTATATAAAACTGTCTTGTTTGTTTCTATTTATCTGGGAGGTAGCCATTCTCATTTATTCTTCAAACAATATTTCCATTGTTGTATGCAATGTTCTCTTGGTTAAGCTCATTTCACTCTTCATAATTTCATATAGGTTTTTCCATGTTTTTTTTTTAAACATTAATCCTCTCATCATTTTTTATGATGCAGTAGTACTCCACCACAATCATATGCCACAATCTATTTAACTATTCTCCAATTGGTGGGCATCCCTTCAATTTCCATTGTCTTTTTACTTTCTGTCTTTGATGCCTGGAATTCTCTCTCTCTGTCTCTGTCTGTCTGTCTGTCTGTCTGTCTGTCTGTCTGTCTGTCTCTCTCTCTCTCTCCCCCTCCCCATACCTCTGCTTCTTGGTTTCTTTGACTTCCTTTAATACTCAGGTCAAATATCATTTTCCAAAAGAAGTCTTAACCTCTGCATACATCAGTTTCCTCAGCTATAAAATGGTATTACTAATATATAACTGGTTAATATTATTATTCTTAGCAGTGTATTAAAAACACATTAATTTGTACTCGAGGGGTAAAGACTTTCAGTATTGAGAGGGGAAAGAGTGGAGACCCCACCCCTTCTCAAAGTGGGATATAAGGGAGACAGCTGATGTTTAGGGTTGGCTCAGAGAGAGGAGAGGGGATTTGAAGATTTTCCCCCTTCTCCCTTCCCTCCTTAGCTTTTAAAAGAGGGGTATCTCCTCTTTCCCCCTCTCAATACTGAAAGTCTTAATCTTTCTTAATACAGTAATCACTACATAAATGCTTATTTCCTTCTTACCTTTTTTCCTCCCAATCCTCACTACCCCACTCAGTGTCTTGCCTTTTAGATTACCTCCCTCGAGATACCTTGTATATTCACAGTCTACTGTGAGCTCCTTGAGGGCTGAGGCAATGATTTTGCCTTTCTTTTATCCCCAGTGGTTAGCACAGTGCCTGCCAAGTAGAGTACTTAATAAACATTGTGGACTGAATAACTTAGGAGTTACACGGGTAGGAAAAAAAAAAACTATCTCATATCACCATTAAGTCATTTCTACTAAAGGAAACACAAAAGCAAAAGAGGTTTCTAGGGACTTTTTTAAAACCTTTACATTCTATATTAGAATCAATATCCGTTTTAAGGCAGAAGATTGATAAGGGTTAGGCAATTGGGGTTAAGAGATTTCCCAAGATAACACAGTTAGAAAGTGTCAGAGATCACATTTGAACCCAGGATCTCCCATCTCCAGGCCTGACTCTATCTACTGAGCAACATGGCTGTGCAAAGGTAGCCAGAATTTTGAGATCCAATCTCAAGCCCACTTAGACAAACAAATACATGTTCTAATTGTCCTAGCTGCTGCTAGGTAAGGGGAAAGAAAGAGATCTCCAACCCACCCTTATTCCTACTAGAAGTCTGAGAGATGCTAGAAGAGAGGGAAAAGGAGAAAAAAGCTTGGAGGAGATTAACACTTCGGCCTCTCTTTTTTGGCCCAATGAGTGGGGAATTATTCCTTGTTCAATAGTCATCTGGAAGGAAGGAAGGAAGGAAGGAAGGAAGGAAGGAAGGAAGGAAGGAAGGAAGGAAGGAAGGAAGGAAGGAAGGAAGGAAGGAAGGAAGGAAGGAACGAAGGAAGGTTAGGGAGAGAGGAAGAACAGAAAGAAAAGAGAAAAGAAAATGAACAAGTAGAGAAATTTCCATTGAGGAAATAGAAGAGAGAAAAAGAAGGTAGTCTGGTCAGATAGAAAGCAAACAGTGTTGGTTTGCCATCTGTATAGCCTTGTCTAAATCACTACCCACTCAAGGCTTCATTTTCCTCATTTGTGAAATGAGAATATTAGGCAAAGTGGTTTCCAAATTCCCTTCTAACTCTAAATCCTATAAGGATCCTGTAAGGTCCTTCCTAGCTTCTGACTCTATAGGAGAAAATATGGAGTCATTTAATGCAATTCAAAAATGCTTGCTATCTGTAGAAATATACTAGTCTGTAAGAAAGATAAGCTGAACAAAACACAATTCTTGTCTTCACATAGATTGTAGTCTGGCAGGAAGAAAGGGTAAAGTTGGAGAGGATTTAGTAATTCTGGCAACATAAAATTAAAACATAAAACCTGATAAGACACAGGAAAAGAATGAGCAACCTCCTGTGAGAATTCTTTATTCACTGTCCCTTGTCAGAGGGCCTTTAAAGTCCTCCAACTCTATGGTTCTAACCTTGAGGTTGAAGCTTAGGGGAAAACAGCTGGTGTTACTCAGGAGTCCAGCTTCTTCCTTCTTTTTGGTGAGCTCTATCTCTCCCCAAACCTATAGTCACAGAGTCAGAGAATTATGGAATCTCACAGCTGGAAAAGACCTTAGTGGTCATTAAGTCAAAGTTACACAAATATATTAACTTCAGCTACAACATTCCCAATAAGTGATCTTCTTAGTCCTTGCTTAGACTCTAGTGAGGGCAAACCACTATGGGCTGATTGACTTTAGGTTAGAACTGATCTTTAGGAAATGTTTTCCAAGGATGGAAATGTCATGTGGATATTGTGACAGTGTCATATAGGATTGAGAGGTCTTAGTATTGTTAGCTCAATAGGAATTTTATTTGCCCCTCAGCGATTTCTAAGCATTTGCTACTAGTTTCATCTTTGGGACCAAGTAGAACAAATCTGATTCCTCTTTTACATGACAATCCTTTAAATACTTTATACAACATTACTTTAAATACTTGAAAATAATTAAAATGCCTTATTATATCTTTATTTCTCCATTCTGAACTTCCCCAGTTCCTTTAACTAACCTTTGTATGGCATGCCCCCTAGCAGGTAGCTCAGCATTATTTCTAAATGATACACATTCAATCAATCTTTTTCCATCCTCCTGGCCCTGTTCTTGTCTCTGACACTTCCAAGCTATGCTATTTTATCTCAGAACTTTCCCCAGTATCTGAAGCTTCCTTGTCCTAGAACATCTAAGCATCTCTGAGGACTTCACCTGAATTATCTCTTTTGTCTTTTTCTTTTCCTTTTTTTCACCAATGAGCCCCTCCAGCAGGCGAGCCAACCTTCATTACCCTTTAGGCCCCATTCCTGGCTTTTTGTAACCATTTTGAAGGCAAGAACTGTCTTTATTTTTGCATTGTAAAAATATCTCTAAAAAATCTAAAAATATTCTCTCCTCTCCTCTCCTTTTTGTAAGAATTTAAATTTAGGGTTTATGCTAAATATGAGAATTCTAAAACAATATTGTGGTAACTGATTTAAAAATATTACCACTTAAGTAAAAATGATTTTTAGCAGCTTTATTTATAAAGAGATGGAAAGAGTGAAAATGAGAAAATGTAGATAGACAGAAAGCACTGCCTAGCTACCAATACCCTAAATTGAATCCTAATGTCTCCAGACCACAAATCCAGATCCAAAAGTGCATCTCTCCAGAATCCAAAGCCTTAATTTGGAAGTGAAAATCCAATGAACCAGGAGATGCTGAAGAATTCACCAAGAACTTTCAGTGCACACAAGGCTAAGACCACCAAGAATCTCATCAGAATTCACACTGATGGAAGTGTCCCACCAAGGTGCCAATGAACAGAGAGGGTCTCCTCACTGAAGAACCAAGGAAGGAATCACTCCATTCACCACTGTAGGATCCAAGGGAAGCATCTCTTCAAGCATCAAGGCAGGAAAGACTTCAAACCTGAAGATCAGAAGAGAGAAGAAGCAGAAGTCCCGGATTCAGAAAGCCATAGCCTTTTTATAGTCCTTTTTCCACATCACTTCCTGTCTCTTCCCCTCTTCACAGGAACCAATCACACCTTCCAAACTGCTTAACCCTACCCAGGGCTGGCCAGTCTCCTTTGGAGGTGAAAGTTCTTGACTTTTGAACTCTTCCACCTAGTGACTACTCAAGTGTTAAGTAGGGGTGTTTTCAGTTTTTGATTGATTAAACTAAAGGTTGTTGATTGATTACATTAGAAATAACAAAGAGAGACAATTCTGTCTTCACACTTTCCTTTCCTTTCCTTTTCTTTCCTTTCTTTTCCATTCCTTTCTTTCCCTTTCCTCCCTCCCTTCCTTCTCTTCCTTCCTTCCTTTCATCCTTCTTTCCCAGGTATTGCTGTCTATTGCATTAGCAATCTTCTTTATCTTCTGACTGAAGCCCAACCATTAATGTCTCTCAGTTCTAAGCTGCTCAGCTTTCCCTTCTACAACCTTCATCCTTTCCCTCCTTCTTATTTTTCCCTGACCCTTAGTTGTTCTTTTGTCCTCCCATTTTCATGAAACACCAATTGGCTCTGGTGTTGACAATCAGCTTTACCCGTAAGTTACTTTATACTACTTTGTATCTTCATTGTTATAGAACACAAATTGACTTTTTTTAAAAAAAATAATCCACATAATCTCTCACACTATGAAAACACATAAAATCCATGTAAATATTGATGTGGATTCCCCAATAACTAATATTACTCTGGGTTTGTGACTAGAGCACTGAGCTTGGAGTCAGGAAGATCTGTGTGACTCTAGGCAAGCCACTTAACCCTGTTTGCCTTAGTTTACTAATCCATAAAATGAACTACAGAAGGAAATGGCAAACTATTCCAAGAAATTTTGCCAAGAAAACCCCAAATGGGGCCACAAAGAGTCAGATAGGAATGAAACAACAGAACAACAAAATCCATTCTAATAGGTGTGATGAATAAAATTCTCTGGAGGTTATATTTTTTGTTTTACAATATTATTTTATTAAAATCACACTAAATATGTCTAAAATAGCTAGCAGACTTCCTACACAGTCCAAATATATACTAAAAATGACCCAAACAGTGCCTACATGAGAGACATTTAACCCCCATTGCCTAGCTCTTATCTGCCTTGGAACCAATACACAATATTGATTCCAATATTAAAGGTAAGAGTTTAAAAGAAAAAAGGAAGAAAGAAAATAAAAAAAATTCTAGAGGTCATGTTTGACTCAACTCATTATAGAATAGTAGAGTTTGATGGAATCTAAAGGATAGTCTAGAAACTCTTTCACAATACAGGGGAACCCAAAGCAAAATTGCTTTCTGAAGGTAATACAATAAGAGTCAGACTTCAAGTCCAAATAACTTTCTACCATACCATTCTCCCTCAATTTCCAGCTTTTGTTTCTTGCCCCAGATCTAGGCATGTGTCTCTGACTTCTATGACATGTAACTCAATATATCCAAAACCAAATTCACTTTTCTTCATGATAGTGGCTTCTCCTTTCAACTTTTCTGACTCTAGTATCTATATCATTCTTCCTTCAGTTTCTTAAGGCTGATCTAAAACTCAGCCTTCTCTTCTTCTATTACTTACCCCATCCCTTAGCCACAGAATATATAATGCCAGACATAGAAAGGAACATGGATCAATGAATTTCAAAGATGAAACAGCCCTGAGAGAATATTTCATATAGTCTTTTTTGTTTTACAGATGAGGAAACTTAAACAGAGGTAGGGAAGTATCTTGTTCAAGGTTACACAATCAATAGGGTAAATGCTTCAGTGCTGTTGACTTTTATCTTATCTTCATTCTCACTCCTGGCACCCTGGGCCAGACACTCATCACTTGGGCACCTGCAACATGATCTACATAGAAAATAAGGACACAAGGATGAGTGTATAGCAGGCATCCAAGAAAGAATTCTAAAGTGAACAGTCTTGTGGAGCAGATAGAAAAAGTTGTCTGGAAGTAGAAGCAGTCTTCCCGTTCATTATTCTCTTCTATCCATTCTTCCTTGATGTTCTCCACAGATTATTTTCCATTTGCAGTACCTTTGCATTTTCTATTTTCTATGTCTAAAAGGCTGTCTTTCTGTACTATTGCCTTTTAGAATTTTTAGCTCCTTTCAAAATTTCTAAATGGGTACATTCTACAGGAGGTCTTTCCCCATTCCCCTAACTCCACGTTGGTGAACCTATGGTACATGTGCTCCCTTCCCCCTCTCTACCACACCTGAGGACTCACCCACCCCTCTGCCCAACAGCCCAGTGGGAGCTCTTCCTCCCTCTCCTGTTGGTGATAAAGGAGGTGGCTCACATGTAGTATGAGGGTGCTGTGTGTGCACTTGGTCTCTAAAAGGTTCACTATCACTACCTAGCCACTAATTCCTTCCCCTCTAAAATTACCTTTCATGTATTTTGTAAGTAGCTTCCAAAAACCTACTTATGCTCTTGTATATGTTGCCTCCTCCTTTAAAATGTGAGTTCCTTTGAGAAAAGGAACTGTTTTTTCTTCTACTTTTTACAATATTCCCAGTTTTTAGCAGAGTGCCTTATTCATAGTATAGCATTTTATAAATACATTTTAGTTCATTGGCTGATTGGGAAGCCAGAAACATCTCAGGAACCCCTTCTCCTAAAATAAAAGAAAGTATTCCTCTTAAGAAATATTGGTGCTTGGAACTTTGCCATTATGGTTTAACTCCTTTGGTGGAAAATATTGTTCTTCGAATATACAAAAACATCAGGTAGAGATAACATTTTGAATCTTATCAGTCATGTGCACCTTAGTGTGAATGAATATGGAAGAAAAAATCTGTTAAGTTTTCTCCAGTTTACAAAAAACTTTGATATACAGTCTCATTTTAGCCTCTCAAAAACCCTGTAAGGTAAACAGAGCAAGGATTAGGAGCTACATTTTATGGATATGGATACTAAGAACTAGAGAGGCTGAGTGACTTCTTCATAGTCATCAAGATAATTAGGGAATGATCTGGTCCTAAAATACCATAACATAGGACTCTAGTCTAGTCACATTCCATGGAAAGAAATTATTAGACCAGAAAGAGGACTCTCATATCTCACCAGCTTAAAAGTTTCATCTTCAGGGAAGAGAAAGCATATGGAAACCATTGGAAGAAGAAAAAAAAACATCCTATATATTCTCTGAAGCTCCTATCTTTTCTTTCCTCCCCTCTCGTCTCTTCTGGCCAAGGATCAGAAATACAAAAACATCTGCAATCCTTTAAAGGAAAGTTGAGTGACTGACTGGGCTGAGTTTCTATACTTTGGACTTCAGTTGAGGCCCTTGCTCCAAGGAAACAGGGAACTTGCAGAAATGCGTGTACTAGTCCATTCCCAGGACAATGCTCATCCACGTCCCCATCCCTGACCCCATTGCGTGTGAGCTGGGCAGGCTCCCAGACCAAGAGGCCCAGCACTGAGCACAAAGCACAAGGGAGATTGCTCAACTCACTCCACACTTCTCTCTGTACATATTTCTAGTTAAAAGTGAGTGGGGGGTGGGGTGGGGGAATAGACCCTCCCTTCACCCTCCTTTCTTCACATATTCAACACATGCAACGCCTCTACTAGATTCTGGGCAGTATGCCAAGAAGCTGTGAAAGTCAGAGACAAAAAAAAAAGAGTTAGTTCTAGACTTTCAGACTCAGAATTCCTCACTGCTTTGTGCATAGTAGGAGCTTGATAAGTGTTTCCTGAAATGAACTCCTTTGAATGGAATTGAACTTCAGAGGCAAAAGGGATCTGAGAGGTCAATCAGTTTAACCTAGACCTGAGCAGGAATCTCTACAACACTCCCTATAAGTGGACTTTCAGTGAGTGACTGGTTAAAGACCTCCCTTATTGAAGAACTCACTTCCTTAAAAGGGGGAATGGAGATAAGCAATTATATAGCACCTACTATCTACCAGGCACTGTGCTAATCCATTTACATATATTACCTCATGGGGCAGCTATATATATATATATATATATGTGTGTGTGTGTGTGTGTGTGTGTGTGTGTGTATATATACACATATACATATATATGTATATATGTAAACACCATATATATAAAAAGCTGAGAAGTCTTCTCCTATAATAATAATTTGCATTTTTATAAGGCCTTAATATAATGTATCTAAGAATTTAAGTGACAGGGTAGGCAGCAATCTTTATTGATAAAGGGAGTTTCCATACAAGGAGTTTCCTATACTTTTAAGGTCATAAGCATAATCCAAAAATAGGTCCATTAATCAAGCAATAATAAGAGGCAACATAAATAAATAAATGAAAACCTATTGGGTAGTCTCCTAGCCACATGTCTCTCTCTTCTCTAGTCCTTCCTCTACTTAGCTGTCAAAGTGATCTTCCTAGAGAACAGATCTAACCATGTCACCTCTCTGCTCAATAAACTCCAGTGGCAGTTAATTTTCAGTTGCCAAGATGATAGAGTAAGAAATACTCAGAGCCCACCAATCACCCTCTAAATGACCACAGAAAAACAAAAATCCCTCAAAATGAATCCTGAAGCAATAGAAGAAGTGTTGAAGCAGTGCTCTGGCCAAGAACAATATGGAGAAACAGCAAGAAAGACCCATATCACTAGGGTAGGAAGAGAAAATGCTGAACAAGTCTTGGCAAAACTCAGAGGTGATATAGCACAAGGTGTAGGGGAAAGAAAACAGCCAGCTCTGTCCAACTTCAAGAAAGTAAGAGTGGAAAACATAATATAGAAAAGGCAGCAGTGAGAGGAAAGCATCCCCTGCATAATTCAGCTAAAAAAAAGACCAGGAATGGTCCAGAAGAGGCAGTAGTGGGAAGAACTCAATCCAACAGGTCCAGGTTTGGAGGGGATTAGAACCCAACTAGTCCCAACATGATGAGTATCTGAACTAAACAGCTACAAACCCTCCACACAGTTGGCTAGTCAGGCCACCTCTGCAGAGTGCTCAGTCTGGGACTGAGATAGCTAAGCTGACTCTAGGCACAGAAAAAGCATGAGAGAGTACTCTCTCCACCTTGGAAAGAGAGTTGTGCTTGAGCATATAGACTAAATCAAGGGGAAAAATAGCCCCCAAATGAGCA
The DNA here is from genome assembly GCF_027887165.1 of Monodelphis domestica. Lineage (NCBI taxonomy): Eukaryota > Metazoa > Chordata > Mammalia > Didelphimorphia > Didelphidae > Monodelphis > Monodelphis domestica. The sequence goes on along the minus strand of NC_077227.1, from coordinate 470,134,966 downwards.
AAAGACAGAGAAAAAGCCCAATGCTAAGAAATATTTCAGTAAAAGAGATGACCAAAATGTGAGTTCAGAAGAGGATAGCAATACAAAAATGAAAACATTTAAATCCTTAAAGAAAAATGTAAAGGGATGTTAGGTCCAAAATGAACTCCTAGGTGAACTCTAAAAAAAATTAAACAAAGGAGAAAAATTCAAAAAGAAATGATAGAAAAAATTAACAGCTTAGAATAAAAACTTACTGAAGAAAACAGTTTCATAAAAAAGTAAATACAATACCCAAAACAGAAAAATAATTAATTAAGGAAGGTAGTACAAAGCCTCAAAGGATAAAATGGCTCCCTAATAACTAGAATTGGACAAATGAAGGAATTACTCCATAAGACATTAGGAAACAATAAAACAAATTCAAAAGAATGAAAAGATGGAAGAAAATATGAAATCTCTCACTGGAAAAACAATTGACAGGGAAAATAGATTCAGGAGAGATAGCCTAAGAATCACCGGATTTCCTGGAAGTTATGATAAAAATAAAACCAACCTGAACACAATAATGCATGAAATTATCAGGAAAACTTCCCTGATGTTCTCAATTAACAGGAGAAAATAGAAATTGAAAGAATCCATTGGTTACCTACTGAAAGAAATACCAATTCTAAAATTCCCAGGACTATTATAACAAAATAGTCTCCCAAGTCAAGGAGAAAATACTTCAAATAGTGTATATATATATATATATATGTATGTATATATGTGTGTGTGTGTGTGTGTGTGTGTGTGTGTGTGTGTGTGTGTGTGTGTGTAAACCACAGTTAGGGTTATGCAAGGCCTAGTAGCCTCTACATTAAATGATCAGAAAGCAGGGAATGTCATATTCCTCTAGTCAGAGGATCTAGGCCTACAATAAAAAAATTACCTAACTAGCAAAACTGAGCATAACACTCCATGGGGGTGGGGGGATGAATATTTAATGAAATAGGTGACTTCTAGACATGCCTAACAAAATGACTAGAGCTAAAAAGAAATTTGGATACTAAAAAATGGTCAAAGGATATGAACAGGCAATTCTCAGGAAATGAAATTAAAACTATCCATAGTCGTATGAAAAAAATGTTCCAAATCACTATTGATTAGAGAAATGCAAATTAAAAGAATTCTGAAATAGCATCTCATACCTAACAGATTTGCTAACATGACCAAAAGAGAAAATGATAAATTTTAGAGGCGATGTGGGAAATTGGGACACTAATACAATATTAGTGGCACTGTGAATTGATACAACAATTTTGGAGAGCAATGTGGAACTAGGCTCAAAGGACCATGAAACTATGCACAACTTTTGATCCAGCAATATCATTGCTGGGTTTATATATCAAAGAGATAAAAGATAAAGGCAGAGGGAAAGGAAGGGGAGGGTAGAAGCCTTAGGGACTTAGGGACTCATGCCTCTGGGCCTTATAGCTCTTTTGGGAAGGAAAGGAAAAGGAGAGCTGTGTATGAAAATATTTTTAGCCATTCTTTTTGTGGTGGCAAAGAATTAGAAACTGGTAAGTTGCTCATCATTTGGGAAATGGATGAACAAGTTGTGGTATATGGTTGTAATAAAATGCTTTGGCATCATAAGAAATTACAAACCAGATGAGTTCAGAAAAATCTGGAAACATATGAATTGATTCAAAGTGAAATGAAAAGAACCAGGATAACAATGTAAATAGTAACAGAAATATTACACAATGATCAATTGTGAAAGATTAAACCAATATAAAGAAAGCAAGTTTCCATGATAACCACAAGGGATTCAAGATGAAAATGCTCTCTGCTGCCAAAGAAGGAAGTATTGGAGTCTGAGTGCACATCAAAGAATGCTATCTTATACTTATTTATCTTCATGAGTTTTTTTATTGTATGATATGTGTCTTTTATCATGGCATGAGCAATAGAAAAATAGGTATTGCATATGAATATACTGGTATAACTTATATCAGTTATTTACCATCTTAGGAAGGGCATGAGAAGGAAGAGAGGAAGAAGGTCTAGATCCCAAAATGTCAAGAAATAATCATCAAAAAATGTTTCTACATATAACTGAATAAAAAAAAGAAAAAAGGGAAATCAAATGAGCAAATTCAACACTCAAGAGAAGCATAAAAAAAGTAAATAGAAAAAATACAAGGGAATTAGTGGAGTTAATCTAATGACATCTCTAAATGGGAAAGTGATAACCAGAATACCTAAAATTTCTATGGTATAAAACAGTGATGGTGAACTTGTGGCACAGGTGCCAAAGATGGCTCAGAGAGAGCTCTCTATGGGCAGGCAACCACCCTTCCTTCCCCTCACCCGGAGTTCATTACTATAAAGGCAGAGGGACTCAGGTAGAGCTGTTCCCCTCCCCCTCTCCACCTTGCCTGAAGACATTTTTTTTGTACATCACCCACTCTTCTGCCAAGCAGCCCAATGAGAGCACTTCCTCCCTCTCCTGGATGGAGTATGAGGGGGGCATAGCATGTGGTCTCTGAGGGGGAGCCTGGCACAGTACTCTGTCTGGGATTGCAGTGGGGATGGGACCTGACACTCCTTCTCTAAAAGGTTTGCCATCTCTGGTTTAAGAGATACTTAAAGTACTTGTTATATTTAAGGTAATCAAGGGAAATAATAGGATTAAACTGATTACATTTTTAGTAAAGAGAGATGCTCAAGATATCCATAAAACTTGAGGTATCTAAGGTACCTAAAGCATTTAAGGTACTTCAGATACTTTAAAACTTTATCACTATTAAAACAATGAATAGAAGTATATATAAATATAAATCAAGGAGTAAATTAATATGATGGGATGATATCCAAAAAAAAAAGATAAATAAGATGAATACACTGGAAAAGGAGAAAGGGAGAAAAAGTTGGGGATAAATTATCTCACATGGGGAACTAATACAGTGTAAGGGAAGATGGAAAGGGTGGCAAGCAATGCTTGAAGCTTACCTACATCTGAATTGGCACAATGTGAAAATAATATCCATACTCAATTAGGTATAGAAATCCATCTTAACCAATAGGAAGTAAGAAGAGGAGGAAGAACAAAAAATGGGAGACAGAGAAAAGGGAAGGACAATTCAGGGAGGTGGATAGATAGAAACAAAAACATTTATGGACAGGGAAAAACTGATGGTAGAGAAAGAGAAGGATAAACAAGGGGGAATTTAGATGGAGGGAAACACACAGTATTCATAAATGTGAATGTCAGTGGTATAAACTCATACATAGGATAGCATATTGGATCAAAAAACACAATCTTACAATTTTCTGTCTACAAGAAATTCATTTAAATTAGAGACACACATAGAGGAAAGAGAAAAGGCTGGAGCAAAATCTATTATGCTTTTGTTAAAGTAAAAAAAAAAACAGGAGTGTCAATTATAATCTCAGACAAAGAAAAAGAGAAAATTGACCTAGTTAACAGAGATAAGGAAGAAAATTACATATTAATAAAAGAAACCATAGACAATGATATAATACCAATTTTAAACACACATGCACCAAATGAGGTAAGGTCCAAATTCCTAAAGGAGAAATTGCATGAGTTACAATAAGAAATAAACAATAAAACTATATTAGTAGGGGATACTAACCTTCCTCTCTCATAATTAGATGAATCAAACCAAAAAATGAATAAGAAAAAATTAAGGAGATGAATAGAATTTTAGAAAAGTTAGATTTGATAGACCTCTGGAGAAAACTGAGTGGGAATAATTTTTTTTTCCTTAGCAGTATGTGGCACCTTAACAAAAATTGATCATTTATTATGACAGAAAAGTCACATAATCAAATGCAGGAAAACAGAAATGTTAAATGCATCCTTTTAAGACCATAATGCTATAAAAATTGCACTGGACAAAGACCTGGAGGGAAAAAAATTAATTGGAACATAAAAAAACATTATTCTACAGAATGAATAGGTCAAAGGACAAATCATAGAAACAATCAATAATTTCATTAAAGAGAATGACAACAAGCAGACAACATAACAAAATTGGAGGATGCAACTAAAATAGAACTTAGGGATGAATTTATATCTCTAAATGTTTCCATTAATAAGACAGAAAAAGATCAAATCAATGAACAACTAGAAAAATAACAAATTTTAAAACCCTAATTAAACACAAAATTAGAAATCCTGAAAATAAAATGAGAGATTAATAAAATTGAAGAAAACCATTGCTCTAATAAATAAGACAAAGAGTTGGTTTATGAAAAAAACTGATAAAAAATAAGCCATTATTAATACGATCAAAAAAGAAGGAAATCAAATAATCAGTCATGGTAGTCTCTCGGTGACCGAGAATGACAATTGTCTTTATGTGTTTTCATCTATGGTGTACCCTCATATGGCTTTGAAGTCCAAAGACTGAGGCACAAAGTTTGTGGTACATGGGGCCTAGGACGCCAGTTGTTTTGGGAGGTGCAGTTGTGGCCTGGTGTCGGCATTCACGCGCAGCAGCAAGACGTCGACGTCGTTCATCTTCAAAGGTGATGGCGGCATGGTTAATGTGGGTTCGCCAGCTGCTTCTGACAGAGGCAGCAAGTTCTAGTTGCTTTGGTGTAATGCCAGCCCACTTCAAGTTTGGCTTTAGCTGATCCTTGTATCTTTTCTTTGATCGGCCTTGTTTCCTGAACCCAGCTGACAGTTCACCATAGAATACCTGTCTCGGTATTCGCTGTGGGTCCATGCAGATGACGTGTCCAGACCATCGTAGCTGGGTTTTGAGGACCCTTACTTCGATGCTGGTGGAGTTGGCTCTGTCAAGGACTTTTTGGTTGATGATTCGGTTCTACCATCTGATCCTCATGATTGACTGGAATGAGCATTAGTGGAATTGCTCCAGCTGTTTCATGTGCTTCCAGTACAGTGTCCATGTCTCTCAACCATACAGGAGCGAGCTGAGGACCACTGCGTTATACACTTTGAGCTTTGTTGCAGTGCTTACACCTCTGTGTTGGAGGACTTTGGAGTGCAGCCGCCAGTGTGCCTGGCTGGCCTTTTGGATCCTGGCATTAATCTTGTGGTCTAGGGACCCGTCATTGGCAATGGTGCTGCCCAGGTACTTGAAAGTGTTGATGTTAGAAAGCTGCGTGCCGTCGATTGTAATGCACGGCTGTTAGTTGGCCTCCCTGGTGCAGGTTGAAACAGCACCTCTGTTTTGCTGAGGCTAATAGTCAGGCCAAACAGTTTTGTTGCGGTAGAGAACCTGTCCACAATGGTTTGAAGATGATTTTCTTGGTGGGTCATGAGAGCACAGTCATCTGCGAAGAGAGCTTCCAGGATGAGTCTCTGTTGTTTTTGTTTTTGCAGTCAGGTGGTGAAGGTCAAATAGTGAGCCATCCAGTTGGTATTTGATGTAGAGGCCCAGATTTAGATCCATCACAGCATGTCGTAATACCTGGGTGAAGTATAGGTTGAATAGTACCGGAACGAGGACACAGCCTTGTTTCACACCATTGGAGATGTTGAAGAGATCGGAAGTCTCTCCACCAGATAGGACTTCCCCTGTCATATCGACATGAAAGAGCTGGATCAGTTTGACAAATTTTGCTGGGCAACTGAGCTTGCTAAGGATCACCCATAATGTGGCTCTATTCACTGTGTCGAATGCCTTTGTCAGGTCTATGAAGACAATGTAGAGACTCAGGTTCTGCTCAAGGCATTTTTCCTGCATTTGCCTCACTGTGAAGACCATGTCGATGGTGCTGTGATCTGGTCGAAAGCCACATTGTGATTCAGGCAGGTTCTGCTCTGAAACAGATGACAGGAGTCTGTTGAGTGGATAACACGGGCAAGGATCTTTCCAGCAGTGGAAAGTAGTGAGATGCCTCTGTAGTTGTCACAGGCTGCTTGTGCGCCTTTGTTCTTATATAGGGCTACGATGGAGGCATCTCTGAGTTCTGGGGGCATGTCTTCCTCTTCCCATATGCTGGTCAGCACTATGTGGAATGCCTGAAGCGCCTTTCCCTTTAAGGCCTTGTATGCCTCGGCTGGGATCCCGTCTTTACCGGGTGCCTTGCCTGTACTCGTCTGTTTAATGGCTTTTTGGACTTTCTCTATTGAAGGAGGGACATCAAGTTGTTCAATGGTGCGGTTTTGAGGGATCTGGTCAAGAGCTCTTTGGTCGACTGAAGAAGGTTGGTTGAGAAGCTGACTGAAGTGTTCTTTCCACCTGTTGCTGATGCCTTTTTTATCTTTTATGAGAGTGTCATCGTCAGAGGATAGCAAGGGAGTGGTGGTGGGTTTTAATGGCCCATAGACAGTCTTGAGGGCACTGAAAAATTGTTTCTAGTTTTTCGTATCAGCAAAGCGCTGGATTTCTTCTGCCTTTTTTTCCCACCATCGGTCTTGCATCTTCCTGATCTCACACTGCACCGTGGCTTGGAGAGACTTGAATTTGTCCTTTTTAGGAGCAGAGTTTGGGTTATTTTGCCACTCCATAAAGACTTTGTTCTTTTTGCTCAATAGGTCTTCAATAGTAGTGTTGTTCTCGTGGAACCAGTCCTGGTGGTTGCGTTGTTTGCGGCCTAGGACTACCTTTGATGTTTCCTGCACTGCGTTTCTGAACTGGTTCCATTTCTCGGTTGAGCTTCCAGTGAGTGGTCCCTTGACAGACAGCTTGTCATCCAGGCAGGACTGGAATGTTTGCAAATAAGATGGATCTCTAAGATGACTCACATTGTAAAATGCGCAAAATGTCTAGGGGGATTTTGGATGGCGAGGCACAATGCGCATTTGAAGAGTCGCTCTAACCAATAGGTGGTCTGTCCAGCATTCGGTTCCTCTTGTGGCTCTGGTGATCTGTACATCCTGGATGTCTCGCCTGCGTACAATGATGTAGTCAATGAGATGCCACTGTTTTGATTGTGGGTGCATCCACATTGTTTTACATTTGTTCGCCATTCTGAACACAGTGTTTGTGATGGTGAGTTCGAACTCTGAGCATTTGCTGAGTAGCAGTAGGCCATTGTTGTTCATTTTGCCCACTCCGTGTTTGCCGAGCACTCCTTTCCATCTTTCATGGTCCTGGCCAACGCGGGCTTTGAAGTCTTCCAGTAGTATCAGCTTGTCATTTGTGGGTGCAGGACGGCACTCAGGTCAGAGTAGAACTGCTCGATGGTCTCCTCTGTGCTGGTCAGTGTTGGGGCAAATGCGCTGATGATTGTGGCATACCGGTCTTTGCTGAGAGGCAAACAGATCTTCATGAGCCTCTCGCTGATGCCCACAGGCAAGTCTGGCAGCTGTTTGAGCAAGTTGGTCTTGATGGCCAGGCCAACACCGTGGATTCTGTCTTCATTTGAGGCTCTGCCTTTCCAGAAGAAGGTGTATCCAGTGGTGGGTTCACTGAGTGATCCCTCTTCTGGTAAGCATGTTTCGCTTAAGGCTGCAATGTTGATGTTATATCGCGCCAGTTCTTTACCGATTAGAGCTGTTCTTCTCTCAGGTTTTGGGGTATTCTCTCTATCAAGTAATGTCCTGATGTTCCATGCTCCTAGTAGGAGTTTCCTTCTATTTTGTTTTCTTTGATTTCGACTGCTTAAAGGGATGACCCGCCAGCCGCGGTGTGCTGACCGGGTGTTTGTAGGGCAGGCAATGTTTGGGACACCTTTTCTAGTCCCCTCCTTTGATTAGGATGAGCAGTGCTGTCCTAGAGAGGGCCCAGGATGCTGCCAAACGTTCCTGCTGCCCTACAGGGCCGAGCGACCACTGGTCCGTGGGCCACCTACGTGCAGGATCGTGACTACAACTGCCAGTGGTCGCCTCCACCTGTTGCATTGCCACTCCCCCATCGCCACAGGTCTTGAAGAGGGTGGACAGGGTTAGGATAGATGAGTGTGCACAAAGATACTTGTGCGTGAAGGAGATTTAAGTGGAAAAGTCATTGCACAGAGACAGTCCCACTCTCTCAGAGTTGGAAGCCTGGGTCCAGTGGCACGAAAAGTCGTTACACCTGGAGACTTCCTCAGCTGCATTGGATGGCCATGTTGTCCTTTGTGCTCCAACACGCCCTGAGCACTCCACAGTGCTTTGCTGTGTCGCCTTCTCAGCCGTTGAACCTTCTTGTTGGTTTCTTCCGTCTGTTTGGCCGAAGCAGTCTTCACATGCTGGGTGAGCAAAGCCCTGGTTCACCAGGGGTCGATGACCCGATGGCTACCCTCACAAGGTTTAGCCGGCCTGTCGAAGCCGTTGCCTGGGCTGTGGCCGCTGCTGCATGCTAGCAGCTACTGGGAGCCACAAGTGAGAGCTGGGTGTCGGGGGGGGGGGGGGGGGTTTAGAGGCTAGAGAGCTGCCCTAGGAGGGCACAACAAGCCCTCCATACCAGAGATACTACCCCTCCCTGAGCACCCCATACGCCCCTAAATATTTACCAGCTCTCTTAATATCAATTCTAAGACAGAATAGTAGCAAGGACTAGGCAATCAGGGTTAAGTGACTTGCCCAGGGTTACATTGTTAGTAAGTGTCTGAGGTCAGATTGAACCCAGGACCTCTCAACCCCAGGCCTGATATTCTAACTAGTGTGCCACCTAGCTGTCCCTTAGCCATCAAATAATCAGTATTGAAAATGGAAAGGGCAAAAGTACAACAAATGAAGAGGAATTAAAGTAATTATTAGGAGTTATTTTGCCCAATTATATGCCAATAAATCTGATAATCTAAATGAAATAGATGAAAACATAAAGAAATCTAAACTGGAGACAGCTAAGTGGCTTAGTGGATTGAGAGCCAACTAGGGTCCTGAGTTCAAATTTGACCCTAGACATTTTCTAGCTATGTGACCCTGGGTAAGTCACTTACCCCCATTGCCTAGTCCTTACTGTTCTTCTGAACCTATACACAGTATTGATTCTAAAATGGAAAGTAAGGGTTTTAAAAATATAAAGAAGACAAATTGCCCAGATTAACAGAAGAGGAAATAAAATAACTAAGCAATCCATTCTCAAAAAAAAAAAAAAAAATTGAACAAGCTATCAATGAATTCCCTAAGAAAAAAAGCCCCCAAGTCATATGGATTCACATGTGAATTTTACCAAACATTTAAGGAACAATTAATACACATACATATAGTATTGGAAGTATTTGGGGAAATAGCTGAGGAAGGATTCTACCAAATTATTTTTATGATCCAAATATGGAATTAATACCTACACCAGGAAGAGAAAAAACAGAGAAAGAAAAATATAGACCAATGTCCCTAATAAGTATTCATGCAAAAATCTTAAATAAAACACTTCCAAGGAGATTATAGCAAAATATCACATGTATCATACAATATGACCAGCTGAGTTTTATATCAGGAATGAAAGAATGGTTCAATATTAAGAAAACTATCAGCATAATTGACCACATGAATAACAAAACCAACAGAAACCACATGATTTTCTCAATTGATACAGAAAAAGTTTTTGACAAAATATAACATATTCTTACTAAAAACAGTAGAGTAAATGGAGCATTCCTCAAAATAATAACTAGCATGTATCTAAAATCATCAGCAAGCATTATCTATAATGGAGATAAGCTAGAAGTCTTCCCAATAAGATCAGGAGTGAAACAAAGATGCCCATTATCATCACTATTCTTCACTATTATACTAGAAATGCTATCTTTAGCAGTAAGAGGAAATTGAAGAATTAGAATAGGCAATGAAGAAATAAAGCTATCACTTTTTCAGATTATATCATGGTATACCTAGAGAATTCTAGAAAACCAAGCAAAAAAATTAATCAAAACAATGAACAACTGTAGCAAAGTTGCAGGTTATAAAATAAATCCACCTAAATCATCAGCATTTCTCAATACTACCAATAAAGCCCAACAATAAGAGATAAAAAGAGAAATTCCATTTAAAATAACTGTAGACAATATAAAATACCTGGGAATATACCTGCCAAGACAAACTGAGAAGTGATATGATTGTAAATACAAAGCACCTTTCACAAATTAAACTACTCAAAAATTATTTCATAGAGTTAGAAAAGAATAACAAAATTCACCTGTAAGAACAAAAGATCAAGAATATCAAGGGAATTATATTTTTAAAATATGAAGGAAGGTGGTTTACCTGTATCAGATCTCAAACTATATTAAAAAACAGCAGTCATGAAAATAATCTGATAGTACTGGCTAAGAAATAGAATGCTGAAACAATGGAATAAAATTAGGCACTCAACATGCAGTGGTAAATGAGCATAGTAACCCACTATTTGACAAATTCAAAGATCCAAGTTTCTGGAAGAAGAACTCACTATTTGACAAAAACTGTTGGGAAAACTGGAAAACAGTAGACAGAAACTAGGCATAGACCAATACCTCATGCCATATATCAACATAACGTCTAAGTGGATACATGACTTACAAATGAAGAGTTATATCATAAACAAATTGGGGGAGCACAAAATAATTTACCTGTCAGATTTAAGGATTAGGGGATAATTTATGTCAAAAACAAAACATAAAGAATATGATAAGATGTAAAATAGGTAACCTTGACTACTTTTTTTTTTAACCCTTTTCTTCCATTTTGGAACTTGGTTCCAAGGCAGAAGAACGGTAAGGGCAAGGCAAAGGGGGTTAAGTGACTTGCCCAGGGTCACACAGCTAGGAAGTGTCTGAGGTCAGATTTGAACCCAGGACCTCCCATCTCTAGGCCTGGCTATCAACCCACTGAGCTACCCAGCTGCCCCCTAACCTTGACTACTTTAAACTAAACAGTTTTTACACAAACAGAAAAGAACTAGAAACTGAAGGGATATCTGTCAAATGGTGATTGGCTGAACAAGTTGTGGTATATGAATGTAATGGAACATCATTGTGCCATAAAAAAAATGACAAATAAGATGATCACCGACAAATCTTGAAAACTTTATATGAATTGATTCAAAATGAAGTGAGCTTCTAGAATCAGAAGAACATTGTACACAGCAACAGTGACTGTGAATGATTCAATTATTATCCACAAGACAAGGACCCAGGACAACTCTAAGGGACTCATGGTGGAAAAGACTCTCCACTGCCATAGAAGGAACAGATATAATTCAAATGCAGATTAAAGTATATCATTCTTCATTTTATTTCCTCCATTAATTATTCTATTGTATAAGTGACATGTGTCTTGTTTCACAACATGGCAAACATGGGAATATGTATTGTGTGATAATATATGTACAACTTAGATTACTTACCTTCTTGGGGAGGGAGAAGGGATAGAGGGGGAGAGAACATGGATTGAAAAATGTCAGAAAATGAATACTAAAAATTTATAAGATATATTCTGGGGAAATAAAAATAACAAATTAAAAATTCATGTGTTTCCTTATCACCACCAATCTCAAATAAAATCATCAGTTTGGCATTCAAAGCTCCTCATGATATGCCCCCAACACACCCAGACACCTTTCCAGTCTCCTTATTGTTGTTCATCCTTGGTTTTCAAGGAGGATCATCACAGGGTGATGTCTCAACTTGAATTGGATTTATGTGAGGCAGAATCAACCAAACTCTCTCTTCCAGTGTCATCACAGTCCAGTAGCAAGACAAAAATCAAGACAACTGGCAATAGCCCAAGATACAATGGATGACCTTGGCATTTTCATTGTTTAACTGGGGGAAATCTTTACATGCTTGGGAGAGACATCCCCCTAACTCAGCAGTGGGTATGAGACCGGTAAGTTCCCCTCAATTGGGGTTAGCCCATTTGCTGAGAAAGTTTTCCAAGGTATGGCCACTGCACCTGCTATAGCTTCTTAAAACAACAGGTGAGAATTGGGTAAAAGGCTGTCTCCAAAGGTGGGTGAGCAGCCCTAACAATGTTCAGCAAACAAGGGATACCAGTACTCTCTTAATATTCCAAAAAACCCAAGTCTTCTTATACTTACAACACACACACACACACACACACACACACACACACACACACACACACACACACATTCTGCAACCTAGTAACATTGGCCTCCTTGAACAAGGCACCCCATCTCTCAACTAGATGCATTTTCTCTGGCTATCATCCATGTTTAGAACACCCTGTCTCTCTGCCTCCTGGCTTCCTTTAAGTCCTAATTAAAATCCCACTTTTGACAGAAAGCCTTTCTCAGTCCTTTTTTAATTCTAGTGCCTTCCTTCTATTGATGGTTTCCAATTTGTCCTACACGTAGCTTATTTATTCATAGTTGTTTATATTTTGTTTCCCCCTTTAGACTCTAGTGAGAGAAGAAATTGCTTTTCTCTTCATATCCCCACAGTTTAGCATAGTATGTGGCACAAAGTAGGTGCTTAATAAATGTTTACTACTGACTGACTAAGCAAAATAGTGGAATCACAACAGCCATGGAAAGTGAACAGAACATTTAGTATAATCTTCATTTTACAGAAGTAGAGAATGCGGTTCTGAGAATAGAAGTGACTTGTCCGGTAATTACAATGAAAAAGTAATGGAATTGGGATTTGACCCTAATCCTGCTTGCTCTGAGTCCACTCTTCCTGATTCCAAATTTCCCATTCTATCCACTTTTTTCTAGTTCTACACTCCTTGACCAAGCCAAATGAATTTAATCCTTTTCCCATGGGATTCCCCCCCCCCCCACCAATGTATAAGCTAGCTGAGGAGTGAAACTATCAACATCATCCTGCAGGAGTATGCAAAACATTCTAATAAGGAGCATTAACTATGGGGCAGAGTAATTTTATTGTGATATTTCATCTCAGTGGCTTTGGATTTTGCTGGAGAGCAAAGCTTTAGGTCAAAATAAACACAAAACTCTTAACAGAGAAATGTCAGGTAAGCAAATAGTAAAAAGATTTTTTTCACATGTCCTTCCCATCACAACCCAAAATCACCCTCCATAAACATCTTTTGACTCAACCTAAACCTTAAACTCTCTGACCACAGGCTTCTAAAATTGTTTTTGTTTGCCTCTCATTTTCCTAGGAGATCAATGAAATTTTAGGGTAGTGTCTTGATTTGCAAGTAAACTGGATTTAAGTGAAGCAGAACTGCTCAAAACCATCAGCCTGTCTCTGTCTTACTGAAGTCCAGTGGCAAGACAAAAGTCAGGATAACTGGTAATAGGTTGGGATGTAATAGATGACCTTGTTATCTTCAACATCTGACCAAGCTCAGGTTTCTCAGTTCTTGTTTCAGCCACCTCCATGGCCACTGGAACAAGTCATTCACATCCAACCATTCTGCCAAGAGAAGTCTTCACATGCTTCATAGTTATCCTCCTATATCACCATCAGATTTAAAGCCTATCATTTATCCTCAATCTGCTTTGGCCCAACTGCTGAACCAGTTTTACCGAAGTATGGCTGCTGCACATGCTATAGCTTCTTGGAGCCACAGGTAAGAATTGGGGGACAGGTAGATACCAAAGGTGGGCAGGAAACCCTGAAAAGGGCTTGGCAAGCCCTCACACCAAAGTCTTCTTTGAACACACGATACACCCCTAAACAATCCAAGGAAACTTTACCTTCCCTGAAAGAAAATCTCATTACTTTCTCCAAACTGTTAACTTGCACTTACATCATGATAATCCCTTCCCTTGAATTAAAGACATTGATTCATCAGGCTCACTGCTACCAAGAGACAAGGATCTTCTCCTCTTCATCTCTCCTAGACTTCTTATTCTCTCACTTTTATCTTTGAAATGTTCTCAATAAATGGAAAATAAAGTCATCATCCACATTCACAATCATTTAAATTCTATTCTGTCTCTCAGCCTCCAGAAACTAGATGGTGGAGTCAAAAGTTATGAATCTGGAATAGGCAGACTAGAACAAGCAGTGACTCCTGGAAGATACATGGAAACACCATCAACCTGAAGGCATTTGGTGTTATGTAATTGACCTTACTGCCTTTAGAAAAAAGCACTGAAAGAACTTGAGGAAAGACTTTTGCTTCCCAAATGTTGGATTGGCTGGAGAAAGCTGGCTGAAACTGTCAGTTCACAGGAGCCAGATCTATAGAGCTTCTATAAAGTGTGTGGCTCATGTAAGATCTCTACAAGGAATGAACACTGAACTCAGAAAGGAAAGGAGTGCTCATAAACTGGCTGCATCTAAAGAACCACAGTCTTGGACTTTTTTAGGAATTTGGTGACATCCTCATTTTGAAGAAAAGCATACCTACTGAATTATTAACCTAATGAATGACCTAACTCATGGATATGTGATTGAGGAGAACCAGAAACAATAATTCAAGATGGGTTAGTTTGGTCTAAACTCTCTGAAACCATCTGGAAATTGTTGTAAGGAGAGGCATGATGGTGCCTGGTATATTCAAAGAATAGAGATGAGGTTAGTCCAGCTGGAGTTTAGACAATGTTGAAAGGATTGATATAAGATAAGTTTAGAAAAGACTGGCTGGTGCCAGTGTGGAGGGTCTTAAATGCTAGAGGGAGGAGTTTTCAATTATTCCATGACACAATAGAATTAACCTTCAGATAATCTCAAAATGTCTGGGACAGCTAGGTGGTAGAGTGGATGCATTGCTAACCTGGAGTCAGGAAGACTCATCTTGTCTAAGCAAGTCACTTAACTCTGTTCACTTCAGTTTTCTCATCTGTAAAAATAGAAGGATATGGCAAACCACTTGTTATGTTTCCTAAGAAAATCCCAAAAGGGATCAGGAAAAGTTGGACATGACTGAAAAATGACTAAACAACAAAAATAGTTGTCTTGATTTAAATCAAAAATAAGTGGTCACCATGGGAAAAATTCCCAAATATGAAAATACCCAAGTCAGCTGGGTTTTATGGAGATTTTAATTAATACAAATGAAAGAATTAAGGAAAGGAAGGGAGAGAGAGAATAAGAGAAAATAGTATGAAGGGCCTAGGCCAAATGGCCTAGGCCTGAGCCTTACGAGAAACTAGTCAGTCTTTTATCACTCATCACAAGATTTGTCCCAAGCAAAACTCCAGTCCCTGAAATCCTCAACTCCTGAACTGAGTTCAGAGAGCCAGCTCCTCCAAACTAACTCCAAACTTCCCCCTAAGTTCAGAGAACCAGCTCCTTTTAAAGAGAAATTTCTCTTATGTCACCTCCCTAAATTTTCACATCTACCAATCACAGTAGATGCTTTTTCCCAGGATTGCCCATTCTTAGTTCTCACCACTCTTTAGTTCTTACCTTCTCTGCTTAGACTAAAACTTCACACCTCTTTTGTTAAGCTTGCCTTTTGTAAGTTGCTTGACCTTTTAGTGATTAATTTAACCTTTATAGGTACTTAGTACCCTTTTGTATTATATCTAAAAATAGACCTAGCTTAAGGTTCTAGCTTTACTATAAGTATGAGTTAGGGACTTTTCATTGTTCAATAAGGAGTTTACAACTTTATCTTCCCCTAAAGTATGCCTAAGTATGGATGGAGTAATGTTAAAATTCCCAATACATTCCTGATCAAGTACGTCCATTTGTTACAATAAGGGAATAGCCTTAACCAAATGTTATAAGGTAGAGTCTGAGCAGTTTTAAGATTCACAAAAAGAAATGCCAGCAGATCTGTTTCAGTTCATGTCTATTTGTTATCTTTCTCCCCTTTACATCTGTATATACTCTTGGGATCATGGGTCTCTTGGTAAGTTTTACAGAGTAGTTTCTTCTCTATTGCTTTTTACTATTTATCTTACTCTATTGATGTGATTTTCCCTATATTGATTTCCCTTACTGTTTTACAAATGAGCTTGCCCTCTATCCTAGTTTGGCTACTGTGTCTCTCTGCTTGCCAGTGTCTACTTGTTATGACAGGTTCTATCCTCCATGTTGTGTCTACTCTTTTACCTCAATAAAACTTTAATAAATGGCTATCAGCAGTTTTTCATCTACTTCTCTGATTCAACATAAATAGTTACTCTTCCCAGTATATACTCTCACTGGAGGCTGTCACTTACTTTCATTATATTTAGTTTAATCTTCCGTCCTGGCTATTACTAAGCATTCCCCCAATGTTTGATTACATGTTCCTGGATTTTGCAATAATTCTTGCAAGAATTAATCTTTGGGGATTGTGTGTGTGTGTGTGTGTGTGTGTGTGTGTGTGTGTGTGTGTGTGTGAGAATGTGTATGTGTGTGTGTAAATGGGAGCCTGGAAAAGATATCAGAACAGGATGTTCTGGAAGTGGACCATAACTGAAGAGGAGTTAAAACTATGATTCTCTCTACTCTCTATTGTGTCTTCTGTGATTCCAAAAAGAGATGAGATGAAGATGTTGAAGAGGTAGAAGCTGAAGAAAGCTCTCAAAAATTCTTTTCTTTCTCTTGGTATGTTTCTAAGCAACTGCTTTCCTCCTCTCTTTTGATTCTCTTTTTGTTTGTTTGTTTTTGGGGGGGCAGCATCTTTGCCAAATACTAAGTGGAAACATCTGATAAACCCTGGAAAAATATCAAAGTTGGGATTCAAACACAGTAATTTAGTTTTCATCTGTAGCCCAGAATTACCATCTGCTCTGTATGTCTCACACTAGTTCTCTGCACCATTTTGTAGCATAAAACTGTTTCATCCTTCTTTTTCTGACGTACATTTAAGCAAAGATAACTCAGATTTTCAAAGATGAAGGGGTCTTGGATGACCTCTAAGGCTGGTGAGAGATCCTGGACCATCTTACCCAAATACTTTTGATTTCAATAGTGGTTAGTTAATTAAAATCAGACATCTTATTCAAACATTATCATCACCTAAGAAGTTGTTCTTCATTAAGGCAGAGCAAAGCCACTAACAATGCTGAAAATATTTCTTTGCCTAGCTCCCAATCCCACCAGGCTTCCATTAGAATACCAAGAATCCATGTCTTTCTGGCATCTTTGAGCAAGGAGGAGAGCTGGGGAACTGGCTTTCTGAGGCCAGATCTTCCCAGCATAGAGCAAACAGAGGGCTGATGGTTATCTAGTAAACATGAGCCATATAGACAACCATCTGGACAATTCAGACCCCAAAATCAATCTGCTCTCCTACTATGTTTTCACCCAGAAGTTATAATCTTCCAGTTCTTGAGGCTGTGATCCTGCTCTGTTTTCTACCTATAGAAATAGGAGCTCCATCTAGTTAAGATGACATCATAGTTTCAGTTTTTCAAGTCAAAGAGTTCTACAAGTCAAAATGGTTTACATGGCCCAAAGTGAAGTTGAAATAAGGTTAATGGTGATTTCGAAACAGGCTGGTCACAACCCAAGAAGGCAAGGTTTCCAGGCCAGAAGATGGTATTTGGGGTTCAGGTCTCCATTTCTCACCTCTATTCTTTTAAGAACAAAGGGAGTAACAAAGCACATTCACCTCCAGGTCTGAAGGCATATGCTCCTTCAGTCTTCTCTACTTTAGAAGAACATGAATAATTATTCATTTGCTCATTCATCCAACATGTATTGAACACTGCTATATGCAAAACCATTGCTAGGTACCGAGTAGAGATCCAGATTTATTCATATAATTATTAAGCCCTTACCATATGCAGAGTCCTCATTTTAGTGTTGGAGATACAATAATGAAAGACAACCCAATTCCTACATTAAAGTTTGCTAGGAGGATGGAATGCACATGCAAATAAATATGAAACACATCGTGATTGATGTTTATTGAATCAAATTAAATCTCAAAGGTGGGAGGGGCCTCAGATAGTCCAACCTCAGCAGGAATCTCCTCTGCAACAAAGAGATATAGACAAAGTACTCTAAGAAAATCTGAGGATAGATAAAAGATGTTCCCAGCCTTCACATTTGGTAGGGAAGACAAGACAAGTCCTACTCTCCCTTACCTAGACTGTTGTGCAGTTGCTCAGTCTTGTCTGACTTCATGACTTAATTATTGTCCATGGGATTTTCTTGGCAAAGATACTGGAGTGGTTTGTCATTTCTTACTCTAGCTCACTTTGCAAATAAGGAGCCTGAGGCAAACAGAGTTGAGTGACTTATCCAGAGTCACACAGCTAGTGTCTGAGATTGGATCTGAACTCGGGTTTTCCAAGCCCAGAGCTCTATCCACTGAGCATCTTTGCTGCCCTTCTACATAGACTACATGAATGTTTAAGATAAGGGCAGAATACAGAAATTGAAAGAATGGAAGAATAACTTCCAAGACACACCATCCTTACTAAACTCCAAGGATAAAGTTAAAGAGTGCAATACAACTCTTATCTAGTCTGCCTCTCAGTACCAGGGAGATAGAGTAGGATACATTGATGGAAACCAAAGAGGGGAAGGAGCTGAGCACAATCTTTTCTTTTCCTGTCCTATTAGTACATGTTAACTTGTCAGAGTAGCCGATTGTTACTCCTAGAAAACACTGGGAGTTCAAAATGTAAAACAAAGAACATGGAAGTTTTTAACTTTGTTGGCTGTAGATGAAGGTGACAAGGATGGTGAAAGGCCTAAAAACTATGTCATTAAAGGCTAAATAATAATAATAATAATAATAATAATAATAAAACAACTAGCATCATCATAATGATTTAAGGTTTGCAAAACACTTTACATGCATTATCTCATTTGATCTTCACAACGATATGAGGGAGGTGCTATTATTATCTCCATGTTACAGAAGAGGAAATTAAGGCTAAAGAATATTAAGTGAATCACCTTGGTTATCCTCTATGTCACCTAGCCTAGAGAAGAGAATACCTGGTTGGGGGAGAGAGAGGTATTTGAGGAGATTTTATGTAGAAGAGGGATTAGTTCCTTCTAATTAGAATATTCCCAAAGAAAGTTCTGCTTAGTAACAGAAAATAGAATAAGTGCACTGGTTGGAAGGTACAGAGACTTAAGTTTGATATATGAAAGAATTTCCTAATAACAATTGTCCTTCAAGAGAATAAATTGATATAGAAGGAAGTGAATTCTCCATCAGTGGAAGTCTTCCAAAGGACCTGCTATCCAATCCTGGTTTTGTTAAGCTAAAATTTTGAGGAAGTCAATTATTTAACTTCTGAAATTTCATTTTTCATACCTGTAAAATTAAATGATCAGATTAGATGATATGAAAGATCTCTTCTAGATAATTCTTTTACATTTTATGATAGCTATTGCCTACAGATACACACACACAAACACACATACATGGTAGCTCAAAAGACCCATAGGCACACACTGTCAAGAATTTGAAACATGAAACAATAACCTTCCTGAAATATTGATACCTTAAAATTTATTACTAATAAAAGCAATAATAGTTTATATATTTATATACATTTATATACATTATGTACATTTATATAATGTGTTACTATTTGCAAATCACTTAACTTGTGTTATTTCATTTGATCCATAAATATTAAAATATGAGACACTTAAGAGGACCACTGCCCTCTCCATGACACTTGCACCTTGGCTCTGCCCTGTTAAAATAACTCCCTTAACATCTATAGTTTTTGGCAAAAGGGGAGACAACAAGAAAACAAATGAGTCTGGGATTCCCTCTCTTGCACAAACTGCTCTCACTTTGGCCCTATGTGACCATAAAAAACCATTGATACTGCCTTTAGGCATCTTGCTTCCTCCTACTGAGTTAAGGCATTATGAGGGAGGCCTAAGAGAGTTCACAAATGGAGAGAGGCCCCATAGTAAAAGCTTGTTGAGTCAAAGACATGAAGAGAACACTGGGACAGTTCTCTTGATCTAGAAGATGTTGAGAGGTCGTTGTAGAAACAAAAAGGCTAATAAAATTCAGGCTGAGCTCCATTGACATTTCAAGAAACACCAGGGAAAAATTTTATTGTGGGACGTTCTGAAACTTTATAACTTCACCCTTGTTTGTTATTTTTACCCCCATCTGTTCCCCTGCAATGACAAGCAGCAAAAATTGGCTGCTCATTTTTAGGGTCAGTTTCAGGTTTCTCACCTAAAACCAACTGTACACTCGCAAATTCTCCAAGTCTCCCCTTCTTAGGGAATCAAGACCAAATCTCTTAAAGGCAAATTCAAGCCTCTTCAAACCACCTTTCCATTTTTTGCTCCATTTTTATTTCTCCACTCAATCCCTCCACCTTCTCACCTCCATGTCTTTTCTCATAACTTCTTTCAGTTTGAAAAGTCCATCTTGTCAACCTTTTCTGCCTATTGGGAGTTTAACCAACTTTCAATGCTAGATTGAAAACTATCTCTTATAAGACTTCCCTGTTTTCTCTAGCTAGAAGGCTGGAAGTGATTTCTTCTGTCTTTATAACCATTTGTTTATATTTCTCCTGAGTACATCTCTCTCTCTCTCTCTCTCTCTCTCTCTCTCTCTCTCTCTCTCTCTCTCTCTCTCTTGCTTTCTCTCTCTCTTTTTCTTTCTCTCTCTCTCTCTCTCCCTCTCTCTTGCTTTCTCTCTCTCTTTTTCTTTCTCTCTCTCTGTTTCTGCCTCTCTCTGTTTGTCTGCCTCTATCTGTCCCTATCTCTCTCTCTCTCTGTCTCTCTCTCTCTCTCTTTCTCTCTCTCTCTTTCTCTCTCTCTCTGTCTCTCTCTCTCTCTGTCTCTCTCTCTCTCTCTTTCTCTCTCTCTCTGTCTCTGTCGTTCTCGTACTCTCTCTCTCTCTCTCTGTTTGTCTCTTTCTTTGCCTGTCTTTCTCTGTCTCTGTCTATCTGTCTTTGTCTCTGTTTCTGTCTCTGCCCCCCCCTCTCTCTTTCTCTCTCTCTCCATGAGCCTACTAAGGCCAAGCTCCCAACCTCTCCCACCCACACACCGAGAAGATATTCTCTTCCCAACAGTGCAGCCTGTGTCACCTAAAGCACCCCAGGATTTGACAATGGCCCTTTAGGTCCACAACCCCAGGACCCACCTGAATTCTCTCATATATGTTCCCTCCTGCAATCAGAATGTGAATTCTTTGAAAGCATGGAATATTTCAATTTTCTCATTCTCAGCATATTCTCAGCATTTAGCACAGTGCTTGGCACATGGTAAGCTCTCAATATCTTCTTTTTTTTTTCCATTTGTGTAGCTCCTGGGAGTATCTTGCATGTTTCTGTGAGATCAAGTGAAAGACAGCGATGAATTTTCTTTTCTTTTTAATGGGAGTCTCCCTTTAAAGAGGGACAACTGGAAAATCTCTTTCATACATTACATTCCTATCTCCATGTTACAAGGGGAGTAATGTGCACAGCCTTGCAAAGTGAGGGGGTGGGGAGAACGTTCATTCCTGAGTAATTCGGTTGGACCATTTTATAGTAATACATTCAGTCTCAGAAGACTGAAACCTCATAAAGAAGGTCTCAGCCTTTGCCAGTTAAGTTCTGCCTTTTACAGACTTGGGACAACATTAAAAGCCTTCTATTTCTATGACTGAAATGTAACTATTGTCCAGCCCTCTCCTCCCCATGCCATGATTCCCTCTAGGAGTCATCTTTGTGGAAGTCATTCTGCATCAGTCAAGGTTTTTGCTTCTTCTTCCTATGGTACTGGCCTGGGAAACCACATAGTACCACCCTCACAACTCTGACCTTGGAGGGCATTGCCATAGCGAGACCAGCAAAGCCATAAACACTGACTCTGTCGCTAGAAGGGGACAGTGGACCCAGCCAGATGCAGAACAGCTGGATTAAACAGTTTGGAATATTTAGGCTTGACTCAGGCTGCCAGAGATTGCAGAAGCACAGTGGAATGGGGAGAGCCCAGGCCTGGGAGATGATGAGAGGCCTCTCTGGGGCTCAGTCCTAACTCTATAACCAAGTTCATGCAAGTGACATCTTCCTGGGTTTCAGTTTCCTTAGTTCTGATGTTCCTTTCAGTTCTCATATTCTGTTCTTTGTCCTAATGTCCCATGTTCTATGATCCCTTCCAAATTTAATATTGCATTTGCAGTCTGCAGCTAAAGTGGATGTGTTGGGTTTAAATACATTAATGGACAGATAAATAAAACCCTGAATAAAATGAGCTTCCTTGGGGTTAAATCTCCATTACTAAATAGACTGGACTGAAATATTTTTGTTGTTGAGTTGTTTCAGACATATCCAACTCTTTGCAACCTTGCTTGGGGTATTCTTGGCAAAGATACTAGATTGGTTTGACATTTCCTTCTCTAAATCATTTTCTAGATGAGGAAACTGAGGCAAACAAGGTTAAGTGATTTGCCCAAGGTCACAACAGCTACTAAGAGCCTGAGGTCAGATTTGAATTGATGTCTTCTTGACACCAAGGCTGTGTCTCTGTCCACTGCACCACCTAGCTGACCCACGGATTGTACTTATAATCGGCCATTTAGGTATGTTCCAATGCAGGGAAGACCCCCTCCTTCATCTTTTTACCTCTCTCCCCAGGCTTGTGCCTGTCTCATGCAATCATCATGGACTAATTTCTGCCGTAGTGATCTATTTGTACCCTGAGACACTAAACTCTATCAACTTTCTTAAAACTACCTACTTTCCCCTATACCTGGCACTTTGCTCTATACACTTAATGCCCAACGATTTGTTGGCTTGAGTTGAAAACTTCTGATTCCATCTCAATGTCTCCCTGCCTCTCAGTTCCTCATGAAGTATCTCCATTCAAAATTAAGTAAAGGTACTTTTTTCTTAAAGCAAAACAGGACTTCTTTGGCTTATTTCCTCTCTCTCCTCTCACTTTTTTTTTTTTAATTTTCATCTTCCTTTGGGTGGGGACAACCTAGGATAAATTTTTTAGCCATGGGGGAAGTAAGGGGGAAATCTGGGTGGAAGTGAAGAATTCAAAGTTTGGGCTATAGGCTGACTTGAGTCAGAGTAAACAGACGCAAGCAGATAAAAATTAAAAACTACATCCCCAAGGATGATCTATGACAAAAATGGTCTCCTAGAGATCATTTTTGTTGATCATATTAAGACTTAATTCCAGGGGCAGTTAGGTAGCGCCGTGGATAAAATGTCAAACCTAGAGTCAGGAGGAGCTGGTTTCAAATCTAGCCTCAGATACTTCCTTGCTTTTTGACCCTGGACAAATCACATAACCTCCTTTGCTTAAACTTTGTCCTTCTGTCTTAGTTGTTTAAGGCATAAAGTAAGGGCTTAAAAAGCACTTAATTCCAGTTTGCTTTGACAAATATTTCCTGAGTACAATGATGGAAGCAGCATAGCATAATGAATAGGGCATTGGATTTAGCCTCAGATGACCAGTGTTCAAATCTTGGCTTTACTCCTTACTGCCTGTATGACCTTAGGCAAGTCACCTAACCTCAGTGGGCCTTAGATTTCAAATGTGTAAGATAAGAGTGCTGTACAAGATGTTTTCTAAAGTCCTACCTAGCTCTAAATCTATGATCTTATATTCCTAGTGCAGTGCTAGAGAAAGGACAAGAACTACAAGAGAGCTTACTGTGTCACTAGAACAACACAATACTGAGTCTTTTTATAACTAGGTATTGGCTTCTGTCTGATGATGTGAACTTAGGAGTTCAGAGAAAGGAGAAATCAGAGTGTGTTAAGAAAATCAAGAAGGCTTCTGGAAGAAGATAGACTTGACTCTTAATGGATGGCAGGATCTGGATACTAAGACTTAGACTAATATGGGACATACTTACAGCATTAACGAAGTACAGTTGAGCCCACTGAAGTTCCTCTGGTCTCCAGAATTCAGAATTATTACCTACTTTTGGTCTTAGCTCCCATCTGGAAGAAGGATTATGCAATGAGAGACAATACAGGTGGTATTGTCTCCATGGAGTACATTTGCTCCTGGTCCCAGGGGAAAAAAATGAATAGCTCAATGAGACTTGGTCTATCTTGCTTTTGTCATCTTCTTTTTATGGTTTTCTGTTATTCATGTACTATACCATTCAGCTACAGTAGCCTACTGGCTATTCCTAGAAAATGACCCTACATTCCCTGCCTCTGTGCCATTGTACTAGCTGTCCCCTATGCCTAGACAATTCTTTTTTTTTTTTTAATGAGGATATTGGACAAAAGATCCTTTTTATTTTTTTTTCTTTTAAACATTATTTTATTTGGTCATTTTCAAACATTATTCATTGGAAACAAAAATCATTTTCTTTTCCTCACCCCCCCCCAACCTCTCCCATAGCCAACGCATGATTCCACTGGGTATCACATGTGTTCTTGACTCGAACCCATTTCCGTGTTGTTGGTATTTGCATTAGAATGTTCATTTAGAGTCTCTCCTCAGTCATATCCCCTCAACCCCTGTAGTCAAGAAGTTGCTTTTCTTCGGTGTCTTTACTCCCACACTTTATCCTCTGCTTGTGGATAGTGTTTTTTAGATCCCTGCAGATAGTTGAGGGACACTGCATTGTCCCTAATGGAGAAGTCCATTACCTTCAATTATACCACAGTGTATCAGTATATATGTATAATGATTTCCTGGTTCTGCTCCTTTCGCTCTGCATCACTTCCTGGAGGTTGTTCCAGTCTCCATGGAATTCCTCCACTTTATTATTCCTTTGAACACAATAGTATTCCATCACCAACATATACCACAATTTGTTCAGCCACTCCCCAATTGATGGGCATCCACTCATTTTCCAATTTTTGGCTACCACAAAGAGTGCAGCTATGAATATTCTTGTACAAGTCTTTTTCCTTATTGTCTCTTTGGGGTACAGACCCAGCAGTGCTATAGCTGGATCAAAGGGCAGACAGTCTTTTAGTGCCCTTTGGGCATTGTTCCAAATTGCCCCCCAGAATGGTTGGATCAATTCACAACTACACCAGCAATGAATTAGTGTCTCTACTTTACTACATCCCCTCCAGCATTCATTACTTTCAATAGCTGTCATGTTAGCCAATCTGCTAGTTGTGAGGTGATACCTCAGAGTTGTTTTGATTTGCATCTCTCTGATTATAAGAGATTTAGAGCACTTTTTCATGTGCTTATTAATAGTTTTGATTTCTTTGGCTGAGAACTGCCTGTTCATGTCCTTTGCCCACTTATCAATTGGAGAATGGCTTGATTTTTTGTACAATTGATTTAACACTTTATAAATTTGAGTAATTAAACCTTTGTCAGAGGTTTTTATGAAGATTGTTTCCCAATTTATTGCTTTCCTTCTGATTTTAGTTACATTGGTTTTGTTAGTACAAAAACCTTTTTAATTTGATGTATTCCAAATTATTTATTTTGCATTTTGTGACACTTCCTAAGTCTTGCTTGGTTTTAAAATCTTTCCCTTCCCAAAGGTCTGACATGTATACTATTCTGTGTTCATCTAATTTTCTTAGTTTCCTTCTTTATGTTCAAGTCATTCACCCATTTTGAATTTATCTTAGTGTAGGGTGTGAGGTGTGGATCTAAACCTAATCTTTCCCACACTGTCCTCCAATTTTCCCAGCAGTTATTATGAAATACTGTATTTTTATGCCAAAAGCTGGGTTCTCTTGGTTTGTCATATACTATCTGGCTAAGGTCACTTACCCAGAGTCTATTCCACTGATCCTCCTTTCTGTTTCTTAGCCAGTACCAAATTGTTTTGATGACTGCTGCTTTATAATATAGTCTGAGATCTGGGATTGCAAGGCCCCCTTCCTTTGCATTTTTTTTTCATTGTTTCCCTGGATATCCTTGATCTTTGTTCTTCCAAATGAACTTTGTTATGGTTTTTTCTAAATCAGTAAAATAAAATTTTGGAAGTTAAATGGGTATGGCACTAAATAGATAAATGAGTTTGGGTAGGATGGGCATTTTTATTATATTGGCTCGTCCTACCCATGAGCAGTTAATGTTCTTCCAATTGTTCAAATCTAGTTTTAATTGTGTGGAGAGTGTTGTGTAGTTGTGTTCATATAGTTCCCGTGTTTGTTTCAGGAGATAGGTTCCTAAGTATTTTATTTTGTCTAAGGTGATTTGAATGGAATTTCTCTTTCTAATTCTTGCTGCTGAGCTGTGTTGGAAATATATAGAAATGCTGATGACTTGTGTGGGTTTATTTTGTATCCTGCCACTTTGCTAAAGTTGTTGATTATTTCAATTAGTTTTTTGGTTGAATCTCTAGGATTCTTTAAGTAGACCATCATGTCATCAGCAAAGAGCGATAATTTGGTCTCCTCCTTGCCTATTTTAATGCCTTCAATTTCTTTTTCTTCTCTAATTGCTACTGCTAGTGTTTCTCATACAATGTCAAATTATAGAGGTGATAATGGGCATCCTTGTTTCACTCCTGATCTTATTGGGAATGCATCTAGTTTATCCCCATTGCAGATGATATTAGTTGATGGTGTTAAATATGTACTGTTTATTATTTTTAGGAACGACCCTTCTATTCCTATGGTTTCTGGTGTTTTTAATAGGAATGGGTGTTATATTTTATCAAAGGCTTTTTCTGCATCTATTGAAATAATCATGTGATTTTTGTTGGTTTGCTTGTTGATGTGGTCATTTATATGGATGGTTTTCCTAATATTGAACCAGCCCTGCATCCCTGGTATAAATCCTACTTGATCATGGTGAATGACTCTTCTGATCACTTGCTGGAGTCTTTTTGCTAGTATCCTATTTAAGATTTTTGCATCTATATTCATTAGGGAAATTGGTCTATAATTTTCTTTCTCTGTTTTTGGCCTGCCTGGCTTTGGGATCAGTACCATGTTTTTGTCATAAAAGGAATTTAGTAGAACTCCCTCTTTGCATATTATATCAAATAGTTTGTATAGTATTGGGGTTAGCTGTTCTTTGAATGTTTGATAGAATCCACTGGTGAATCCATTAGGCCCTGGGGATTTTTTCTTAGGAAGTTCTTTGATGACCTGTTGGATTTCTTTTTCTGATATGGGATTATTTAAAAAATCTATTTCTTCTTCTGTTAGTCTAGGCAATTTATATTTTTGTAAATATTCATCCATATCACCTAGGTTGGTATATTTATTGCCATATACTTGGGCAAAGTAGCTTTTAATGATTGCCTTAATTTCCTCTTCATTGGAGGTAAGGTCCCCCTTTTCATCCTTGATGCTGTTAATTTGCCTTTCTTCTTTCCTTTTTTTAATTAGATTGACCAGTACTTTGTCTATTTTGTCTGTTTTTTCAAAGTACCAGCTTCTGGTCTTGTTTATTAGTGCAATCGTTCTATCACTTTTGATTTTATTAATTTCTCCCTTAATTTTTAGGATCTCTAGTTTGGTTTTCTTCTGGGGGGTTTTAATTTGTTCTTTCTCAAGTTTTTTGATTTGCATTTCCAATTCCTTGATCTCTGCCCTCCCTAATTTGTTAATACATGAACTCATGGATATGAATTTTCCTCTAAGTACTGCTTTGGCTGCATGCCATAAGGTTTGAAAGGATGTCTCACCATTGTCATTTTCCTCAATGAAATTATTATTTGTTTCTATGATTTCTTCTCTAACTAACCAATTTTGGAGTATCATATTATTTAATTTCCAATTAATTTTTGATTTGGCTCTCCATGTACCCTTACTGATCAATATTTTTATTGCTTTATGATCTGAAAAGTTTGCATTTATTATTTCTGCTTTTCTGCATTTGAGTGCCCTGTTTCTGTGACCCAGTGTATGATCTATTTTTGTGAATGTGCCATGTGGTGCTGAGAAGAAGGTGTATTCCTTTTTGTCCCTATTTATTTTTCTCCATATGTCTATTAACTAATTTTTCTAAGATTTCATTCACCTCTTTTACCTCTTTCTTATTTATTTTTTGGTTTGATTTATCTAAATTTGATAGCGGTTGGTTCAAGTCTCCCACTAATATGGTTTTATTGTCTATTTAATCCTTCAATTCTCCTAGTTTCTCCATTAGAAATTTGGATGCTATATTATTTGGTGCATACATGTTGATTAGTGATATTTCCTCATTATTTATACTCCCTTTTAACAGAATATATTTACCTTCCCTATCCCTTTTGATCAGGTCTATTTGTGCTTTGGCTTTGTTAGATATCATGATTGCAACTCCTGCCTTCTTTCTATCAGTTGAGGCCCAAAAGGTCTTACTCCATCCTTTAATTCTAACCTTGTGAGTATCAACCTGCCTCATATGTGGTTCTTGAAGACAACATATGGTAGGGTTTGGGGTTCTAATCCAATCTGCTATTTGTCTACGTTTTATGGGTGATTTCATCCCACTCACGTTCAAAGTTATGATTGTCACTTGTGGATTCCCTGGCATTTTGATATCTTCCCCTAGTTCTGACCTTTCTTCTTTAGCTATATCCTTTTAAACCAGTGATTTACTTTAGGTCAATCTCCCTAGTCCCCTCCCTTGGTATGCTTCCCTTTCTAGCCCCTCCCTTTTTATTCTCCCTTCCCTCCCCTTTCTCCTTCCCTCCCTTTTTATACTCCCTCCCCCGTCCCCTTCTTAATATCCCTTTCTTTCTTACCCTGTTGGATAAGATAGAATTCAGGATCCCACTGGATCTAGATGTTCTTCCCTCTCAGAGTTGATTTCACTGAGAATAAGGTTTAAGTAATGCCACTTCATGCTCTCTTCCTTTCCTTCTCATATGAGAGATTTTCCCCTCCCCTTCCCATGTGTATCTTTTTATGGGAAAGATTATTCTATTTAGTCCCCCCCTATTTCTTGAAGTAAATCTTAGTATTGTCAACACTTTCTGCCTCCCTTTTCCTATCTTTGCCCCCCCTTTCACCAAATCTTCTTGATGCCTCAATTTTTCCCTATGCATGATTCTTCTAACTACTCTTATGGTGCATACAATTTTTGAGGGTTACACAGTACATTTTCCCCACATATTAATATATATATATATATATATATATATAATTTGATGTAAATGTAGTCCTTATAGAAGAGAGTTTGACTTAAAGAAAAAGATAAGATTTATCTCCTTTTCCCTTTCTTTCATATTTACCTTTTCATGTTTCTCTTGCTTTCTGTGATTGGATATCAAATTTTCCATTAAGTTCTGGTCTTTTCTTAGCAAATGCTTGGAAATCTTCTATTTTGTTGAATGCCCATACTTTCCTCTGGAAGTATATAGTCAGTTTTGCTGGGTAGTTGATTCTTGGTTGGAGACCCAGCTCTCTTTCCTTTCTAAATATCATGTTCCGAACTTCCGGTTAAGATGGCGGCTTAGAGAGAGCTGAAGTTCAGATCTCCGGAAAACCCTTCCCGACCGATCTCAAACTAGAAGCTCCTAAGGCGCCGAAATTCAAAACGATCAACAGCACAGACCCTGGGAACCCTCCTCCTGGACCTGGACCCGGTTCAAAAGGTACGGCTCCCCTTAAAAGCCAGAACCCGAGATCCCTCGGACCTCAGGGGTAGGAGCGCAGAGTCCAAGGCTCCCGGAAGCGGCAGCCGCGCCGGGCTCAGAGAGCAGGGTCTGAGGAACAACAACCCTCAGGGTCTTCTACCCAAGTCCCAGTCCGGGTGAAAGTTACTGCCTGGGGCTTCCGCTGCAAAGAGCCGGTCGGTCAAAGAGCCGGTCGGTCCGGGTGAAAGTTACTGCCTGGGGCCTCCGCTGCAAAGAGCCTGTCGGTCCAGGTGAAAGTTACTGCCTGGGGCCTCCGCTGCAGAGAGCTGGTCAAAACAACAGCAACCCTCAGGGCGGGCAAGACAGCCTCACGGGCTGGATCCTGCTATCCAAGTCTCAGTGAAAGTCTGTGCTCTCGGAGCTTGGGGAAGCTGCAGCCCATCCCCCCGCAGGCCGACGAAACAGCCTCACGGCCAGGGATTCTGAAGGCAACTTCCGGAAATCGAGCCAGGGGGAGAGTGTGGCCTCGTGGTCCGACCCTTCCATTCCAGTTCCAGTGAGGCATATTCAGTTTAACCCAGGGAAAGCTCATAGAACCATCTGCCCAGGACTGCCTCTGAACACCAGACAGAGGCAAGAAAAACTAATCCTCCACATTCAGAAATGGCAAACTCCACAGAACCACAGAAGCCCCAAAATACCAAGAAAAATAAGAAGAAAGGGGCGACTCTGGACACATTCTATGGAGCCCAAATACAAAATACAGAGCAGATAGAAGAAGATATACAAGAAAATTCTCCAAAATCTTCCAAAGGAAATAGAAACTCTCCACAAACCCATGAAGAATTTGAATCAGAAAGGACCAAAAAGATGGAAGCCCTCTGGGAGGAAAAGTGGGAAATGATGCAAAAGAAATTCACGCATCTACAAAACCAGTTTGACCAAACTGTAAAAGAAAACCAGGCTTTAAAGCAAGAACTAATAAAGCAAAGCCAAAACACCAAGAAATTAGAAGAGAACATAAAATATCTCACCGACAAGGTGATAGATCTGGAAAACAGGGGGAGAAGAGAAAATTTAAGACTAATTGGACTCCCAGAAAAGCCAGAAATAAACACCAAACTGGACATGGTGATACAAGATATAATCAAAGAAAATTGCCCAGAGATTCTAGAACAAGGGGGCAATACAGCCACTGACAGAGCTCACAGAACACCTTCTACACTAAACCCCCAAAAGACAACTCCCAGGAATGTAATTGCCAAATTCCAAAGCTATCAAACAAAAGAAAAAATCCTACAGGAAGCCAGAAAAAGACAATTTAGATATAAAGGAATGCCAATCAGGATCACACAAGACCTTGCAAGTTCTACGCTGAATGATCGTAAGGCATGGAACATGATCTTCAGAAAGGCAAGAGAGCTGGGTCTCCAACCAAGAATCAGCTACCCAGCAAAACTGACTATATACTTCCAAGGGAAAGTATGGGCATTCAACAAAATAGAAGACTTCCAACTTTTTGCAAAGAAAAGACCAGAGCTCTGTGGAAAGTTTGATACCGAAAATCAAAGAGCAAGGAATACCTGAAAAGGTAAATATTAAGGAAAGGGGAAAAATGTTATCTTCTTTTACTCAAACTCTCTTCTATAAGGACTACATTTATATCAATCTATGTATACTAATATGTGGGGAAAATGTAATGTATAAATAGGGGGTAAAGAAAGACCAAATAGAATAATGGTTCTCACACAAAGATTCACAGGGGAAGGGGAGGGGAAGAAAACTCCTATAAGAAGGAGAGGAAGAGAGGGGGGGGGGGTTTACTTAAACCTCAATCTCAGGGAAATCAACTCTGAGAGGGAAAAACATCCAGATCCATTGGGATCTTGAATTCTATCTTACCCAACAAGGGTAAGGAGAAGGGAAAACCAAGGGGGGGAGGGGGAGAGGGAGAACAAAAAGGGAGGGAAAGAGAGGGGGGAGGGGGAGGGAACAAAAAGGGAGGGACTAAAAAGGGAAACATCAAGGGAGGGGACAAGGGGGACTGATTCAAAGTAAATCACTGGACTAAAAGGTAGAGCCGAAGAAGAAAAGGTTAGAATTAGGGAAGGCAATCAAAATGCCAGGGAGTCCACAAATGACAATCATAACTTTGAACGTGAATGGGATGAACTCACCCATAAAACGTAGACGAATAGCTGAATGGATTAGAATCCAAAACCCTACCATATGTTGTCTTCAAGAAACACACATGAGGCGGGTTGACACCCACAAGGTCAGAATTAAAGGATGGAGTAAGACCTTCTGGGCCTCAACTGATAGAAAGAAGGCAGGAGTGGTAATCATGATATCTGATAAAGCCAATGCAAAAATAGACCTGATCAAAAGGGATAGGGAAGGTAATTATATTTTGTTAAAAGGGACTCTAGACAATGAGGAAATATCATTAATCAACATGTATGCACCAAATAATATAGCACCCAAATTTCTAATGGAGAAACTAGGAGAATTGAAGGAAGAAATAGACAATAAAACCATACTAGTGGGAGACTTAAACCAACCATTATCAAATTTAGATAAATCAAATCAAAAAATAAATAAGAAAGAGGTAAAAGAAGTGAATGAAATCTTAGAAAAATTAGAATTAATAGACATATGGAGAAAAATAAATAGGGATAAAAAGGAATACACCTTCTTCTCAGCACCACATGGCACATTCACAAAAATTGACCATACATTAGGTCACAGAAACATAGCACACAAATGCAAAAAAGCAGAAATAATGAATGCAGCCTTCTCAGATCACAAGGCAATAAAAATAATGATTAGTAATGGTACATGGAAAACCAAATCTAAAACCAATTGGAAATTAAACAATATGATACTCCAAAACCGTTTAGCTAAAGAAGAAATCATAGAAACAATTAATAATTTCATCAAGGAAAATGACAATGGCGAAACATCCTTTCAAACCTTTTGGGATGCAGCCAAAGCGGTAATCAGAGGCAAATTCATATCCCTGAAAGCTCATATTAACAAACAAGGGAGAGCAGAGATCAATCAATTGGAAATGCAATTGAAAAAACTCGAAAGCTATCAAATTAAAAACCCCCAGCAGAAAACCAAATTAGAAATCCTAAAAATTAAGGGAGAAATTAATAAAATCGAAAGTGATAGAACTATTGATTTAATAAATAAGACAAGAAGCTGGTACTTTGAAAAAACAAACAAAATAGACAAAGTACTGGTCAATCTAATTAAAAAAAGGAAGGAAGAAAAGCAAATTCACAGCATTAAAGATGAAAAGGGGGACAGCACCTCCAATGAGGAGGAAATTAAGGCAATCATTAGAAATTACTTTGCCCAATTATATGGCAAGAAATACACCAATTTAGGAGAAATGGATGAATATATACAAAAATACAAACTGCCTAGACTAACAGAAGAGGAAATAGAATTCTTAAATAATCCCATATCAGAAATTGAAATCCATCAAGCCATCAAAGAACTTCCTAAGAAAAAATCCCCAGGGCCTGATGGATTCACCTGTGAATTCTATCAAACATTCAGAGAACAGTTAACCCCAATACTATACAAACTATTTGACATAATAAGCAAAGAGGGAGTTCTACCAAACTCCTTTTACGACACAAACATGGTACTGATTCCAAAACCAGGCAGGTCAAAAACAGAGAAAGAAAACTATAGACCAATCTCCCTAATGAATATAGATGCAAAAATTTTAAATAGGATACTAGCAAAAAGACTCCAGCAAGTGATCAGAAGGATCATTCACCATGATCAAGTAGGATTCATACCAGGGATGCAGGGCTGGTTCAACATTAGGAAAACCATCCACATAATCGACCACATCAACAAGCAAACTAGCAAGAACCACATGATTATCTCAATAGATGCAGAAAAAGCCTTTGATAAAATACAACACCCATTCCTATTAAAAACACTAGAAAGCATAGGAATAGAAGGGTCATTCCTAAAAATAATAAACAGTATATATCTAAAACCAACAGCTAATATCATCTGCAATGGGGATAAACTAGATGCATTCCCAATAAGATCAGGAGTGAAACAAGGATGCCCATTATCACCTCTACTATTTGACATTGTACTAGAAACACTAGCAGTAGCAATTAGAGAAGATAAAGAAATTGAAGGCATCAGAATAGGCAAGGAGGAGACCAAGTTATCACTCTTTGCGGATGACATGATGGTCTACTTAAAGAATCCTAGAGATTCAACCAAAAAGCTAATTGAAATAATCAACAACTTTAGCAAAGTTGCAGGATACAAAATAAACCCACATAAATCATCAGCTTTTCTATATATCTCCAACACAGCTCAGCAGCAAGAACTAGAAAGAGAAATCCCATTCAAAATCACCTTAGACAAAATAAAATACCTAGGAATCTATCTCCCAAGACAAACACAGGAACTATATGAACACAACTACAAAACACTCGCCACACAACTAAAACTAGACTTGAACAATTGGAAAAACATTAACTGCTCATGGATAGGACAAGCCAATATAATAAAAATGACCATCCTACCCAAACTTATTTATCTATTTAGTGCCATACCCATTGAACTACCAAAATACTTCTTCACTGATTTAGAAAAAACCATAACAAAGTTCATTTGGAAGAACAAAAGATCAAGGATATCCAGGGAAATAATGAAAAAAAACACATATGATGGGGGCCTTGCAGTCCCAGACCTCAAACTATATTACAAAGCAGCAGTCATCAAAACAATTTGGTACTGGCTAAGAAACAGAAAGGAAGATCAGTGGAATAGACTGGGGGAAAACGACCTCAGCAAGACAGTATACGATAAACCCAAAGATCCCAGCTTTTGGGACAAAAATCCACTATTCGATAAAAACTGTTGGGAAAATTGGAAGACAGTGTGGGAGAGACTAGGAATAGATCAACACCTCACACCCTACACCAAGATAAATTCAAAATGGGTGAGTGACTTAAACATAAAGAAGGAAACCATAAGTAAATTGGGTAAACACAGAATAGTATACATGTCAGACCTTTGGGAGGGGAAAGGCTTTAAAACCAAGCAAGATATAGAAAGAATCACAAAATGTAAAATAAATAATTTTGACTACATCAAACTAAAAAGCTTTTGTACAAACAAAACCAATATAACTAAAATCAGAAGGGAAACAACAAATTGGGAAAAAATCTTCATAGAAACCTCTGACAAAGGTTTAATTACTCATATTTATAATGAGCTAAATCAATTGTACAAAAAATCAAGCCATTCTCCAATTGATAAATGGGCAAGGGAAATGGATAGGCAGTTCTCAGATAAAGAAATCAAAACTATCAAAAGCACATGAAGAAGTGTTCTACATCTCTTATAATCAGAGAGATGCAAATCAAAACAACTCTGAGGTATCACCTCACACCTAGCAGATTGGCTAACATAACAGCAAAGGAAAGTAATGAATGCTGGAGGGGATGTGGCAAAGTAGGGACATTAATTCATTGCTGGTGGAGTTGTGAACTGATCCAACCATTCTGGAGGGCAATTTGGAACTATGCCCAAAGGGCGACAAAAGAATATCTACCCTTTGACCCAGCCATAGCACTGCTGGGTCTGTACCCCAAAGAGATAATGGACACAAAGACTTGTACAAAAATATTCATAGCTGCACTCTTTGTGGTGGCCCAAAACTGGAAAACGAGGGGATGCCCATCAATTGGGGAATGGCTGAACAAACTGTGGTATATGTTGGTGATGGAATACTATTGTGCTCAAAGGAATAATAAAGTGGAGAAGTTCCATGGAGACTGGAACAACCTCCAGGAAGTGATGCAGAGCGAGAGGAGCAGAACCAGGAGAACATTGTACACAGAGACTAATACACTGTGGTATAATCGAACGTAATGGACTTCTCCATTAGGGGCGGTGTAATGTCCCTGAACAACTTTCAGGGATCCAGGAGAAAAAAAAACACCATTCATAAGCAAAGGATAAACTATGGGAGTGGAAACACCGAGAAAAAGCAACTGCCTGAATACAGAGGTTGAGGGGACATGACAGAGGATAGACTTTAAATGAACACTCTAATGCAAATACTATCAACAAAGCAATGGGTTCAAATCAAGAAAACATCTAATGCCCAGTGGACTTACGCGTCGGCTATGGGGGGTGGGGGGGAGGAAAAGAAAATGATCTATGTCTTTAACGAATAATGCTTGGAAATGATCAAATAAAATATATTTAAAAAAATTTAAAATAAATAAATAAATAAATAAATAAATAAATAAATATCATGTTCCATGCTTTGTGGTCTCTTAGTGTGTTAGCCGCCAAGTCATGTGTGATCCTTATGGGAGCCCCCCCCCCCCTATATCTGAAGCTCCGCTTCTTAGCTTCTTGTAGAATTTTCTCCTTTTCTTGGAAGCTCTTGAATTTGGCAATTACATTCCTGGGGGTTGTCTTTTGGGGATTTAATATAGAGGGTGTTCTATGAACCCTTTCTATTTCTATTTTGCCCCCTTGCTCCAGAACATGTGGGCAATTTTCTTCTATAATCTCCTGTAGTATAGCATCGAGGTTTTTGTTTATCTCTGTTTTTTTTGGGCAGACCAATAATTCTCACATCATCTCTTCTTCCTCTGTTCTCCATGTCTGTGACCTTTTCAGTGAGATATTTTATGTTTTCTTCTAATTCTATATTTTTTTGGCTTTGCTTTATTAATTCTTGCTGATTTGCATGCTCACTGTCTTCCAAATGCTTAATTCTGGTCTTTAGGGACTGGTTTTGCTTTTCAGCTTTGTCTGCCCTTCTATTAGATGCTTCCAGCTCTTTATCCAATTGTGAAGTCTTGTCTATCAGACTGTTGATCTCTTTCTCCCATTTTTCTTTCCAGAAGGTCTCCATCTTTTGGGTAAGCTCCAATTTCAGTTCTTCCAGAGCTTGTGGATAATTTCCATTTTGGGAGGCATGTTTTGATTTTGTTTGGGTTTCATCCTCTTTCTCTTCTTTTCCTTGGGTACCTCCACCATAAAAGTTTTCAATAGTCACCTTTTCCCCTTTCTTCCTGGAGGCTTGATTTTGGGCCATGTGAGCCATCCATTTGGTGTTTTTGTTCCCCTTTCCTTTTTGGTCTGGGGTCTGGGTGATATGGGCTGGTTTTCTGTGGATTCAGGTTGCCTCAGACTAGTTCTTCTCAGCCTCCGAGGTTTCTTAGAGCACAGGCCCCTGTTCTCAGCGCAACCACCCCTGTGTTCAGCGCGGCCACCCTCTGCTCAGCATGGCCGCCCCTTTGCTCAGCTCAGCCTCCCCTTTGCTCAGCTCAGGATTCTCCCGTGAAACCACCCTGAGAGGTTGTTTCCTTGCAGTCTTTAGATCCCCAGGACCCTGGTGTGCCCCCCCAGACAGAGACGTTCCTCACTCATTTGCTATCCCAGTGAGCGCTCTGATACCTTACTCTGGTTTGGGGGGTGGGGGGGCAGCTCAGTTCCCATTTTTGTGCAAGAGTTTCCTCCTTCTTATAGTGTGGAAATGTTTAAGCCCCACGTACCTTTGTTTCTGTAGGGTACTGGAGAGTCCCTCCATTCTTCCAAAGGTGATTTTTATGCTCTTTTGAGATAGTCTATTTTGTTCAGTGCCGGGGAGAGGAAGCGATTTACGTATAGATTGCAGCCATGTTAACCTGGCTATTCGCCTAGATAATTCTTACCCATCACCTCTGCCATGTAGTATCATTGGCTTCCTTCAACACTAAACTTAACTACCACCTTCAGCAAGAAATATTTCTGGGTTTCTGCTATCCCCTTCTCCATTAGTAATGCTTTCCCTCTGGATAATGGTCATGAAATCCAAAATTTAAAATTATTTGAGAAAATTTTCAGGAAAAGTAGCTTCAATAACTCTTCAAATTAAAAAAAAATGTCCAAAGAAATACACCATGAAGATGCCTTAAGAAACCTCCACAGTATGGGAGAGATTAGGTTTGGATCGACATCTCACACCCTACACCAAGATAAACTCAGAATAGGTGGATGACTTGAATATAAAAAAGGAAGGTATAAGTAAATTAGGTGAACACAGAATAGTATACATGTCAGATCTTTGGAAAAGGAAATATTTTAAGACCAAGCAAGAGTTAGAAAAAATCACAAAATGTAAAATCAATAATTTTGATTACATTAAATTAAAAATGGTTTTGTACAAACAAAACTAATGTAACCAAAATTAGAAGGAAAGCAACAAATTGGGGAGAGGGGTTATAACAAAAACCTGTGACAAAGGTCTAATTACCCAAATTTATAAAGAGTTAAATCAATTGTACCTAAAATAAAGCCATTCTCCAATTGATAAATGGGCAAGGGACATGAATGTTTTAATTTTTCAGATAAAGAAATCAAACCTATTAATAAGCACATGAAAAAGTGTTCTAAATCTCTTATAATCAGAGAGATGCAGATCAAAACAACTCTGAGGTATCACATCACACCTAGCAGATTGGCTAACATGACAGCAAAGGAAAGTAATGAATGCTGGAGGGGATGTGGCAAAGTTGGGACATTAATTCATTGCTGGTAGAGTTGTGAATTGATCCAACCATTCTGGAGGGCAATTTGGAACTATGCCCAAAAGGCACTAAAAGACTGTCTGTCCTTTGATCCAGCCATAGCACTGCTGGGCTTATACCCCAAAGAGATAATAAGGAAAAAGATCTGTACAAGAATATTCATAGCCGCACTCTTTGTGGTGGCAAAAAATTGGAAAATGAGGGGATACCCTTCAATTGGGGAGTGGCTGAACAAATTGTGTTATATGTTGGTGATGGTATATTATTGTGCTCAAAGGAATAATAAAGTGGAGGAATTCCATGGGAACTGTAACAACCTCCAGAAATTGATGCAAAGTGAGAGGAGCAGAACCAGAATAACATTATACACAGAGACTGATGCACTGTGGTACAATCAAATGTAATAGATTTCTCCATTAGTGGCAATGCAGTAATCCTGAAAAACTTGGAGGGATCCACAAGAAAGAACACTATCCACATCCAAAGGAAAAATTGTGGGAGCAGAAACACTGAAGAAAAACAATTGCTTGATTACATGGGTTGAGGGGGATATGATTGGGGATGTAGACTCTAAATGATCATCCTAGTGCAAACATCAGCAACATGGAAATAGGTTCTGATCAAGCGCACATGTTAAACCCAGTGTAATTGAGCACCAGCTATGGGAAAGGATGGTGGGGAGGGAAGGGAGGGAAAGAAATATGATTCTTGTAACCAAGGAATAATGTTCTAAATTGACTAAATAAAATTTTCAAAAGAAACCTCCACAGCATCAGAAGATCCAGTATGAACTTGTGAATATAACTGATTGAACTGTAGGGGGCTAAACACAAGCATTTTGAATGTAAACTTACATGCCAAAGGGGATTACCCCCTAATTGGTTTATTGTCAATGCACCTAGCAAACATTGGTTTGTTCTCTCTTTCTCTTCCTATCTCTTTCACTTCCCTCTTATCTCTAACTATTGTTGTTTCTAATTATGTAAAATGATTCATTGGGAAGACTAGTCTCTCAAAGAATCATAGGGGGATTGTAAAAGGGAATTCTTTGTTCTTTTTGAGTTTACACTTGTGAAAGGAAATCTTTTATTCCCTTTGTCTATTTTGAGTTAACACATTGGTTAGCAATAACTTGAGTACCCCTACTTGTACCTCACTAGACTGAAGACAGAATTAACTCTCCTTTGTCTACTTTTAAATTGAATCAACAAAACACTGAACACCCTACTTAGTACAAGGTGAGATTTAGAAAATTCACACCCTTAGCTGTGAATCCTTTTGATGAGAACTTAACCTTCAGAAGGTGAGAAGGCCAATCCCATAGTCACTGCCCCCTGGGTAGTGCTAGACAATTTGGAAACTGTGATTGACCCCTGTGAAAAGGAGAAGGGACAAGAAGTCACCATAAAAGTAAACCCTGAATTCCCTCAGAGGAGATTGTCTTTGAGAAGATAATCTGAAGAAATTGTCTTCTGGAGATAATCTTCTGATTAGAAAGAATCTTTGAGGGAGCTTCACTGGAGAGTGTGGCTTGGATCATGGACTTGGAGCCTGGCTTCAAATTAGACTCTGACTCCTGGACTACTTTGTTGGATGAGTGAAAGGCTGACTCCTTTTCTAGTTTCCTAAGAGACTAGCTTCCATCTTGGAGAAGGTTGTGTGGTTTGGTTACTCACTATCAGCCTTCCTGGTTGAGAGCTAATTAATCTCTGCCTGGATTAAGCAGACCCAGAGTAAAACATTTAGGTTGATAGGATAGATAACCTCTTTAACTCCCTCATATTTCTCTTCTTTATTGTTTCTTCTCTATTTGTATATATTTGTAAATAAATTTCTGACTCGAGATATTCTGGTGACCATATAATTTCATATAATCATTGTCCAACCATTAATTTTAACCTTTACAACTCTCTGAGATTACCCTCCATTTTTGTAGCTAGGAAGCATTGTGGATAGAGTACATGACTTGGAGTCTGAATGATCTGACCTTTAATCTAGCCTCAGATACTTACTATCTTTGTGACCCTGGTGAAGTCACTTAATGTTTCTGTGCCTCAATTTTGTCAAATGTAATGTGGGAACAATATTCCCAGCTTCCTCTTATGGTTGTTGTGAACATCAAATGAGTTCACATTTGTAAAGTACTTCATATAGTGCCTGATACATAGTAGGCTCTTTTAAAAAGTTCCCCTCCCCCCATCTAATTTATGTATATCTGCTATGTACCAAATATTTATAGGTCGACCCCTTCACTTAAATGTAATTTGTCTTTCTTCATATCTCAAAGGTTTATCACAAAACTGACAGCATATTAAAGAATCTAGGTAGCAATGGATAGAGAGTTGAATTTGAAATTAGGAAGATCTATGTTCACATCTGACTTCAGACACTAGAAGTGTGACCCTAGGCAAGTCGCCTAAATACCTCCTTTCTTTGGTTTCCTCATAAATAAAATGGAAATTGTAATCTTACCTATCTTCCAGGATTGATGTGAGGATTAAAGGAGTTAATATCTGTAAAGCAATTTGCAAACTTTAAAGCACCATCCATTGCTATTATTACTGAGTGCTTAATAAATTTTGTTGGCTGAAAGATTAGGAGGACCAGAGATCATGCTATAATAGGCATTATTTGCAAGAGCTGAGGACAAATTTTATCAAGAAGACATAGGAGGAGAGTCAGCAGCTAAGTAGATCAGTGGAAAGAGAGCCAGGGCTGGAGACAGGAGGTCCTGGGTTTAAATCTGACCTCAGACACTTCCTAGCCCTTACCTCTCTTGCGAAGTGGAAGCAGTACCTAATATTGATTCTATGATGGAAGATAAGGTTTTTGGTTTGTTTATTTGTTTTTAAAGAAGAAGACATAGGCATGAGATACGGTGTGCCATCTCTAAGTGTCTTAAGTGGAAGAAGGATTCATTAGGTAGAAGAAGGACGTGGTTTGTTTAGACCTCAGCAAGTAGAAGTAGCAGCTATGAGTGGAAGTTGCAGAGGCAGATTGAAGCTTGATGTAATGGGAAACATTCTAACAAACAAATTCCTTCCCAAATTTGCAGAAATTTTGGCAGACAGCATGACATAGTAGCTAGAGCATTGAACTAGGAGTCAGGAAGAGCCGGTTCAACTTCTACCTAATATACTTTTTAGCAAGGTGATCTTGGGTATGGGAATACTCAGTACTTATTTCTCAATTCCTCACCTATAAACTATGGGGATTAAACTCAGTGGCTTCTGTTAATGTTCTGTGGTTTCAGCTGTATCCAACTCTTCATGATCCGTTTTGGAGTTTCCTTGACAGTGTTAATGAAAGGATTTGCCATTTCCTTTTCCAGTTCATTTTACAGATGAGAAAAAAGAAGCAAACAAAGTAAAGTGACTTGCTCAAGGTCACACAGCTACTAAATGTCTGAGGCAAGATTTGAACTCAGGCAAGGCTCAGCATTCTATCCACTGTGACACCAGCTGCCCCTGTGACCTCTAAGATCCCTTCAAGATCTAAATCTATAATGGTATGATCCTATGAAAATGAAATGGACTGGATCAATAAGTTATGAATGCCCCACCACCAGAGCCTTCAACATCACTTATCAGAATTTGTTATAGGGGAGAATTCCTGTTCAGATACATCCTGAACCACGTAGCTTCTTGGGCCCCTTCCAAAGTTGAGAAGCTGATTCTGAAGTTGAGTAGAGCTGACTCATGTACTGAGAGGAGGGGAATGGGAGAGAGGAAGGGGAAGGGAAGGAAGAGGAGAGAGAAAAAGAGAGAGAGGGAAAGGAAGGAGGAAGAGACATAGAGGGGGAGAGAGAGAGAAAGAGAGAGAGACAGAGACAAAGAAGTGGGAAGAGAAAGAAAGAGGGGGAGAGAAGGAGAGAGGAAAGAGAAAGAGGAAGGAAAGAGAAGGAAAGAGAAAGACAGAGAGAAAAAAAACACATCTCTAAGAAGTTAGGTTAGGGATAAGTTTTTCTGCTGCTCAAACTTTCCTGGATCCAACCCTCTAGAAGTGAGCTTATCCCCTACCCTGCTTTTGCCTCCAGGTTGGGAAGCTGCCATGTTTCATTGTGTCTGCTCCACTCCTATTTCCTCCACTAGTATGTTAACAGGAAGTAGATCCCCACAAATAACCAATCAGGGCCTGCCTAAAGTTTAGAGATTATAGAATTACAGATCTGACAAGAGAACTCAGAGGTCATCTAGTCCAATTCAGATGAGGAAACCAAGGCCCTAAGAAATTATATGACTCGACCAAGGTCACACTAGAAGTGTCAGAGGTGGAATCTGAACTTAGTCCTCTGCTCTAGAGCTGCTACTCTTTCCACTGCACTGCAAAGTCTCATTCAATGATGTATAACTAGTGAATTATAAGAGCTTTCCATCCTGTAGTTCAGTCATGGCAAAGAATGCTATCTCCACCCCCAATTCAAAGCCTCACTTGGGAAATATCCCTTGTGTTCATCTATCTGTTCAGTGATTATATTCAAAACTCTTTGGAACTCGGGACTTCTTCCAACAGTAAGCAGGCTATATTTCAAGTAGTTCT
Organism: Monodelphis domestica; assembly: GCF_027887165.1. Taxonomy (NCBI): domain Eukaryota; kingdom Metazoa; phylum Chordata; class Mammalia; order Didelphimorphia; family Didelphidae; genus Monodelphis; species Monodelphis domestica. The sequence goes on along the minus strand of NC_077227.1, from coordinate 470,092,759 downwards.
AAAGGAAGAAACAAAAGGACCATTTTCTAACTGGAGAGGTAAAAGTTCATATAAATAAGCCAAACATGATGCCTTCATATAGGCATTGTACATAGCCAACTACATGATCAAATCAGATGTTTGTGGAGGATTTTGTAAACCCAGAAAAAAAAATATGAAAAATAGTATATAGGAACAAGGCCAACTATTTACCTTTAGAGACAGCTAACAGAAGCGTAGACAGAGACTGAGCCTGGAGTCAGGGAGATGAGTCTTTCTGAGCTCAAATCTGGGCTCAGAGCATTGCTAGCTATATGATCCTAGGCAAGCCATTCAACTGTGTTTGACTCAGTTTCCTCATCTATAAAATAAGCTGGCGAAGGAAATGGCAAACCACTCCAGTATTTTTGCCAAGAAAACCCCAAATGAAGTCATGAAGAGTCACACAACTGAACAACAATTTACCTACTACCCAGACTGATTAAGAGTAGTAGCCTATGGAAAGTGCTCTTTCCCATGAGTCCACTAGAACAACTGAGGTTCCTACTATTAGAATTATAATTCTAATATGGCATTGTACCAAAATGCCTAAGGTAGACTACACATTCCCAGAGGTGTCATTAACACAACTTCCTAGATGATCACAAATTTTTACCTGTTTCTTAAAGAGTACAGTGCCCTAAAGAGAAGCAATAGAAGATGACTTAAATGTAATTGGCAGCAACATGAAATAATAGAACATTTATCTGAGAGAAGAGGAGAAGAGGGGGAGGGAAAAGAGAGAAGAGGGTCAGAAGATTGGAATCCAAGTCCCAGTAGTGTCACTAGCTTGCTGTGTGACCTGGGGCAAATCACTTCCTTTTCCAAGACCTCAGTTAACTCATCCATAAAATAGGGATAATAATAGTCAAGTAGCTACCAAACGAAATAATATCAGCAAAGTGCTTTGCAAACCTGAAAGCACTATATAAAAGTTGACTATTGGACTTTAAATGATCCCCCTAGTGTAAATACCAATAATATGGAAATAGATCTTGATCAATGGCACATGCAAAACCCAGTGGAATTGCATATCAGCTATGGGAGGGAGTTGGGAGAGGGGAGGGAAAGAGCATGAATCTTGTAACCATGGAAAAATATTCTTAATTAATTAATTAAATACAATTTTCAAAAAAAAAAAAGGTTGACTATTAGAGCAAATTTCCTCCCTACCTCTTACAAATTAGAGTATCTTGAAGGCATGGGACTCAAACTTTATTGGGAGGCAGTATGAAAGAAATAGAAAGGGCACTTAAATATAGGTCAGAAGATCTGGATTTAGGTTATAGATCTTCCAATAATTTGTTAAGTAACCTGTGGTAAGTTATTTACTTTCTTAGACTTCATTATCTTCATCTGAGAAATGGGGATGATGATAAAAAACAAAGACTGGGGGGCATTCAGGACTGTAAAAAATGAAGTAATAACTCAAGTAAAACTATTTGAAATGATAGGAATTCAGCACTTAAATAAATGTAACTGATTATTAGTACTTGGCTTAGATTGGTCATGGATCTGATGATGAGGTTCACCAAAGAAAACTTCCATCGTGTGTGCCAAGTCGTATCTCAGACTGGGGGAGGGGTCTGTGAGGGAGAGAGAGAAAAGCGGGGTGGAAATCTTCCAAAGAGGCAGAAGGGATAAACAACTTCCCTTACACAGGACTGGGGCTGGACCCATGTTACGAGAAACACATGCTTGCTGACACAACATTTAGTTCTACTGTAGCGTGGTCCATTTGGAGGGCGGGGGCTGTGTGGAGCTGGGGAATGAGGCATTCTTTCAGCAGAGGAGGGGAAAAAAAGGGGAAAAATAACAGAGAAGAATGTTTCAACTCCAGGAGCCGCTGTGGGACATGCACTCTTTGACCAAGCAAGGTTATCCCACCGTGGGTTTCTCATTTCCAAGTCCCCATCTAACACTGCTGAATGGCAAAGGGGGTCCCCCATCACTCTTGTCCCAGCTGAACCTTCGCCTTCTCTCTCAAGAAGACGAGCCAAGCTTTCTTGGATGGGACCGCTTCTCTGGTATTAAAACAGTCAAACAACACTGTGGGATGCAAAGGAGGCCAAGGGAGTTGGTCTCCCTCTGCTGTTTTTTTTTTAAACCTCTCCAGCACCCTCCCCCCTCCCCCCCCCCCTCCCCCAACATCTCATTAGTTCAGTAACTTACAGTTGGAGTTGTCACTGGGGGCAGCCTGCCAGCTTAATGCAGGGGTGAGCTCCAGTTACATCATCTGGCCCAGGAGGCCCAACTAAGTGAAAACAGATTGCTCTCCCTCATGTCTAGGGGACTGACAACCCCTTGCAGGCACCATGGCGGCTCTGATTAGCTCACTCCTTATGTGCAGGCGTATTGGCTGAGGGCTGCAGAGAGGCTTCGGGAGTCTCTCTGCCCTCATTTTTCCCCTTCAACATCCTGCTGCCTTGGGGAGCCACTGGATAATGCTTTCTCAAGCCTAAAGCTCCTCAGAACATGGTCTTTACTGCATTCCTGCGTTTTCTCAAAATGCCCATCACACACAGGGACACAGAAGTACGGAACCCTTCCACCGATCTCTAAAACGTCCTGTTTACTGAACACCCCTGATGGACCAAATCCTTTCTTCCATACTGGGGATCCTCAAACCAAAAAATGCCTTCGTTGATTAGACAACAGGAACGAAGAAGCAACGTGGAGCCAGGAAGATTCAGGTGCACATTGGAGCTTGGGCTATGACCAGTTACATATCTCCAGGAGTCTTTTAACCAGTCTGAGCCTCAGTTTCCTTAATGGTAAAATGGAGCTAATAATACTGGTTGTGCCAGCTTCACAGGGTTGTTATGTTATTCAAATGGGGCAGCTAGATGATGCTGTGAATAAAGTGCTGGACTTGGTATCAGAAAGACCTGAGTTCAAACCCTGCCTTAGACACTGAAGAGTGCCTATGTGACTATGCAAGTCATTTTATTTTCTTGGTCTGGGTTTCCTCAATTGTAAAATGAAGATAATTGAAGTAATACAATATGTTGTAAGGATCAAAAGAGATAACACATATAAAGTCCTTTACAAACCTTAAAGCATTATATAAGTTCTAGCTATTCTATTCCATAATATTTGTAAAGCACCCACTCTCAACTCATTCTCCCAAACTTCATCAGTACTGGGGGTGAGATCCCCAGATGGGCAGTGAACTACTCCTTCCATTCAGAGTTCTAGAGGCAACCCTGAAATGTTGGAGATTCAATTACTATCAGTCTCAAATTCCCAAAGTCATCTACTCCCCAATGTTAATTAACCAGCTGAGGGGGCAACTGGTGGCTCAGTGAATTGAGAGCCATGCCTAGAGCTGGATAGTCCTGGGTTCAAATTTGGACTTAGATACTTCCTAGCTGTGAACAAGTCACTTAACCTCCATTGCCCAGCCCTTAACCATTCTTTTACCTTAGAATGAATACACAGTATTGATTCTAAAATGGAAGGTAAAGGTCTCTTTTTAATTAAGCAATTGATACACCTCCAAAGTCAACTAACTAGTTAATATAAATTAGCTTTTACATAAAGATATTTACTGAAAATGTATAGAAAACCCAGGGGTACAAAAACATCTCCCCAAAGCAGGGGATGCATTTTCCTACTCACATGTACTTGGTCCAGGGCAAAAATAGGTTCAAAATTAAACCACTTAGTACAAAATATCTCCCTCTCAATCTAGTGGTAGGAAGGGAAATTTCTTGGCTTTGGGAGTCCTTTTCTTCCTTTATAGAATCTCCAAGTTCAGTGCTGGATATAGGAGAAAAATTGCTCCTTTCCTCAATTGTCCTGATGTTGACTTTACTTTCTGAAGGTTCACCTAAAAGCTCTACTTTTGAAACTCAAAAGGCTAAGATCTGTCTGGATACATTGAGCTAAGATGAAGGTAATAAAAGAAACACAAAAGAAGAAAAGGTCATTCACTTGGGGACATGTGGACCCAATGCCTGCTCCTAACTGAAAGATTTATATCATTTTTCATCTTCACATGAAACCATCAGGAAAGATGATCCTCTCAAAACATTTTATATGTATACTGTTAGATTTAAAATGGTTGAGGTCTTAAACTGTAGTGATTAAAATAGTGGAAGATGTAAATTGTGATAGATATAAGAGAGGGTGAGTAAATTTGACCACAAAAATATGTTTCACTACAGTGTCTTGGTTTTTAAATCAAATATAAGGTGGTCGCCAGGGAAATATTCCCAATTATTCAAATACCCAAGTCAACTGGGTTTATAGAGATTTTAATTAATATAAATGTGGAATTAAAGAAAAGAGAGAAAGAGAGAAAAAGGAAATAAGTATGAAGGGCCTTAAGCCAACATGGCCTAGACCTGAGTCTTAAGAGAGAGAGATCAGTCAGTCAGTCTTTTAACACTCACCACAAGGTCTGTCTAAGCAAGGATTCTAGTGACACCAGGCCAGCTCCATCTCAGCTGACTTCACCAGAGAGAGTTCCAAAGGGCCTCTCTCCAGAGCCTCCAGAGGGACAGAGTCCCCTCAGAGGAGCTCCAACGAGATCTCCTTAGAGATTGTCCTCCAAGAGCTTCCCTTCTCCAGAGCCTCTCTCAAGAGATTCTTCCCAAGCGATCCTCATCAGAGATCGTCCAAAAGGATTTCTTCCTCAAGAGATTCTGCTTTTTCTTATATAGGAGGTTTTTCTCCTATGTCACCTCCCCTAAGTCCTTACATCTATCAATCACTGTAGACGTTTTCCAAAGGACTGCCCATCTGAATTCTTGCTAAGTCGACAAATCTCCTCAGTAAGTATGAACCAGTGAAAACACAGCTGAGTCAACTAATCTCATTAAGAGAAAACTTGCCCGACCCTTTTAGGTACCTAGCATCTCATTGTATCAATTCTAAAAAACAGGCATGGCTCAAAGAACTCCTTGCCTTATTATAAGCATGGGTCCAAGTACTTTCGTTGTTTAGCAAGGAGTTTTCTCCCCTAAAGCAGTCTTAAGTACAGGTGGAGTAGAGGTCCTCCCATAGCAAGGATTTTTCTCCCCTAAAGCAGTCTTAAGTACGCGTGGAGTAGAGGTCCTTCCCATAGCAAGGAGTTTTCTCATCAAAATGGGGAATGTTCCCAATCCAATGGGGAAATTTTTAACATTCACAAGTCTGAGAAATTTCAAGGTTTACAATACTCAGTTCTGGATCTTCAGAATGATTTTTCATTACCTCATAATACACTAATGGGAAACAAGAAGAAAATACCTACAGTTCTACAGTAAGGAAAAGGACAATTATTCTTGCCTCAAAATAGGTTCAGGGAGCCTCCATATGGATTAGAAACCAAGAAGAATATATTGTGCATATTCTAAGGTGTCAGTTTTTCTAAATATTGTTGTCATTATGTTTTGACTAGATTATATCAGTTGTTCTTCTGACATACACACTCTCACCTTTATTTTTGGTTGCTTTATACTAGATGAATCTCATCTGGAGAAAACCAAGACACTTGCATATTGCCTTCATCCATTGGTTTAATTAGGCCTCATGATTCAAGTTCTAAGCTGTTAATCTCTGTTCTTTCTTGTTGCACACTAAGAATAGTACACTAATTGAATCCAACTGAGATTTTGATGTTTTATGAAAAAGTTCCCATGAATTGAAGTAGCTAGTTAATGTACTGTTCAGTAGAGCCCTATAATGTGATGGCATTGATGTACATTCAATCATTTAACATAAAGCTTTGGTGTCTTTCTCTGTTTGGTTCAAAAGTCATATTCAATTCTTTTCAGGAGTGATAATCATGTATTGAAAGCTAAACAGAATCATAGTGGGATTAACTGTCTTCTTGGAATAGGCAATATTTTATATGAGTTACTCTTGGTATTCTTATGTTGGTCAAATTCTTTAAATAGAGAACATTTTTGCATATGGATATCAAAGACTCTGTGGTTTCCCCTATAGTTGGATTTTTGAACTATATTTTCAGAACTTGACTAAACATTGACTGTGGAAATGAATCATTAACTTTATGATAATCAATAAAGGAAATGGAACTGTCATAGTGCTTTCAGATAGCTTATATAATAATCATTAACTAAAAATGGGTTGCTAACATAGACCACGGGAATTTTTAGATCATCAGTCAACATATTGGTTATTTGTAAGTATTTGCCATCATCTTTGTGTGATATAGGGTATGAATGTTTTGTATTAAGTCATTAACACATAATCAGTCAAATTGATATAAATTGGAGGGATCGTTGGGGGTTTGATTTCTGATAAGAAGGAACCATGTGTACATCAGAGAGCAAACTGGAAAACTGCTTATCTAAGTAGTTCATATAATACATTAAAGCTTTTGAATCATCAAGGTGTGGGAGGTGGAACCAAAAAGGCAGAATAAAGGCAGGGATTCACCTGAGCATTCTGAAATTCCCCCCAAACAACATTAAAACAAAACCTCAAAACAAATTCTTACGTGGCATAATCCACAAAAAGATGGGATGAAACAACTTCTACCTAAGACAACTTGGAAGTCCAACTGATAAGATCTATCTCACTAAGATGAAAGTGGAATGTAGTCCAGCAAAAGGCAGAGGCAGCATAAGCCCTGCCTCAGTAAACCAGCATCAGGCCTTAAGGTTGAATTGGTTCTGGCTTCCAGAGCTCACCACCCACAGATGGAAAGAGGGTCAGATGATTTGTCAGAAGGTCATTACATGGATTCATTTGTTCGCACAAGGAGCAGGACCCTGATGCATTATCTATATATGATTCTAGGTCATGGTTTTAGGATGAGGAAGAGCACTAGCAGAAGCAGGAATCCTGGTTCGAGGGCAGAAAAGTGTGCTTATAGTCACTCACAGACCAGAGAATTGTAAACACATCTCTCTTTAGACTATACCACCTTGGAAGAATTGAAAACTTACAGAACCTCACAACTATCTCTGAAAGCAGATGTACAAAAAACCTGAAGCTTGGGATAGTACCCCCTCCATCCCAAGAGCAGAGCCCAACTTTAATATAAACTTAAAAGTCAAGAAATAGACTGGAAAAATGAATAATCAAAAACAACAAAAAGTGCCAGACCACAAAGAGTTTTAGTATAGTGACAGGGAAGACCAAAAGACAAACTCAGAAGAAGACAACAATGTCAAAATAGCTACATGCAGAACCTCAAAGAAAAATGTGAATTGTCTCAGGCCCAAAAATAATTCATAGAAGAGTCCAAAAAGGATTTTTGAAAATCTAATAAGATTGGTGGTGGAGGGAAAATTGGGAAAGGAATTGATAGTAATGCAAGAAAATAATGAAAAAATGAAAAAAAAAGTCAACAAACATACTAAAGAAAATAACACCTTAAAAAACAGAATAGACTAAGTGATAAAAGAGGCACAAAAACCCATTGAATAGGAGAACTTCTTAAAAAGCATAATCGGTCAAGTGGAAAAATATGGATGAACATTCATTGAGAAAAGTAAAAAGTTAATTAAATTAAATTTTAATTATTATTTTTTATTATTTTATATATACAATATATGCATCTATTATTATATAATATATAACAAATAATAATATAATTTATTAACTATTAAAAATTATTTTAAAAGTAAAAAGTAAAACTGGCCAAGGAACTACAAACTGGAAGGAAAAACAAAAGCTCATTGAATAAGAATTGGGCAAGTAAAAGCTAATGATACTATGAAACATCCAGAAACAATGAAACAAAATCAAATGAATGAAAAAAAAGAGAAGAAAATGTGAAATATCTCATTGGAAAGACAATTCAGGAAATATATCTCGGGGAAAGAATGTAAGAATCATTGGACTACCTGAAATTCATGAATGAAAAAGAGCACCCAGACATAAATAAAACTATAAGATACCATCAGTCTAATGTTGATGGAATTGTGAACTGATACAATAATTCTGGAGAATAATTTGGAACCATGTCTACAGGTTTTCCTCTTCATATTTCAGTAAGTGTGAAATTTCTGCTTTCATTTCTTCAAATCTGGGCATAGGAATGAAATTAATTCTTATAATTGCCTGGTATGTTGTACAAAATGTTGTTGTAATTTGCAGGTGCAGAGATCATTGAAAGAAAACAGCCTGAAGCCTTGATGATCACTGGTAAGAGGTTTCCAATTGTGTTACAGTAAGGTACCAGCACATAATAAAAGCATTCACTTCTTCAATATATTTCATGGCCATTTGCCATGTATGTACTTCAGTAGTTGGTACCATCTGCACCAAAGCATTTCTAGCAAGGAGACTGGTATTTCTGATTTGTTCAATGTATCTTGCCTTCTTTTGTACCAGAACATGAAGGAATATCACTTATACCACTTTCCAATGTGCCAAACTGATTTAAGAAGGGCCAAGTTGAAACCCTAGGGAACCTTATCTGTTTCTGAGCTTCATTATCTCAGTTCCATAACACTGGCTATAGTGCTAACCTAAATCTGTTGTCATCAGAGCTCAATTGATAGATATTTCAAAGTTCCTATGGGGCCCTCAAAGCAACCTTAGTAACCTCACAGGGAACACAGAATCCACAGTGGCTAATGTTATTCCCCTACCTGCCCCTACCTCGAACCTACAGAACCTCATGACCAGGCAATGGATTCCATTTTTAGGAGGCTATTACTATCTTCATCTTTTATCATTATTATCATTATTATTAATCATCATTTTCTCCTTAAAGCAATACGAAATGATCAGATATTCATCATGCTTTAATCAAGTGCTTATGAGGTACCAGACACTGTCCTAATCCTATGGATACAAAGGAAGACAAAATACTCACTGTATATTCTAATGGGGGAGACAACATACAGAGAAATATAAACATATAAAATATATGCAGTCAAAATGGAAGGTAAATCTCAGAAGACACTAGTAGTATCAGGAGTATGGGAGAGATGGGAGAGACTAGGAAAAGCCTCTTGTAGAAGGTAGGGTTTGACCTGAGTCTTGAAGAAATCCCACAAAACCAAGAGATGAAGATAATGAAGGAGTGCACTCTACGGATAGAAGACAATCAGAGTTAGAGACAGAATGTCTTGTGGGAGGAACACTAAATAATCCAGTTTTACTGGATCATAGAGTATGTGGAGGGGTGTAAAGTTAAGAAACTGGAAAGACAAGAAGGGACCAGTTGTAAAGGAGTTTAATAACCAAATGAAGCATTTTCTATTTGATTCTGGAGATAATAGGGAGTCATTTGGATGTTATTAAGTGAGAGGGTGATATGGACAGACAAGTCCTTTAGGAAAATCACATAACAATGGAAGGACTAAAGTGGGAGAAGTTTGTGGCAGGAAAAGCAACTAACAAGCTATTGTAATAATTCAAATTGCAATATGACAGATTGAAGATACTATGTCCAGGAAACATCCCACTTGAAATTGCCAATAAGCACTCGATGTTAAGTTTAGAGGTCAAGAAGTCCACAGAGAACCTATGTTTGATTTCATGTTTAGCTATATATCATCTGACTTTAAACACATGATTTCCCCCTCTATAGATTCAGTTTCCTTATCTATAAGAGAAATATCATCAGAATCTCACAATTGGAAGGGACCTCAGAGGATTCTTAACCTTAATACATGAGAATCTCCTCCTGAAAGTTGTCATCTAGCCTCTAGAGATGGGCAACCTACCAATTCCCATAATGACTGGTTCCACTTTTGAACATTCACAACTCTGAGAATTAGAAAGAGATATTTTCCTCCTTACACTTATGCCTAAAGCTATCTTTCTACAACTTTTAGTTAATGTCTTTGGTACTGTTCTCTTGATGAGCAGTCTCTTCTAGGTAACAGTCCTCCAAAAGCTTACTATTACCTCTCAGATCCAATATAAAATCTTTCTTTGGTTTTGAAAGTTTTTCACAAATCACCTCTTCCTAACTTTCCAGTCTTATTTAATTTTACTTCTTTCCACATATTCCATGATCCAGTGACATTGGCTTCCTTGCTATTCCTCGCCCAGATTAATATACCACCTCCTTTATGATTTCTCTTATCCAGACTAAACATCCCTAGGTTTTCCCACTGATTCTCCTATTACAAGATTTCAAATTCTATCATCATCCTGATCACTCTTCTTGGGACCCAATCCAGTTTGTCAATGTCTTTGGTAAAATGTGGTGAATAGAATGGAATATAGTTGTCTGATTGTGGTCTGACCAGGGTAGACAGAATATAACAACTTAATTCTATTCCTTGTTCTGGGCACCACACTTCTATAAATACAACTCAAAAGTAATTTAGCTTTTTTTGTTTGTCATGTCACCTTCTGCTTACTTATGAAATTCATTTTCTATTAAAACTGGAAAGTTTTTTAGCCATAAACAGATTCAATCCCATCTCCCTCATTCTGTTTCTATTCATTTGATTTTTTTAAACCCAAGAGTAAGAGTTTCCATATATCCTAAAGAAGTCCCTAGTCCAATTTAATTATCTTAGTATATTATATATTATTCATTTTCATGCACTCTACAATCCAGCCAAACCAGCTTTTTTGTTCTTTTTCACAAAGGACAATCCATATCTTATCGCTGTACCTCCCTCATGCCTAGAATGCACTTCATCCTCACCTCTACCTTAGAATTCACAGTTTTATTCAAATACTATCTCCCTGAAATCTTTCCTGATGCCCCCATTGCTAAGGTGTCTCCTGTAAAATCTCTTTGTATTCTTTTTTTCATTTTCAAGAAAGTTTTTAATTAATGTTTTCTGTTTTTTTTTATATATCACCACAGTTATTCTCTCCTCCTCCTCCTCCCAAAGAGTCAACCCATATAACAAAACATATGTTGAAATAACAAAAAAGCAAGACAAAGAAGACATCAGCATGACAGATGAATACACTGGAACAGTATGAAAACACATGCAATGTGTAACACTTGTGGACCTCCACAAAGAGATGGGTAGGGAGAGTCCTCTCATATCTATTCATCTGAATCATGTTTAATCTCTATAGTTTTACTACCATTATAGTCATAGCATATATTGGCTTCTTGGCTATGCTTACTGTAATTTGCATCAATTCATGTAAATCTTTCCATTCTTCTCTGTATTATTTATAAACATCAATTCTCATAGCACAGTAATATTATATTCATATATCACAAATTGTTTAGCCATTGCCCCATTGGTAGATAGGAACTTTGTTTCTGGTTCTTTTGCTATCACAAGAAAAAGTGTTGTTGCTATAGATATTTTGGTAGAAAATCCCTTATTGATGATTTGCTTGGAGTATAAAGCCAGTAAAAGTCTATGATTGAAAGGGCATGGAAATTTCAGTCACTTTATTTCTATATTTATAAATTATTTCCCAAAGCAATTATAACATTTCACAGCTCCAGTAGGTACACAGTACTGTACCTATAATCTCACCAACATTGACTACTGGTATATTTTGTCAACTTTAATAATTTGCATTCTTTGAATTTGCATACTTTAAAGTAAAATCTCAGCATTGCTTTGATTTGCGTTTCTCTTATTATTAGTGATTTGGAGCATTATTTCATGTGCTTATGAATACTTTGCAATTTGTATTTTGAAAACTGTCATATTTTTTGACCACCCAATATGTATCAAAGAAATCTGATGCAAAGATTTTTCCCTATTCAGTAATTTTCCATCTTGTCTTTCAAATATTGATTTTGATTGTATAAGGCTTTTCAATTTCATTTAAATACAGTTATTTATTTTCTCATTTGCAGTTGCTTCTATCTTTTATTTAGTTAAGAATACACATCTACCAATAGGTAGGTATTGTGTGAGGTATCTAAACTGTTTGTATTCTAATTTTTTTTATAGTATGATCTGCAATATAAAGGTTATATATCCACTTAGAATGTATTGTGGAATATGGTATAAGGTTTGAGTTTAAGTAAAATTTCTACACCAGGCTTCTTTTCAGTTTTTATAGCAGTTTTTATCACATGAAGTTTTTTGTGAGGGGATTATATGTTTTCCACTTTATCAAAAATGCAGTTATGAGGTTTCATTGTTTCTGATACTATCTTTTCTAGTTTGTTCCACTGGTCTTTCTCTTGGTATTTAAAACCAACACCAGATTTTTTATGACAGTTGCTTAATAATATAATATGGAAATACCATTTCCCCTTTTTCTTGCTTCTTTTCATAATTTTCTTGATATTCTACATATTTTGGGGGTTTTCTGCAAATGAACTTTATTATTTTCTTGTTAAATCCTGCAAAGTATTCCTTTGATAATTTGTGTGAAGATAGGATTAACTCTCCCCTTGTTTATTTTTAGCTAAACAAATCAAGAACTTAAAGTACCCCTACTTGACACTAAGTAAAAGAGTTTGCAAGTCACTTACTAGAGTAAGTTCACACCTCCAAAGGTCACTGCCCCTCCCCTTGGGCAGTGCTAGGCAAATTGAAAGACTGTGATTGGTTCCTATAAAATGGAGGAGCAACAGGAAATAACATTGAGAAAACTGCTTTAAAAAGGCCAGGATTCAGTCACTTTCTTTGTGATGGTGAGCCAAACTGGAGGATGTGTAAAAATAATAGGCAATGAATTGATTATTGATTATAAGCTGATTTGATACTCTGCTTCCTGTGCATACAAAGTATTTTCAGTTTATATCAGTGAAGTAAAGCTCATACATAAGTGAACTTCTTTTCAGGGTGAGACACAAGAATACTAATGAGACTCTTGTTATATAAAAATAAACTATTTGTTGAGAATATAAGGATAAAAAAAAGGATTTCTAACTCTAAGGGATTCTAACTCCACCCAAATAAAATTCCCTGGTTGCACAAGTAACCACTTCTCCTGTTTCCACAGGCTACACTGATCCTTCCTGATATGACTAAACCAAATTTTAACTATTCTACAATAAACTAAACACTATTATCCTTATACAAAGTATGTAATTCTTAACTTTGTCTCCAAGTTATAAAATAACAAAGGTTAGCTGGCTGAGCCTCAGGAAAAGCCAAGTTAGGACTCAGAGCCTTAGAAGACTCAGAGTCCAAACCAAAGATTAAGTCTTTCTTTGGTCTTCTCAGATATAAAAACAATTGATGTAATAGCAATAGACAGTCACTAGTGTTTCCCAAGTTGAAAAAGGAAAATCAATTAGCTCTTTCAGGTTTTTCCCTCTTTTCCTTCTACCTCAGACAGTGAGGAAAGAGTGAAAAGAAGATGTTCCCTGCTCCCACCACTCTGAGAGAATGTAACTAGCACTCCAAGAGACCAACTGCCATAGAAAAACCTGTTACCTCTCCCACACACACAGTCAACATTTGAAACTGACACTGTCTCAACTCTGTTTCGAACTCCAATTCTTTCTCAAGCCAGCTTCTTCACTTCTTATCTCTAAACTAATATAACAAGACTTAATTTCTAATATCATTCACATAGAAGATACTTTTCCCCTGGATTCTGTGTTGGCTTGTGGTAGTGAGTGAAGTGGTGGATTCTTCAGCATCTCCTGGTTTTTCAGATTTCAGCTTCCTAATTAGGACTTTGGATTCTGGTGAGATTCACTTTCAGATTTGTATGTGCACTCTAGAAACATTACTATTAAACTTAAGCTAGGCAATACTTTCTGTCTCTTTATCTACATTTTTCCACTTTAATTCTTTCTACCTCTTTGTAAATAAAGCTGCTAAAAGTAATTTTGACTTAAGCTGTAATATTTTTAAATCAGTGACCACAATATGACTTTAGAATTCTCATATTTAGCATAAAACCTAAATTTAAATTCTTACATTTAATGGGCATAGAATTAAAAGCATAAATTAAATCTAGTAGTATTATCATTTTTGTTATATTGGTATGGCCTAGCCATGAGCATTGAGTATTCCTCTAGATATTTAAATTGATTCTTTAAGAAGTACTTTGTACTTTGAGGTAAGCATGGAGGCAGAGTAAATGCGGCTGACTTCCTCTCCTGAGTCCCAACAATACAGACAACCTCAAAAGACCCCCAAAAAACCAAAAACAACCATCCTCATAAGAACAGAGAGACCCCACACTAAGGCACAGCACTGAAGGTAGGTGGGACTCGGGCATTTCCACAAGGGAATGAAAAGCTGACCCACACTCCCCCCACCCACCACGCCAATGGAGCCAGAGCCTAAGTAGCCACTGGCCAGAATCAACAAATGAGGGAGGGGAACCCCAGAACTGAACAATGGGCAGCCCAATCTCTAGGGACCTGAGTAAGACCACCAAGGACCTACTTCTGAGAATAGTAAAACCCGAAACCCCGACAGGTGGGCAAGGGGAACTCAGATCACAGGCTCCCAGAACTAGCGCACTATAATCAATGAGTGCATGAAGGGATCCCATGAAGTGAGAAAGGAGCACCCACAGGTCTTGGGAGTTAACTAAAACAACCAAAGACCCACACTGGAGAGCAATAACACCTGAAACGCTGGCAGGCAGGGGAGGGCAGACCCTGGGCTTTTCCAGGAAGACAGCGCAGCTGCGGAGAATGGAGAATTTCCCTGGGGATAAAGCCTCAATCAATAGAGGCGTACACTGAGAGCCAGCCCTCCTCACTCAGATTTCTGACTGAAAAGGAGAGAAAAAAACCATAGAGATGGCGAACATTGCACAGGAGCAACAGCCTCCAAACACCAAGTAAATCAAGAAGAAGGGGGTGACTTTGGACACATTTTAGGGAGAGAAAATACAAAATACAGAGGAAATAGAAGAGAAAACAAAAACAAATGCTCCAAAACCTTCCAAAAGAAATGGAAATTTTCCACAAGCTCTTGAAGAATTTAAATTAGAAATTATGAAAAAGATGGAAGCTTTCTGGCAGGAAAAGGAACTCAGCAATCTGAGGGACTAAAATATGCAAATGCAGAAATAGCTCGAAGCCTCAAAAAACAGGTCAGAACAAACTTAAAAGAAAAACCAATGTTTAAAGGTCAGAATCAGGCAACTGGAAGACAATGATCTTGTAAAAGAGCAAGAATTAATAAAGCAAAGTCAAAAGACTAAAGAATTAGAAGATAACATAAAATATCTCACTGACAAGGTGACAGACCTGGAAAACAAAGGAAGGACAGATAATCTGAGAATCATTGGCCTACCAGAAAAGCCAGAAATAAACAGTAATCTTGACATTATAATACAAGATATCATCAAAGAAAACTGCTCGGAGATTCTAGAACAAGGGGACAAAATATGCATTGAAAGAGTTCACAGAACACCCTCTACACTAAATCCCCAAAAGACAACTCCCAGGAATATAATTGCCAAATTCCAAAGCTTCCAAGCAAAAGAAAAAGTTTTACAAGAAGCCAGAAAAAGAAGATTTAGATATAAAGGAATACCAATAAGGGTCACACAGGACCTAGGAATTTCCACTCTGAATGACCATGAGGCATGGAACATGATATTCAGAAAGGTGAGAGATGGGTCTTCAACCAAGAATCAGCTATCCAACACAACTGACTATATATTTCCAGGAGAAAGTATGAGCATTCAACGAGATACAAGATTTCCAAGTATTTGTAAAGAAAAGACCAGAGCTCTGTGGAAAATTTGACATCCAAACACAAAGAGCAAAAGAAACATGAAAAGGTAAATATGAAGGAAAGGGAAAAGGAGAAAAAATGTTATCTTTTTCTTTTATTCAAACTCCCTTCTATAAGGACTACATTTATATCAAATAATATGTATATATGTACATATATATATTAATATGTGGGGAAAACATAATGTGTAATTCTCAAAAATTGTATGCATCATTAGAGTAGTAAGAAGAATCGCACAGAGGGAGAGTTTGGGGCATCAAGATGATATGGAGAAAGGAGGGAAAGAAAGAAAAATGGCGGGGGGGGGATGGTTGATGATACTAAGATATACTCCAAGAAATAGAAAAAAAACAAATAGAATAATCTTTCTCACACAACGATACACATGGGAAGGGGAGGGGAAGAATTCTTCTATAAGAAGGAAAGGAAGAGAGTTTTTACTTAAACCTTACTCTAAGTGAAATAAACTCTGAGAGGGAAGAACATCTAGATCCATTGGGATCGTGAATTCTATCTTATCCAACAGGGTAAGGGAGAAGGAAAAACCAAAGGGGGCGGGGAGGAACACAAAAAGGGAGGGAAGGAGAGGGGGGAGGAGAAGAGAACAAAAATGGAGGGGCTAGAAATAGAAGCATATCAAGGGAGGGGAGTAGGGCGACAGATTTAAAGTAAATCACTGGTTTAAAAGGTTATAGCTAAAGAAGAAAGGTCAGAATTAGGGGAGGATATCAAAATGCCAGGAAATCCACAAGTGACAATCATAACTTTGAACATGAATGGGATGAACTCACCCATAAAATGTAGAAGAATACCAGAATGGATTAGAATCCAAAACCCTACCATATGTTGTATTCAAGAAACACACATGAGATGGGTAGATACTGACAAGATCGTAATTAAAGGATGGAGTAGGACCTTTTGGGCCTCAAATGACAGAAAGAAGGCAGGAGTTGTAATCATGATATCTGACAAAGCGAAAGCACAAATAGACCTGATTAAAAGGGATAGGAAAGTTAAATATATTTTGTTAAAAGGGACTATAGACAATGAGGAAATATCACTAATCAACAGGTATGCACCAAATGGTATAGCAACCAAATTTCTAATGGAGGAACTAGGAGAATTGAAGGAGGAAATAGACAGTAAAACCATATTAGTGGAAGATCTGAACCAACCACTAACAAATTTAGATGAATCAAATCAAAAAATAAATAAGAAAGAGGTAAAAGAAGTGAATGAAATCTTAGAAAAATTAGAGTTAATAGACATATGGAGAGAAATAAATAGGGACAAAAAGGAATACACCTTCTTTTCAGCACCACATGGCACATTCACAAAGATTGACCATACACTAGGTCACAGAAACATGGCATACAAAAGCAGAAATAATAAACACAGCCTTTTCAGATAAGGCAATAAAAATAATGATCAGTAAGAGTACATGGAGAGCCAAATCAAAAATTAACAGGAAATTAAATAATATGATACTCCAAAATCGGTTAGAGAACAAATCATAGAAAAAATTAATAATTTCATTGAGGAAATTGACAATGGTGAGACATCCTTTCAAACCTCTTGGGATGCAGCCAAAGCAGTACTCAGAGGAAAATTCATATCCCTGAGTGCATATATTAACAAATTAGGGAGGGAAGAGATCAATGAATTGCAAATGCAAATAAAAAACCTTGAAAGTGAACAAATCAAAACCCCCCAGAAGAAAACCAAACTAGAGATCCTAAAAACTAAGGGAGAAATTAATAAAATCGAAAGTGATAGAACTATTGAACTAATAAATAAAACTAGAAGCTGGTACTTTGAGAAACAAACAAAATAGACAAAGTACTGGTCAATCTAATTTAAAAAAGGAAAGTAGAAAAGCAAATTAACAGCATCAAATATGAAACAGGAGAACTCACCTCCAATGAAAGAGGAAATTAAGACAATCATTAAAAACAATTTTGCCCAATTATATGGCAATTAATATACCAATATAGGCAATATGGATGAATATATATAGACTAACAGAAGAAGAAATAGAATTCTTAAATAATCCCATATTAGAAAAAGAAATCCAACAGGCCATCAAAGAACTCCCTAAGAAAAAATCCCCAGGGCCTAATGGATTCACAAGTGAATTCTATCAAACATGCAAAGAACAGCTAATCCCAATACTATACAAACTATTTGACATAATAAATAAAGAGGGAGTTCTACCAAATTCCTTTTATGACACAAACATAGTACTGATTCAAAGCCAAGCAGGTCAAAAACAGAGAAAGAAAAATATAGACAGATCTCCCTAATGAATATAGATGCAAAAATCTTAAATAGGATACTAGCAAAAAGACTCCAACAAGTGATCAGGAGGGTCATTCACTATGATCAAGTAGGATTTACACCAGGGATGCAGGGCTGGTTCAATATTAGGAAAACCATCCACATAATTGATCATATCAACAAGTAAACCAACAAAAATCACATGATTATCTCAATAGACGCAGAAAAAGTCTTTGATAAAATACATCACTCATTCTTATTAAAAACACTAGAAAGCATAGGAATAGAAAGGTCTTTCCTAAAAACAATAAACAGTATATATCTAAAACCATCAGCTAACATCATCTGCAATGGGGATAAACTAGATGCATTCCCAATAAGATCAGGAGTGAAACAAGGATGCCCATTATCACTTCTATTATTTAACATTGTACTAGAAACAATAACAGTAGCAATTAGAGAAGAAAAAGAAATTGAAGGCATTAAAATAGGCAAGGAGGAGACCAAGTTATCACTCTTTGCTAATGACATGCTGGTCTACTTAAAGAATCCTAGAGAATCAACCAAAAAGCTAGTCGAAACAATCAACAATCAAAATACTTAGGAATCCATCTTCTGAGGCAAACACAGGAACTATATGAACATAACTACAAAACACTCTCCACACAACTAAACTAGACCTGAGCAATTGGAAAAACATTAACTGCTCATGGGTTGGAAGAGCCAATATAATAAAAATGACCATCCTACCCAAACTTATTTATCTATTTAGTTCCATACCCATTGAACTTCCAAAAAAATTTTTATTGATTTAGAAAAAACCATAACAAAGTTCATTTGGAAGAATAAAGGATCAAGGATATCCAGGGAAATGATGAAAAAAAAATACAAAGGAAGGTGGCCTTGCAGTCCCAGATTTCAAACTCTATTATAAAGCAGTGGTCATCAAAACAATTTGGTTCTGGCTAAGAGACAAAAAGGAGGATCAGTGGAATAGACTTGGTGTAAATGACCTCAGCAAATCAGTGTATGACAAACCCAAAGACCCCAGGTTCTGGGACAATATCCACTATTTGACAAAAACTGATGGGAAAATTGGAAGACAGTGTGGGAGAGATTAGGTTTGAATCAACACCTCACACCCTACACCAAGGTAAACTCAGAATGGGTGAATTACTTGAAGGAAACTATAAGTAAACTAGGTGAACACCGAGTACTATACATGTCAGACATGTGGGAAGGGAAAGACTTTAAAACCAAACAAGACATTGAAAGAGTCACAAAATGTAAAATAAACAATTTTGATTACATCAAATTAAAAATGTTTTGTACAAACAAAACCAATGTAACCAAAATGAGAAGGGAAGCAACAAATTGGAAAACAATATTCATAACAAAAATCTCAGACAAAGGTCTAATTACTCAAATTTATAAAGAGCTAAATCAACTGTACAAAAAAAATCAAGCCATTCTCCAATTGATAAATGGGCAAGGGACACGAACAGGCAGTTTTCAGATAAAGAAATCAAAACTATTAATATGCACATAAAAAAGTGCTCTAAATCTCTTATAATCAGAGAGATGCAGATCAAAACAACTCTGAGGTATCACCTCACACCTAGCAGATTGCCCAACATGACAGCAAAGGAAAGTAATGAATGCTGGAAGGGATGTATCAAAGTCGGGACATTAATTCATTGCTGGTGGAGTTGTGAATTGATCCAACCATTCTGGAGGGCAGTTTGGAACTATGCCCAAAGGGTGCTAAAAGACTGTCTGTCCTTTGATCCAGCCTTAGCACTGCTGGGTTTGTACCCCAAAGAGATAATAAGGAAAAAGACTTGTACAAGAATATTCATAGCTACACTCTTTGTGGTGGCAAAAAGTTGGAAAATGAGGGGATACCCTTCAATTGGGGAATGGCTGAACAAATTGTGGTATCTGTTGGTGATGGAATACTATTGTGCTCAAAGGAATAATAAAGTGCAGGAATTCCATGGGGACTGGAACAACCTCCAGGAAGTGATGCAGAGTGAAAGGAGCAGAACCAGGAAAACATTGTACACAGAGACTGATACACTGTGGTACAATCTAATGCAATGGACTTCTCCATTAGTGTCAGTGCAGTGATCCTGAACAATCCGCAGGAGAAAATCTATGAGAAAAAACACTATCCATAAGCTGAGGAAAAACTGTGCGAGTAAAAACACCAAAGAAAAGCAACTGCTTGACTACAGGGGTAGAGGGGACGTGACTAAGGAGAGACTCTAAATGAACACCCTAATGCAAATACCAACAACATGAAAACGAGTTCAAATCAAGGACACATGTGATACCCAGTGGAATCGTGCATCATCTATGGGAGGTGTGGTGGGAGGGGGGGAAGGAAAAGAAAATTATCTTTTGTTTCCAATGAATAATGTGTGAAAATGACCAAATAAAATAATGTTTAAAAAAAAAAGAAATTATATATATACACATATATGTATGTGCATCAATCAGTAAACATTTATTAAACATCTACTGTGTGCCTGGCAAAAAAAAAAAGAAGCACTTTGTAATTGAATCTTCATAAGCCTTTTGTGTACTTTGATAAATCAGTTCCCCAGATATTGTATGCATTTTGTAGTTATGTGAAATTGTCCTGTATCCTCTCTTTCCATTTATATGCTTTCATTCTCTGATTTCTAGTCAATTGTCTAATTCCTTTCTATTCTGTGTATTCCTAATAGATTCAAAAACTGTCAGGTATCCATTCTGGACTCCCCCTTCTAGATAGTTTCTGTCACTGTCTTGTAGAGCTTGCTCCATGAATTCCCCTTTTCCATCATGCTTCACTCCCAGAACAAATCCTATTGCTGTAGGTGACATAGAGGATACTACCTTATAGTAGGTCCCTCCATGTCCTGATTATTTATCCTATTACTGATCTACATTCTGTACATGCTTACCTTCTTTCTCTATTTGCCTCAAAATCTCCTCTAACTTTTCTAGGTGCCAGGTTTACCTACAAATTCAAATTCCCCTACTCCTAAGATAGGATAAATTGTATTTTAAAACACTAAGTCACCCAGACCATACCCAGTACAATGTTGATACCTCCCTTCACAAAACATTTCTCTCCATGCACATGCAAATTCATTAGTAGAAGCCCTTCTCACCACCAAAACAAGACCTTACTCATTTCCCTTCTCTTTATTTTCCTTCACCCCTCCTCTTTACTCACTTACCTTCAACCTCTTCTCTTACTAAGACATCAAAGGAATTACCGTCCCCTCACTACTAGCCCTCAGTATAAACTGGACATATCACATACTCTCTTCTTCCCCTTTGCTCTCTTCCCCTTCAGGTACCCTCCCATTTTGTAAAGTTGTTCTAAAAAAAAAAACAAAAAACATTAATTCACTTGTAGATAAAGTCCCAAAGTTCTGTCCATGATGTCCAAAGCTCCACTGTTACCTGTACCTGACTTCCATTATTACCCATCTGCTTGTGTAAATTTAGAAAGAAGACTAGAAGACTCTTACTGGTCTCTCTGCTAGCTATTGCTATTGGTCTCCTTAGTTCCTCCACTGTATGTTCCTCTACTCTAACATATTCATTCATTCCTTCTGCACTTGTTTGTAAAGTTTGAGAAGGAAATAGTATCTTTGGATCTGGGGGTTTTTTTCCCAAAGAATGCCGCAAACACCTCTTCATTATTTAATATCCATCTGTTTCCATTTCTGGTTAAACCCATATTTTTCAGGATAGGTCACCAAGGGCTTCATCCTGAGCTCTATTGCTCTTTGGAACACATTATTCCATTTCCTTCTGCATTTTCTACTGGATATAGAATAATCTTGTGTTATTCAAATCACCTTTGTTTTGAAGGAGTTTCTTCTGGCAGTTGGCAGAACTTATAGCTTCTGACTTGAATTGTAAAATTAAACCATTTTC
Source organism: Monodelphis domestica (assembly GCF_027887165.1). Taxonomy (NCBI): domain Eukaryota; kingdom Metazoa; phylum Chordata; class Mammalia; order Didelphimorphia; family Didelphidae; genus Monodelphis; species Monodelphis domestica. The sequence goes on along the minus strand of NC_077227.1, from coordinate 470,071,007 downwards.
GTTCTTAGAGATTGCAGGTTGAGTTTTTCCTGGAGACAAGGTCTGATTTCTTTCAATTAGTATTTCAATCTCTAAGTACATATGTTCTGGGCCATTTTCTTATACTATTTCTCACATTATGATATTCAGAATTTTTTACTTGCTTTCTTCTAAGAAATTTATGATACTCTATTTATGAAATCATTACATTTTGCTTAGATAAAGACTATATTCCTTTTTTAGTATTATTGAGTTGGGGGGTGCTTCTCATCTAGACTGTCCCTCACTTTTGTATATTTTCATTCTCAATCAAATATTCTTCCATTTGCTTTTTTATGAGACTTGCTGTAACAGGTTTTAGGTTTCTATACTGCCAATTATTTTTGCTAGGCAGGTCATAAATTCTACTCTCATAACATTTTTTTTATTTTATTTGGTCAATTTCAAACATTATTTCTTGGTTACAAAAATCATATTCTATTCCTTCTTCCCCTCCCCACTCCCTTCCCATTGCCAATGCACAATTCCACTGGATATTACATGTGTCCTTGATCAGAACCAATTTCCATGCTGTTGATGCTTGCACTAGGATGTTCTTTTAGTGTCTAAATCCCCAATCATATCCCCCTCGACCCATATAATCAAGCAGTTGTTTTTCTTCTGTGTTTCTACTCCCACAGTTTTTCCTCTGAATGTGGATAGTGTTCTTTCTCATAGATCCCTACGGGTTGTTCATGATCATTGCATTGCCACTAATGGAGAAGTCCATTACATTCGATTGTACAATGTACCCGTCTCTGTGTATAATGTCCTCCTGGTTCTATTCCTCTCACTCTGCATCAATTCATGGAGGTCATTCCAGTTCACATGGAATTCCTCCACTTTATTATTCCTTTGAGCACAATAGTATTCCATCATCAACATATACCACAATTTGTTCAGCCATTCCCCAATTGAAGGGCATCCCCTCATTTTCCAATTTTTTGCCACCACAAAGAGCACAGCTATGAATATTCTTGTACAAGTCTTTTACCTTATTATCTCTTTGGGGTACAAGCCCAGCAGTGCTATGGCTGAATCACTCTTTTATCGCCCTTTGGGCATAGTTCCAAATTGCCCTCCAGAATGGTTAGATCAATTCACAACTCTACCAGCATTGAATTAATGTCCCAACTTTGCCACATCCCCTCCAGCATTCATTACTTTTCATTGCTATCATATTAGCCAATCTGTTAGGTGTGAGGTGATACCTCAGAGTTGTTTTGATTTGCAAATCTCTGATTGATTATAAGAAATTTAGAACACTTTTTAATATGCTTATTAATGGCTTTGATTTCTTTGACTGAAAATTCCCTATTCATGTCCCTTGCCCATTTATCAGTTGGAGAATGGCTTGATTTTTTGTACAATTGAGTTAGCTCTTTGTGGATTTGAATAATTAGACCCTTTTCAGACGTTTTTGTTTTGAAGATTGTTTCCCAGGTTGTTATTTCCCTTCTAATTTTGGTGACATTGGTTTTGTATGTACAAAAACTTTTAATTTTCTTTCTGAACAAACCTGCATAAATATTTTATTATTTTATCAGCAAGTAGCAGCATGATTATGTTGTAATAAATTGCTACCACTTCAAGCAATTTGCTCTTTCAATCCTGAAGAAGGGGAATGAAGAGGTTGTATCTGTTTAACTGATAACAAAGTTACTTGCCACTTTTATCAATCGGTGCTCTCTCCTGTAGGTTCATTTATTTATTTATTTATTGGGGGGGGTCTTCTTTAGTTTTTTTTATTTGAATAAGTTTATTTAGTCAATTTAGAACATTATTCCTTGGTTACAATAATCACATTATTTCCTTCCCTCACCTCCACCCACTTTTCCAGCAGCCAAGACGAAATTTCATTGGGTATTACTTGTGTCCTTGATCAGAACCTATTTCCATGTTGTTTACACTAGGATGTTCATTTAGAGTCTATATCCCCAACCATATCCCTTCTACCCATGTATTCAAGCAGTTGTTTTTCTTCTGAGTTTTTACTCCCACAGTGTTTCCTTTGAATGTGGATAGTGGTTTTTCTTGTAGGTTCCTCCAAGTTGTTCAGGATCATTACATTGCCACTAATGGAGAAGTCCATTACATTCAGTTGTACCACAGTGTATCAGTCTCTGTGTATAATGTTTTCCTGGTTCTGCTCCTCTCATTCTGCATACAAAAACTTTTTAATTTGATGTAAACAAAATTATTCATTTTACATTTTGTGACTTTTTCTAAGTCTTGCTTAGTTTTAAAATCTTTCCTTTCCCACAGGTCTGACGTGTATAGTACTCTGTATTCAAAAAATTTACTTATAGTTTCCTTCTTTATGTTCAAGTCTTTCACCCATTGTGAGTTTATCTTGGTGTAGGGTGTGAGGTGTTGATCCAAACCTAATCTCTCCCACACTGTCTTCTAATTTTCCCAGCAGTTTTTATCAAATAGTGGATTTTTGTCCTAAAAGCTGTGATCTTTAGGCTTGTCATAGACTGTCTTGCTGAGGTCACTTACCCCAAGTCTATTCCACTGATACTCCTTTCTGTCTCTTAGCGAGTACCATAATTTTTTGATGACCACTGCTTTATAGTATAATTTGAGATCTGGTACTGCATGACCACCTTCCTTTGCATTTTTTTTATTATTTCCCTGGATATCCTTGATCCTTTATTCTTCCAAATGAACTTTGTTATGGTTTTTTTTTTTTCTAATTCAGTAAAAAATTTTTTTGATACTTCAATGGATAGGGCACTAAATAAGTAAATAAGTTTGGATAGGATGGTCATTTTACTATATGAGCTCATCCTACCCATGAGCAGTTAATGTTTTTCCAATTGTTTAGATCTAGTTTTAATTCTGTGGAAAGTGTTTCATAGTTGTGTTCATATAGTTCCTGTGTTTGTCTCGACAGATAGGTTCCTAAATATTTTATATTGTCTAGGGTGACTTTAAGTGGAATTTCTCTTTCTAACTTTTGCTGCTGAGATGTGTTTGGAGATACATAGAAATGCTGATGACTTATGTGGGTTTATTTTGTATCCTGCAACTTTGCTAAAGTTGTTAATTATTTCCACTAACTTTTTAGTTGATTCTCTAGGATTCCTTAAATAGATCATCATATCATCCTCAAAGAGTGATAGCTTGGTCTCTTCATTGCCAATTTTAATACCTTCAATTTCTTTTTCTTCTCTAATTGCTACTGTTATTGTTTCTAGTACAATGTTAAATAATAGAAGTAATAATGGGCATCCTTGTTTCACTCCTGATCTTATTGGGAATGCATCTAGTTTATCCCCATTGCAGATGATATTAGCTGATGGTTTTAGTTATATACTGTTTTTTATTTTTAGGAAAGACCCTTCTATTCCTATGCTTTCTAGTGTTTTCAATAGGAATGAGTCTTGTATTTTGTCAAAGGCTTTTTCCACGTCTATTGAGATAATCATGTGATTTTTGTTGGTTTGCTTGTTAATATGGTCAATTATGTGGATGGTTTTCCTAATATTGAACCATCCTTACATTCCTGGTATAAATCCCACCTGATCATAGTGAATGACCCTCCTGATCACTTGTTGGAGTCTTTTTGCTAGTATCCTATTTAAGATTTTTGCATCTATGTTCATTAAAGAGATTAGTCTATATTTTTCTTTCTCCATTTTTGACCTGCCTGGTTTTGGAATCAGTACCGTATTTGTGTCATAAAAGGAATTTGGTAGAACTCCCTCTTTGCTTATTATGTCAAATAGTTTGTATGGTATTGGGATTAGCTGTTCTTTGAATGTTTGATAGAATTCACGTGTGAATCCATTAGGCCCTGGGGATTTTTTCTTAGGGAGTTCTTTGATGGCCTGTTGGATTTCTTTTTCTGATATGGGATTATTTAAGAATTCTATTTCTTCCTCTGTTAGTCTAGGCAATTTATATTTTTGTAAATATTCATCCATATCACCTATATTGGCATATTAATTGCCATATAATTGGGCAAAATAGTTTTTAATGATTGCCTTAATTTCCTCTTCATTGGGGGTGAGGTCTCCCTTTTCACCTGGATACTATTAATTTGGTTTTCTTCTTTCCTTTTTTAAATTAGATTGACCAGTACTTTGTCTATTTTATTTGTTTTTTTTTTCAAAATACCAGTGTCTAGTCTTATTTATTAGTTCAATAGTTCTTTCACTTTCGATTTTATTAATTTCTCCCTTAATTTTTATGAACTCTAATTTAGTTTTCTTCTGGTGATTTTTAATTTGTTCGCTTTCAAGTTTGTTTTTTTTTTATTTGCATGTCCAATTCATTGACCTCTCCCCTCCCTAATTTGTTAATATATGAACTCAAGAACATAAATTTTCCCCTGAGTACTGCTTTGGCTGCATCTCATAGATTTTGAAAGGATGTCTCATCATTGTAATTTTCTTCAATGAAATTATTAATTGTTTCTATGATTTGTTCTCTAACAGATTTTGAAGAATCATATTATTTAATTTCCAATTAATTTTTTACTTCACTCTCCATGTACCCTTACTGATCACTATTTTTATGGCATTATGATCTGAAAAGGTTGCATTTATTATTTCTGTTTTTCTGTATTTGTTTGCCATGTTTTTATGACCTAGTACATGTTCAGTCTTTGTGAATGTACCATGTGCTGCTGAAAAGAAGGTGTATTCCTTTTTGTCCCTATTTATTTTTCTCCATATATCTATTAACTTATTTTTCTAAGATTTCATTCACATCTTTTATCTCTTTCATTTATTTTTTATTTGATTTATCTAAATATGATAGTGGTAGGTTCAGGTCTCCCACTAGTATAGTTTTATTATCTATTTCCTCCTTCAATTCCACTAGTTTCTCCTTTAGTATTTTGGAGGCTATACCTTTTGGTGCATATATATTGATTACTGATATTTCCTCATTGTCTATACTCCCTTTTATCAGGATGTATTTATCTTCCCTATCCCTTTTAATCAGATCTATTTTTACTTTGACTTTGTCAGATATCATGACGCAAATCCTGCCTTCTTTTTATCAGTTGATGCCTAGTAGATTTGGCTTCATCCTCTTACCTTTACCCTATGTGTGTCTATTTTCCTCATGTGTGTTTCTTGTAGACAATATATGGTAGGATTTTGGATTCTAATCCACTCTCCTATTTGTTTTCATTTTATGGGTGAGTTCATTCCATTCACATTAAAAGTTATGATTGTCACTTGTGTATTTCCCAGCATTTTGATATTCTCTCCTAGTTCTGTCCTTTCTTCTTTTGCTATATCCTTTTAAACCAGTGGTTTGCTTTTATTCAATCCCTCTAATCCCCTCCCTTAATATGCTTCCCTTTCTGGCCCCTCCCTTTTTGTTCCCTTTTTGTTTTTTTAGGGTCTGTTAAGTTCCCTCCCCCTTCTCTTTCCCTCCTTTTTTTTGCCCCCTTCCCCCTAACTCCTTTAGTTTTCCCTTCTCACTTGCCTTGTAGGATAAAATAGAATTCAAGACGCCAATGGATCTAGATGCTCTTCTCTCTCAGAATTGATTTCACTGAGAGTAAGGTTTAAGTATTACCTATTAGCACTCTCTTCCTCTCCTTCTTATAAGAGTATTCTTACCTTCCCCTTCCCATGTGTATCTTTGTGTGATAAAGATTATCCTATTTATTTTATTTCTTCAAGTATCTCTTGGTACCATCTTAGATTCCCCATCCCTTTTTTCTTTTTTTGCATATCATCTTATAGTCTTTAATGCCCCAATATCTTCCTTTGAATGATTCTTCTAATTACTATAATAGCAAATATAATTTTTGAGATTTACAAATAACATTTTCCCCATAGTTATATATATATATATATATATATATATATATATATATATATATATATATATATATATATATAAATTTATCTAATTGTGGCCTTTAAAGAAGAGAGTTTGAATAAAAGACAATATTCCCCCTTTTCCCTCTCTTTCTTATTTACCTTTTCATGTTTCTCTTGATCTTTGTGTTTGGGTATCAAACTTTCCACTTAGTTCTGGTCTTTTCTTTACAAATACTTGGAAATCTTCTATTTTGCTGAATGCCCATACTTTCCGCTGGAAGTATATAGTCAGTTTTGATGGATAGGTGATCCTTGGTTGAAGCCCCAGTTCTCTTGCCTTTCTGAATATCCAGGCCTTGTAGTCCTTTAGTGTGGAAGCTGCCAGGTCTTGTGTGATCCTGATTGGTGCTCCTTGGTATCTAAATTGTCTCTTTTTAGCTTCTTATAGAATTTTCCCCTTAACTTGAAAGCTCTGGAAATTGGCAATTACATTCCTGGGAGTTGTCTTTTGAGGATTTAGTATAGAGGGTGTTCTATGAACTCTTTCAATGTCTATTTTCCCCCTTGTTCAAGAACATCAGGGCAGTTTTCTTGGATGATTTCCTGTATTATGATGTCAAGATTTCTGTCTATTTCTGGCTTTTCAGATAGATCAACGATTCTCAAATTGTCTCATCATGACCTGTTTTCCTGATTTCTCTAACTTTTCTGGGTGCCAATTTTCCCCAGAAATTCCAATTCCCCCCCACTCCTGAAGTAGGATAAATTGTATTTTAAAACACTGTCTCTCTTCACAAAACATCTCTCTTCATCCACATGTGAATTCATTAGTAGAATCCCTTCCCACTACCAAAACAAGGTCTCTTCTCTAAAGAAGAAATGTTCCTTTACCCCTCTTCTTCATCCACTTCCCTTCAGGCTCTTCTCTTCTTAAGAGATAAAAGGAGTCACCTTTCCCTGACTACAAGTTCTCAGTATGATCTAGTCACATCACCTCTTCCCCTGTGCTCTCCTCTCTTCCATGTATCCTCCTATTTTGTAAACTTGTCCTAAAAACACACACACACACACACACACACACACACACACACACACACACACACACATTAATTTACTTGGAGGTAAAGTGTCCCAAAATTCTGTCCATAATGCCCAAAATGCCACTGTTATCCCTGTCTAACTTCCATCATCACCTCATCTCCTTGTGTAAATCTAGAAATAAGTTTCTTATTTGCCTCTCTGCTCTCACTCTGTTGCTATTGCTATCCTTGGTTTCCCCTTTGATACTTTTTGTAGTATACAATTTTGTCTTTGCACTGTCCACTAAGCTCTAATAAACTTCCCCAGTCAGAAACCCAGATGCCATTGCAGGGGTTTACCAAGGTGTACAGTTGGGTTTTGTTGTAATTACATAGGCCAAGTTCTTGGGTCATCTAGTGCAGTCTCACTGCTGATAACATAATGAACAGTGGAGGTGAGCCCAAGGTAGGCATCAGTTCATGGTTTGATTTAAAAAAAACTTTGCAGAGGGTGGGGGTCAGTTATGGGTGGCCTAGACTATGGAGACAGCTAAGTTGCTTTACCTTTGGTGCATAAATTCTTTTTTGGGAAAATTTGAGAAATCATAAGGTTTAGAGAAAATGCCTAATTCTCCATCTTGGTAGTCACATGACCTAGAAATTTATATTTATTTTTACATACTTTGTATGTATTTATAGGTGTCCATGCCATCTCCCAAATAAGCTCTTTGGGAGCTTATTATTTCATTTTTGTCTCTCTATTCACAAAACTTGGCACATAGTAGACACTTAATAAATATTTATTTATAATTGATTCATTAATTTTGAGAAGCTACAGTTCAACTTTAGTATTTAGCTGCTTTCTTGTCTAGTAGATTCAAAATATAAATTATATTCACTTGGCAGCCCTGGTTTTCCCAGTCCCTCCCTGAGTCTATGCCTTGTGCACACATACGTATGGTTGCCAGAAACTATGTCAGCACTCAAGACACATTAAAGAAGGAAGACAGTGATGGAAAAGTCATAGCCAAACCAGAAAGTAGTGTTTATCAGGAATATATTTCTGTTTCTGTGTGTGTGTGTGTGTGTGTGTGTGTGTGTGTGTGTGTGTTAGAAGAGAGCTGCCTGTCTCCAATGTTCAGTTTTGGGCTCAATGGGCCACAGATATGAGGAAAGAACTTATGCCTAGAACTGGAAACTTTCTCCACACATGCACACATGTGCACACACACACACACATGCACACACACACACACACATTCTTTTCCACCGCTCACCAGAGGCGCAGTATCAAGTGTTGGCACTGCAAACATGGTAGTGGAGAGAGAAATTGTCTGCAGTTGCTACTAATCAGGAACAGATGGAGGGGGAAGAACACCATGTACTAGTGGAATGGGGGGAAAGTACATGTTCCTTCATTTAATTTGGGACACGTTTGAGTTCCTCAATTAATGGATCAAAGGTCTAGAAGAAAGATGCATAGATACAAAGCTTGTATCCCGCAAGGAATAGAGGTGACATTGTCAGAACACTCCTCAGGCCAAAAGGGGTTTTAAAAAAGGCTCTTGAGCCAGACCATGGCTTCCCATAACTACTTTGTATTTAAAAGTTATATCCTTCAGGGTCTACAAACACGTGTCAGCCAATTCCTCCTGATGGAAAGGTGGCCATTATACTGACTCAAGGCCCAGGCTCTTATTTAGACAATCCTATTGAACACTTTTAAAATGTCTTATCAATCTCTCTTTTTTTTTTAATATTACCTTTTGCTTCCAGTAATTTACTACTAGGGGGCAACTAAATGACTCAGTGGATTGAGAGCCAGGCCTGGAGATGGGAGGTCCCGGGTTCAAATCTGTTTTCAGAAACATCCTAGCTGTGTGAGCTTGGGCAAATCACTTAACTTCCATTGCCTAGATCTTACCACTCTTCAATCTTGAAACATATTAATTTAGATTCTAAGACAGGAGGTAAGTTATTTTTTTTTAATACTGCAATAAATCTAAAGGAAGCCTTTCTTTTTATCATTGCCATCTTATGGGGATTATTAGAAAATGTTTATTAGGCACCTGCAATATGTCCTATGCTAACTCAGTGACAGATGAGAAGGGACAAGTTTAGAAGATTTGCTCCCTAATAAGTGAACCATTATGTCGTGGAAATCAATTTGGATTTGGAGATCAAAAAATTCATTTCAAATCCTAGCCCTATTTTCTATTTACTCCTGGGATGTGCTGAAGCCAATTTGAATTGACCATTGAAAATCAGTTGTTAGAGCAGATAGATGGCTTCGTGAATTGAGAGCCACATCTGGAAATGGGAAGTCCTGGGTTCAAATTTGACCTTACTTCCTAGCTGTGCGACCCTGGGCAAGTCATTCAGTCCCCATTGCCTCACTCTTACTATTCTGCCTTGGAATCAATACACAATCTTGATTCAAGGATGTAAGATAAGGTGGTTTTTGTTTTGTTTTGTTTTGTTTAATTTACATTAAAAAGAAAGAAAATCAGTTAAGTGTTCAGTAATTTTTTCTGCCTCAGGGATTTCTTTCCTTTTTAAAAGAAAATAAAAATAGAACAATTAAATCACTCTAGCTAAGGTAAAACTAATGTTCTCTCCATTTGACTCCTGTCTATGTACCAAAGTATGCCCTGGGATAGATCCCCTTCATGGAGAAAATGACTTGTCCCTTCCTATTCTGGGCTCTGGCAGGGCTTGTATCTGCTCTAGAAGAGAGAAGAGCTCTAATCTTTCTTTCATTTCTTGCCCCACTGGGAGTGAGAAGAGCTCATGGGACTGGCACCTCAGATCCTACCCTTATAGAAAACTCAGTTCCAGGGTAGAGTGACACAAATTCTCCATGGTTTGTGATTTGCCAGAAAGGCACATTGGTATTTTTGACTGCAATTTCTTCATCCCATCCATCTCTAATCACTACATATAAAATTTTCTTGCCAAAGTGAGATACAATTCTCTCAAAGCAGTTCTCCTTACCTATTTATACCTCAGAAATCAGTAAACACCATAGATCAGGGATCAATCTATTGTTTTGTTGATTGTCTAGTCTTAAGGAAGTGATGGAGAAAGGGGCAACTAGGTAGCTCAATGGAATAAGAACTAGTCCTGGAAATTGGAAGTCCTGGGTTCAAATCTGACCTCTGACATGTCCAAGCTATGTGACTGTAGACAAATCACCTGCCCTCCATTGCCTTAGCCCTTACTACTTTTCAGCCTTAGAACCAATACATAGAATTGACTCTAAGAAGTAAAGTAGGATTTTTTTAAATGATTGAGAAAATCTTGATTGATACTGATAATAATGTTGGCAAATATTAATTAGACTTGAATGAATATCTTTATTGAGAGACAGCGAGACCAGAAAAAGAGAGACTGCCAGAGAAAGGCAGAAATAGAAAGTGTGGGAGCAGTACTTAGGTGATTCAATGGATTCAGTCAGGCCTAAAAATGGGAGATCTGGGCTTCAAATATGGCCTCAGCTGCTTCCTATATGTGTGACCTTGGGCAAGTCATTTAACACCCATTGCCTAGCCCTTCATACTCTTCTGCCTTGGAAATGATTCACAGTATTGATTTTAAAACAGAAAAGAGTGGGGTTTTTTTAAGAATTGGAGAGGGGGGAGAGAGACAGAAAGAGAAAGGAGAAAGAGAGACAGAGAGAAAGACAGAAAGACAGGCAGAGAGAGAGAGAGAGACAGACAGACAGACAGACAGAGAGCAAGAGAAAGAGACAAAGACAGAGACAGAGAAATGTTTATGAAACATTTACTAACATATTCCTCACTTGCTCCCCAATGCAACTTTGGTTAAGTTACTTCATCTCTCCAAACCCCATCTGAGAAATGAAGAGGGTTGGAATAGTTTACTTCTGAGAACCCTTCCACTTTAAAACCCTAGCTATGATCCTAAAAGGAAATGGCAATGCTGAAGGAGTCATTAAATGTAGTTGCAGCAGTATTAGTAATAATTATGATTATTATTAATATCTAAAATTTATATAGCACTTTAAGGTTTGCATAATGATTTAATGACATTGTCTCACTTTGTCCTGTAGTTCAATTGATTTCCTTTTAGAAATAAGGAAAATGAGACTAAGAGAGAGTGATTTATCTGGTTATCATAAGAGGAGCTGATGACAGGGTCAGATCTAGAACACACGGACTCTGATTTCATGTCCAATACTCTTGAAGGAAGGACAAAAGCTGGGATAAAGAGAAGAAATATCATTCAGAACCTTTTAGGTCCCCATTTACCTAACAAGTGAACAGGTGCTTCTCTCTTCTTGACTCAAAAGACAGACTCAGAATTCTCCCACTTCCTTCCAAACCTCATTGACTTTTTTGACTGAGCATCTCATATGCTTCACAGAGGATGTTAGAGTGTTCCATTATTTAGAGTTTGTTCAAGGCAGAAAACCATATGAGATGGCTTAAGAGCCTAAAAAAGGAGTAATTTACTAGAAGATGCCTAAGATTTTTTTCCCTTCAGGACCTCAACTATATACTGCTTCAATTTCTATGGAAGAAGACACTGCAGCCCTTACTTGGCCTCAACACCCACAATTTATTACTGCTCTGCCCTTGAACTCAACCTCAATGTCTCTGATGTATTTTTAAAACTGTAAAGGACCAAAAATACCCAGAAAGCTTGGCTTAGGCATGACAAAGGAAGTTATTTGGACCCTAGCACCAGTATCTAAAATCACAAAGGCCATAAAGTTTACCCTCTAAGCTCCTAACAAAATCTCTGGGCTGGCATGCGCACTAGTCTGGAGGGAGTACCTTGCTGGCAAAGCTGTGCCAGGCTCAGGGATTAGAACACAGGCAGTGTAGAGGCAGCTGGAAGAGAAGCACAGAGCAGGCAGCCTAGTTGCAACCAAATGATCCATCTTGCCCCCACCTCTTTCTGGAAGTTTTGGCCTCAGAGCACATCCAGCTTTGCAAATCAACTCCTTCCTCCTGGCTCAATCTCATCAATAGGGCAGATAAGAAGTCTTCAGAGGGGAGGGAAGCTCTAGCTCCAACACTTGTCCCCCACAGACTGATCTGAAAGCCTTGCTGACTAAGCTCCAAGGGCAAAAACTGCAACAAACTACAGGCAGCAACCTTGACAACAGGGTAGGAAGCCCAGCTCCCTTTTAGCTTCTGCTGATAGCTGGGAAAATCTGATTAACCTGATCAATCAACAGAACAGAGAAGAAGCCCCTTCAGGACAGAACAACCCAAACCAACAGATCCAGCACATAACGAGAGGAGCAAGACTAGAGGAAACTACAGGGAGGAAAAAGGAGAAAATATGAATAAACAACAGAAATAGAAAAAAGCAATTACAATCAACAGCTTCTACCCAGGCAATGAACAAAGAGCAAATGTAACAGAGGAAGATCAAGAAACCAAGCGAAAACAGAGAAACTCCATCAAATTGGACACAAATTTTAGAAGAAATCAAAATACAATTCAAAAAACAATTAAGAGGGGGGCAGCTGGGTGGCTCAGTGGATTGAAAGGCAGGTCTAGAAACAGTAGGTCCTATGTTCAAATCTGGCCTCAGACACTTCCCAGCTGTTAAGGGTTAGTCACTCCCTGGGGCAAGTCACTTAACCCCCATTGCCTAGCCCTTACCAACCTTCTGCCTTGGAGCCAATATACAGTATTGTTTCCATAAGGGTTTAGTAAGGATTTTTAAAAAACAATTAAGAGAGGCTGAAGACAAGTGGAAAAAGAACTTAAAAAGCAAAATAAATCATCTAGAAACAGAAAATGTTGCTTTGTAAGCCAAAATTAATCAGCTTAACAACAAGGCAGAGGAGATGAAAGATGAGGCAAAGAAGATGAACGATGACCTCCGAAAAAAAAATCAGACCAGAAGGAAAAAGATGAACAAAAAGCCAGGGATGAAATTCAGTCTTTAAAAACTAGAATCCAACAACTAGAAGCAAACAACTTCACAAGGCATCAGGAAGCTATAAATAAAATTTTAAAAAAATTTTAAAAATGAGGAAAATAAGAAACACTTCATCCAAAAAATGAAAGATCTAGAAAACAGGTCCAGGAGAGACAACTTAAGAATCATTGGACTACTGGAAGATCATGACAAAAGAAAAATCCTGGACATCATACCACAGGAAATTATCTAAGAAAACTTCCCTGACATTCTAGAGCAAGAGGGAAAAGTGGAGATTGAAACAATCTACAGATCACCTCCTGTACTTAATCCCCAACTGACAACACCCAGGAATGTTATAGCCAAATTCAAGAACTACCAGACCAAGGAAAAAATATTACAAGCTGCTAAGAATCATTTAAATACCCTGGAAACACAGTGAAGATAACACAGGATCTGGCTGCATCTACACTGAAGGACTGGAAGGCATGGAATATGCTATTCTGGAAAGCAAGGGAACTGGGTCTACAACCAAGAATCAACTGCCCAGAAAAACTGACTATATTCTCGCAGGGGAAAATATGTCCATTTAATAAAATAGAAGACTTCCAAGCATTCATAAAGAAAAGACTGGACTTGAACAGAAAATTTGATACCCAAACACAGAACTCAAGAGAATCACCAAAACATAATGAAGAAAGGGGAAAAAAACAAAAGAAAAAATTTTAAGGAACCCAATAAATTAAAATGATTTCTATCACTACAAGAAAAGAATATATTTGTGTATAATTGAAAATTTGTTACCCAAAAGAAAGAACTACACTTCCCAGGAGCCCACTGACTTCCTGTCATTATATACTTCCTGTATACAGAGGATATTAGCGAGTGGGTGGTCCTCCTAGGACTGTTTGGCATGATGACTGGTGGGTGGTGGTGTGATTTTAAATGGGTTTATCAGCCATGGGAACATGGTCTTTATTTTGTATCCTTTTTATTTCTTGATTTCTAATGATCACTAATAAATCTCCTAAAATATTTTTATATTTGAAATGTAATTTAAATTTTTACATTGATAACTCTTAAAAATTATTAGTATCATCTGGGTAGCTAGAAGAATTATATTTAGAGGGAACGGTGGCAAATGGTATAGGATGAAATGCCAATACATATATATGTAAATATATATGTATGCATAAATATATATGCATATATATATAAACTAGAGGTTAAGAAAGAGGTTAATACTAAGAGAAATGGGAAAAGAAACAAAAATAGAATGAATTTATATGTCATAAAGAAATGCATAGCAGGAGTGGGGGAGAACACCAATACACTGGAAGGGTAAAGAGGTTGGAGACAAGAAATACTTAATTCTTATGTGCCTTGAAATTGACTCAAAGAGGGGAGAACAATAAGATCCATTGGGGCAACAAATTGATTCACTCCCTATAGAGAAATAGAAGGATAACAAAAGGACTTGTGGAGGAGAGAATCAATACAAGGGAAGGAGAGGGTGGGGGTTGTTTTAAAAGACTGTAAAGAAAATAAGATGGGAATAAGAAGGGAAGTGGGGTAGAAAGGGAAGTTAAATAAGGGTGGGAATTAGGGGGACTGATTAAAAACAAAACACTGGTGTAGAAAGAAATAGTGAAAGAAGAAAGGGCAGAACTAGTAGTGGAAATCAAAATGCTGGGAAATACACAGCTGGTAATCATAACTCTGAATGTGAATGGAATGAACTCACCCATAAAACAGAAGCAAATAGCAAAATGGCTTAGAAACCAAAATCCTACCATATGTTGTCTACAAGAAACACACATGAGGTAGGTAGACAAACATAGAGTAAAGGTAAGAGGATGGAGCCAAATCTATTAGGCATCAACTGACAAAAAGAAGGCAGGATTTGCAATCATGCTATCTGACAAAACCAAAGAAAAAATAGATCTAGTTAAAAGAGTTAGGGAAGATAATTACATCCTGATAAAAGGCAGTATAAACAATGAGGAAATATCAGTACTCAACATGTATACAGCAAATGGCATAGCATCCAAATTTCTAAAGGAGAAACTAGTGGAGCTCATGGATGCAATAGATAGAAAAACTATACTAGTGTGAGACCTGAACCTTCCTCTGTCAGAACTAGATAAATCAAACCAAAAGATAATAAGAAATAGGTAAGAGATGTGGATGAAATCTTAGAAATATTATAGTTAGTAGATATGTGAAGAAAAATAAATAGGGACAAAAAGGAATATACCTTCTTTTCAGCAACATATGATACATTCACAAAGATTGACCATGTACTAGGGCATAAAAAGATGGCAAACAAGGACAAAAGAATAGAAATAATAAATACAACCTTTTCAGATAACAATGCAATAAAAATAATAATTAGTAAGGGTACATAGAGAGGCAAATCAAAAATTCATTGGAAATTAAATAATACAATTCTCCAAAATTTGTTAAGGAACAAATCATAGAAACAATTAATAATTTCATTGAAGAAAGTGACAATGATGAGACATCATTTCAAAATCTATGGGATGCAGCCAAAACAGTATTTATATCCTTGAGTTCATATAGCAACAAATTAGGGAGGGACAAAAATCCATTATTTAATAAAACCTACTGGGAAAATTGGAAGACAGTTTGGGGGAGATTGGGTTTGGATCAACATCTCACATCCTACACCAAGATAAACTCAGGTTGACTTGAATATAAAGAAGGAACCTATAAGTAATTTGGGTAGACACAGAATAGTATACATATCAGATCTTTGGGAAAGGAAAGATTTTAAGACCAAGCAAGAGTTAGAAAAAAATCACAAAATTCAAAATAAATAATTTTGATTACATTAAATTTAAAAGTTTCTGTACAAGCAAAACCAATGCAACCAAAATTAAAATGGAAGCAACAAATTGGGGGGGGGAGGGTCTTCATAACAAAAACTTCTGACAAAGGTCTAATTACACAGATTTATAAAGAGCTAAATCAATGGTACAAAAAATCAAGCCATTCTCCAATTGATAAATGGGTAAAGGACATGAATAGTGCGAATTTTAAAACTATTCCACCATAATCAGACCATTCTTTAGAAGATTTGATTTAGCTATTTCCTGATTAATAACAATAGAGATACTTGGAATAACAGAATCAGGTCTTGGAAACTCTATATTTCTCCTCCCTTCTTAGTTTAACAAGATTTTGAAGGTCTGCATCAAACTCAAGATTTAATTATCTAAGGAATGGCCTTCAACAGACATGTACAGGAAAAAAGACAGACCTCTGGGCTGTCTTAAGTCAAGCTAAGTCCTCATTGGTACAGATGAGATGCATAAAAGAGATGTAAAAACATCCATATAAGGCATGTCACTTCCTGTCCCTTCCTCTTTCCCTGTAGAGGCAACTCTGTCTGGCAGCATGCTAGGCATTCTGACATCTTGGGAGTAGTGGCAGTTATTTGTCTGGGTTTTGGCAGTGAGTTTTGTCCTTGACCTGATTCAGGTTCAGGCATCTCAGCTGAGCCCCTTTTGGAGTTCAGGTTGATTCCTTCCTCCTTCACACTCCAAACCCTTACTTTCTAGATCTTCTAATCTTCCTGCTCAGTATTAGCCAGGCTGGGGGAGAAATCCTTCAACCTTTTTTTCTCCCTTCTTCTTAATGTTCTCCACTATATCAATTAAATCACCATAAAATTTGGCAGCTGACTTGGGTATTGTATTATTTGGGTTTTTCATTAGCATTTTTAGAAATAAAATTCTTGGTGACCTAAATTAATTATACATTCAGTCTCAGCCATAATTTCACCCTTTACAATAGGCAATTTTCAGATAAAGAACTCAAAACTATAAGTGCATGAAAAGGTGTTCTAAATCTCTTATAATCAGATAAATGCAAATCAAAAGATCTCTGAGGTATCACCTCACACCTAGCAGATTGGCTAATATGATAGCAATGAAAAGTAATGAATGTTGGAAGGGATGTGACAAAGTTGGGACATTAATTCACTGCTAGTGGAGTTGTGAATTGATCTAACCATTCTAGAGGGCAATTTGGAATTATGGCCAAAGGGTGCTAAAAGACTGTCTGACTTTTGATCCAGCCATAGCACTGCTGGGTTTGTACCCCAAAGAGATAATAAGGAAAAAGACTTGTACAAGAATATTCATAGCTGTAGTCTTTGTGGTGGCCAAAATTTGGAAAATGAGGAGGTGCCCTCCAGTTGGGGAATGGCTGAACAAATTGTGGTATATGATGGTGATGAAATACTATTGTGCTCAAAGGGATAATAAAGTGGAGGAATTCCATGTTAACCAGAATGACCTCCAGGAATTGATGCAGAATGAGAGGAGGAGAACCAGGAGAACATTTTATACAGAGACTGATACTCTGCGGTATAATCGAATGTAAAGGACTTTTCCATTAGTGGCAATGCAGTGATCCAGAACAACCTGGAGGGATCTACGAGAAAGAACACTATCCACATTCAGAGTAAAAACTGTGGGAGTAGAAACACAGAAGTAAAACAACTGCTTGATTACATGGGTTGATGGGGATATGATTGAGGATATAGACTCTAAATGATAACCCTAGTGCAAACATCAACAATATGGAAATAAGTGTGGAAGAGAGAAATGTTAAAATGAATGAAAAGACTGGATTTTTCAAAGCTATCACAAATTTTGGTTCCTTCTTGATTTTCCCACTAGTACATAAATTTTGATCAAAGACACATATAAAACCCTGTGTAATTGAGTGTTGGCTATGGGAGGGGTTGGGGGGAAGGGAGGGAAAGAGCATGATTCTTGTAACCAAGGGAAAATGTTCTAAATTGACTAATTAAATAAATTTTTTAAAAGACAAGTAAAAAAATAGAAAAGAAGTTTCAAGCCATCCAGATTACCTGGTTTAGACAAACTACCTCTTAAAGTATTGGAAGGAGTACTAGGGGGATCCAATGGCTCAGTGGATAAAGAGGCAGGCTTAGAGATGGGAGGCCCTGGGTTCATATCTGGTCTCAGACACTTCCTAGCTTTGTGACCCTTGGCAAGTCACTTAACCCCAATTACCCAGCCCTTACTGCTCTTCTGTCCTGGAACTAAGACTTAGTATAAATTTTAAAGTAGAATATAAGGGTTTTTAAAAAGAAGAAGAAGAAATTGGGAATTTCTAAAACAATAGTGAGAAAGAGAGAGGCATCAAGTTAAAGAGAGTCAAATACTCAATATTTTTTTAATGAGATCAGAAGACTACAGCCTAGTAATCTTGACCTACATTCCTTATGGCAAAATTCAAAATTTTCTTATTAAAAGGAGAGGATTAGAAAGGAAAACACTGATGAGTTAATATGATGATTAAGATGGGGGCTGTGAGTTGGCTCAAAAGACAGTATATATAGAGAGTCATATAAAGAGTTAGGGCTGGAAATTGGAGGTCCTGGTTTCAAATCTCACTCAGACATGTCCTACTTATGTGACTCTGGGCAAATAACTTCACCTCTATTGTCTAGCTCCTAATGCTCTTCTGCCTTAGAGTCAATATAAATAGTATTGATTTGAATATGGAAGGTAAGGATATATTTTTTAAAAAGAATACATTAGCAGGCCCAGAGATGGGAGGTCATGGGTTCAAATCAGACACTTCCTAGCTGTGCGAACCTGGGCAAGTCACTTGACCTCCATTGCCTAGCCCTTACCATTCTTCTGCCTTAGAACCAATATACATTATTGATTATAAGAGGGAAGGTAAGAGTTTTTTAATTGTTTTTGTAGTGATACTGTTATTATATAAACAGCAAGGAGGTCAGTGTCACTGGATCACGTAGTGCAATGGTGAGTAGGGAAGAGGGATGTAAACCTTAAAATTTCTTAGACTTATAAATGTTGGAAATTTCACCATTGGGAAATTTCATACTTGAAAAATTTCCTACTGGTAGTCTATTGGAATGTGAACCCCCTTGGCATGGGAGGGTCCTTCTCCTCCCTACTTAAGATTACTTTAGGGCAGAAACCTTTTGCTGAACAATGGAAAGGGCTTTGACCTATGCTTAAGCATAGAACAGGAAGTTCTTTGAGTCATGATTGATTTTAGAATTGATACAATAGAGATACTTGGAGTGACAGAACCAGGTCTTGGAACTTACAATCTCCACCCTACTCAGTCCTAACAGGATTTAGGAAGAGCTGCAGCATAGATCAAAATTTAATTATTTGAGAATATGACCTTCAACAGACATGTGCAAAGGGGCAGACCTCTGGTGGTCCTGGGTTAAGCTAGAGCCACCATTGGCACAGGGAAAACATGGACAGTGATTGGTAGATGTGAGAACTGAGGGGAGGGAACTGAGATGGTTTCCTGAAAGATAGAGGGGTCTGAGGACTGAGGGGTGGTTCAAGAGGTTTTGCTCTGAGAGGTGGTGCTCTGAGAAGCTTGCTCCAAAGGAGGTTGGAGGTGGAGGCCCCTGAGACTGTTTCTCCATTTTGGTCACGTGAGTGATAGGGACTGATCTCTTTTCTTTGCCTCAGTTATCTAAGGGCTTGGGCCTCTTGGCCCAGCCTAAACAGAGGGGGTATTTAAGCCCTATTCCCTTCTCTCCCCCCCCCTCTCTCTCTCTCTCTCTCTCTCATACCTTTCTTCCTCCCGTTTGTAATTAAACTCCATAAAAGGTTGACTGCTGACTTGAGTTTTCATTTAGGAATTACATAGCTGAATTCCTTGGTGACCTTAAATTAATATATATCAGTCTTTGAAAGTGATTTCCATGTCACATTGTGGCTGACCACACGGGAGTCTAAAGAATTCTCTCAATAAACTTCTGAAATTCCTTGCCTTTTTACTCTACCTTCTCACCACTTAGTCCCTTTTAACAGCAAACTTGGCTTAAAGACACAGCTGCTAGAACATGTGACTATAAAAAAAACTTTTTCTCTCTTCTCTTTTCTCCCTAAGTTAAATTGGAATCAGCAGTTTTTATTTTTCTTCCCTTTAATCTTAAGGGACAGCTAATACAGCTTAAGCTTATACAGCTTAAGGGATAGCTCAGTGGATTGAGAGCCAAGCCTAGAGACAGAAGGTCCTGGGTTCAAATCGGACCTCGGATACTTCCCAGTTGTGTGACTCTGATAGATAGAAAACAGCTGTTTTAAATCTCAGCAACAGGACCCTAAAGTCCTGGCTGGAAGAACTGTTTCTAAATATCATTTCCCTTAAGGAACAACTTCCTAGATAAAAAAAAAAACCCTGTGGAAAGTTTGTTGCTTTTCCCTGCTCCCCACGTGTTTTGTGAAGACTGTTAGAGAAATAATTACTATATATATATATATATATATATATATATATATATATATATATATATATATATATATATATGTGTGTGTGTGTGTGTGTGTGTGTGTGTGTGTGTGTGTGTGTGTGTGTGTGTATATATATATATATATATATATATATATGAGTACTACATTCTTTGATAATTATATGGCAGCTGAAGAATTAGGGGCATTGAGGAATGCAGGATGCCTCCAAATTTTTATATTAATAGGTACTGTCATTTTTGTACTCCTCAATACTATATTTAGAGATGCTAAAATAAAAAATATTGAGGATAAAATAGAAAAAATTGAGGATAAAATGCAAGCCCAATTAGAAGATCTAAAATGTTTCTTACAGGATCAATGGGGCAAACACGCACTCTACCAGAAACAGACCTGTTTCTAAACCTTTGAATGAGGAAATTTCCTTCCCTGAAATAGAGATGGAAAACACCTTCCCTATAGCCCAGTTAACAGACTGCTTCTCTCGTACAGTGCAAATCTTGACTGAATTTAATCCCCAAAACCTTTCCCCTGCAATCCCAGTTTCTCATGTTCCCTCTCCTACAGAAAACCAAATTCCAACGCAAAGGAGATCTTGTCCTCCTAGAGAAACCTGTCCTTGTCAAACTGACCCACAGGTACAAAATTTAACTAGAGGCCTGTTTCCTCTAAGAGAAGTACCTGAAATAGGACGGAATGGGGATGTGGTGACTTTAAGACATAGAATACCGTTTACTCCCCAGGAAATAAATGAATTTACATGAAATATCCCCACATATGAACAAGATCCTTTTCTAGTAACAAAAAATATGGGAGACATATTTTTTTTCAGTATAATCCGTCTTACAAGGATGTTGAGAAATTACTACAGGCTTTTTTAACTGAGCGTGAAAAAAATAAAATAATTGCTCATGTCAACAAAACCCAGGGGCATAATGCAGCACATTGGCCATCTCAGGATCCTGAATGGGACTATAACAATCCTGAGGATTATCTACAACTATATTGTTGTAGAGAGGCCATCCTCACAGCAATGAAGGAATGTGCAGACAGTACAGATAAGTGGATGGAACTTGAAAAAATTAAGCAAAAGGAAGAAGAAACACCCTCCAGATTTATGGATAGAATAATCGAGTTTGGGGACAGATACTTAGATTGGGATCTAACTAAAGAGAGTATCTTAAGACAAGTTAGAAGGATCTTTGTAAATAACTCTTGTAAAGCAATTAAGAATTATTTTAGAACACAATGCCCAAGATGGTCAGATATGGACCTTGAAGAATTGCGAAAAACAGCTATATATGTTTTAAAGGGAAACAAAGAAAAGGAGGAAGAAAATAATGATGACATGGAGGAAATGAAGGAAAAAATTAGATATTTAATAGATAGGATAACTAAATTAGAAAGTGGGCATGATAATGAACCAACGACAATTGCCCCTCTCCAGAAATCCAATTATCAATCCATTACTTGCCACTTCTGTGAGAAGAAGGGCCACAAAATGATGGAATGTAGAACCTTTCTTAAGATGATTGGACGGAATACACAGTTTAATAATAGCTTTAGAAATAATAACTATAGAAATGACGATAATGGTTATAGAAACCAGAATTCTAGAAATTATAATAATGACTATGGAAATAACTATAATGAATATAGAAATAAGAACTTTAGAAAGCAGAATTATAGAAATAGGAATTGGGAAAATAATGACAATGCTCCAAATGAAGAAAATTATAATGATAATGAACAACAACAATATATGAGAAATGGCGCTCGTCCAAAAAATACTCGAGGTACTAATGACCCTCAGAGAGGTGACCTTCAGGGGGGTGCCCAAGGAATATCCCAAATACAATGATGGTGTCCGGGGGGGGGGGGGCTGGGGCACAGGAATCAGAGGATACAACCTTTGATTTCCAGGACCCTGATGTCCTACTACCCA
Source organism: Monodelphis domestica (assembly GCF_027887165.1). Lineage (NCBI taxonomy): Eukaryota > Metazoa > Chordata > Mammalia > Didelphimorphia > Didelphidae > Monodelphis > Monodelphis domestica. Next base: position 470,049,022 of record NC_077227.1, on the reverse strand, counting down.
TTGTCCCTATCCACTGCCCCCCATACTAATGAACCCCATGTTACCTTAAAGGTGGGTAACACCTATTATGATTGTCTATTAGACACCGGAGCTTCCTGGTCTGTATTAAAGAGAACACCTGATTTACAATGTTATTCTGTTGGCTCAGAGAATGTAATGGGAGTATCAGGAATAACCCAAAGCTTTAAAAGACTTCCTCCTAGAATGGTGTCTGTAGGACCCCTAGAGGTACAACATTCCTTCCTTTTGATGCCTGATTCCCCGTTAAATTTTCTGGGGAGGGACCTTCCATGCAAACTCAGAGCCACAATAACCTGCTCCCCAGATGGTTCATTATCATTAGAAGTACCAGAGGAATCTTTAAATTTATTCCCTGTAATTCTCTCAGAGAGTCAGGAGAAAAAAGAGCATCCCGTCTTTGCAAAACCTAAAGATATACCGGAGTCTCTTTGGGTCACATCTTCTTCCGATGTAGGTTTACTTAAGTCGGCTGTTCCTGTGCAGATAAAAACTAAATCTATCCCACCTCCTTCTATCCCTCAGTATCCCCTCTCAAAGGAGGCAATTGAGGGTATTACACCAGTTATTAACTCATTAATAGAACAGGGAATAATAATCCCTTGCAAATCTGAATACAACACGCCCATCCTGCCAATTAAAAAACCAAAAATAGGGCCCGATGGCAAGCACCTCTATAGATTCGTACAAGATCTAAGGGCAGTGAATAATCACGTTATAAAGAGACACTCCGTAGTTTCTAACATACATACTATTATTTCATCCATTCCTAGCACAGCTACATACTTTACAGTAGTAGACTTGTGTTCAGCTTTCTTCTCCATTCCTATACATGAGAACTCCAGGCATATTTTTGCTTTCACCTGGAAGGGCTCACAATATACCTGGTGTCGGCTACCACAGGGTTATGTCGAAAGTCCGAGCTTATTTGAGCAAATTTTGAGCCAAGACACAGACAATATAACATTTAAAAATAGTAAATTAATCAAATATGTAGATGATCTACTCTTGGCTTCAACAGATGCAAAAACATGTCAAGAAGATAGCAAACACCTTCTTTTGGAATTGCACAAAAGAGGACATAAAATCTCTAAGGATAAAGTTCAGTGGTGTCTCCAAAAAGTAGAATATTTGGGATTCATCTTGACTGCGGGAGCTTGTTATATTTCTCCAAAACGAATTGAGAATATTCAAAAATTGAGTGCTCCTACCACTACGAAACAGCTGAGAGCAATTTTAGGAGCAACAGGGTTTTGCAGACAATGGATTCCTTGCTATGGGGAAATTACTAAACCCCTTATAGCATTAACAAAGGATTCGGTTCCTGAACCCCTCAAATTAGAGCCTGAACACTTGTCAGCTCTATTAGATCTAAAAAAGGCTATCATGTCTGCCCCTGCTCTAGGCATCCCAGATTACAACAAGCCATTTACTTTATATGTGCATGAGCGAAGAGGAGTAGCCTCTGGTGTGTTAACTCAGACTTTGGGACCTTCTCAGAGCCCAATTGCTTATTATTCTGCCCAACTAGACCCAGTAGCAGCAGGAGCACCACCATGCCTTAGAGGAGTAGCTGCTACAGCCTTACTAGTAACAAAAACTGTTGATTTAGTATTGGGATGTCCATTAACAATAATGTGCCCACATGAGATAGAAGCATTATTGATAAAACATAGAACACAGGCATTCTCGGATCAGAGAATTACAAGGTATGAAATAACCTTATTAAATAGTGAAAATATTATCTTGAAACGCTGTTCAACTCTTAACCCTGCCACCTTGCTTCCAGATTTACCTACTTCAGGAGAACCATTACATAACTGTGAAACATTAGTGTCCATGGCAGAAAAGCCTTGAGATAATCTCTTGGACACTCCCTTAGACAATGCAGATCTGATTTTATTTACCGATGGTTCCTCTTTTATGAGGGATGGCATGCGTTACACTGGAGCTGCTGTAGTCTCAGAATTTGTCACTGAATGGTCAGTTTCACTACCTTCTAACATTAGCGCTCAAGGAGCAGAACTCATAGCTCTAAAACAAGCTTGTATAATTGCCAAGGATAAAAAGGCAACAATTTATATGGATTCTAGATATGCTTTTGGCATTTGTCACTCAGTCGGGATGCTATGGCTCCAGAGAGGATTTTTAACCTCAGCTGGAAAATCCATAGCAAATGCAGAAATTATTAATGAAGTTCTTTCTGCTCTCAAACTGCCTAAAGCCCTAGCTGTAGTTCATTGCTCTGCCCATACAGGTGGCTCTGACCCTGTCTCTAGAGGAAATGACCAAGCAGATGCCGCTGCAAAACTAGCAGCCATAGAAGGACCTGGATTAATTTTAACATTAACAACCACTGATAATTTAAATTTATCACTTTCCTATAATGAAAAGGAAGTGGAAAAATGGAAACAAAAATTTAAAGCAAAAAAGATTAATGGAGTATAGGTGTCATCTGAAGGAAAACCCCTGCTCCCTAGAAGTTTCTATAACCAAATTTTCCAATCTATTCATAAAAATGGTCATTTTGGCACCCAGGGCATCGTGGACTCTGTCAAGAGAGTATGGATAGCCCCTGGTATAACTACTATAGCCTCTAAAGTATGTTCAGCCTGCCCTATCTGCCAGGCATATAACCAACATGCATATCGTGGAAAAGCCTTTAGGGGAAGTCCTCTGGCTTACACACCTTTTGAACATCTACAGATAGATTTCATAACGATGCCAAAGGCTGGACGTTATAAAATTTGTCTAGTAATTGTAGATCAACTAACCAGATGGCTGGAAGCATTTCCTACGACCCAAGCCACAGCAGATTTTGTTGCAAAGATACTTTTAAAGGAAATTATTCCTCGTTTTGGCCTGCCAGCACGTATTGACTCTGATAGAGGGAGTCATTTTACCGATTCTGTCTTAAACCAAATATATTCTTGCTTGGGGATAACTCCCAAATTCTATGTTCCATATCACCCCCAGAGCTCAGGCCAAGTGGAGAGGATGAATAAAGAACTTAAAACTATGATTGGCAAATTATGCACTGAGACCCATTTAAAATGGCCTGAAATTCTCCCTCTGGCCCTATTTTATCTTAGAAGCAGGCCTAGAGGAGACTTACATATTTCACCATTTGAGATGCTTTTTGGACATCCGCCAATACAGGCTAAGCCTTTCTCCCCGGCTTATACATCGCTATTAGGGGGAGATATTACTATTGCTTCCTATATACAGGAGTTACAGCACAAACTACGTGAACTTCATGAATCCGGAGCTGCAGTACAAGCTGGACCATTAGACTTTTCTCTGCATGACCTGAACCCAGGAGATAAAGTTTATATCAAGAATTTCAAGCAAACTAGAGCAACTCAACCTTCATGGGAAGGACCATTCCAAATATTATTAACTACTCCAACATCTATAAAGATTGGAGAAAAAGACTCCTGGATTCACTGCTCACATGTGAAGAAAGCATCTTCTGCTGAGACTGATTGACTCTATCCTATCATATGAATTGTGACTATATCTTATCATATGAATTGGAGATAATAATCCATAGACAAATGGATGCTGTTTTTTCAAGAATATATTGAATTACTGATTTTTTCTTATTTTTCTTATTTCTTTTCTTTCATTTTTTGATCAGGATATTTGATTTTTTTCTCATTTTTTGTACTGAAGGTACACATAATTAATATTAATATTATTTTTTCCTGTAGTAATACAAGTTAATATATATACTCTTGCTATAATATCAATATATGCCTAAAAGCTTTAAACTATGGGAACCTGCCATTTATTGATAAAATATTATAGGACTGTGATTAATGTTTGTGTCTGATTCCAGGAAAAGGGATAATAACAAGGAGCACAGACTAAACCTGAATAGTGCCAATAGAGCACACAAGAAATATTAAAGTGAGACTCAAGGTTGCGACACTTAACTTATGTTTAAGTCATAGGACTTCCTTGTATCTACGCTCTTTACGAAGTACTCAAACAAGTACAAAGCTTGACTGTCATGCTGGCTCCCTATATCCCTGAGAATGACAAAAAAAAAAATCAGACGAGGGAACGACATTTCCCCATCAAAATAGAATTCTAATTCTTTTCTTCTTATATTATGGCAACTTCCTGTAGTCTTGGCTACAAATGGCTAAGTGAAATATTACTGCATTCTGTCCTACATTCTTGTGGGATAGAAATTACTTTAAACTGGACCTATACAAGGCCTATTTTGAATTTTCTTATGTTTTTGATTATTTTTCTATTCTTTTGATAATTGACACATACACCCCCATAAATGAACATTGCATTCTGAGCTAAACTTGATATTTTTTTAATACTTACTTCAGGGGGGATTGTATTTTAATTTAAAATCTAAGAATTTTTTTATTTTTGAATATTTTTTGTTGAGATTGTATTTTTATAAAAATCCAAGAATTTTGAATTTTGTTTAAGATTTTACTGTTAGAAAAAATCAAAGATTTTGATTCTGTTCGAGAAAAGATCTTCAAGAAAGAAGCTTGAAACTTTTATATCCAGAGAATGAACTGTTGCAGAAAGATGCTGAAAACCTACACTTCATCAAGAATATCAAGAATGAACTTTGGATATGATTTGATTGGACTGAACTTTTGATTGAACATCTATTGTAATTGTACACATTTATGCCAAAAGGGACTTCCCCTAATTTGGCTTTCTGTCAATGCACCTAGCAAAACATTGGTTTTGCTTTCTTTTCTTTTCTATTTCCTCTCTCACTATTCTAATTTCTCTTAGAAAATTGAAGATTGGTTATATCTATAGTTAGAAGTGCATTTAGAACTATAAAATGATTATGTTAAATGATCAATGGGGAGACTAGTCTCCCAATGATCATCAGGGGGATTGTAAACCTTAAAATTTCTTAGACTTATAAATGTTGGAAATTTCACCATTGGGAAATTTCATACTTGAAAAATTTCCTACTGGTAGTCTATTGGAATGTGAACCCCCTTGGCATGGGAGGGTCCTTCTCCTCCCTACTTAAGATTACTTTAGGACAGAAACCTTTTGCTGAACAATGGAAAGGGCTTTGACCTATGCTTAAGCATAGAACAGGAAGTTCTTTGAGTCATGATTGATTTTAGAATTGATACAATAGAGATACTTGGAATGACAGAACCAGGTCTTGGAACTTACAATCTCCACCCTACTCAGTCCTAACAGGATTTAGGAAGAGCTGCAGCATAGATCAAAATTTAATTATTTGAGAATATGACCTTCAACAGACATGTGCAAAGGGGCAGACCTCTGGGTGGTCCTGGGTTAAGCTAGAGCCACCATTGGCACAGGGAAGACATGGACAGTGATTGGTAGATGTGAGAACTGAGGGGAGGGAACTGAGATGGTTTCCTGAAAGATAGAGGGGTCTGAGGACTGAGGGGTGGTTCAAGAGGTTTTGCTCTGAGAGGTGGTGCTCTGAGAAGCTTGCTCCAAAGGAGGTTGGAGGTGGAGGCCCCTGAGACTGTTTCTCCATTTTGGTCACGTGAGTGATAGGGACTGATCTCTTTTCTTTGCCTCAGTTATCTAAGGGCTTGGGCCTCTTGGCCCAGCCTAAACAGAGGGGGTATTTAAGCCCTATTCCCTTCTCCCCCCCCCCTCTCTCTCTCTCTCTCTCTCTCTCTCTCTCTCTCTCTCTCTCTCTCTCTCTCATACCTTTCTTCCTCCTGTTTGTAATTAAACTCCATAAAAGGTTGACTGCTGACTTGAGTTTTCATTTAGGAATTACATAGCTGAATTCCTTGGCGACCTTAAATTAATATATATCAGTCTTTGAAAGTGATTTCCATGTCACAGGGCGCAGTGTGAGAAGACAGGGAAATTAGGAAGAGGCTAAATTATACAAGACTTTGAATCCCAAACAGACCCTTTTATATTTGATACTGAAAGCAATAGGAAGCTATTGGTGGGAAAGGAGAGTTACATGGTCAGACCTTGATCCAGGAGATCAATTTGACAGTTTAGTGGAAGATATGTTGGAGTGGGAGCTACTTCAACAGTCTAGGGGAGATGTGATGAGGATCTGGAGCAGAGTTATGGTAGTGTCTGGAGAGATCATGGAGTGTATATAAGAGATGTTACAAAAGTAAAATCTATAGAACGCAGCAACATATTGAATAAAGGAAGTGAGAGAGCAAGGAGGTGAGAACTTAATCTAGGTTGGCAATCCTGAGTGATTGAGAGGATAAAGGTGTTTTCTACAGTAAAAGGAAAAGTTAGAAAGAGGGTGAGGCTGGGAGGGGGGAAAGATAATGAGCTCAATGTGGGGCATGTTGAATATAAGATATCTATGGGACATCCAATTCAAGATATCTAATTGGAAGTTGGTGATATGATTCTGAAACCTAGGACAGAAGTTAGGATTGGATAAGTAGATCTAAGGACCATTTGTATAGAGATAATAATTGAATACTTGGGAACTGATAAGATCAACAAGTGAAGTGAGTTGAAGAAAAAAAGAGAAGAGGGCCAAGACAGAGCCTTAAGGGACAATGATGATTACTAGGATAAAGATCCAACAAAAAGACTGAGAAGGAATAGTCAGACTGGCTAAGAGGAAAACTAGTATAGATAGTGTCATGGAAATTTGAACAGAAGAGCATATAAAAGAAAAGAGAGTCATCAACTATGTTAAAGATAATGGAGTTGTCAAAAAGGATAAGAACTAAGCAAATGGTATTAAGGCCATTAAGGCAACTAAAGATTGCTGATAATTTTGTAGGCATCAGTTTTTGTTAAATATAAGATTGGAATCCATACTGTAGAGATTTAAAAAGAGAATGAGAGGAAAGGAAGTAAAGGCATTGATTGTAGACAGCCTTTTAAAGAAATTGAGTCACAAAAATGGGAAAAGATGTGAGCATAGCTAATGGAAATAGATCAAGTGAGAGTGAGAAATATGGACAGGCTTACAAAAGTAGGGAAGCAGCCAGTATTTGGGGAGAGGTTAAAAGTGGGAAAAGAGAAGATGATGGAGGGGGCATTATGTTGCAAGAGACAAGGTAGAATAGGATCACTTTTCCCTGGCAAAGAGTAACCTACCTCTTCATGTGAGAAAGGGGTGAAAGAACAGATAGTGAAAAAAGACATCTAAATGATTTGAGGAAAAGAGGAAGAGAGAAAAAGGAGCTCTTAGCAAATGGCTTCAATTTTTAAGTGAAATATGAGGCAGTGTTCTCTGCTGAAAAGTTGGGAGAAGAAAAGTCTTGAGGGATTTGAAGAGAGATAGAAAAAAAGTTTGGAATTGATACTGTGATAAATAAAACAGTGAGTGAATCAGATAGTTGTAAAAGGATTGCCTTGCTGCAGTGAAGGTTCAAATGAGATGAGATTACATAACAAATTTATAGTGGTGCTAGTAACTTTGGTTTCATGAGTTTCTCTAGCTTCCTTCAATAGCATAAAAAGAATTAAAGGCAATCAATGGTAGGAGTGGAAAGATTAAGGTTTGGTAGAGCACAAAAAATTAGTGATAGATTAAATGGGCAAAGGACTCTATAGAAGAGCAATGGGTAAATTTAAACTGGTTTACCAAGAGGTCAGATGAGGAAGAGAAGAATGTATCCAAGTCAGAATTAATGCCCTAGTGATGAGAGTAGAGAAGAGGCAGTGCCTGAGGAATCAAGGTACTAAAAACAGTAGTGAATCACCAGTTCAGGAAGATTAGTCAAAACATCAACTATATAGGGCAAGTTATACAATATTCTAAATCAATAGTCCCTAACTTCTCAAAAAAAAAAGAGTTGTGTTTTTCCCTTTCTTCTTCTGAGCCAAGATTGGTTATTATAACTACTCAACATTCAATTGTCCCTTTCCTCCATTCTTTCCATGGCCTTTAATTGATTATTTTCCTAGTTCTGCTCACTTTTCTCTTCATCAATTCAAATAGCTTCTTATGCTTTTCTGAATTCTTCATATTCATCATTTCTTGTGGCACATGAAGTTGATTTTCTGAAACAGAGTATAGAACTTTACGTTTACCATTGCATATTTCATTACATCCATCTACTATATTTTGTTTAACTATTTCTCTTTTAATAGGCATATCTTTTGTTTTAAAAGTTATACATCAGACTTCAGGTCAAGATGGCAGCTTAGAGAAAGCTAAAGTTCGGAGCTCCAGAAACCCTTCCTTACCTATCTCAAACTGAATGCTCCTAGGGCACCGAAATTCAAAACAAACAACAGAATAGACCCCATGAACACTCCTCCTGGACCTGGATCAAAAGGTACAGCACCCCAAAAGTCAGAACCCGAGATCACTTGGATCTAAGGGGTAGGCAAAAGGAAGGTCCCAGGACCCATCCCCCCCCAACCCAGAGCGCTAAATCCGAGGCAGCAGCAGGAACCTCAGGGCAGGCAAAAGGGTCTTGGGAGCCAGCTATTCTGAAGACCACCTCCTGAAAACAACCTGACTCAGTTTAGGGGGCACCCAGACAGCAGGGAAACAGAGAGAGACAGGAGGAGCTTGTAGCCCCCTGACCAGATCTTTCCATCTGAGTTTCACCGAAGGTCCTTGCTTCAGGGCATACTCAGTCTGAGGTTAATCCTATCACCAGCCCTCAGAGCTCCTGGAAGCCACAGGCCCACCCCCTCAGAGTGCAGGCTCCTCTGGCCAGCAAAGGCATTGAAATACATCTGAGACTGTCAAGCCAGGCACAGGGCATAAAAGTAAGGCAACAGAGAAGCATCGGGAGGGAACTGAGGAGGATAGTAACACTGAAACACCAGCAATGCCGGGCTTCCTGGGGAAGATAGACAATTTGCCTGGGGCTAAAGCCACTGAACACCAGACAGATAACAGAAGAGCCATCCTCACTCACTCAGATAGAGATGGCAAACAGCACAGAAGCAAAAAAGCCTCAAAACAACAAGAAAAACAAGAAGGGGGCAACTTTGGGCACATTTTATGGAGCAAAAATACAAAATACAGAGGAGATAGAAGAGGAAACACAAGCAAATGCGCCGAAAACTTCCAAAGGAAATGGAAACTCCCCACAAACTTTTGAAGAATTTGAATTGAAAATGATCAAAAAGATGGAAGCCTTCTGTCAGGAAAAGTGGGAATTAATGCAAAAGAATTTCACGCAACTACAAAACCGGTTTGACCAAACTGAAAAGGAAAACCAGGCTTTAAAGGTCAGAATTAGGAAACTGGAAGACAACGAGCAGGTAAAAGAACAAGAATCAATAAAGCAAAGCCAAAAGATCAAGAAATTAGAAGAGAACATGAAATATCTCACTGACAAGGTGACAGACTTGGAAAATAGAGGAAGAAGAGATACTTTAAGAATAATTGGATTACCAGAAAATCCAGAAATAAACAGCAAACTCAACATTGTAATACAAGATATAATGAAAGAAAATTGCCCAGAGATTCTAGAACAAGGGGGCAATACAGCCACTGAAAGAGCTCACAGAACACCGTCTACACTAAATCCCCAAAATACAACTCCCAAAAATGTAATTGCCAAATCCCAAAGCTGTCAAGCAAAAGAAAAAATCCTACAAGAAGCCAGAAAAAGACAATTTAGATATAAAGGAATGCCAATCAGGGTCACACAAGACCTTGCAAGTTCCACTCTGAATGATCATAAGGCATGGAACATAATTTTCGGAAAGGCAAGAGAGCTGGGTCTTCAACCAAGAATCAGCTATCCAGCAAAACTGACTATATACTTCCAAGGGAAAGTATGGGCATTCGACAAAATAGAAGATTTCCAACTTTTTGCAAAGAAAAGACCAGAGCTCTGTGGAAAGTTCGATATAGAAAAACAAAGAACAAGGAATACCTGAAAAGGTAAATATGATGGAAAGGGAAAAGGAGAAAATTATTATCTTTTCATTTATTCAAACTGTCTTCTATAAGGACTACATTTATATCAATCTATGTATACTAACAGGTGGGGAAAATGTAATGTGTAAATAGGGGTAAAAGAAAAATCAAATAGAATAATCTTTCTCACACAAAGATTCACACAGGAAGAGGAGAGGAAGAAAACTCCTATAAGAAGGAGAGGAAGACAGCTATGGAAAGTAATGAATGCTGGAGAGGATGTGGCAAAGTAGGGACATTAATTCATTGCTGGTGGAGTTGTGTACTGATCCAACCATTCTGGAGGGCAATTTTGAACTATGCCCAAAGGGCAATAAAAGACTGTCTGACCTTTGATCCAGCCTTAGCACTGCTGGGTTTGTACCCCAAAGGGATAATAAGGAAAAAGACTTGTATAAGAATATTCATAGCTTCACTCTTTGTGGTGGCCAAAAATTGGAAAATTAGGGGATGCCCTTCAATTGGGGAATGGTTGAACAAATTGTGGTATATGTTGGTGATGGAATACTATTGTGCTAAAAGGAATAATAAAGTGGAGGAATTCCAAGGAGACTGGAACAACCTCCAGGAAGTGATGCAGAACAAAAGGAGCAGAACCAGGAAAACATTGTACATAGAGACTGATACACTGTGGTACAATCGAAGATAATGGACTCCTCCACTATGGACAATGCAATGTCTCTGAACAATCTGCAGGGATCTAAAAAACACTATCCACAAGCAGAGGATAAACTGTAGGTGTAAATACACTGATGAAAAGCAACTGCTTGACTAGAGGGGCTGAGAGGAAATGACTGAGGAGAGACTCTAAATGAAAACTCTAGTGCAAATTCCAACAACATGGAAATGGGTTCGAACCAAGAACACATGTGAAACCCAGTGGAATTGTGCGCTGGCTATGGTAGAAGTGGTGGGAGGGGGGGTGGAGGGAGGAAAAAGATAATTATCATTGTTTCCAATGAATAATGTTTGTAAATAACCAAATAAAATAATGTTTAAAAATTCAAAAAAAAAATTATACATCAAATTTGCAGAAAATACAAAACAAAGACCCTCACAATCCAAAAAATTTTAACAAGCTTGAATGAGAAGCCATATAAAATTAATAGGAATAAATTTAACACCCTAAACCAGGCTTTACAAAACAACTGCACCAACAAAGCGTAAGGGAGGAGCCACCAGACAATTATTTGCATGTGGGGAGAAGATCTGGGAGATTTTAATGTGCTTTTTTTCTCCCTTTTTTTTAATTTTTGAAAATTGTCTTTAATTAGATGATTTGGAATATTCTTCCATGGTTACAAGATTCTTGTTCTTTCTCTCCCCTCTTTCTAACCCCCTCCCATAGCTGGCATGTAATTCCACTGGGTTTAACATGTATCACTGACCAATATCTATTTCCATATTATTAATATTTGCAGTAGGGTGATCATTTAGAGTCTATATCCCCAATCATATCCCTATCAACCCATGTGATCAAGCAGTTGTTTTTCTTCTGTGTTTCTATTCCTTAAGTTTTTCCACTAAATGTGGATAGTGTTCTTTCTCATAAGTCCCTCCAAATAGTTCTGGATCATTGCATTGCTACTAGTAGAGAAATCCAGTACATTCAATTGTACCACAGTGTATCAGTCTCTGTGTACAATGTTATCTTGGTTCTCTTCCTTTCACTCTGCATCAATTCCTGGAGGTCATTCCAGTTCACATGGAATTCCTCCACTTTATCATTCCTTTGAGCACAATTGTATTCTATCACCATCATATACCACAATTTGTTCAGCCATTCCCCAATTGGAGGGCATCCCCTCATTTTCTAATTTTTTGCCACTACAAAGAGTGCCACTCTTTGAGTGCCACAGGTTAAGATCTAGTACTGCTAGGCCACCTTCCTTCACATTTTTTTCATTATTTCCCTTGATATTCTTGATCTTTTGTTCTTCCAAATAAACTTTGTTATTGTTTTTTTCTAATTCAGTAAAAAAAAGTTTCTTGATAGTTTGATGGGTATGGCACTAATTTTAATGTGTTTTCAGCTGAATATAAGTCAACTGTGTGATGGGGCACCCAGAAAGGTTGCAAAAGACTCCAAAGGGTATTGACTCCAATTTAAATGTGACCAAAGAAATTCCTTCTGCAGCTCCCCTAACAGCTCATCATGTTTCTAAAAGCCTTTTAGTGAGGGGGAACTCAGTACTTCTTACAGAAGCTCATTCTACTTGAGTTCTTGTTTTTGGAAGTTGTTCTGGATTTGTTTTTACCTTCAGATACAATAGACTTCTCTACAACTTATCTCCATTTCTTCCTCTTCAGTCCTCTGGGACCAAGCAGAACAAATATAATCCTCACTTCCATGTGTCTGCCCTTCAAGTGCCCAAGAAAAATGATCATTCCTTGCAGTCCTGAATCTCCTTAGAACTAAATGTCCAAAGTTCCTTCATTTCTGGCATGGTCTTCAGCCCCCTTCTCCACAGTTCTGACAATGTTCCTCCTGATGAAATGCCCAGAACTAAACCGAAATCTCCTGATATATTCTGACTAGGGCAAAGGACATGACTGTTATGACCTTCCAGGTTTTGAAGGCAAATGAACACCACATTTAATGGCTTTGGCTGCTGTATTCCACTGTTAATTCATACTGAATTAATATCCATCAAAATTCTCAATTCTTTTATATGTAAACTGTAACCTAATGATTCCTCTCTTATCTTCTGTTCATGAAGTTGATTTTTCTAAGCCTGTGTAGGACTTTACTTTTATATCTATTAAATATATCTTATTTGAATTAGCCCATCAATCATCTGTATTAAGCCAAGGCAGCTAACTCAAGCAATGGATAGATTATTCGATTCTTAGTTAGGAAGATTTGAATTCAAATCCTGCCCTGGATATTTCCTAGTTTAGTGACCCTGGGTGAGTCACTTAATATTTCTTAACCTCAGTTTCCTCATCTGTAAAATGAGAATTAAAAAAAAAAGGATACCTCCCATTGCTGTTGTGAGGATCAACTTAGAAAAAATTTAAAATCCCTTTGAAAACCTTAAAACACTTATAAAAATACTAGACATTTTTTAGTTCTGACTGTCATTTAACTTGTTATCTATCACTCCCAAGTGCTACAAATTTGATAAGCTTTCTCTTTATAGCTTCATCCAATTCATTAATGAAAACGTTGAATATTATAAGGTTAAATAAGGACAGATATTGGCACTCTACATTAAAGGCCTCCCTTAAAGTTGACATCTATCCATTAAAGAGAATTCTTTTGGTCCAGTTATTCATTCAGTTCTGAGTCTACCTAGTAGTACTATCATCTCCCCTATATCTCTCTGCCTTGTTCATGAGACTGTATAAATCTAAATGTACTATCTGTGGCTTTTCCTGATCTTCCTGCCAAGTAAACCTGTTAAACAAGATTAGTCTGGCATGACTTGTTGTTGAATAAGTCATGCAGGCACTTGATGACCACTGTTGTTTCCCTTTCTAAGTGTTTATAAGGAGTTTGACTAATATTATTGTTGTTATTACAAACATAATAACAAGACAGAATTTTATAATCTGTTGCCACTCTGAATCCCCGAGCTCAAGTGTAGCTCACTCTCCTCTTGTTTTCAGGCTAAATTCTCTTCCCTTTTTGAAAAGGTGATATTTGCCCTTCTCCAATTCTTTCACATATCTCTTCTATTTATTTGATCTTGCAAAAATCTTTGAAAGTAGTAGTCATATCCAATGTTCTTTCCTTAACACAGGATGTAGCTTTTTCAATCCTTATGGTTTGAACTCATGTAGGAGCTTCAATGCTCTCTTAACATGTTCTCACTTATATTGGGTCTCATCTCCTTGTTGCTCATTTTTTCTAACTTTACCAATCAAAGATTCATTCCCTAGAAAGAGAAAGAGAAACAAAAGAGGAGTCTAATAGTTCTAACTTCTCTCTGTTTTCTGTTATCATTGTCCTATCCACCCTGCAAAGTTGTGCTCTGAATGAAGATGCCATGTCTATATTTCAAGACTAACCAGATGGGACAGATCAGAGTCCAAAATCCAGGTTCAAGTTTTCACACATAGGGGAAAACCAGAGAGTTGTTCCTGGACTAGTAAAGTGGCAGTGAGTTCTGTCTCCATTACAAGAAATGTTGCCAAGTGAACCTAGGGATGCAGGCTAAGGATTCACACCTGGCATGAAGCAACAGGGGAAAAAAACAGGCAAGTAATTTGATTCTATTAAATTCAACAAGCATTTATTAAGTGCTTACAATTGCCAGGTACTGGACAAGGCAATGAGTATATAAAGACCAAAATGAAAACTGACACCTCCTCAGAACTCTTTACTAAATCTCCCTGGTAGGGGGCCAGCTTCCTGTTTAATATGCAGGATCACAGAATTTCAGTGTTGGAAGGAATCTCAACTGACTTTAGATCTACTCCTACCTGAACAGAATTCCCTACTATGTCTTCTCTGACAAAGGATGGACAAATGATTGAATGAGATAAAGATAACAGATAATGGAATGAAAGTACACAGACGTCACCAATATACTCAGTAACTCCTGTCAGAGATGAGCTCTCCCCTAAAACTCCATGTAAGGAGAGAACCCAGGCCAGCTACCTCTTCATTTCACAATTGACTTTGTTCTCTGGGCTTCTCTCTCATAAGCTGTACCATAAACTTTCCCCCACATCCTCTTTACAGATTCCTTAAATGTGTTGTCTTCCCCTACTAGATTATACACTATTTGAGGATGGAAACTGTCATTATTTTTTATATTAGTACCCCCGCCACTTAACAAAATGCCTGGCACATACTAGGTTCTTGGTAAGTATTGAATGCCTGACTGGTAGCCTTGAGTGCTAGGGTACATCATTAGCTACCCATTCTACTTTTGGACACTATTATTGAGAGAATAATTGTCTTCTTTATATTTTTCAGACATAGCCTATTTAGGAATGTGTTTTGCCTGATTATGTATTTTTTAAAATTTTTTTCCTCAAGGAACAGGGGACACAGGAATGTGAGAAAATAAATGTTTTGCTAACAAAAAATAAATGTATACGTTTCATCTTATATTGAATTGAAATTCTGTGCTCTGAAAATGTCACCCATTGATCAATGGTTAAGAACCATTTGATTTAAAAAAATCAATTCACCAGGAGGCATTTATAAAGTACCTACTGTATGTTGAGTATGATGCTAACCATAAGCACAGGGAGGAAAGAAAGAAAGAAAGAAAGAAAGAAAGAAAGAAAGAAAGAAAGAAAGAAAGAAAGAAAGAAAGAAAGAAAGAAAGAAAGAAAGAAAGAAAGAAAGAAAGAAAGAAAGAAAGAAAGAAAGAAAGAAAGAAAGAAAGAAAGAAAGAAAGAAAGAAAGAAAGAAGAAAGAAAGAAAGAAAGAAAGAAAGAAAGAAAGAAAGAAAGAAAGAAAGAAAGAAAGAAAGAAAGAAAGAAAGAAAGAAAGAAAGAAAGAAAGAAAGAAAGGAGGGAGGGAGGGAGGGAAGGAGGGAGGGAAGGAAGGAAGGAAGGAAGGAAGGAAGGAAGGAAGGAAGGAAGGAAGGAAGGAAGGAAGGAAGGAAGGAAGGAAGGAAGGAAGGAAGGAAGGAAGGAATCCTTCCTCTTAAAGAATTTATATTCATTGTTGTTTTTAAACCCTTACCTTTTATCTTAGAATCAGCACTGTGTTTTGGTTCCAAGGCAGATGAGCAGTAAGGGCTAGGCAATGGGGATTAAGAAACTTGCCCAGGTTCACACAGTTAAGAAGTGTCTCCAGGCCTGGATCTCAATCCACTGAGCCACCCAGCTGCCCCCTATATTCATTGTTAATAAACATTTATTAAGTGCCTACTATGGACAACAACTTGATAAACAAGTGCTAATCCTTTGCATGAGTCTTCTACCTACCAAGTAACACAATCCAACTTTGCTAAGCCTTTGACTTCTGCCAACCCTCAATCCAAGAACAAAGCTATCGACCAAGAGTCAGGTGCAGAATCCTGTTCCTGATGATAAATATTAAGAGGATGCTTGAGGATCCCTTCATCTATTCATGTGGAGGCAACCCTTTATAGTAGAACTATCATCAAGCTGTGAACCAGGCATCAGACTTACTTACAGTCCCAATTCTACCACTGTGTTATCTTGGGTGAATAATTTTCCTTTATAGGTGTCAATTTCTTAATCTGCAGAATAGAAATGATAGTGTCTCTTTTATTTCCGTTCAATCAATAAGCCTTTATTTATTGCCTCCTAATGCACCAGGCACTGTCCTAGGTGCTGAGGAGAGAAAGATAGAAACAAAATGATCCTTGCTCTTAGGGAGTTTACATTCTATTGGGATTATAATGAGATTATTTATTTGAGAGCACTTTGAAAAGTATTAAATGCTATACAAATATAAGAGGTTATTCATTAAGGGTCTACTATGGATCCAATCTCATACTAAGTAAGACACATTAGAAGTCAACATATTTACTGCCTTCAAGAAAATCGTATTCCAATTGTTGAAGAAGCATGCCACATAACAGAGCATTTTGGAAGCAGACAGGACCTCTTAGATCATCTGGTCTTACACCCTCATTATATACAGATGATGAAACTGAAGTCCAGAGAAGGAAAAGTCCAATATTGGGAGATAATTGACTGATGGATCCTGGACTTGAACTTGAGTCACCTTGTTTACAATCCCAAGTTTTCTCTATCATGCCATGATGCCTGATATCTGATGGCATGGTATAAAGAAGTGCCATGAGAAATGGAAAAACTAAATAGCTGGCCCAGGAATGCAAGAACTCCTTGATGGACTCTTAAGTGGGTTTTTGGGAGATGAGCCTTCAGAAAAATCAAAGCATTAGCACCACCTAGTGAAACTATGCCTAATCCTAGAGAAGAGCCCCTTCTAGGATGGCCTAAGCCCATCATCACCAGCTGCCCTTGTCCCAAAGAGACATCAGGCCCACAGTGCTGTAGCCTCTTCTTTTTTTTCTTTAGAATCTCATAGTCCATCTATGGGTCATTGAAGTCTAATGTTGGAAGGGATCACTGAGGACTTCAAAGATTAGTACAACTCCCTGGTGAACATTTCTTGGGAGAAAGAGAATGAGAATAGAGAGGACCATTAATATTCTAAAGCTGCAATTTCTGGGAGTGGAGAACAGTCTTCTAATGGTATCATCTCAAAGTTGCCTCCAGGGAACATTTACCTCCTTAACTCCCTCTAGGAGAATTTTAGGTCCTTGAGGGACAGAAACTCTTCATTTTTTATTCCTCATTGAGGATCCCTTCATCTACCCATGTGACGGCAACACTTTATAGTAGAATTATCATCAAGCTGTGAACCAGGCATCAGACTTACAGTCCCAATTCTACCACTGTGTTATTTTGGGTGAATAATTTTCCTTTATAGGTGTCAATTTCTTAATCTGCAGAATAGAAATGATAGTGTCTCTTTTATTTCCCTTCAATCAATAAGCCTTTATTGCCTCCTAATGCACCAGGCACTGTCCTAGGTTCTGAGGAGAGAAAGATAGAAACAAAATGGTCCTTGCTCTTAGGGAGTTTATATTCTATCAGGATTATAATAAGACTATTTATTTGAGAGCACTTTGAAAAGTATTAAATGCTATACAAATATAGCAAATAGTAGGAGCTTCATTATTTCTTATGAGATTGTCTTCTGGGCAAGTGCAATCAACAGGGAAGGTCAGATTACCTGAAGTATAGGTCCCCTGGATCAGTCTTTTTCCCCCAGAACTCCTTGACATCCTTTGGAAACCTATTAAAAATCAAGGATATGGGATTTATGTATGACATTTTCCCCTTTCCAGTTATATTAAAAGGGGATATAGGTGATATGAGGATATATAAATCACTAAATGGTTCCTTTTTAAAATAAATAATGCTATAAGACTATACAACTCCTCGACTCTGGGACACACCTCTAATCCATATCCTACACCCAGCCCCATCTTCTCCCTGAAGCCTTCCCAGGCAACTCCAGTAGTCTCAGAACCTGATCATACAGTCTCTTCAATTGTTCTCATCAGTGACGGCACAGTATAATGAAGTCTTGGAGTCAGAACACTTGAATTCTAGTCACTACCCTGACTCTGATTCAATATGTAACCTACCCCAACAGGGGCCTCAGTTTCTTGAATCTTCAAATTCCCAGGTTGTTCCATCTATTTATGCCTATAAGGCACAAATCTTACCCTTTCCTAGGGCTCAGGGCTAAAAGTTCTAGGAAAGGTCAGCAGTCTACTGCGACCTCTTTTTCTTTCTTTTCTTCTAGTAGAAAAGGAAGATCCAGAAGGCAAAGATGACAGCTGGTCCCAGTTTCTGTTCAAAGTGTCATTCCTACGCAGGCTCTGTTCCTATGAGTCATGCACTGCCCTCAGCAGCTTCTAACAGGGATTAGGTCAGGGGTAAGATGGACAGCCAGGCTGGAAAATCTGTGTCAGAGTCCTTGCTGCATTGTCTGCCAGGAAAGCTCTGGCCAGCTCCACTCCACCCCCTGTCCCCACAGAACACAAGACTTCCCCGCCCAGCCTACCCCAATCTAATGGGGTGTGGCAACAAGAATTAGCAATCAGAGAATCCTAGGTTCTGGGTGCCACTAATTCATTCCATAAACCTGGGCAAGTCTTTTTCCTTCTCTAGGTCCCCTGTGTAAAATTAAGGGATTGGACCACTGATCTCTAAGGAGGATTCTAGCTCTGACATCCTATGGTGCTATCTTAGGGTCAGTTGCAAAAGAATCAGTCCAATTTGGGATGTGGTGCTCTGGCTGAAAAATCAGGTCAAGAGGGAACAGAGTTTCACAGAAATTGTCAGACTTTGCCCCTGTGCTTGCTCGCACTGGAAAGTTAGTCTAGAGAATGTTAGCTGTATTATTAGAGGGTTAAGCAAGATGTTCATTGAAGAAATATTTCTCAGGAAGCTTTTGTTCCAAATTGTGTTTTACTGATGGATGCTCAGCAGGCAGAAGAAGACCCTTAAGTAGGCTTGGGGCTCATCAGGAGTCTTGGAGCAAAAGAGATCCCCTATAGGATTGGCTGAAGCAAAACATAAAAGGTGCTTTCAGTTCTAATAATTTATTTGGAAATTATGAAAACCAATGAAGCTCCGAGTGTTTAGGGATGAACTCACTGATACTTAATCAGCAACAGATGTTGCTGGAGGGTGTGGGCAGTCATTTCTGAAGCATATGGACTTTTTTATGTTCATACTCTAAAAATTCTTTAGAAACATAATTGGGTATTCTGGGGAGCAGGCTTCCCTGGAACATTCACAAAACTGTTCGGTTTGCATCCACTTCTCAAGGTATCTTTCTCTGTGTGGTTGGTGAGCCTCAAAAAACCTGAGTATCACCATTAGTCTAATCCAAGGCTTAAGGAGTCCCTTCAAGGTTCAGCTGAAAGCCCACCTCTTGCAGGAAACTTTCTTGGATTACTCCAGTGTAGACCTCCTATGTCTATATTTCTATAAGAGAGTCAGTGCTATATGAGAGCATTCAAATCTTATAAAATGTCTTATAAACTTATCTCATTTGGTCCTTTAAGTTAGCTTAAGTGCTACAGGCATTATTTTTACCATTTTATAGACAAGGAATCCTAGGTTCAGAAAGGATCGAGCAACTTGCCCATGGTCACACAGCATTTACACATTGGAGGTAAAACTGGGAGTCAAGCCTGCTCCCTTTATCCATTAGTCCTTAATTTTTCTCTAACATATTCAACATTTATTCGTTTTTAAATGTTAATTAGACACCTGTTAGAGACTCAGCTCTGTTCCATGAAAATCATTTCATGTGTATTTGTCTTATTGAGAAGAAACATGATACAATGTGGTGGTGTCAAGCTCAAATAGAAATGGGGCTAACTAAGCCGTGCAAACTGTAAGATTAAAGTTAACATCCAATAACTCCAAGTATTATATTTTATAAGATTTATTCATAATCACTTGAAGTAAAATAAATAAAAAGAGCAAAAGTAAAAACTTGAGAAAAGAAAAGTTTTCCCAGCCGCATTCTCAGGAAAAGAGAGAGAGGAAGGGTCACACACAAACTTGATCTCCAAAATGTAAGGACATAATGTGAGATGACGGGATTTAGAGTTCTGGGGAGCAAGTTCTAATTATACAAAACAGATCCCTACAGGCTTAATATTGATGTAGAGAACCATACAATAACATCTATGTTCTCTTCTCTTATTTATTTTGTTAGTTATTTTCCAGTTGCATTTTAATCTAGTTTGGGACTGTGGTCTGTGCATGGGTACTGTCTGACAATTCTGATGTAGTAAATAGAGAACTGACCTTGGGATCCGGAGTGCACAAATGGGGACAGCTAGGTGGCTCAATGGAGTGAGAGCCATGCCCAGAGATGGCAGGTCCTGAATTCAAATCTGAGCTCAGATACTTTCTCATTGTGTGACACTGGACAAGTCATTTAACCCCAATTGCCTAGCCTGTACTGATCTTCGCCTTGGAACCAATACATAGTACCAATTCTAATCCAGAAGGTTAGAATTAAAAAAAAAAAGAATAAATGAATGAATAAAGCATTTATTAAGCATTTACTCTGTGCCAGCACTGTGATAAGGGAGATCTGGGTATAAATCCTGCTTCAAATGCTAACTAGTTGTGTTATCCAAAGCTGATCTTTTAACATCTCTAATCCTCACTTTCTCATCTGCAAAATGGGGCTAATAATAGAACTTATCTCACAAGGTTTTGTGTGAATCAAATGAGATAACAAATGTTATGTGCTTTGCCAACTTTAATATGCTATGTAAAGGCTATATGCATAAAAATAAATTATTATTCACTCCATCTGACTGTAGACCTTTCAAGGATGCTAATTATTGGCCACCTGCTACCACAAGAACCTGCATATTAAAAGGGCACAGTTACTTTGTGTTGATTAAGTGAATGGAAGGTGTTCTAGGAAGAATAGACCCCTCTTTCTTTTTTTAACATTATTTTATTTGGGCATTTTCAAACGTTATTCATTAGAAACAAAGATCACCTTTTTTTTTTCCTCCAACCCTTCCCCCACCCCTCCCATTGGCGATGCATGATTCCTCTGGGTGTCACATGCGTCCTCAACCCCAGCCCATTTCCATGCTATTGGTTTCTGTAGTAGTAGGGTGTTCATTCAGAGTCTCTCCTCAATCATATCCCCTCCACCTCTGTAGTCAAGCTATTGTCCTTCCTCAGTATTTTTACTCCCACCCTTTGTCCTCTGCTTGTGGATAGTGTTTTTTTCTCCTTGGTTCCTGCAGGTTGTTCAGGGACATTGCATTGAGACTAATGGAAAAGTCCATTACGTTAGATTGTACCACAGTGAATCAGTCTGGCTGTACAATGTTTTCTTGGTTCTGCTCCTCTCACTCTGCATCACTTCCTGGAAGTCTTTCCAGTCTCCATTGAATTTCTCCACTTTATTATTCCTTTTAGCACAATAGTATTCCATCACCAACATATACCACAATTTGTTCAGCCATTCCCCAATTGGAGGGCATCCCCTCATTTTCTAATTTTTTGCCACCACAAAGAGTGCAGCTATGAATATTCTTGTACAAGTCTTTTTCCTTATTATCTCTTTGGGGTACAAACCCAGCAGTGCTATGGCTGGGTCAAAGGGCAGACAGTCTTTTAGTGCCCTTTGGGCATAGTTCCAAATTGCCCTCCAGAATGGTTGGATCAATTCACAACTCCACTAGCAATGAATTAATGTACAGACTTTGCCACAGCCCCTCCAGCATTCACCACTTTCCTTTGCTGTCATGTTAGCCAATCTGCTAGGTGTGAGGTGATACCTCAGAGTTCTTTTGATTTGCATCTCTCTGATTATCAGGGATTTAGAACACTTTTTCATGTGCTTATTAATAGTTTTTTTCTTTATCTGAGAATTGCATATTCATGTCCTTTGCCCATTTATCAATTGGAGAATGGCTTGATTTTTTGTACAATTGATTTAGCTTTTAATTTGAGTAAATTTGAGTAAATTTGAGTAATTAAACCTTTGTCAGAGGTTTTTGTTGTGAAGATTGTTTCCCAATTTGTTGCTTCCCTACTATTTTTGGTTACATTGGTTTTGTTTGTACAAAACCTTTTTAATTTGCTGTAGTCAAAATTATTTATTTTACATTTTGTGACTGTTTCTATGTCCTGCTTGGTTTTAAAGTCTTTCCCTTCCCAAAGGTCTGACATGTATACTATTCTGTGTTTGCCTAATTTATTTATAGTTTCCTTCTTCTAGTGTTTTTAATAGGAATGGGTGTTGTATTTTATCAAAGGCTTTTTCTGCATCTATTTAAATAATCATGTGATTTTTGTCGGTTTGCTTGTTGATATGGTCAATTATGTGGATAGTTTTCCTAATATTGAACCAGCCCTGCATTCCTGGTATGAATCCTACTTGATCATAGTGAATGACCCTCCTGATCAGTTGGTAAAGTCTTTTTGCTAGTATCCTGTTTAAGATTTTTGCATCTATGTTCATTAATATTTGTCTGTAGTTTTCTTTCTCAGTTTTTTATCTACCTGGCTTTGGAATCAGTACAATATTTATGTCATAAAAAGAGTTTGGTAGCACTCCCTCTTTGGTTATTATGTCAAAAAGTTTGTATAGTATTGGGAATAGCTTTCTTTGAATGTTTGATAGAATTCACTGGTGAATCCATCAGGCCCTGGGGATTTTTTCTTAGGGAGTTCTTTGATGGCCTGTTGGATTTCTTTTTCAGATATGGGATTATTTAAGAATTCTATTTCTTCTTCTGTTAGTCTAGGCAGTTTAAATTTTTGTAAATATTCATCCATATTGCCTAGATTGGCATATTTATTGACATATAATTGGGCAAAGTAGTTTTTAATGATTGCCTTAATTTCCTCTTCATTGGAGGTAAGGTCTCCTTTTCATCTGTGATACTGTTAATTTGCTTTTCTTCCCTCCTTTTTTTAATTAGGTTGACCAGTACTTTGTCTATTTTGTTTGTTTTTTCAAAGTACCAGCTTCTTGTCTTATTTATTCATTCTATAGTTCTATCACTTTCTATTTTATTAATTTCTTCCTTAATTTTTGGGATTTCTAATTTGGTTTTCTTCTGGGGGTTTTTAATTTGTTTGCTTTCAAGTCTTTTGATTTGCATGTCCAATTCATTGATCTCTGCCTTCCCTAATTTGTTAATATATGCACTCAGGGATATGAATTTTCCTCTGAGTACTGCTTTGGCTGCATCCTATAAGGTTTGAAAGGATGCCTTACCATTGTCATTTTCTTCAGTTTAATTATTAATTGTTTTTATGATTTCTTCTCTAACTAACCAATTTTGGAGTATCATATTATTTAATTTCCAATTGATTTTTTATTTTGCTCTCCATGTACACTTACTGATCATTATTTTTATTGCCTTATGATCTGAAAAGGTTGCATTAATTATTTCTGTTTTCTTCATTTGTGTGCCATGTTTTTATGACCTAGTGTATGGTCAATCTTTGTGAATGTGCCATGTGGTACTCAGAAGAAGGTGTATTCCTTTTTATCCCTATTTATTTTTCTCCATATATCTATCAACTCTAATTTTTCTAAGATTTCATTCACATCTTTTACCTCTTTGTATTTATTTTTTATTTGATTTATCTAAATTTGATAGTGGTTGGTTCAAATCTTCCTCTAGTATAGTTTTATTATCTATTTCCTCCTTCAGTTTTCCTAGTTTCTCTATTAGAAATTTGGGTGCTATACCATTTGGTGCATACGTGTTGATTAGTGATATTTCCTCATTGTCTATACTCCCTTTTATCAGGATGTATTTACCTTCCCTATCCCTTTTAATCAGGTCTATTTGTGCTTTGGCTTTGTCAGATATCATGATTGTTACACCTGCCTTCTTTCTGTCAGTTGAGGCCCAATAGGTCTTACTCCAACCTTTAATTCTGACCTTGTGAGTTTCTACCCACCTCATGTGTATTTCCTGAAGACAACATATGGTAGTGTTTTGGATTCTAATCCACTCTTCTATTCGTCTATGTTTTATGGTGAGTTCATCCCATTCATGTTCTATGTTATGATTGTCATTTGTGAGTTCCCCAGCATTTTGATATTCTTGCTATTACCTTTTAAACCCTCTTAAAATTTAAAAATAAATGTGGTTTATTTTAAATCAGTCCCCCTAGTCCCCTCCCTTGTTATGCTTCCCTTTCTAACCCCTCCCTTTTTGTTCCATTCCCCTCCTCCCTTTCCTTCCCTCCCTTTATGAATTCCCTCCCCCCCATCTCCTTGGTTTTCCCTTCTCCCTTACCCTGTTGGATAAGATAGAATTCAAGATCCCAATGGATCTAGATGCTCTTTCCTCTCAGAGTTGGTTTCACTGAGAGTAAGATTTTAATATTACCAATTGGCTCTCTTTTCCTCACCTTCTTATAAGAGAATTCTTCCCCTCCCCTTCCTGTGTATATCTTTGTGTGACAAAGATTGTTCTATTTAATTTATTTCAATTTCTTCAAGTATATCTTAGTACCTTTGTTGATTCCCCCTTTCCTTTTTCTTTCTTTTTTTTCTCCCTCCCCTCCAAATCATGTTAATGCCCCAATCTTTCCCTATGAGTGATTCCTCTGATTACTCTATTAATGCATACAATTTTTGAAAGTTGCATATAGCATTTCCCCCATATGTTAGTATATATAATTTGATCTAATTGTGGCCCTTATAGAAGAGAGTTTGAATAAAGGAAAAAATAAAGCACTTTTCTCCTTTTCTTTTTCTTTCATATTTACCTTTTCATGTTTCTCTTGCTCTTTGTGTTTGGATGTCAAACATTCCATTGAGTTCTGGTCTTTTCTTTATGAATATTTGAAAATCTTCTATTTTTTTGAATGCCCATATTTTCCCCTAGAAGTATATAGTCAGTTTTGATGGGTAGCTGATTCTTGGTTGAAGACCCAGTTCTCTTGCTTTTCTGTATATCATGTTCCAGGCTTTATGGTCTCTTAGCATGTTCACTGCTAGGTCATGTGTGATCCTTATTGACGCGCCTCTGTATCTGAAGTTTCTCTTCCTAGCTTCTTGTAATATTTTCTCCTTAGTTTGGAAGCTCTTGAATTTGGTGATTACATTCCTAGGAGTTGTCTTTTGGGGATTTAGTATAGAGGGTGTTCTATGAACTCTTTTGATTTCTATTTTGCCCTCTTGTTTGAGAACGTCAGGGCAATTCTCTTTGATGATTTCTTGTAGTATGGCTTCAAGGTTTTTGTTAATTTCTGGTTTTTCAGAAAGACCAATGATTCTCAAGTTGTCTCTCCTTCCTCTGTTTTCCTGGTCTATCACCTTGTCAGTGAGATATTTTATGTTTTCTTCTATTTCATTATTTTTTTTTACTTTGCTTTATTAATTCTTGGTGTTTTGCAAGATCACTGCCTTCCAGTTGCTTAATTCTGGTCTTTAAGGATTGGTTTGGATTTTCAGTTTGGTCTGCCCTTCTGTTAGAGGCTTCCAGCTCTTTCTCCAATTTTGAGAATTTGTCTGTCAGGCTGAAGACCTGTTTTTGAATTTGTTCCCATTTTTCTTGCCAGAAGGTTTCCATCTTTTAGATAAGCTCCATTTTGAGTTCTTCCAGAGCTTGTGGATAGTTTCCATTTGGGGGGGGGGGGTGTTTTGATTTTCTTTGCATTTCATCCTCTTTTTCATCTGTAGCCTGGGTTTTCCCTCCATAAAAGTTTTAATAGTCACCCTTTTCCCTTTCTTCTTGGAGGGTTGATGTTAGGCATGCTGAGCCATCCCTTTGGTGGTTTTCCCTTTCCTTTTCAGTCAGAAATCTGAGTGAAATGGGCAGATTTTGAAGTTTTTGCCTCAGACTGATTCTTCCCAGCCTCCGAAGTTTGTTAGCACACCCGCCCATGCAGTCAGTGGTCTCTTCTCTCCTGTGCGCACAAGCTTCCCCTGTAAAACTGTTCCATGTGGTAGTGCCCTGGTAGTCCTTGTCAGTACCCAAGGGACCCTGGCATGCCCCCCCTTACTACAGCAAGGAGAGGAGGAGATTTTGCCTCAGGCCATTTCTAGAACCTCCAAAGCATTCACAGTTTGCAGGAGCCCCCGGGGTCTGTGAGTTTTCCAGTAAAACTGCTCTGAGGGTTAATTCTCTGGGAGTCCTCTTTAGATACCAAGGACCCTGGAGTGCTCCCCTCTCACTACAGAGATGTTCCTCACTCACTCGCTGTCTCCAGTGAGTGCACTGGTCCCTACTCTGGGGTGGGGGAGGGCAGCTCAGCTCAGCTCATGCTTGGCAGCAAGCTTTATTTCCCTCTTATAGTGTGTAAGTGTTCAAACCCCATATACCTTCATTGCTGTGGGCTGCTGTAGAGTCCATCCAATCTTCTAAAGACAATTTTTATGCTCTTTTGAGGTAGTCTATTTCGTTCAGTTTGGGGGAGAGGAAGCAATTCGCGTCTAGATTGCTGCCATGTTTACCCAGAAGGAGAATAAGCCCCTCTTGAAAGACTTTCCCTACCAGTAGCAGTGGCCAGAAAGATGGCTGCCATCCCAATAAACTTTATAGGAAAATACAAACCAGGAAAAGACAGACAGACCAGCTAGTTCACTCTTAAGAACCTCCTTTGACTCTGATTTGTGCCTATCACAGGAGCTCCTGATACGTACTTGCCCATATCTGATCTGAGATTCATAACATGAGGGTCCTTGTCTTGGGGATGCCATATTCTGGCTGTCTGAATTCAAATGAATGGCCCATAAAAAGAACCCTGGATTTGCAGTAAGAGAACCTGAGTCTAAATGAGAATTCTGCCACTTACTATTCATGGAACCTTGACCTTCTATCTCTGGGCCTCAGTTTTCTCATATGCAAAATGATGGGCTTGGACTAGATGACCTCTAAGGTTCCTTTCAATTCCATGACTCTGCAAAGACTCTGATTTCTTATTTGTCAATTTATCTAATGGGAGGGGAGAGGAGGGTATGACATGAGCATGATAGATATGATAGAATAGAAAGAGGATCACATTGCATTACTTCAAGCCAGTTACTTCTGTTCACCAGGACTCTATAAATAAGGGCATTTGATTAGATGGTCTTCAAAGGCCCTTCTAAGCCAAACATTCTTTGATTCAATTATTATGAAGTTCAAATGAGCATAAATGACCAGTGAGAGTAAGTGTTAGTTTTAGAAGACTTAGACTTTCAAACTGTCCAGATAGAGAATTACCCTATTCCTGCCTCCACCCTCGTGCCAGTTACAGTGGAGCTGCTGAAAATACTCTTACATAACCCTGAAATACAAATTTGGGGGCATTCCCAGTCCATCTGAGGCTCATTAGACTCTGGGTAGTAGATGCAGGTGGGTTTTTAATAAACTCTTGGGGCAGTGAACTTCAGTTCCAAAGCTATATGAGCATTTACTATGGTGGAGCTTCCAAGTTCTGGAGGAACTACAGTCCATTTGTAGATTGATGATGCAGACTTCTCTACAGGAAGCTGTGTTTCTTCAAGACCCTTGCTGGCTGGACCTAAAGTCAAGACCAGAAATTATAAATTGAAACAGAGTAGGCCTTACACATGCCTGGATTAGAAGGTCATAGAATTGTAAACTTTTCAGAGTCTAGTCCACAACAATATAATTGGAAAGAAAATAAAAACTGAATGTTGTTTTGGTAATTATAATGACTAAGCTTGGCTTCAAGAAAGACATGAGAAAATGTAGCTCCTTGCCTTCTTTAAAGAAATAGAGAACAACGAGAATGGATCATCATTTATACTATTAAACTTGGTTATATATTGATTGGTTTTGCTGAATTCCTTTTTCCCTCTCTCTTTTTAAATCTTCTTAACAAAAGATAACTGCATAGTAAGGAGAAAAGAAAAGGATGTATTTGGAAATGAAAGTAATATAGGAAAAGGAAAAATGCTTTTAAAAATAAACATTTAGGGGGCAGATAAGTGGTTCAAGAGCCATACACAAAACACATGTAATAGATGACCAGAATGGGATCACCTATGCTTACTTTGGGGACTAGAGAGAGAGAGAGGTATGAAAGAGTCAAAGAGATGGAGAGAGAGGAGAGATTGGTCCTCCCCTCTCTTCCCCTAGGGAAGACAGCACAAGTTTTCTTTTAGAAGGACAGAATACATTCCTTTAGAGACTGGGTTGAATATAGAAGTTAAATATTGGAGCTGGGGGACTTCCAGTCAAGATGATGGCTTAGAAGCAGCAAAAGTTCAGACCTCTGAAAACTCTTCCTTACCGATCACAAACTGAATGCTCCTAGGGGACTGAAATTCAAACTTAACAACAGGACAGAGCCGGGGAACCCTCCTTCTGGTCTCAAATCAAAAGGTACGCCCCCTCCCAAAAGCCAATATCCTAGAACACTCGGGTCTAAGGGGAAGGGAGAAGGAAGGTCCCAGGGCCCCTCTCCCCCAACCCAGAGCACTGATCCCACAGCAACAGTGGGAACCTCAAGACCGGCAAAAGTGCTTTTCTGAAACACCTTGAAAGCAACTTGGGTCAGTCTCGGGGCATCCAACACAGATGGAAGGGAAGCAGCCTGAGAGAGACAGGGGGAGCCTGTAGCCCTCTGGCTGGATCCTTCCATTGGAGTCTCACTGGAGGTTTTTGCCTCGGGGCACATCCAGACCAACCCAACTGAACCTAATACCATCAAGAGCCCTCAGAACTCAAGGAGGCAAGGACCCTTCCCACCTTAGAGTGCAGGGCCCTCTGACAGGACAGAAACCTCAGGCCTGGCAAAGGCAATAAGGTACCTTGTGGACAGTGCTGTGCCAGGCTCAGAGCATGGAAGTAAGGCAGCGGAGAACCAACTGGAGGGAACTGAGAGCAGTAACACCTGAAATGCCGGCAGGCAAGGGAGGGCAAACCCTGGGATTCCCCGGGGAAGATAGCACAGCTGCAGAGAACAGAAAATTTTGTCTGGGGCTAAAGTCTCAGACCATCAAACAGATACACTAAGAGCCAGTCCTCCTCACTCAGATTTCTGACTGGAAAGGGGAATAAAAACCATAGAGATGGCAAACAGTACAGAAGTGCAAAAGCCTCTAAACACCAAGAAAAGCAAGAAGAAGGGAGTGACTTTGAACACATTTTATGGAGCAAAAATACAAAATATAGAAGAGATAGAATACGAAACACAAACAAATGCTCTAAAACCTTCCAAAAGAAATGGAAATTCTCCACAAACTCTTGAAGAATTTAAATCAGAAATTGTCAAAAAAAGATGGAAGCCTTCTGGCAGAAAATATGGGAAACAATGCGAAAGGAACTCAGAAATCTGAGGGACCAAAATATGCAAATGCAGAAACAGCTTGAAGCCTCAAAAAATAGGTCAGACCAAACTGAAGAGGAAAACCAGTCTTTAGAGGTCAGAATCAGGCAACTGGAAGACAATGATCTTGCAAAAGAGCAAGAATTAATAAAGCAAAGTCAAAAGACTAAAGAATTAGAAGATAACATAAAATATCTCACTGACAAGGTGATAGACCAGGAAAACAAAGGAAGGACAGACAATCTGAGAATCATTGGTGTACCAGAAAAGCCAGAAATAAACAGTAATCTTGATATCATAATACATGATATCATCAAAGAAAACTGCTCAGAGATTCTAGAACAAGGGGACAAAATATGCATTGAAATAGTTCACAGAACACCCTTTACACTAAATCCCCCCAAAAAAACTCCCAGGAATGTAATTGCCAAATTCCAAAGCTTCCAAGCAAAAGAAAATATCTTGCAAGAAGCCAGAAAAAGATAATTTAGATATAAAGGAATACCAGGAAGGGTCACACAGGACCTAGCAATTTCCACTCTGAACAACTGTAAGGCCTGGAACATGATAATCAGAAAGACAAGAGAGCTGGGTCTTCAACCAAGAATCGGCTATCCATCAAAACTGACTATATACTTCCAGGGGAAAGTATGGGCATTCAACAAAATACAAGATTTCCAAGTATTTCTAAAGAAAAAACCAGAGCTCTGTGGAAAGTTTGACATCCAAACACAAAGATCAAGAGAAACATGAAAAGGTAAATATAAAGGAAAGGGAAAAGGAGAAAAATATTATCTTTTTTCTTTTATTCAAACTCTCTTCTATGAGGGCTACATTTATATGAAATTATATATATATATGGGGGGGTGTAATGTGTAACTCTCAAAAATCATATGCATCATTAGAGTAGTAAGAAGAATCACCCATAGGGAAAGGTTGGGGCATCAAGATGGTATGGAGAAAGGGGGGGGGGGGGAGAAAAAGGACAGGGGGATCATTGATGGTACTAAGATATACTCCAAGAAATAGAAAAAAATTAAATAGAATAATCTTTCTCATGCAAAGATATACACAGGAAGGGGAGGGAAAGAATTCTCCTATAAGAAGGAGAGGAAGAGAATTTTTACTTAAACCTTACTCTCAGTGAAATCAGCTCTGAGAGGGAAGAGCATCTAGATTCATTGGGATCTTGAATTTTATCTTATCCAACAAGGTAAGGGAGAAGGGAAAACCAAGAGGGGTAGGGGGGGAGGGAGCACAAAAAGGGAGGAAAAGAGAGGGGAATGGGAAGGGAACAAAAAGGGAAGGGCTAGAAAGGGAAGCATACCAAGGGAGAGGACTAGGGGGACAGATTTAAAGTAAATCACTGGCTTAAAAAGATATAGCTAAGGAAGAAAGGTCAGAATTAGGGGAGGATATCAAAATGCCAGGGAGTCCACAAGTGACAATCATAACTTTGTACGTGAATGGGATGAACTCACCCATAAAACGTAGACGAATAGCAGAATGGAATAGAATCCAAAACCCTACCATATGTTGCCTTCAAGAAACACACATGAGGCAGGTAGACACTCACAAGGTCAGAATTAAAGGATGGAGTAAGACCTTCTGGGCCTCAATTGATAGAAAGAAGGCAGGAGTTATAATCCTGATATCTGAGAAAGCCAAAGCAAAAATAGACCTGATAAAAAGGGATAGGGAAGGTAAAAATATTTTGTTAAAAGGGATTGTAGATAATGAGGAAATATCACCAATTAACACGTATGCATCAAATAGTATAGCACCCAAATTTGTAATGGAGAAACTAGGCAAATTGAAGAAGGAAATACACAATAAAACCATATCAGTGGGAGATTTGAACCAACCACTATAAAATTTAGATAAATCAAATCAATAAATAAATAAGAAAGAGGTAAAAGAAGTGAATTAAATCTTAGAAAAATTAGAGTTGATAGATATATGGAGAAAAATAAATAGGGACAAAAAGGAGTACACCTTCTTCTGAGCACCACATGGCACATTCACAAAGATTGACCATACACTAGGTCACAGAAATATGGCATACAAATGCAGAAAAGCCAAAATAATAAATTCAGCCTTTTCAGATCATAAGGCAATAAAAATAATGATCAGTAAGGGTACAAGGAGAACCAAATCAAAAATTAATTGGAAATTAAATATTATGATATTCCAAAATCGATTAGAGAACAAATCATAAAAAAATTAATAATTTCATCGAGGAAAATTACAATGGTAAGACATCCTTTCAAACTTTATAGAATACAGCCAAAGCAGTAATCAGAAGAAAATTCGTATCCCTCAATGTATATATTAACAAATTAGGGAGGGCAGAGATCAATGAATTGGAAATGCAAATAAAAAATTGAAAGCAAATGAATTAAAACCCCCCAGAAGAAAAACAAACTAGAGATCCTAAAAATTAAGGAAGAAATTAATAATATTGAAAGTGATAGAACTATTGAACTAATAAATAAGACTAGAAGCTGGTATTTTGAAAAAACAAACAAAATAGACAAAGTACTGGTCAATCTAATTTTAAAAAGGAAAGAAGAAAAGCAAATTAACAGCATCAAAGATGGAAAGGGGGACATCACCTTCAATGAAGAGGAAATTAAGGCAATCATAAAGACTACTTTGCCCAATTATATCGCAATAAATATACCAATCTAGGCGATATCGATGAATATTTACAAAAATTTAAACTGCCTAGACTAACAGAAGAAGAAATAGAATTCATAAAAAATCCCATATCAGAAAATGAAATCCAACAGGCCATCAAGAACTCCCTAAGCAAAAATCCCCAGGGCCTGATGGATTCACAAGTGAATTCTATCAAACATGCAAAGAACAGCTAATCCCAATACTATACAAACTATTTGACATAATAAGCAAAGAGGGAGTTCTACCAAATTCCTTTTATGACACAAACATGGTACTGATTCCAAAGCCAGGCAGGTAAAAAACAGAGAAAGAAAATTACAGACCAATCTCCCTAATGAATAAAGATGCAAAAATCATAAATTGGATACTAGCAAAAAGACTCCAGAACGTGATCAGAAGGGTCATTCACCATGATCAAGTAGGATTTATACCAGGGATGCAGGGCTGGTTCAATATTAGGAAAACCATCCACATAATTGACCATATCAACAAGCAAACCAATAAAAATCACATGATTATTTCAATAGATGCAGAAAAAGCCTTTGATAAAATACAACACCCATTCCTATTAAAAACACTAGAAAGCATAGGAATACAAGGATCTTTCCTAAAAACAATAAACAATATATATATAAAACCATTAGCTAATATCATCTGTAATGGGGAT
The DNA here is from genome assembly GCF_027887165.1 of Monodelphis domestica. Classification (NCBI taxonomy): domain Eukaryota; kingdom Metazoa; phylum Chordata; class Mammalia; order Didelphimorphia; family Didelphidae; genus Monodelphis; species Monodelphis domestica. The sequence continues at coordinate 470,016,500 of NC_077227.1, read as the reverse complement.
AAACTAAATGCATTCCCAATAAGATCAGGAGTGAAACAAGGATGCACAATATCACCTCTATTATTTCACATTGTACTAGAAACACTGGCAGTAGCAATTAGAGAAGAAAAAGAAATTGAAGGCATTAAAATAGGCAAGGAGGAGACCAAGTTATAGCTCTTTGTGGATGATTTGATGGTCTACTTAAAGAATCCTAGAGATTCAACCAAAAAGCTAAACGAAATAATCAACAACTTTAGCAAAGTTGCAGGATACAAAATAAACCCACATAAGTCATCAACATTTATATATATTTCCAACACAGCTCAGCAGCAAGAATTAGAAAGAGAAATCCCATTCAAAATCACCTTAGACAAAATAAAATACTTAGGAATCTACCTCCCAAGACAAACACAGGAACTATATGAACACAACTACAAAACACTCTCCACACAACTAAAACTAGACTTGAGCAATTGGAAAAACATTAACTGCTCATGGGTAGGACGAGCCAATATAATAAAAATGACCATCCTACCCAAACTTATTTATCTATTAAGTGCCATACCCATTGAACTTCCAAAAAATTTTTGTACTGATTTAGAAAAAACCATAACAAAGTTCATTTAGAAGAACAAAGGATCAAGGATATCCAGAGAAATAATGAAAAAAAAAATACAAAGGAAAGGGGCCTTGCAGTCTCAGATCTCAAACTATATTATAAAGCAGTGGTCATCAAAACAATTTGGTACTGGCTAAGAGACAGAAAGGAGGATCAGTGGAATAGACTTGGTGTAAATGACCACAGCAAGTCAGTGTATGATAAGCCCAAAGATCCCAGCTTTGGGGACAAAAATCCACTATTTGATAAAAACTGCTGGGAAAATTGGAAGACATTGTGGGAGAGATTAGGTTTGGATCAATACCTCACACCCTACACCAAGATAAATTCAAAATGGGTGAATGACTTGAACATAAAGAAGGAAAGTATAAGTAAATTAGGCAAACACAGAATAGTGTACATGTCCAACCTTTCGGAAGGGAAAGATTTTAAAACCAAGCAAGAATTAGAAAGAGTCACAAAATGTAAAATTAACAATTTTGATTACATCAAATTAAAATGTTTTTGTAGAAACAAAACCAATGTAACAAAATCAGAAGGGAAGCAACCAATTTGGAAACAATCTTCATAAAAACCTCTGACAAAGGTTTAATTACTAAAATTTATAAAGAACTAAATCAATTGTACAAAAAATCAAGCCATTCTCCAATTGACAAATGGGCAAGGGACATGAACAGGCAATTCTCAGCCAAAGAAATCAAAACTATTAATAAGCACATGAAAAAGTGCTCTACATCTCTTATAATCAGAGAGATGCAAATCAAAACAACTCTGAGGTATCATCTCACACCTAGCAGATTGGCTAACATGACAGCTATGCAAAGTAATGAATGCTGGAGGGGATATGGCAAAGTAGGGACATTAATGCATTGCTGGTGGAGTTGTGAATTGATCCAACCATTCTGGAGGGCAATTTGGAACTATGCCCAAAGGGCGCTAAAAGACTGTCTGCCCTTTGATCCAGCCATAGCACTCCTGGGTTTGTACCCCAATGAGATAATAAGGGAAAAGACTTGTACAATATATTCATAGCTGAGATCCTTGTGGTGGCCAAAAATTGGAAAATGAGGGGATGCCCTTCAATTGGAGAATGACTAAGCAAATTGTGGTATATGTTGGTGATGGAATACTATTGTACTCAAAGGAATAATGAAGTGGAGGAATTGCATGGAGACTGGAACAACCTCCAGGAAATGATGCAGAGCGAAAGGAGCATAACCAGGAAAACATCATACACAGAGACTGATACACTGTGGTACAATCGAACATAATGGAATTCTCCATTACTGTCAATGCAGTGTCCCTGAACAATCTGCAGGGATCTAGGAGAAAAAACATTATCCACAGGCAGAGGACAAACTTTGGGAGTAAAAACACTGAGGAAAAGCAACTGCTTAACTACAGGGGTTGAGGGGATATGACTGAGGAGAGACTCTAAATGAACACTCTAATGCAAATACCAACAACATGGAAATGGGTTTGAACCAAGAACACATGTGATACCCAGTGGAATCGCGGGTCGGCTATGGGAGATGTGGTAGGAGTGGGGGGAGGGGGAAAAATGATCTTTGTCTCCAATGAATAATGTTTGGAAATGACCAAATAAAATAATGTTAAAAAAAAATGATTGGAGCTGCCTCTCCCCCCTTGAGGAGAAAGGTATAGCTCTCCACTAATCGTCAGTTCCCTTCCTTGATATTATGAGACAGGCAGACTGAATCTAAGAGGAATAACTTTTATTTTAAGGGACACACAAGACAGGGAGAGTGGGGTTGTTAGGTAAGGAAAATGGGAAATGGGAAATCCCTATGAGTTAACAACTGGCCCACTCCTCAAATCCTGAGAGTTCAAGCTATCTACCTGACCCTCCTTGGTCAGTTGTGAGATTTGTCCTTCCTTCTATCTAAATTAATTGTGGCTTGAAGTTCAAAGGATAAATTTTAGAGAATTGAGAGAATTCTTCTTTAGGTGAATGGCTTTCTAATTAAGTCCCATCCACTCCTTTATCTTCAGCTGGATTCAAGGGAATTTGGGTTCACTGAGAGGTGATCAATGCTCAAAAAGGTCTTCTGTCTCAGAGGTTTCTCTCAGACCAACCACTCCAGGAGAGCTCCCAAAGAGAAGTGAGGTGATCTGGCAGTTTCTTCTCAGTTCTTTTATGTTCCTGGAATCCTCCATTTTCCTTGCCCTTCCCCCGCTTGGGTTGCTCTTTTCCATGCTGGATCTGACTTTCTCTCTTACAGGACAGGAGGTTTTGAGTTCAAATTTGACTTGGACACTTCCTAGATGTGTGATCCTAGGCAAACCACTTTACCCCCTTTGCCTAGCCCTGACCTCTCATGTCTTGGAACCAATATACAGTATTGATTCTAAGATGGAAGGTAAGAGTTTTAAAAAATAAAAATAAAGAATCACCTAGCCTAACCTCTTCATTTTACAGATCTGAAAATAAGCCTGAGAAAGGAAAAGATTCTAAGATCATAAAACAAAAGATACATAGAAAAGAATAGTAAGATTTATGGCTAGAAGAAAATTCAAAGAGTATCAATTCCAAGACCCTCATGTTTTTATACATTAAGACTCCCAATCTCACACAAGCTAGAGTGCAGCAGACAGTCACAGGGCTGACCTCCCTGTTGGTTGGCATGAAAGTTTGTCCTGTTCCGTTTTTGACCTAGGACAATTTGCCCCTCTTTAGACAGTCAATTAGACCACTCATAAGAGTTCACCACATTGGTGCCAAATTTAGTGCAGAAACTTGATCAACTCTAGCCCTACAAGATCAACTCAGATCAGTTCAGAACTCCTGAAGTCAAAAATCCACCAATCTCAGCCTCCCATATAGCAGGATCAAGAAGTGTGGGCTAGCTCTCCTGGCTTAGCCTCTCTTTTTACAGAAGTGGAAAACTGGAGAAGAGATATTGTGACTTTCCCATGGTCACGCACATAATTAAATAACAGGATTTAATCTGAACCAAGGTCCTCAGAGGCCAGATCCAATCAGTTTTCACTTGTGAGCTGGAAAGAGGGTTCTAGTCCCAACTCTGTCACTAATTTGCTGTTACCTTGAAGAAATCACTTCTGTTCTCTGTAAGTAGGATCTCCCTTCACAAATGGCATGTATATGAATGGGCAGAGTCCTAGCAAAGGCAGCAGAAAATTTTCAAAAGATTTTAGGATCATATATTTAGAGTCAAATATGATGTTGTTGTTTTTGTTAAGTCATTCAGTTCTGTCCAACTCTTCATGACCTCGTGGATCATAGGTATCCATGAGGTTTTCTTCTCCAGTGGAAATCTTTGGTCCTACAATAAGACATTAAGTGACTTGCCCAGGGTCACACAGCTAGTAAGTGTCTACGGTTGGATTTGAAGTCAGGTCTCCCTGATTCCAGGCCTAATATTCTATCCATTAAGCCACCTAGCTACCTCATAAGCATACAGAGGTTAAATGACTTGCCCAAGGTCACACAAGTAGGAAGTGTCTGAGAATGGATTTCGACTCAGGCTTCCTGACTCCATTCATGCCTACTACTCTTAACCCCTGAGTAACAATTGCCTCAGATAGGGTGCAGATAGGTCATCTAATACCAAACCCTCATTTTTATAAATGAGGAAATTGAGGAATATGAATGAGGAAATTAGGTCCTCTGACTCCAAATCAAGCACTCTTCCCACTATACTGCATATATGAGCAGACACTAGATATCTCATGAAGGCAAAGGAAACTAGCTGTATTCAGTGCTTTTTCCAAGAAATAGCCTTGAGTAGAAATAGTCCTTTTTGGCCTCCTAGACCTAGAAATGATTTTACAATGCCAGAACTAGAAAAGCCCTTAAAAATAAAATTCTAGCCCAACTCCTTCATTTTAGAGATGAGGAAAGAGAGGTCAAATTTCTTACCCAAGGTCACTCAGTAAGTAGCAGAGCCAGGATTAAAACTCATTCTTTTCGCTTTTATTACATTGTCACTATGCACGTAAACCCAAAGTCAAGTTTGGAATAAACTAGAAGGGCTGTAATACAGCAAGAGTCCCTGAAAAGGGCCAGGGCCAGCCTTCCCCCAAACCAGGGGTTCTTAACCTGGCTCTGTGAATCTTTTTTATAATTTTATAACTGAATTTCAATATCACTGGTTTCCTTTGTAATCCTATTCTGCACATTTTAAAAAGATGATTCTGAAAAAAAATAATTGCTCCAAAAAACATGATTCTAAGAAGGGATTCATGAGTTTCACCCGTCTGCCAAAAGGGTCCAAGGCACAAAAACAGTTAAGAGCTCCTGCTCTAAAGACACCAGCTCCCTGCACCTATTGATAAAACAGAAATCCTCAAGGACAGAGGCAAATGAATCCTATCAAATCACAGATTCCCACTAGGAAGGGACTTCTGAGGCCATCCAGTCTACTCATATTAAAGATGAGGAAACTGAAGCCTGTAGAGGTGATGTAATTTTCCCAGGGTCACACAGGCAATAAGTGGCAGGGCTGGGGTACTCTGGCTAATCTTGTGCTCATTTTACTGCCCCTGCTACCTCCAGCCTCGCTTCCTGCTGCTCACAGTGTGTTGAATGACAGAGAACAGAGACTCTAAATCAAGCTTCAAAGAGATCTAATAAGAATGATTTGGGGTTGCTTCAGATTTTTGGGTGTGTAATCACTCTGGAAAATTTCCCAAGAGGCAAAAGGCTTTCCCACATGGGACAAAGGTTTCCAATACTCCCAGAAGAGAATAAGAAGACTAAATCATCTGAAAACCTTTATTCTCTCTCTCTCTCTCTCTCTCTCTCTCTCTCTCTCTCTCTCTCTCTCTCTCTCTCTCTCTCTCTCTCTCTCTCTCACACACACACACACACACACACACACACACACACACACACACTACAGTCTCTCTCTCTCTCCCCACAAAAAGCAATTTTCACAAAATGAGATGACAAAGGTCTGGCTTATGCAGGCATAATTTCCACACTTTCTTATTTCCTTTTTAAGTCTCCTTCTAGCTCTTCTCCATACTTCTGGTGACTTAATGTAGTGGATAAAACATTGAATTTCATCTCCACTGATTCACTGGGCAAGTTATTTTACCTTTGTAGCATTCACATTATATATAAAATGGTACCACTGTTCTCCCAGTCAACTAGGCTGGAAACCTCAGTCATGTTTTAATCCTTCCATTTCTCACCCTTCACATTAAATATGTTGCCAAACCCTGTTGAAACCATAGCCACAATGTTTTTCCCATCCATCCCCTTAGTTTCATTTTCCAGTTCTGGTCCAAGGTCTCATTGGCTCTCACCTGAATCACTTTAAGGGTGTGCCTCTTCTATTAGATGCCAAATCCCCTAATGGGTGAAATTCAGACTTTTATTTCTGCCTCTCTATAACACTTAACAAAACAGAAGGAAGGAAGGAAGGAAGGAAGGAAGGAAGGAAGGAAGGAAGGAAGGAAGGAAGGAAGGAAGGAAGGAAGGAAGGAAGGAAGGAAGGAAGGAAGGAAGGAAGGAAGGAAGGAAGGAAGGAAGGAAGGAAGGAAGGAAGGAAGGAAAGGAAAGGGAGGGAGGGAGGGAGGGAGGGAGGGAGGGAAAAAAGAGAAAAGGAAAATTCAAATTTATACAGCATGTTTGGGTTCAAAGCATTTTTCTTAAATGAAAGAGGAAGGTTTTAAAGGGTCCAGCCTTTAGAGACCAGACTCCACAACTTATAAGCATCAGATTCAGGATTATAACATGATTTTTTGTCAAAAAATTTTCTAACTTTTTTCAAAAAAAAGTTTTTATTTTTATAGTAAACTTAACAAATATCAACAAAAATAAATTTTAATATGCAAACCTTAGAAAAGAGGATTGAATATAATACAGAAAACTTCATTATGTATAATTTTTTTGTAAAAATTGTATAAAATTTATTATGACACTAACAAAATGCTCTACTTGGCCCTGTCCCATCCTGACCTTCCTTTTCTTCTTTTATATTTCTTTTTAATGTGATATTCTTTCCCTTTCTAAAAGTTTTTTTCCACCATACCACATCATTTACTGTATAATCACTCTCTTTTCTTTGATACTTTCTTCCCTCTAGGTTTTTATGCCACTGTTCTCTCTTGGTTCTCCCACTGGCCTGGCAATTTGTACTCTGTCTTTTTTTCTGGACCCTCATCTACATAACATCTAATAATAGTGAATGCCCCCCAAGACCCATCTCTTCCTTTCTCATTCTATATTATTTTATCATTGTTGATATTATCAGCTCCAATAGTTTCAATTATCATCTCTATGAATAATTTTCAGATCTACTTGTCTAACCCTAACCTCCAGCCTCTCATCTCCAACTGCCTATTAAGTATCTCAAACTAGATGTCCCATAGACATCTTAAACTCAATATGTCGAAAACTGAACTCATTATCTCTTTCCCTCAATAAGTCCCTTTTCCTAACTTCCCTATTACTGTCCAAGATACCATCATCTTCTCAGTCACCCAGACTCACAATGTAGAGGACATCCCCATCTCTTACTCTTTCTCACTCCTCCATATCCAATCAGTGACTAGGCCCTATCATTTCTACTTTTATATCTTCTGTACATGCTCCCTATTCTCCTCTGATTTTGTTACCACCCTGCTGCAGACTCTTATATCCTCACACATAGACTATTATAATATCCTGCTTGTTGATCTTCCTGTCAACTGCCAGTTTCTCCCCTCTCTAATCCTTCCACTCAGATGTTAAATTAATCTTCCTAAAACACAAGTCTGATCATATCACTCCCCCATTCAGTAAATTATAGGAAAAGAGTCTATTAATTCCATCATGGTTAGAGAGGAAAACTCATTTCCCTTCTTACTGCCTTAATATGCTCCTTCAATTGACAGTGTTTGTTTCAAAGATTCTCCTTTTTATCATAGCAATTTCACCAAAATGTTTATGCCGCCATATGTTTTTCCATTTTTCTGATAGCACAAAATAAAGAAGGCAACATTTGATGAAGGTATGTCGGGGGCTTATTTAAGGAAACAATTTACCTATAGAGAAGAGTATCCTGCTGTGATTCCTCACTGTGACCAGAGGTCTCCTTAAGGCCTTGAAATCTAAGGCAATGGAGCACAAGCTTCAGCATATTTGGCAAAGATGGAGAGGCTTTGAAAACAATATCAGGAGCAGATTGTTGTTGGAGGACCAGACTAGCCAGTTACAGAAAGATTTATCAACAAAATGTTAACTACCAGATGTTGAATTTGGGGCTGTAGCAAACCCTCATATTCATTCTTTTCCATTGTGTATATGGGTTACTAGGTATTGATCAGTGGAGAAAAGATCCCTGTCAGTAAAAGTGCAGATCTTTAGAGGTATTGAATATAGAAAAATGTATTTTAAGAGAGATTGGAAGAAGATGGAGTAATGGGTAAGTTGTTTATATTTGTTAAAGGCATTTTCTTGGAACTAGTTTTGAATATATGTTCATATGATGAATATAGGGAGCATGGAACTAATCCCCCAAACCTTTCCAGGCTTCTTCTCTCTTCCTGGGGTAGGGCTGGCCTATCTGCTTCATCTACACTCATGCTGGCAAATCAGATTGGTGTTTCAAAGAGGTAGCCATAAGATAATAAGGGTACTATGGGTGACCCTGGTGTGGGGAATATACATCTACACTCACAATTATAGCTCCTGAACATCTAAAAGGAAAATATGCATAGACATAAATCTGTCACAATGATACCATTAACTACCTCTCATCATGGCAATGGATTGCAGGCCTGGATGTCTGTGGTCTCTTTAGGGAACAGTCTGTGCTACATGTGTCCTGATCCTATTCTGAGCTTCTCTGTTCTGCTGGATGAGGCTACTTCTCTCCTCTTCTGAGAGTCCTGAAGTTCCTTTATTTAAGTGCTGAATTAAATGTAAGGTTTTCTAAGATTTCCAGATCTGTCTCCTTGGCTAATAACTGAGATAGTATGACACTCTTTCTGTGAAAAGCAATTCCCTTTAATAATGGTATCTGCAAAACTATTGAAGTAATATCCATATAGACTTTGAAGAGTGTTCCTCTCAAGAGACATAGGGGAAGAAAGGGGCAATTATGCAAGACTTTAAAAAGTTTTCTGTCCCTCAAGCTGTAGGTAGTGCTAAAGAACAAGGAAGCTTCTTCCAGCCAGATGATGCCACAACATAGGCTATTTTCTCCCATCAGCTCCTAGCATCATAACCTTCCCCCAATCAGATCAGCTCCTGGAATCATTAGCAAAGCCTGCCTGTCAGCTATGTTCAACATTTTTCAACTTATCAGTTCTCTCAGCTTCTGTGTTCTTTCTTCTAAAAAAGTTTCTCTTGTCAACTTCTCCAAATAATCTTGCATGCTAATGCTGGAGTTAGAAAGACTTGAGTTTGAAACCAGCTATGTATGAACCTAGACAAGTCATTTAACTTCTCCTTCTCAGTTTCCTCAACTGTAAAATGGGGATAGAAATAATACCAACTTTACAAACTTGTTGTGAGATTTGAATTAAATTAAATTAGGTAAGTAAAATGGCAAATGCCATTTAATGGTTGCTTGCATGGCAAGCCTTAAATAATTATATAAATTCTAGGTATAATTCTTTTTATGGTTTCTTCAGTTATCTTAAACTCTGGTTTCTAATAATCCAAATCAAGTTCTCCTTGTATATCATGCCCTATTTCTAATTCAGATGAGAAAACTAAAATTCACCTTATCTATCATATTTGGCACAAATAGTTATTATAAAAAAGTCCTTTAACCACAAAATAGTTCTTTTATTCAGAGGTTTCTAGCAATAAATATTACAGGTCCTTAACAGTGATATTCAAATTATCTAAGAAATAATTTCCTATAGTCTTCTTTAACATCCATCAGTATTCTGGCCTTTGAGCCACCTTTGCTCAGGTCTTTTCTCTACTTTTACTTGAGGGAATGTTTTCTCAGTTTTCAGAATTATCTTTTTCTCCTCAAACTGGTGTTTCTTGTGTTTCTCCCATGAATTCCCCTTCTCTGACCCTTTCATTAAACCAACTGTCTGCATAAGAAAAGGGCATACCTGAAGTTCACTTAAGCCTTTTATTTGTTTAACTAACTAAAATTATTTATTAAGCACCTAAAACATGCCAGGATCTTGAGCTTTAGAATAAAAGCCAAAAATGAAATGGTCTTTTAAGCATCTAGGTGGTATAGTTTATAAAGCACTGGATTTGGAGTTGGAAAGACTTGCATGAGTTCAAGTCTAGCCTCAGACACTTACTAATTGTACAAACCTAGATAAGTCATTTAGCTTCTGTCTCAGTTTATTCATCTGCAAAATAGGATAATAAAAGCATCTCTCTCTTGGGAAAGTTGTGAGGATCAATTGAGATAATATTTGTGAAGCAGCTAGATAGCATTGTTGATAAAGCACTGAGACTGGAATCAGGAAGATCTGAGTTAGAATCTGACCATACTTTCTAGTTATGTGACCCTAGGCAAGTCATTTAATCTTTGTCTGCCTCAATTGTCCCATATGTATAATAAGGATAATAATAGCACCTACCTCTCAGGATTGTTGTGAGGATCAAATGAGTTATCATTTTAAAGTGATCAAAAAAAATTTTAAGTGCCATGTGTACATATTAAGAACATAGTAGAGGCTTAATAAATGGCTTGTTTCTTTTCTTCAAGGAAATTAGATTCTACTGGGGAAAGCAATATATACACATATAAGTAGATATAAGATGAGGAAGGGAAGGATAGGAAATAAACATGTGTTTGGTAACTACTTTGAGCCAAACATTGTGCTAAGACCTTTATAAAAATTATTTCTTTTGATCCTCACAACAACCTTGCTGAAATAGATGCTGTTGTTCTCGCTTGAGGAAACAGAGGCACAGAGAAATTAAGTGACTTGCCAGGTTCATACTGTCTGAGGTCATATTTGAACTCAAGTTTTCCTGATTCTAAACCCAGCACTCTAACTGATAGCTACCTCTAAATAAATAAAATAGTAAACAAGTACAAAAATAAAGTAAATATAAGATCATTTTGGAGAGAGAATTACTGGGACATCAGGAAAGGCTTCACATAAGAAATGGCTTTCAAGTTGGCCTATGAAGGATTTTAAGAGACAAAGCTGAGAGTAAAGTACATTCCAGACACTGGGAACAACCCATACAAAGTCATTACTGAGGAAGATCAAGATGGTTACTTTGACTGAACCCTCCAGTGTGTGAGTGTCTATGGGAATGAAGAGCTACAAATGTCAAACAGAAGTTTTATACAGAGTTCTTGAGGCAAGAGGAAGGCACTGGAGTTCCTTGAGTAGAAGAATAAGCTCCAACCAGAACATGGTGGAGATAACCCACAGCCCTACACCCCAAAGCCCCTGAAAAGCAACACCCCTCAACCCACAACCCTATTTGCAGTTAACTCTATGACATCTTTCCAGAGAGTAACCCTTATGGAAACCTTGTCTAAAAACTCTTTAAAAGTGCAGCCTCCATTGCTTCAATAGTCAAAAAGTGCTGAAAACCCCTGAAAGAAAAATGTTCCCAACCATTTTTGGCCCAGTCTAATGGTTATAAGTAGGAAATGAGGACTTTTTTAATCGATGGAAATTACACTAAAGAATTCTCATTACAACAGCCTTTTTGCTGTACCCTAAGGACCACTGGGTCTTTACATCTGCCCTGTAGCAGAACCCAGTTATATGTGTTGTTTCTCCCTGTTGAGAGCAAGGACAAATTGTTTTTCTATTTGTATCTCCAGAACTTAGCACAATGCTTCATACCTAATAAGCACTTAATAAAGGCTCTTTCATTATTCATTCACATTAGGAAAAGAGTTATATTTAGGGGGAAAGATTGTGACCTCTTTTTTGGATGTATTGAGTTTTAGATGTCCAGTAAATCCCATTGGAAATGTCCAAATACATATTTTTAATCCTTAATTTCTGATACTTACTATCAGATTCTAAGCCAGACGATAAATAAGGTCTAGTGTGATAGAGGCTGACACTAGAGAAAAAGTGCCAGACTGAAGAGTATATGAAATTGATCACCTCAATGAGGGAGGGGCCCCAGGAATGAATTTCTGGAGGGGAGAAGACTCTGGCTGAGAGAACAGTAAGGGTCTCTGTCTTGAGATGTCAAAGAGAGAAGGTGGATAAAGACTTTCTCCTGAGAGTTACCCACTTTTCCTGCTGGTAACTAGAAATCTTTCCCCCCAACACTTCCCAATTGAAGGGATTTTCTGAAGAGAAACCTGAGCAGACTTTACCTCAGCTCCTGTTGCCCAGGGGTGAGTCTACCTGACTTTCTCTCAGGTGGCTCAGACTTCCAAGGCCTGAGTTCCCCCCAAACTTGAGGAGGGAGGAAAAGGGTTTAGATAGAGACAGGGACCCCCTTTTCCCACTTTCCTTTTCCCATTCTTCCCTGCCTGTTATTTCCTTTTGTAGTACCTGATTGGATTAACATTAAAAAAGTTATCTGTTCCCCAAGTTGAGTGTGAGTGAACAGATCAAGGGGAGACCTTTTGGGTCTCGAGTAGTGGAGGGGGGACAAGAGGGACAAAAGAAAATTGGGGAGAGCAGCTTTAGCTAAGGAGGGAAGGCAGCAGGGGGAAAATCTTCAAACCCCCTCTTCTCTCTCTGAGCCAATCCATTACAGCTGCTGTCTCCCCTGAACCCTGCTTTGAGGAAGAAGGAGGTTCTCCTCTCTTCCCCCACTCCATACTGAAAGGCTCAGACCTCCATCAGGGTACATCCCTTCCCTCTTTTATTTTTTTTTATTTTTAAAACCCTTCCCTTCCATCTTAGAGTCAATACTGTGTATTGGTTCCAAGGCAAAAGAGTGTTAAGGGCTAGGCAATGGGGGTCAAGTGACTTGCCCAGGGTCACACAGTTGGGAAGTGTCTGAGGCCAGATTTGAACCCAGGACCTCCCATCTCTAGGCCTAGCTATCAATCCACTGAGCTACCCAGCTGCCTCCCCCCCCCTTTATTTTTTTAATACACTAGGCAGTTGGGATTATAGGACAGAAAGGGTCTGAGGTCAAATTTGAACTCAGATCCCACAGACTCCAAGCCTGGTGCTCTATCCACTGAGCTCCCTAGATGCCCCCACAATGCACACTTGATACAGATTAGAGCTAGATATATAAATCTGAGAATTACCTCCATCAAAATGATTCTGAACCCACAGAAACTGATAAGTTCATCAAGAGAATTTTGAAAGAGAAGAGAAGGTCCAAGACAAAACTATTTCCCTCCTTATATTTGAGTTCAGTTTTTAAAAACCAAAATATGCCCTCTGCAATAGTTTCAATGGAATTTGAATGAGGAAAGATTTAACCAGAATTTTAAAAGCATTTGATGTTTCTCCCAAGGTTAAGATGGGAAAGACCATTTGTTTGGCTGATAGAATTGGATTGGAAAGAGAGTGAGATTTGTGGCAGGGAGACCAACCAACTGGCTACTTCAACAGTCAATGTATGAGGAGATAAGGAGCTAGACCAAGGTGTTTGTTGGTGTTAAAGGAAAAAAGGGGGCATACATGATAGATATTGTGAAGACAGAAACTACTGAACTTGGGCATTAATTGGATTGCGAGAGGGGATGAGAAAGAGTAAAGAGCCAAGGATAACACCTTGACTGTGAGCCTGGGTGACTAGGAGGATGACGAGACCTGGAGAGTATGAGAGAAGTTAGGAAGATAGAAGGAATTCTAAGGGAAAATAATGAGTACAGATTTTGAACACAAATTTAGGATGTATATGGGACATCTAGTTTGAGATGTCTACTAGGCAGTTGGAGTTGTGAGTCTGCAGGTTAGGACTGAATAAGTCAATCTGAAAATCATCCGCATACAGATGATAGTGCTACCTCTGATAGAACCAGGAAATGTCAGATCTTGGAAGGCGCCTCTGAGATCACAAGATCATAGATGGAAAACTGATAAAGATATTTGCTATTGTTCAGTCATTTTTCAGTCATGTCCCACTCTTCATGACCTCATTTGAGGTTTTCTTGGTAAAGATACTGGAGTGGTTTGCCATTTCCTTCCCCAATTTATTTTACCTATTTTAATTTATTTATTACATTATATTATTTATTTATTTACTATCATCACCTTCCAACTGAACTACTGTAACAATCTCCTTATTGGTCTGTTTGCCACTCTAATTCATACTCAACAAAGATGCCAGAAGTGATTTTCCTAAATATTTATTTTATTTCTTTTTATTTAATATTATATTACTATATTTATTTTTATTTAATTTTGTGGTTTTTTTAAACTCTTCTTTGAATCAATATTGTGTTTTGGTCCCAAGGAAAAAGTGTGGTGAGTGCTAGGCAATGGGGGTTAAGTGATGCCTATGGTCACACAAAGAGGAAGTATTTTGAGACAAGATTTGAACCCAGGACCTCCCATCTCTAGGCCTGGGTCTAGATCCACTAAACTACCTACCAACCACCTCCAGCTCATTTTAGAGATGAAGAAACTGAGGCAAAAGGGGTGAATTAACTTGTCCAGGGTCACATATGTCTGAGGTGTCTGAGGTAAGATTTGAACTCATCTCTTCCTGATTGGACATGGGTCCAGCACTTTATCCACTGCTCCCTCCAGCTACCCTGAAGGGACCTTAAAGATCATCTAATCCCAATTATTTATTGGATGAAGAAACTCAGGCCAAGAAAGTTCAGTGATTTGCCCAACATCACACAGGTAATAAGCATCAGAGACAAGACTGGAACCCAGGTGCCTGAACTCCAGAGGCCCCACTCTTTAGAGCATTCCATACTGATTTCTATCTCATCTATACTCCCCTGAAGCCTAAGAAAGCAGGCCACTTGCCCAGTGAGACAATGGCAGAGCCGAATTACACCCATGTAAGCTTGTGCCTGCCCTTTCGGTTTTGTGATTATATTTTTCTCATCATTGGCCTGACAAATTAAACTGTTACCTCTCACTTGTTTGCTGTAAAACAACATTTAAAAAAAACCCACAAAGTAGCCCTTCAAGCTTCTGTCCAATATTACTTTGTTGCAGAATATTCCATTCAACTCAACAAACATTTATTGATTTACAAGCCCTGTTCAGGTCTCTGAAGGGCATAGTGATGAATAAGACACAGTCCCTGCCCTCAAGGAATTCAGGCCTGATTGCACAAAGCAGAACATGGGGAGCTCAAATAAAGAAGTCCCATGGGCCAAAAACCGCTGCTGGCTGGGGAAATAAGAAAGGGCTTCTCAGAGGGGCTGGATTATTGATGTAGTTCAGCAGACTTTTAGAAAAGTAGTAAGTAGAAAGGTTGACTAGGAGTCAGGAAGATCTGATTTCAAGCCCTGCCTCGGACATTTATGATCTGTGTGATCTTGGACAAGTCACTTAACTTCTTTCAGCCGCAGTTTCCTCATCCAGAAAATGGGAATGATAATATCATTCACCTCAACAAGATCTCTGGGAGGATCAACCAAAATATTATCTGAAAAGTGCTTTTTAAACTTTAAAATTAGCTAGTAAGAGCTTATGTGTGCAAGGTTCTAGGCATGGGGGAACATTCAATGCCCTTAAATGAGATAATATTTGTAAAGTGCTAAGCACAGTGCCTGGCACATAGTGGACATTCTAGAAATGCTTGTTCCTTTCCCTCTTGCCCCTCAGTAATCTTACCATCTAGTTAGGAATAAAAAGGCTATAATGGGGGAAGCTAGGTAGCACAATGGATAAAGTGCCAGGCCTCAAATAAGGAGGTCCTGGGTTAAAATATGACCTCACACACTTCTTAGCTATATGACCTTGGGCAAGTCACTTAACTCCTATTGCCTAGCCTTTGCTTCTCTTCTGTTACAATTCATACTAAGACAATAAGGGTTTTTTAAAATATGTGAAATATTACATAAGTGCAGTTAAGATGTGCAAAATGAAGTATTCTCTGAGGTCTCTGGGGAGATCAGAAAAGGTATTTTGGAAATTTACCTTGTGGTCTCCCTATCCGATATCACATCATGCTGAGCTGGGGGAAGATTGGCACCAGTTGGGTAAGACTCAGTCACAGCCTCGCTGGAACTCACAGTCTAATGCAAGGAGAGATCAGAGCAGCCAACTAGGGCTCTGCTGGCTTTGCTCCAGGACGCCAAATTTAGAGGGCACTGAATTTACAGATTGCTGACAGCCGTTACCATCCTTCAGCAGCACAAAAACAACAGAGCTTAGCACCTAGTTAGGCAGAATAATTTGTTAACATAGGAAGCTAAATGAGGGTAATCTGGGGTGAGCTCTTTCCCCATCCTGCCCTGCAGAAATATCCCAGGGCCCTCTGAGTCTACTCCCTTTTCAACTGAGGCTGCTCTGGTGGCACTTTGCCCAGGCTAAAATGCCCAGTCACTGGCTCTGGGAAAGATACTGCCATCCTTGTAGATTAGAACTAGAAGGAATATTTGAGGTACTTTGTCTCCAACACATTCTTCTTAAAAAGGGGAAGGCTAAGAGAGAGAGAGAGAGGGGGGGGGGAGAGAGAGAGAGAGAGAGAGAGAGAGAGAGAGAGAGAGAGAGAGAGAGAGAGAGAGAGAGAGAGAGAGAGAGAGAGATACCCAAAGTCACATAAGTAGTAAGCAACAAGAGGTTAAACTTGAACTCAGGTTTATAGGCTTTTTTCAACTTATTCTTCTAGATTATTTGACATTTGGAATGTACCAGGTTATCCATCTCTCATCTCTCACTCTGATATGATTAAAAGAACCTCCTTATGGAATGTTAGGACCTGGGTTCAAACCCTACTTCTGACACATTACTTTTATGACCTTGGGAAAGTCACTTAAACTGCATGAGACTCAGGCTCCCCATCTATAAATTGAAGGGCTAGGACTAAAGCTCTCTGAAGTTCATTCTACTTCTTCTAACTGCCTTTTAGACATCTCAAACTGAATATTCCATGGACATCTTCAATTCAATATGTCCAAAAATGTCCATGAGTGAACATATTATCTTTCCTTTCTCCCAGACTATCCTCTCTTCCTGACTTCTAGATTACTATCAAAGGTACCAGCCTCCCCCAGTCGCCCAAGTTCACAACATAGCTTCCATCTTCCACTCCTTACTTTATCTCCCCTCCTCATATACAATCATTTATGAAGAATATCAATTTTATCTTTTTAATCCCCCATATACACTCTCTTCTCTCCTTGGACACTGCCACCACCCTAGTGCAGACCATCATGACTTCACACCTGAACTATTGCAATAAGCTGTTGGTTGGTCTCCCTGCCGTAAGTCCCTCTCCTCTGCAATCCATCTCCATTCAGTTGTCAGAGCAATCTCTCTAAAGGGTAGGTAGAATTATGTTACCATCCCCTATTGAAAAGATTCAGTAGCCTTCTATCATTGCTAGAATCAAATAAAAATCCTGTTTGGCATTCAAAACCCTTTGTAATCAGATCTTCTCAATACTTCCATCTCTAGATCTCTAGTGTCAATCCAGTGACACTGACTTTTTTGCACAAGATTGTCCATCTCCCTACTCCAAACATTTGCATTGTGTATCCCCCATATCTTTAGTGTTCTTTCTCCCCATCTCTGCCTCCTGGTTTCCTTCAAGTCCCAGATAAACTTTCACTTTTTACAGACAGCCTCTACGTATTTCCTTTAATTCTAGTTCCTTCTCTCTGTGATTCATTTCCTATCTATCTTGGAATGTAGTCATATTTGTGTTTTCTGCCCTGTTAGACTTGAACTCCTTGAGATCAGATTCTGTCTTTTGCCATTCTTTGTATTCCCTGTGCTGATCATGGTGCCTGGCACATAGTAGGAAAAGTTTATGAACTGATTGAAGAGATAGAGAAATTTAAAAGAACATGATATGACCCATTAAATTAAATACCAGTGTATCATGATCAACATGAGATAAAACCAATGTTAAGGTGGGCAAAAAGAAGGAAGTTGAAAAAATAAGCTGGAAAATATGGTTTGGCAATTAGGAATGTAAAAGACCAAAGGCATGTACAAACAACATTGGAAATCATTTTCTATCAGCAGAAGCAAAAACCCCAATGACTGTCTTCTAGGGCCCCTAGAAACAGCAAGGCAGTCACTGTACCAGGATATGGTTTGCTCTTCATCTTGTCCCAAAGGAGTGAGAGAGCAGATATTGTAATAGTTAAAGGAATTGTAGAGGATTGTAGAGGTACAGGGGATAAGGAGGGTTTTATAACAGGGAATGGAGGAGTTGAAGGGATAGAGGGAATATGGATGCTGGTGAGTTAAAAAGAGACAGATACTCCCTGCTGAGAGGCTGTCTATGAAAAATGGGGTTCCCAAGAAATGGGCCAACTATGATAGCCTGAGGGGATGTCTTCTCTATTGATTGATGTTGAAGATACCCAGGGCAGGTAAGCACAAACCGCCCTAAGGGACAAGCCTCCCCCCAGACCAAGGTCACCCAGAAGGGGTCTGATAAGGACTCTTTATGGTTGAATGGCTGTCCGTAGGTCCTGCTCCCTCTATGTCCCCTGAAATGATAGTTCTTCTCTTATCTGACTGCAGGTTATTTAACTAAAGATGGATTTAATAGTAAGTTTGGATTGGGTGGTATCAGGGAAAAGGAAAGAAGGGTTCCCTATACTTTTTCCCAGATTGGGTTTGCGTCTCTCTCAGCTTTTGAACTGAGGCCAGGCCTTGCAGGCTTGTGGAAGGTTTCTTATATTCCTGTTTATGTTCATCTGTGCTAGTTTTCTTAAGTTCAAAGTCCTTAGCAGTAGACAGCAAGAGGAAGAAAAGGTTCTGATCTTCAGAGATGGTTGGGCCCCTTTCTTGAGGCTAAAGCCCCTAAAGACCAGCCTTAAGTTCTAACTACTCCCCTTAAATCCTTTTGTTCAATGACATGATCATAGGAATCCAGGTAGAGCACACAGTTGGGAAAATCCAGAAATAGAGGTTCTTCTATCCAGAGACAGGGAGAAAGCGTTCCTTCCAGTCCGAGGGCCAGGAAAGAGAGACCTCAAGAGTAACTGTCACTCTCTTCATCCCCACCCATTCCCCACCAACTGTCAGCACTGTCCATCAATCTTCACTCTAACATTCCAACTGCTGTTTGCTACACCTCAGTGGCAGAAAATCCAGAGCTTGATTCAGTTTTCCTTTCCACAATATCACCTAAGGAAATAGAAATAGAGGGAGCACTCACTTGGAAAGAAAGTAACTTCTGTAAAGAAAAGCAAATGAAGATTTGTTGTCTCTGCTGTTACCACCCCAAAGGGATGTGGGGTAAGGAGGGTGTTGATATGAAACCATATAGATTTCACCTAGGGCTGAAATAAAAAAGGGTAAGATTATTGGTAAGTTTGTCAAAAAACCCAAAGGTGGCCTTTCCCCCTACCTCCTTCTATCTATTCTGCTCCCTCCCCTGAAAAAGAGTGATTTGTCATTCCAAGACTTACCTCTTTTTTTGTAAAGCAATGACTCTTGAATATTTTTGGTTTCAGAATCCCTTTACACACTTAAAAATTATTGAAGACCCCATTGAGTTTTTTAATGTGGATTATGTCTGCTGATATTTACCATTTTAGAAATTTAAAATGATAAAATTTTAAAGTATTTATTTATTAACTCATTCCAAAATAACTACAGCAAACCCATTACGTCAATATAAGTGATGAATTTCTATGAAAAGACCTATATTTTCCAAAACAAAAAGAAACAGTGAGAAAAATGACTGTTCTACATATTTTTGCAAATCTCTAATATATGGTTTAATGGAAAACAGTTGGGTTCTCGCGTCTTTTTCTGCAATCAATCTGTTGCAATATGTTGTTTTGATTAAAGTATATAAAGAAAATCCAGCCTCATGCATATGTGTAGTTGGAAAATGGAGGATCATTTTAATAGAAAAAGGCATCTTAATATTATTATGAAAATAATTTTGACCTTATTTAAAGGATATGCCACCCCTTTGGACTAGTAGAACTCTGTGGACTAGATTTTGAGAACTATTGCTTTACATTCATATAGGGGTGGGAAGAATCTATATTCACATACAAGAGTTTGGAAGTGAATAAATCATTAAACTACTCAATCTTATCTAAAATAAGAAATAAAATGTCAGACCCTGAGGAGGAGGACAATTTGGAACTATTCCCAAAGGGCTTTAAAACTGTGCAAACCCTTTGATTCAGCAATACCACTACTAGGTTTGTTTCCCAAAGAAATCCAAAAAAGGGGGAAAGGACCTACTTGTACAAGAATATTTATGACTGCTCTTTTTGTGGTGGCAAAGAATTAGAAATTGAGAGGATGTCCATCAACTGGGGAATGGCTAAACAAGTTGTGGTCTATGGTTGTAATTGAATACTATGGTGCTATTAGAAATGATGAGAAGGATGATTTTGGAAAAACCTGGAAAATCCTATATGAGCTTATGGAGAGTGAAGTGATCAGAATCAGGAGAACATCATACACAGTAACAACAATATTATATGATGAACAATTGTACATGACTTAGCTATTCTTAGCAATAGAGTGATCTAAGACAATCCCCAGGGACTCGTCATGAAAAATCCTATCTGCCTCCAGAGAAAAGATTAATGGGGTCAGAATGCAGTCTGAAACACACTACATTTTACTTTCTTTTTCAATTTTTTTTGTTTTTGTTCAAACTCTCTTCCACAAAATGACTAATGTGGAAAAAAGTTTTACATTCTAGCACATGTAAAATCAATATCAGATTGCTTGTTGTCTCAAGGAGAAGGGCAGGGAGAGAAGGAGGAAGAAGGGAGAATTTGGTTCAAATTCTTTTTATAATGAAGGTTAGAAATTGTTTTTACATATAAATGAGTAAAAAATAAAATACTACAAACTAAAAAGAAGAGCCTCACAAAACTGATCATTCAAAAAATAGTCTGAACATATATTCAATATTGCACATTTGTGTATACTCTCACCTTTCCAAATGACTGAAATGGTCTTTCTTTACATATCTCTTCCTCAGAGTCCACTCGTTCTTTATGAATGTGAAATATTCACATTTGCTTAGAATAGTGCCTCGCACATTAGCTATCATCATCATCATCATTATAAGCATTTAATAAAGGCTTGTTGACTGACTGAAAAATATAGAGACCATAAGACCTCCCTGTGCTTATTATTTGTTGACTACTTAAAAGTACATTTAATTTGGTAGATCATGGCATCACCTTACCATATCTCTTACAACAATGTAAATATGTTCTTTAAAAAAGAGTTCTTGAAAGATACATCAAGATAACCCTGTTCAACAACCCTTTGATTATTACTATCAAGTGAAGCATTTAAAAAGGAAGCATCTGCTCACATAAATTGTTTGCTCTTGTCATAGAGTAGATTTAGGACAAAATCTAAGTTAAGAAGGGCTCTGTTGATAGCGAATCTCTCCAGATGCTCCTGCTTTCAGAAAGAATCATGCTGATTACATCAAGACTTACAATATTTCAGAGTCATCTCATTGAAATTTATAATTACTACTAAAAATTCAATCTAACTCTCCATATAAGCAAAATCAATTGGATCAAGAGTGCTCTGGTTCATAATGTGTTTAAGCCAAATGGACAGCCTGTAGAGTTCATCATTAAGTACCTATATCATGGGCCAATAGTTCAAATGGAGAGTGTATTGGACCCCAAGTTGAACCAGAGGAGGATTATAAGCCAGATTACTTTCGGGAAATCACCAAAAAAAATGTTTTTAATCATCTCAAGCTCTTCCCTGAAACAAGGGCATATTTAAAGCAATATCCTTACACTGTTATGTGCCTGTGAGCCATGGAACATCAGATTCTGCAATACAATAAATATCACCCAAAAGGTAATGGAAAAATACAGTGTGTATGTGAACTGGCCACAACTCATTAAAACCAAAGGATTTTGAAACAGAAGTGATTTAAAGAATATTATCTTTAAAATGCACAAGTAATAAAGATGATTGACTAGTAACAAGCACAGCAAGGATAAAGGGTTGGATAACTAGCACTGACACTTACAAGATTTGGGGAGGAAATATTAAAACCCCTTCTATGTTTGTCAGGGTCCCTTTGGCAGATTTATGTGAGAACATGGACAAGAGTAAGACAAGATAAGCAATCATAGAATGGTTGTGATCACTATTGATCATAGATCCATGTGAATGTTTTTATAATTGTGAACTATATATGATGGTGATTAATATTACTATTATGCATTATGTAAATTGTGTCTAGATGGTTCCTGAATTAATACGGAGATCTATGTAGTCCCTTCATTACCACTGATGCTATTGATGCTAATTAAAGCTAAATATCAGAACAAAGCTTTATGAAGGCATGTCATCAGTAGGGAAAAAAAAATTGGAGGTGGATGGCAGGGGAATCCAAATAAACCATGATTCAAAGGGAGATCTGAGTCCTCTGCAGCCTCCTTATGCTTCTGAAGTAATACTAATACAATAGTAGGAAAGGAAGGAGTGGATGCTAAAATTAGTTTTTAGACCATAATAAATAAAATTGACTATTGATGCTCCAAAGCTTGAATAATAACAAAAAAGTGAACAGAGTTGTTATGAATGAAACCAGAAAAAAGAAGAAAGTTATAATTAATAGTCATATTTCCTCCTTGGTAATGAAAGAAAAGAGCTAGAAGAGTGTATTTTATTATAGATTAAATAGAGTATAAGAACAAGAAAAGTCATTTCATGGGATGTTTGGTCACCACAAAATATAGAACTAATTATAAGTATTTGCCAAAAAAGACTACCATGAAAATAATTATTGCTCATGAGTCAATGGAGGTTGTTGAGGATGAAATAATAGAAAAGTTCCATGAAGAATTTCAAACCCTCCAAATCAAATAAAAATAACCTATAATAGAAATAATTTAATAACTAGTGACTTCAGTGCATAAATGAGAAAATGTGAAGAAAGGGAGAAACGCATGGGAAAGAATGGTTAAGGAAGGAACAAGAGAAGCTAAAGACTTCAGGATTATATAAAAGTCTCACATAACTATAACATGAATACTTTCTTTAAGAAAAGATCTATTGGATCAGATTGACAGAAATTGGTAGGAAAGAAAATATTTTGGAGGCTTAGGGAAAGTCTACAAAGGTTAATTAGTGGTAAAGCTATGAATTGATACAGCTATTCTGGAAAACAATATGGAACTGTGGCCCAATTTTTACTAAATTGTGTATACCCTTTGACCTCAATATATGTCACTACTAAGCTTATCCCCTTGAAACATAAAAGGAGGAAAGTTTTTACAACTAAAAATATTTATTCCAACTCTTATTAAGGTGGCAAAAAACTGCAAGCTGAGGTTGTGCCTACCTATTTTTCACTTATCAGACATATTAAGGTATATGAATGTAATGAAATGTAATTGCATCATGAGAGGTTACAAAATCAATGATTTTAAAAGAAATTAAGAAGATCCCAGGCAGTTAGGTGACACAATAGACAAAGTTCCAGCCTGAAGTCAGGAAGACTCTTCTTCCTGTATTCAAATTTGGCCCCAGATACTTACTGCCTGTGTGACTCTGAGCAAGTCACTTAGCCCTGTTTTCCTCAGTTTCCTCATCTGTAAAACAGGCTGGAGAAGAAAATGGCAAATGACTCCAATATCTTTGCCAAGAAAATCCTAAATGGGATCATGAAGACATATTTAAAACAACTAAACAACAATGAAAGGAGATCTATATGAACTGATGCAAAGTGCAGTGAGTGAGCAGAACTAAGAGAATAATTTACACAATGGTGACAATACTGTAGGAAAAAAACCACTAAGGAAAACTAAAATTCTGATCAATGTAATGATAAACCAAAATTCCAGAGAGCTGAAGATGAAACAGCCACTCACTTCCTGTAAGTGATATAAGATTAAAAATGTAGACTGAAGTATACATTTTTGGGCATGGTAAATGAGAATTTGTTTTGTTGGTCTATGCACATATGTCATAAGAGTTTTATTTTTCATTTTCTATTGTTCAGTTGAGAGGAAGAGGTAATAAACATTTGTAAAATGAAATAAATAAATTTTCTTAAATCATTAAAGAAAGAACATAACAGGTAAAAAAGAAAGAAAATAACTGGTAAACACTAAAAAAAGTAAGCATGAAAAACTGTATGAAGAATGAAATTAATTCTAAATTACCAGGGAAAGAGTTGTTATTAGTATGGTAGTTATCCCTGACCTAGCTATCTATGTAGAGACAGACCATCAATTTGTCCATACAGCTTAAGATCAGTTAGTTTAAAAAAAACAGAAAGAAATTATAATAATTAGAAAAAGATGTTACACAATTGAAACTACTTAATTCTGAACTATTTCAGCAAATAATTGACTTGTTGAATTTAAAATAAAAATTAAGAAATCAAAAATGAGAAACAGACAATAGAAATGACATTGACATCTATTTAACAATTTTATCCAAAAGTTTAACCAGTGTAAACCAATAGCTACAATAAAGAGACTGAAAAAGTCCAGAATGTACCTTAATGAGCAAATACCTGACTTCCTTGGCAAACAAGGAGATGTGGCCAACAAAGATAGTGTTAGGTTAGAATCTAAATTTGTTTGTAAAACCTAAAGAAGATTTGTGGGTTGTTAGGAGTAGTATTATCTCATAAGGTACAGAAAAAAGGTGGAAGATAAATCAGTTTAAAGAAAGCTTAGTGAGATATCCAACTAAGCAAAGTCACTCTAAGGGTATTCAATAATGAGAATGGAAGCAAGACTACAAATAGGAAAAATAATGAAATGGAAAATAATTCCAAAAATCATTATAACACAATATTTTCCTCAGCAAGGACACTGCCCTTAAATCTAACATCACAATAGAATGATGGTCTTAAATGAAATATAAAAAGAACAATGAAAAAGAAAAAAGATAAGAGGAGTCAAATTCAATAAAGAATGTATCCAAAGGAAAAAAGATATCAAAGATTCTCAGAATCCCTGTGGTGAACTTATGGAATGACACACATGAAAATCACCAAGGATGAGAAAGCATGATTAGACTGCAGTCCTTATTAATACTAAAAATGATGACTAATAAAACACCAATAATTGCTGACCTATAAGCCTACTCTGCCAACACAAAAGTTTTATGAGAACCATCTATATAGAAGTCAAGAGCACCCTAGATCCAATTAATAGGAAAAAATTGAGATTTCTCAAGCATTAACCATCAAGTATATCTTTGCCATTTCATAATTAACTGAAATGGAGAGAATACAAGAATGCATTGTACTTATTGTTTGTTGGCTACAAAAAAAATAATTTAGCTTCTTAGAACAAAATTCTACCTTGCAGTCTCTCTTATAACAAGAAATTTCCATCTAAACCTCACATACATTTCAGAATCATTGGAGTATTTAACAACAACAAAAAAAATCCTGTTCAGTGACTCCCTAGTAACAAATATTAAGTAATGCATAAAACAAGTAAAGTATAAAACATACTTGCCAAAGGTATTTGCCAAAGTGATAAATGAGATCCAATGCAAAGCATGGGTGTAAGAGGAATTGCCGTGTCTTCAGTTGAGCTTTGAGCTTTGTAATTGTTCAAGGAGTTTGGGGTGTCCATCCACATAGGAAAGTCTGAGCAGATGAAGAATATCTATTGCCCAGATTTCAACCCATATTTAGATGGACACTCTATAGTGCTTGTCCATCAACACATACATCTGGTATGAATGGTACCATTTGGGAAGAGAGGGCTAGATTGCCTTCTAGAAATTGTAAGTTCCTTTCCCAACTGTAAACTTCACATGAAAGCAAAGGTGCATCTTTTTTAATTCAAATATTCTATAGATGGTGCTATATGGCAATGAGATATGGGATGCAATTGTCTCCAGATAATTGAAAGTGAATATCACACAGAAGGCAATGGAGAGTTTAATGATGGATGTGAGCAGACGATAACACCAAACTCCAAAGGACAGGCGAAAAACATGTCCACAAAGAATTGTATAATAAATAGTAAGAAAACAAGGGAAGGTCATATAGATCTTGTGGTCTGAGAGGGTGATTAGATAGAGAGCCAGAGTGCTTTAGTGGTTCTTCACAATGTAAGGTGAAGAAGTCTCCAGCATATTGGATAAAATCCCTGTGGTGAACTTATGGAAAGACACACATGAGTCACTGAGGATGAGAAGGCATGAGTAGATTGAAGTCTGAATGGAGGGAATTGTACAATCCTTGAGATCACAGTATCTGAGTCTAAGCTGGGTATCATACTGAACCCAGTCTGTGATGGAAAGAATTCCCCCAGCCTTCTCAAACGTTCACAGGGTCACAGATGACATTTAATAACAGCACAGAAGTTCCCAAATCCTGCATGCCCAACAAATACATTTTAATGGGGGTCATAATTTGCTAAGCAAAAATCATTAACAATCTTGCATTTGCATTAATGATTTACCTCTAACAATTCAGCTGATTTTGAATGGTGATAAAAGGTATCTGGGCAGGGCATAAATGGTCATCTGCAAATGATATATGAATATATTTCCATTTATAGACCCAAACATAAAACACCTCCCTAAGAGCTCTCTAGATAACACCGTGCACTATAGAGAAGAATTCTATACAAGAAAGGCCCACCCTGCCTCTCAAACTTAGTAGTTTAGTTCCTGGGTTTCCCCAGAAGCATTCATTATGAGATGACCGTAAAGTTGAGGCACAGACCTGTCCTAATTTCAGTCCTCCAGGCAAGAGGTTGTTATGGCTTTAAGTTGAGGCTATAAGAATGGGAAGGAAGGGGAAGATTTGAGAAATGACTTTCATATAGTTATTAGCAGCTACCTATGCAGATCATTCTGTTGCTGAGGGTAATACAAAGATAATAAGTAAGATAGGGTCTTTAATGTCAGAGAGTTTACAATCTAATTGGGGAAGGAGGATGATAAGGCCCGCACAAATATATAGCAATTTTAATGCAGGTAAAGCATGGGTGCAGATGTCACCCAAGTCATCTTTGCAGGGGAAGAAGACAATAATGTTATATGGAGATAAGAATGCTGAATATACTTTCAGAAGTACTCCAAAAACTAAGGACCTTGAATAAGACATCTAACTTCCTAGGGTCTCCATTTCCTAACCAATAAAATGAAAAAAAAGCATAATAGATTATATCTTGAGTCCCCTCTAGGACATGTAGATGGCATAACAGATGGAGCATTAAGTTTGGACTCAGAAAGACTTAAATTCAAATCTAGCCTCAGACACTTCCTAGCTGGGTGACCCTGGACAAGTCACTTACCCTCCATTGCCTAGCCCTTAACCACTCTTCTGAGTTGGAACACATACACAGTATTGATTCCAAGACAGAAGGTAAGGTTTAAAAAAAAAAAAAAGCTACCTTGATTGCCCATTGCCTAAGGCAAGGATACACTGGTCTATAACTGCACCCAAAAAAAAAAAAAAACAGGGGCTAGTTCAAAAGTCTAAAGAAAGGTGTCCAACACCTACCAGCTTCCCACCAAGTCCAAAGGTGTATTTTTCTAACTCTGTTGTTTTCTTTCCATTCTCCAACTTGTTCTCACTTTCTGAAATGAGTCTTTGGCCTCCTCTGCCTCTGTGTTTGTACATGCTTTATTGACATTTTCCTAATGTGATTAAAATGTCACTCGTCCTGCCAGCCCATGACTTAACCAAGAACAAGAGGTTTTTTCCCCTTCTTCAGATTTTCAAAAGGGCACATGAGGTTCTGTCTGCTGCACACACCCCTGTGAATGATTCCAACTGCAGTTTGGACCCAAGGGTTACATCCAATCCACCAGACTGCATGGGCAACACCCCAGAGCAGGACCTTTAAATAACAGGATTCTGATGTGGGCTCTTCAAAAGTCAGTCAGTCAGCAAGCATTATTAAGCACTTACTTTGAGAAAGGTTTTCTCTCTTTTCCGTCTGTCACTCTCCCTCTTACCTTGGCTATATCATCCCCTAGAGGGGAGCAGCAAGGGGAGAGAGGAACTTATCTTTCTCTATCACTATGCAAGCCTCCAGGGATAAACACGGAAGTTAACTGTGGGGAAGCCATGGCAACTCAGTTCTATTCATTTGGGACCCTTAAAAACAAAAAGTTTGACAAGTTGAATTGAACTGAAGAACAGAGTAATAAGAAAGAAAAGGGCCCTGGGTTTGGGGTAAAAGGACCTTGATTTAAATCCCAACTAATCCCAATAGAGGAGCATGAAGTAATATTTTAAAAAATTACATCTGGAGTTAGATTCAGGTTCGATTCCTAGTTCTGCTACTTATTATCTTGAGTAAATCAACAAATTGATTGGTTTCATGAATTTTTTTGCTATTTCTTTTTTTCTTTAAAAATATTATTTGTCATATGGGATGGCTCTCTGGGAGGGAAGGGGGAAGGAATCCTAGGAGAAAGTCTAGTGATGACGTCAAAAAATACAAATAAAAGTATGGTTTTTTTAATCTCTCCTCACACCCAGCAAATTAAGAAATATGGCAAAAAATGGGGCTAGTCAATGTTGGAAGAGTTGTAAAAAAATAGGTACACTGGGGTATTGTTGATGGAGCTATGAAATAGTAAAACAATTTTAGAAAGCAATTTGGAATCATAAAAATAAAATGGCTAAAATGTCCATATCCTTTAACCCAGAGATTCCACTACTAGGCTTATATACTAAGGTCATATTGGCAAACCTATGGCACATGTGCCAGAGGGGGCTGCTCCATTGCCCCTCTCCACTGCAATTGAGGACATTTTTCACATCACCCACCTTTCTTCCCAGCAGCCCAATGGGAGTGCTTCCTTCCTCCCCTGTCTGGGATAAGGGCGTGACTCACAAGTGTCATGAGTGCAGTTTAGGTACTTTGTCTCTAAAAGGTTCATCATCCCTGTACTAAGAAGATCATTGATAAGAACAAAGTCCCCATATACACCAAATTATTTTTAATGATACTTTTTGTGGTAGTAAAGAATTGAAAGCAAAGAAGTGCCCACTGACTAGAAAATGGCTAAACAAATTGTGGTATATGGATATACTTACCGTGAGATAAAAAAACAACTGAAATGGTGAATATACAGAAGAAACAAGAAAAGACTTATAAGAGCTGATGTAGAGTAGGGTAAGCAAATGTAAATAGAAAAGAACAGCCGCCATACATGAAAAATGATTGTGAAATTCCAAAGAACAAGCATGGTCCCAAAGAAGATATGAGGAGTCAGCCTTTCCCTACTTCTCCACAAAGGTGGGAGGTCTATGTATATGGAATATTGCATTTATTTTCATGTTGCCTCAATTCATTGATCTGTTTTGCTTATTTTTTCTCCCTCTTCTTTTTTAATATGATATTTCATATAGATAATGTGTTTGTATGTGGAATATTGCTCTCAGTGGAGGGGGAGAGGGGATGATCCTGGGGGAAATTCTGGTGATGAAAAAAATAGCAATAAAATCTACTTTTATTTTTAAAACAATAGTTGATATTAACATGGTTGGTATAAATTTGCTAAGAACTACCCCTCATAACAATGCTGTGAGGCAACAATAACAAAGGCATTATGTTCCTTTTCTCATCTACCCCTGACATTTCAAACCTTTGCAATCTGGCTTCAAGTCCTGCTACTCACACACAACTATCCTCTCCAAGATCATCAGCAATCTCTTTATTGCTGAATCCAACAACCCTTTCTTAGGCCCCATCTTTATTGACTTCCCTGAGATATCTGACACTATTATGCCATGCCTTCTGTCTCACTTTTATCTTTAAGTCCCTATTAATTAATGCCAGTGCTTATCATATAATAGACACTTAATAAGTTTTTGTTAATTGAGACTGAGAAGATAAAAGATTTTTTCAACGTGGTCCACAACTAGTATATATCTGAGATAAGAATCAAATGCCATCCTTCTAGATTCTCTCCCCTTCCTGAGTTTTAACGCTATTTCTGTCCTGATTCTCTCACTTCCAGTCAGTTCCTCTCTACTCATTGTTCTCTGCAGGCTCATCATCTATGTTCCTGTAGGTGGTTATACCTTAAAGCTCTATCCAAGTCTTTTTCCTCTTTTCTTTCTTGCTGATTCTGCCAGAAGCCATATGTTTAGATATATTTAGCTATCATCTCTATGCAAATGACTCCCATCTTTCATCTCTAACTAGAGCTCCAGTACTGAATATCTAAATGTCTACTTGGCATCTCCACTTTGATGATGATGATGATGATGATAGCATCTATGTAGTACTTAAATATTTATAAAGCACTTAACAAATATCATCTCATTTTATCCTCACAGCAATCCTGGTAAATACTGCTATTATTATCTCCATTTTACAGATGAAGAAACTGAGGCAAATAGCTGTTAAGTGACTTTCCCAGGGCACAAAGTGTCTGTGACTGAACTTGAAATCAGGTGCTCATGATTCTTAGTCTTGTTCATACTCTACCATACCACCTAACTGCTACATGCATATAGATGTACATACAACTTGGATACTTCACACTTAACATATCAAGAAATGAACTCAGGAACTTCCAGGTAAGCATGGCGGCAGTCTAGACGCGGGACACTACCTCTCCCCAGTACCCAATGAAATAGACTACCTCAAAAGAACATGGAAATCACTTTCAGAAGAACAGAGGGACTCAACAGTAGGGCACAGCATTGAAGGTACATGGGGTTTGAGCATTTCCACATTATAAGGGGGTGAAAAAGCTCCCACCCAAATATGAGCTGATCTACCCTCCCCCACCACACCTACAGAGCCAGAGTCAGAGCCAGCATACCAGAATCAACGAGTGAGTGAGGGACACGTCTAGAGTGAGCAAGGGGCACCTCTAGGTCCTTGGGAGCTGACTAGGACTACCAGGGATGTACCCCTGAGATCAGTTACACTGGAAACCCCTGCATACTGGGGAGTGCAGACCATGGGTGCTCTTGCGAACAGTGAAGGCTGCGGAGATTCGAGAGCTTGCCTCAGGCAAAAACCTTGCTCCTTAACTCCATGAACAGAGAACCTGCCAATCTCACTCAGATTTCTGAGTAAAAAGGGAAGGAAAAATGACCAGAGGGGTGGCTAATTATGCCCAGGACCAGCAAACATCATCCAAGAAAAACAGGAAGAAGACATTGACCCTGGAAAATTTTTACAGAGGGAAAACCCAAGCTACAGAGGAACAAGAGGAAGAAATTCAAACAAAATCAAAACTTTCCCCCTAAAATGGAAATTGTCCACAAGCTCTGAAAGAAAACAAATTGGAGATTATCAAAAAGACGGAAGCCTTCTGACAATAAAAGTGGTAAATAATTCAAAGAGAAAACAACAGTCTAAGGGACAAGAACTCCAAATTGGAGAAACAGCTGGAAGCCACAAAAAGCAGGATAGGCCAAACTGAAAATGAAAAGCAGTCTTTAAAGACCAGAATTAGGCAACTGGAAGACAATGGTCTCAGAAAACATCAAGAATTAATAAAGCAAAGTCAAAAGACTGACAAAATAGAAGAAAACATAAAATATCTCACTGACAAGGTGACAGATCAGGAAAACAGAGGAAGGAGAGACAATTTGAGAATCATTGGTCTACCTGAAAAGCCAGAAATAAACAGAAATCTTGACATCATAATACAGGAAATCATCCAAGAAAACTGCCCTGATGTTCTTGAATAAGGGAGCAAAATAGACATTGAAAGAGTTCATAGAACACCCTCTACACTAAATCCCCAAAAGACAACTCCCAGGAATGTAATTGCCAAATTCCAGAGCTTTAAAGCTAAGGAGAAAATTCTACAAGAAGCTAAAAAAGAGACAATTCAGATACCAAGGAGCACCAATCAGGATCACACAAGACCTGGCAGCTTCCACACTAAAGGACCTCAAGACCTGGCACACAATATTCAGAAAGGCAAGAGAACTGGGTCTTCAAAAAGAATCACCTAACCATCAAAACTGACTATATACTTTGAGGGGAAAGTATGGGCATTCAACAAAATAGAAGATTTCCAAATATTTGTAAAGAAAAGACCAGAACTCAGTGGAAAATGTGATACCCAAGCACAAAGAGCAAGAGAAACATGAAAAGGTAAATATAAAAGAAAGGGAAAAAGAGAAAAATGTGGCTTTTTTAATTCAAACTCTCTTCTTTAAGGGCGACAATTAGATCAAATTACATATATTAATATATAGGGAAAATATTATTTGTAACTCTCAAAAATTGTATTCATTATTATAGTAATTAGAAGAATCACTCATAGGAAAAGATTGGGACATTAAGGGCTATAAGATGATATACAAAAAAGAAAAAGAAAAGGGGGGGGGAATTGATGACAGTACCAAGAGATACTTGAAGAAATAAAATAAATACAATAATCTTTTATACACAAAGATACACATGGGAAGGGGAGAGGAAGAGTACTCTTATAAGAAGGAGAAGAAGAAATTGCTAATAGGTAATACTTAAACCTCACTCTCAGTGAAATCAACTCTGAGAGGGAAGAGCATCTAGATCCATTCTGATCCTGAATTCTATCTTATCCTACAGGTAAGGGAGAAGGGGAAACTGGGGAGGGGAGGGGATGGAGTAAAAAAATGGAGGGTAGGAGAGGGGGGGTAGGGAACTTAATAGAACCTAAAAAAAAGAAAAAGGGAAGAAAAAGGGAGGGACCAGAAAGAGAAGCATATCAAGGGAATAGAGGGATTGATTAAAACAAAACCACTGGTTTAAAAGGATATAGCAAAAGAAGAAAGGACAGAACTAGGAGAGGATAACAAAATGCTGGGGAATACACAAGTGACAATCATAAATTTGAACGTGAATGGAATGAATTCACCCATAAAACATAGATAAATAGGAGAGTGGATTAGAATACAAAATCCTACTATATGTTGTCTACAAGAAACACACCTGAGGTGGTTAGATACTCACAAGGACAGAATTAAAGGTTGGAGCAAGACCTATTGGGCCTCAACTGATAGAAATAAGGCAGGAGTCACAATCATGATATCTGAAAAAGCCAAAGTAAAAATAGACCTGGTTTAAAGGGATAGGGAAGGTACATAAATCCTGATAAAAGGGAGTAGAGACAATGAGGAAATATCATGAATCAACATGTTTGCACAAAATGGCATAGCACCCAAATTTCTAGTGGAGAAACTAGTAGAATTGATGGGGTAGAACTATACTAGTGGGAGACCTGAACCTACCACTATCAAATTTAGATAAATAAAATCAAAAAATTAATAAGAAAGAGGTAAAAGAGGTGAATGAAATCTTGGAAAAATTAGAGTTAATAGATATATGGAGAAAAACAAATAGAGACAAAAAGGAATAAACCTTCTTTTCAGCAGCACATGGTACATTCACAAAGATTGACAATGTACTAGGTCATAAAAACATGGCATACAAATGCAGAAAAGCAGAAATAATAAATGCTAACTTTTCAGATCATGAGGCAATAAAAATAACGATCAGTAAGGGTACATGGAAAGTCAAATCAAAAATTAATTGGAAATTAAATAATATGGTTCTCCAAAATTGGTTAGAGAACAAATCATAGAAACAATTATTAATTTCATTGAAGAAAATGACAATAATGGGACATCCTTTCAAACTTTATGGGATGCAGCCAAAACAGGACTTGGGAGAAAATTTTTATCCTTGAGTTCATATAGTAAAAATTAGGGAGGGCAGAGATCAATGAATTGGACATGCAAATCAAAAAACGTAAAAGCGAACAAATTAAAAGCCCCCAGAAAAAACCAAATTAGAGATCCTAAAAATTAAGGGAGAAATTAATAAAATCAAAAGTGATAGAACTATTGAACTAATAAATAAGAGTAGGAGCTGGTATTTTGGGAAAAAAAACAAAATACACAAAGTACTGGTCAATCTAATTTTAAAAATGAAAGAAGAAAAGCAAATAAACAGTATTATAGTAAAAAAGGAGGACCTCACCTTCAATGAAGAAGAGATTAAGGCAATCATTAAAAACTATTTTGCCCAATTATATGGCAATAAACAAGGCAATCTAGGTGATATGGATGAATATTGACAAAAATATAAATTGCCTAGATTAACAGAAAAAGAAGTAGAATTCTTAAATAATCCCACATCAGAAAAAGAAATCAAAGAGGCTATAAAAGAACTCTCAAAGAAAAAATCCCCAAGGCCTGATGGATTCACAAGTGAATTCTATCAAACATTCAAACAACAGCTAGTCCCAATACCATACAAACTATTTGATATTATAAGCAAAGAGGGAATTCT
This sequence comes from Monodelphis domestica, assembly GCF_027887165.1. Lineage (NCBI taxonomy): Eukaryota > Metazoa > Chordata > Mammalia > Didelphimorphia > Didelphidae > Monodelphis > Monodelphis domestica. The sequence goes on along the minus strand of NC_077227.1, from coordinate 469,982,693 downwards.
ACCAAATTCCTTTTATGACACAAATGCGATACTGATTCCAAAGCCAGGCAGGTAAAAAACGGAGAAAGAAAACTACAAAACAATCTCCTTAATGAACATAGATGCAAAAATCTTAAATAGGACACTAGCAAAATGACTCCGGCAAGTGATCAGGAGGGTTATTCACTATGATCAGGTAGGATTTAAACCAGGAAAGCAAGGATGGTTCAGTATCAGGAAAACCATCCACACAATTGAACATATCAACAAGCAAACCAACAAAAATCACATGATTATTTCAATAGACCCAGAAAAAGCCTTTGACAAAATACAACACCCATTCCTATTGAAAAACACTAAAAAGTATAGTTATAGAAGGGTCTTTCCTAAAAATAATAAACAGTATATATCTAAAACCATCAGCAAACATCATCTGCAATGGAGATAAACTAGATGCATTCCCAATAAGATCAGGAGTGAAACAAGGATGCACATTATCACCTCTATTATTTTGCATTGTACTAGAAACACTGGCAGTAGCAATTAGAGAAGAAAAAGAAATTGAAGGCATTAAAATAGGCAAGGAGAAGACCAAGTTATCACTCTTTGCAGATGATATGATGGTCTACTTAAAGAATCCTAGAGACTCAACTAAAATGCTAGTCGAAATAATCAACAACTTTAGCAAAGTTACGGTATATAAAATAAACCCACATCAGAAGTCATCAGCATTTCTATATATTTCCAACACAGCTCAGCAGCAGGAATGAGAAAGAGAAATCCCATTCAAAATCAACTTAGAAAATATAAAATATTTAGGAATCTATCTGCCAAGACAAACATAGGAACTATATGAACACAACTACAAAACACTTTCCACACAAGTAAAACTAGGTCTGAGCAATTGGAAAAACATTACTGCTCATGGTTAGGATGAGTTCACATAGTAAAATGACCATCCTATCCAAACGTATTTACTTATTTAGTGCCATACCCATCGAACTTCCAAAAAACTTTTTTACTGAATTAGAAAAAAAAAACACAACAAAGTTCATTTGGAATAACAAAAGATCAAGGATACCCAGGGAAATAATGAAAAAAAAAATATAAAGGGAGGTATCCTTGCAGTCCCAGATCTCAAACTATACTATCAAGCAGTGGTCATTAAAACAATTTGGTACTGGCTAAGAGACAGAAAGGAGGATCAGTGGAATAGACTTGGGGTAAGTGACCTCAGCAAAACAGTCTATGACAAGCCCAAAGATTCCAGTTTTGGGGACAAAAATCCACTATTCGACAAAAACTACTGGGAAAATTGGAAGACAGTATGGGAGAGAGTAGGTTTGAATCAACACCTCACACCCTACACCAAGATAAACTCAGAATGGATTAATGACTTGAACAAAAAGAAGGAAACTATAAGCAAATTATGTGAACACAGAATAGTATACATGTCAGACCTTTGGGAAGGGAAAGATTTTAAAACCAAGCAGGACTTAGAAAGAGTCACAAAATGTAAAATAAATAATTTTGACTATATCAAATTTAAAAGGTTTTGTACAAACAAAACCAATGTAACAAAATCAGAAGGGAAATAACAAACTGGGAAACAATCTTCCCAACAAAAACCTCTGACAAAAGTCTAATTACTCAAATTTAAAAAGAGCTAAATCAATTGTACAAAAAATCAAGCCATTCTCCAAATGATAAATGGGCAAGGGACATGAACAGGCAGTTCTCAGCCAAAGAAATCAAAACTATTAATAAGCACATGAAAAAGTGTTCTAAATCTCTTATAATCAGAGAGATGCAAATCAAAACAACTCTGAAGTATCATCTCACACCTAGCTGATTGGCCAACATGACAGCAATGGAAAGTAATGAATGCTGGAGGGATTTGGCAAAGTTGGGACTTTAATTCATTGCTGGTGGAGTTGTGAATTGATCCAACCATTCTGGAGGGCAATTTGGAACTATGCCCAAAGGGTGATAAAAGACTGTCTGTCCTTTGATCCATCCATAGCACTGCTGGATTTGTACCCCAAGGAGATAATAAGGAAAAAGACATGTACAAAAATACTCATAGCTGCACTCTTTGCAGTGGCAAAAAATTGGAAAATGAGGGGATGCCCTTCAATTGGGGAATGGCTGAACAAATTGTGGTATCTGTTGGTAATGGAATACTATTGTGTTCAAAGGAATAATAAAGTGGAGGAATTCCATGGAGACTGGAACAACCTCCAGGAAATGATGCAGAGTGAAAGGAGCAGAACCAGGAGAACAACGTACACAGAGACTGATACACTGTGGTACAATCCAATGTAATGGACTCCTCCATTAGTGGTAATGCATTGATCCCGAACAATTCAGAGGGATGTAGGAGAAAAAAAAAACACTATCCACATTCAGAGGAAAAACTGTGGGAGTAAAAACACCAAAATACCCAGTGGAATTGTGCATCGGCTATGGGAGGAGAGATTGAAGGGGAGGGAGGAATAGAAATGATTTTTGTAACCAAGGAATAATGTATGAAATTGACCAAATAAAAAATGTCAAAAAAAAAAGAAATTAACTCAGTCTCTACTTCTCTTAGAACCTCTTCCTAAATTCCTTATTTTTGGACAGAGTAGTACCATTCTTCCTTTACAACCTGGGGATTCATCTTTAACATTCCACTCTTTCACTCCACAGGTCTAGTAAATTGCCAAGTCTTATTGATCTCTCACCAGTGCTATTCTAAGAGCCTCCTACTTGGTTTTCTTTTATTCAATCTCTTATTCTTTCAATCCATCTTCCACACAGCTGCCAAGTTACTAATTACAAATTACTAAGTCGAAAACTACTCATCTGACTTCTCACTGTTATCAGTGTCCCTACTCCCAAGAAACTTCAATGGCTCCCTATTGCTCTTAGAATAAATGAGAAACCCCTTCTACACATAGAACTCTTCACAATTTACCTACAGCTTATATTTCCAGACTAATTACTAAGAGAGGTATCATGGCACAGTGGATAAAGAAGTATCCGTGAAATCAAGGAGACAGGTCCTCTGACATAAACTGGCTATGTAACCTTGAGGAAGTCACTTCATCTCTTAGTGTTCTAAACAATTCTCCAAGAAAATAAATTTCATAGAAGGAGATGCCCTGAATTGGTAAAAAAAAAAAAAAAAAAGCCTTCTCATATTGAAGTTCCATATATCAAGGAAATCATGGGCTTAGTCTCAATCTTTATTCCAAATTACACATCAATCTCTTTTATGTGCTTCCTGTACTATTTTCTTTGATGGTGTCTGTGTGTATATAACATCAGTGGATTTTTTATTTATTTATTTTTATTTTTAAATTTCATTCTCTATTTATTTATTTTTAAATTTTATTTAATCAATTTAGAAAATTATTCCTTGGTTACAATAATCATATTCTTTCCCTCCTTCCCCATCCCCATAGTCAATGCACAATTCCAGTGGGTATTACATGTATCCTTGATCAGAACCTATTTCCATGTTGTTGATGTTTGCACTAGGATATTCATTTAGAGTCTCCATCCCCAGTCATATCCCCCTCTACCCAAATAATCAAGCAGTTATTTTTCTTTGGTGTTTCTACTCCCACAGTAGAACAGTTTTCCTCTGAATGTGGATAGTATTCTTTGTCGTAAATCCTTCCAGGTTGTTCGGGATCAATGCAGTGCCACTAATGGTGAAGTCCATTATATTCCATTGCACCACAGTATATCAGTCTCTGTGTACATTGTTCTTCAAGTTCTGCTCCTTTCACTCTGCATCAATTGATAGAGGTCATTCCAGTTCATATGGAATTCCTCCATTTTATTATTCCTTTAAATACAATAATATTCCATCACCAACAGATACCACAATTTGTTCAGCCATTCCCCAATTGAAGGACATCCCATAATTTTCCAATTTTTTGCCACCACAAAGAACACAGCTAAGAATATTTTTTACATATCTTTTTCCTTATTAAATCTTTAGGGTACAAACCCAGCAGTGCTATGGCTGGATCAAAGGACAGACAGTCTTTTAGTGCCCTTTGGGCATAGTTCCAAATTGCCCTCCAGAATGATTGGATCAATTCACAACTACACCAGCAATGAATTAATGTCCCAACTTTGCCAAATCTCTCCAGCATTCATTACTTTCCATTGCTATCATGTTGGCCAATCTGCTAGATGTGAGGTAATACCTCAAAGTTTCTTTTGATTTGCATCTCTCTGATTATAGGAGATTTAGAACACATTTTCATGTGCTTATTAATAGTTTTGATTTCTTTAACTGAAAATTGCCTGTTCATGTCCCTTGCCCATTTATCAATTGGGGAATTGACTTTTTGTATAATTGGTTTAGCTCTTTATAAATTTGAATAATTAGGCATTTGTCAGAGGTTTTTGTTATGAAGATTGTTTCCCAATTTGTTGCTTCCCTTCTAATTTTGGTTGCATTGGTTTTGTTTATACAAAAACTTTTTAAATTTGATGAAATCAAAATTATTGATTTTATATTTTGTGATTTTTTCTAGTTCTTGCTTGGTTTTAAAGACTTTCCTTTCCCAAAGATCTGACATGTACAATATTCCGTGTTCACATAATTTGCTTATAGTTTCCTTCTTTATATTCAAGTTATTCACCCATTCTGAGTTTATCTTGGTGTAGGGTGTGAGATGTTGATTCAAACCTACTCTCTCCCATACTGTCTTCCAATTTTCCCAGCAGTTTTTATCAAATGGTGGATTTTGGTCCCAAAAGTTGGGATCTTTGGGCTTGTCATAGACTGTTTTGCTGAGGTCACTTACCCCAAGTCTATTCCACTGATCCTCCTTTCTGTCTCTTAGCCAGTACCAAATTGTTTTGATGACCACTGCTTTATAGTATAGTTTGAGATCTGGGACTGCAAGGCCACTTTCCTTTGTATTTTTTTTTTCATTATTTCCCTGGATATCCTTGATCTTTTGTTCTTCCAAATGAACTTTGTTATGGTTTTTTCTAATTCAGTAAAAATGTTTTTTGGTAGTTCAATGGGTATGCCACTAAAAAAGTAAATTGATTTGGGTAGGATGGTCATTTTTGTTATGTTAGCTCATCTTACCCATGAACAGTCAATGTTTTTCCAATTGTTTAGATCTAGTTTTAATTATGTGGAGAGTGTTTTATAGTTTTGTTAATTTAGTTCCTGTGTTTCTCTCGGCAGATAAATTCCTAAATATTTTATATTGTCTAGGGTGATTTTAAATGGAATTTCTTTTTCTAATTCTTGCTGCTGAGATGTGTTGGAGATATATAGAAATGCTGATGACTTATGAGGGTTTATTTTGTATACCGCAACTTTGCTAAAGTTGTTGATTATTTTGACTACGTTTTGGTTTGATTCTCTAGGATTCTTTAAGTAGACCATCATATCATTTGCAAAGAGTGATAGCTTGGTCTCCTTATTGCCTATTTTAATACCTTAAGTTTCTTTTTATTCTCTAATTGCTACTGCTAGTGTTTCTAGTACAATGTAAAATAATAGAAGTGATAATGGGCATCTTTGTTTTACTCCTGATTTTATGTGGAAGGTTTCTAGTTTGTTCCCATTGCAGATGATATTTGTTCATGGTTTTAGATATATAGTGTTTATTATTTTTAGGAAAGACCCTTCTATTCCTATGAATTCTAGTGTTTTCAGTAGGAATGAGTGTTGCATTTTGTCAAAGGCTTTTTCTGCATCTATTGAGATAATCATGTGATTTTTGTCAGTTTGCTTGGTAATATGGTCAATTATGTGGATGGTTTTCCTAATATTGAACCATCCTTGCATTCCTGGTATAAATCCTACCTCATGATTACTTGATGGAGTCTTTTTGCTAATATCCTTATTAGGATTTTTGCATCTATGTTCATTAAGGAGATTGGTTTATAGTTTTCTTTCTCTGTTTTTGACCTGCCTAGCTTTGGAATCAGTACCATGTTTGTTTCATAAAAGTAATTTGGTAGAACTCCTTCTTTGCTTATTCTGTCAAATAGTTTGTATAATATTGGGATTCATTGTTCTTTGAATGTCTGATAGATTTCATTTGTGAATCCATCTAGTCCAGGGGATTTTTTCTTAGGGAGTTCTTTGATGGCTTGTTCAATTTCCTTTTCTGATATGGGGTGTTTAAGTATTCGATTAATTACTCTGTTATTCTAGGCAATTTATATTTTTGTAAATATTCATCCATGTCACCTAGATTGCCATATTTATTGCCATATAATTGGACATAATAATTTTTAATCATTGCTTAATTTCCTCTTCATTAGAGGTGAGGTCTCTCTTTTCATCTTGGATACTGTCAATTTGGTTTTCTTCTTTCCTTTTTTAAATTAGATTGATCAGTACTTTGTTTATTTTATTTGTTTTTTCAAAGTACCAGCTTCTAATCTTATTTATTAAATCAATAGTTCTTTCACTTTCGATTTTATTAATTTCTCCCTTAATTTTTAGGATCTCTAATTTAGTCTCCATCTGAGGATTTTTAATTTGTTCACTTTCTAGTTTTTTTAATTTGCATGCCCAATTCATTGAACTTTGCCCTCCCTAATTTGTTAATATATTAACTCAAAGATATAAATTTCCCCCTGAGTACTGCTTTGGCTGTATCCCATAGATTTTGAAGGAATGTCTCATCGTTTTCATTTCATTCAATGAAATTATTAATTTTTTCTATGATTTGTTCTTTAACTGATTTTGGAGAATCTTATTGTTTAATTTCCAATTAATTTTTGATTTGCCTCTCCATGTACCCTTACTAGTTATTATTTTTATTGCATTGTTATCTGAAAAGGTTGCATTTATTATTTCTATTCTTTTGCCCATGTTTGCCATCTTTTTATACCCTAGTACATGGTCAATCTTTGTGAATGTACCATGTGCTGCTGAAAAGAAGGTGTATTCCTTTTTTCCCTATTTATTTATCCACATATCTACAAACTCTAATTTTTCTAAGATTCCACTCACTTCTCTTACCTCTTTATTATTTATTTTTTCATTTCATTTATTTAGTTCTGATAGAGGAAGCTTCAGGTCTCCCACTAGTATAGTTTTTCCTTCTATTTCATCCTTGAGCTCCACTAGTTTCTCCTTTAGAAATCTGGATGCTATGCCATTTGCTGCATACATGTTGAGTACTGTTGTCATTGTCTATACTGCCTTTTATCAGGATGTAATTACCTTCCCTGTCTCTTTTAACTAGATCTATTTTTACTTTGGCTTTGTCAGATATTATGATTGCAACTCTTGCCTTCTTTTTATCAGTTGATGTCCAATAGATTTGGCTCCTTCCTCTTACTTTTACCCTATGTGTGTCTGCCTTCCTCATATGTGTTTCTTTTAGACAGCATAGGGTAGGGTTTGGGTTTCTAATCCACTCTGTTATTCGCTTGTGTTTTATGGGTCCATTCATTCCATTCACATTCAGAGTTATGATTACCAGCTGTATAATTCCCAGCATTTTGAATTCCACTCCTAGTCCTGCTCTTTCTTCTTTCACTTCTACACCAATGTTTTGTTTTTAATCAGTCCCCCTAATCCCCACCTTTATTTGAGTTCCCTTTCTACCTCCTCTCCCTTATTATTCCCCTCTTATTTTCTTTACAGTCTTTTTAAACAACCCCCTACCCTCTCCTCCCCTTGTATTGCTTCCCTCCCCACCAGTTCATTTGCTACCCTTCTACTTCCCTATAGGGTGCAAATCAATTCTCTGCCCCAATGTATTTGATTGTTCTTCCCTCTTTGAGTCAATTTAAATGCACAGAAGAATTGAGTATTTCCTATCTCCAGCCTCTTTACCCTTCCAGTGTATTGATGTTCTCCTCCCTCCCTCCATGTGCTTCTTTGTGACATAGAAATTCACCCCATTTTTTTCTTTTCCCATTTCCCTTAGTATTAACCTCTTTTTAAAACTCTAACTGTATATATATATGCATTTATGAATACATATATCTCTATACCTATTTATGTCTTGACATTTCATCCTATACACTTTGTCATTGTTCCCTCTAAGTGTAATTCTTCTAACTGCCCAGGTGATAATAACCATTTTTTAAGAGTTACCAATGACCTCTTTTCTTTTGGGGATACATAACACTTATATACATATATAAACACATATATTTATTAATACATATATATATGTGTGTGTGTGTGTGTATGTACATATTTATGTCTTGGTATCTCAACCTCTACAGTTTGTCACTATTCCCTCTAAGTATAATTCTTCTAGCTATCTAGGTGATAATCACAATTTTTAAGAGTTACCAATATCCTCTTTTCTTATAGGGATACATATAATTTTAACTTATTGGGTCCCTTAAAAAAAGTTTTGGGGTTTTTTGTTTTGTTTTGTTTTTCTTTCCCCCCCCCCCCATTCTTAAATAACTTCTGATGATTCCCTTGAGTTCTGTTTTGGGGCATCAAATTTTCTGTTCAGGTGTGGTCTTTTCTTTTAAAATGCTTGGAATTCTTCTATTTTATTAAATGACCATACTTTCCCCTGTAAGAATATAGTCAGTTTTGCTGGGTAGTTGATTCTTGGTTGTAGACTTAGTTCCTTTGCTTTCCAGACTATCATATTCCATGCCTTTTGGTCCTTCAGTATAGATGCTGCCAGATCCTGTGTTATCCTCACTGTGGTTCCATGGAATCCAAATGATTTCTTAGCAGCTTGTAATATTTTTGACTTGGTCTGATAGTTCTTGAATTTGGCTATGACATTCCTGGGTATTGTCAGTTAGGGATTAAGTACAAGTGATGATCTGTGGATTCTTTCAATCTCCACTTTTCTCTCTTGTTCTAGAATATCAGGGCAGTTTCCTTGGATAATTTCCGGTAGGATGATGTCCAGGATTTTTCTTTTGTCATGGTCTTCCAATAGACCAATGATTCTTAAGTTGTCTCTCCTGGAATTATTTTCTAAATCTTCTGTTTTGTGGATGAGGTGCTTCATATTTTCCTCAATTTATCAATCTTTTGATTTGTTTTATGGTGTCTTGCTACCTTGTGAAGTTGCTTGCTTCTAATTGTTGCATTCTGGTGTTTAAAGTCTGAATTTCATCTCTGGCTTTTTGGTCATCCTTCTTCTGATATTTCATCTCCTTTGTCTCATTTTCAAGCTGATTAGTTTTGGCTTTCAAGACACTATTCTCTTGTTTTAGTTCAAGTGCCTCTGTTTCCAGACAACTTATCTTGCTTTTTAAGTTCTTTTCCCAGTTGTCTTTAACTTCTCCTAATTGTGTTTTGAATTGTATTTTGAGTTCTTCCAAAGCCTGTGTCCAATTCACTGGAGTTTGTGTTTTTGCTTGGTGTTCCTTGATCCTACTCTGTTTCATTTGTTCTTTGTTCATTGCCTGGATTGAAGCTGTTGATTGTAATTTAGTTTTTTCTTTTTCTGTTGTTTGCTCGTATTTGCCTTTCCTTTTCCCCCTCTAGTTGCCTCCACTCTTGCTCCTCTCATTGTGTGCTGGATCTGTGGGTTTGGGCTTTTCTGTCAGCCTTCACTTTTTGAGCTTAGCAAGGCACTCAGAGCAATCTGTGGGGACAGGGTATTGAAGTTTGAACTTCCCTGCCCTCTAAAGGCTTGATGAGATTAAGCCCAGTTGAGTTGAAATTGCAGAACTTGGTGTGCCCTGAGGCCAATACCTGGGGGTGGGGGTGGGGGCAATATGGAGTGTCTCTGCTGCTGTGACTAGGCTGCCTCCTCTGTGCTTCTCCTAGAGCTGCCTCCCAGCCACTAGTGTTTGGAGCCCTGAGCCTGCAACAGCTTTGCCCGCAAGGTCCTCCCTCCAGGCTAGTGCCCTTGCCTGACCAGAGATTACAGTCACTGCTGGAGGCTCAGTGATGTAGGTGGATGTGGGGTCCTGAGACCTTCCTTCTTCCTTCCCCTTAAACCTGAGTGTTCTTGAATTCAGACTTCTGGGAGTGTATCTTTTAAGTTGAGTCCAGCAGGAGGGTTCCTTTGCTCTGTCCTGTTGTTAGGTTTGGTTTTTAGTCCCCTAGGAGCATTTAGTTTTTTTATCAGTAAGGAAGGGTTTTCAGAGGTCTGAACTTTCATTGTCTCTATCCCCCCCATCTTCTCCTATACTATTTTCTGAACATGACATCCCATCCCCTACCTTCAGGTCCTAGAATGTTCTCTTGCCTCTCTTCTATATTTTGTAAGTCACACTTCCCTTTATGATTCAGTTTGTCAGCATTGGCAAACATTTTCAAGATGACGTGCCCAAACTGCCTCTTCAAGTTGACTGTGAGCCTTGACATTACCCCAGACAGTGGAGAGAGGAAGTTCTCACATTGGGTGGCTGGACAGAGGGCCAAGGCATACAAAGAATATCCTCAGGCACTGTATAGAGGAAGAATGGAGCAGCCCCCTCCATGATGCCCTAGTACCTGTGCCACACCTTTGCCATCATGGGCTTAAGTGCTATCTCCTTCAAAAGACCTTTCCTTATTCCCACAGTTTGTAAAGTCCCCTCAACCTAATCACCATGTGTTTATTTTGTATAAATCCTGTATTTATCCATGTATGTGTTATATGTATTAGTTAAATGCAAGCTTCTCAAGGCAGAATTTTTGTCACCTTTGTTTTCGTATCTCCACTCCTTAACCCACAAAAGATGACTTTAAAAAAAAAGATTTACAAGTATATGTTTATAAAGATTTAAATGCAAACCAGTAAATTATAATCATTGCTATATTCTCCCTGATGCTTAATATTTATATTATATTACATGTTGTGCTTCTATATTAAAAACCAGTCTCTTTTAGTAGATCTGTTGAATAGGCATTTCAAGTTTTGTTTTAATTATCCACTGCTTGAACAGTTCCCTAAGGGCATATCTTCTGGCTCACCAGGCCAAGGCTTGGGCTCATCCTCCTTCCAGGGAGGTCATATTTTCCAAGGCTACCAATGAAGGTATTTCCACCAGGTTCCCCTCCAAAACTAGGAGCATCCATCTCAGGATTACTGTTTAGTACTCTGATGCTCAGAGAAAACAAATAAAAAAGGCTTCCAAGGACCCAGAATTAGTCTCTCTTAGTTAGCATGTGTTTAAAGCCACTGTAACAACCAGGGAGAGAAGGGTGGGGGTGGGGGAAGATTAAGAAATACCAGAGAAAGAGAACTACATACCACACATTCCAGAGATAGGAAGGAAAAGACAGAACCCCAAGGGTGAAGTCACTCCTTTTAAGATCTATGGAGTGGGGGTGTTCTTCCTAGCTCAGTAGCCAAGACTGTGACATAATTCTTCCACCATTAGAAAGTAGCACATGGAACCCAGCTAGAAATCTGTGGTTGCACTTATCTTTCATCAAGAAACACACCAGAAAAGGCAAGGGAAAACATGTCACCAAAAAAGACTCAGATCTAAGGTTCCAATTCCAAGCATGTTCAATGGGGGATATACTCCAGTTAGAGACAATGTGATAGGGTTCATCTAATTATGCCCATTATACAGTGGTTAACATTTTATGGAGTAGATAGAGAATTATTTATTGTTATTATAACACTGTAGAAAAAAAAATAACCTTTCTCTTACCTCCCTCCATTCCCTGCCCTATCTGTTTCCCAATGCTCATGAATGGATTTTGTTTTCTAGAAGACAAAGTTTTTCATTCTTCAATGAGAAATCTTCAAATGTTGATACCCCTGTAAGAGGAAACACTCTGATTTTGACTCCAAATCAAATTACTTTTGGCCCTGGACTAAATCTTAGAATTTAAAATAGATAGAATTTTGTTCAGTCCCATTTTTTCTTTAATTTTCTTTATTTGTTTGTTGGTTACATTAAAATAACTAATTAACTCCTTCCTGTTCCCTCCCCCAATAGATAAGGCATCATTTGACAAAAAAAAAAATGATAGATGTATATATAAAACAATGTCTTATTTATTTCTATTTATCAGTTCTTTCAATGGAGATGGGCATACACATTCTACAAACAGTATTTATATTATTGTATATTATGTTCTCTTGGTTATGTTCATTTCAGTCTTCATGATTTCACATAGGTCTTCCCATGTTTTTCCAAAATTAACCTGCTTGTCATTTTTTACAGAACAGTAGTATTTCATTGCAATCATATGCCATAACTTATTTAGCTAGTCTCAGGTTGATGGGCATCCCTTTGATTTCTAGTTCCTTGCCACCACAAAAAGAGCTTCTATAAACAATTTAGAGTATATGTATTTTTTTTTCATTTTTTTTCCTGATCACCTTAGGAAATATTATTTAACAAATGAGGAAACTGAGGGCAAGCAAAGAGAAAGTGATTTGGTATAGATTATGTAATTAATGACCGAGCTGGTACTAGAACTCAGAGCTAGAGTGAAGTCTAAAACTTTATTATTTACTACCCCTTTGTTCAGTGTGATTCATAAAAAAAGAGTAATTATCTCATTTCAGATCTTTTCTTGAGAGCAGATAAATAAGAGGAAGGAAGGAAGAGCATTTCAAATTGGATAATCAAAGTTAGGAATGAAGAGCATGGAAAGTGGTAAAGATGGAAGAGGGGGAAATGGAAACACCTAAGATAAACTTTGGTTGTGAGCTGTAAGCAATGTCTCAGGCACCCATCAATTCCAGCATTTAGAGAAAAAAAAGATCTAATTCTACATTTTACCCTCCAAAAGTTACAAAATGAAGAAACCCACCAACCCATTCTTCACTTCTAAGGGGGCCAACGTACAAACAGACTCACTATTTATTTCTGAACTCATAATTAAGAACAGGGAACTTCCCTTTGCTCTTTTCATTTAAGGAAAGAAATAAATGGTCATTTGGAAGTGGTTCAAGAGGACCTGCCTTATTTGAATTCTTAAGCTTACAAAAGGGGGGAACAATTGCATGTCTATTCACACGCACCAATCATCTGAATCCCCTGACAGGGAAATCGAAAACTCCATCTGAAGCATTTTTCAATATATGTCACAACTGTTGTAAAACTTAAATGTGGTTAATTTCAACCATCTGGTTTCTGTATTTGCAAAGTAAACCTTCACAAAGGCTCAGAATTCTTTCCCCAATTCCAAAATGTTCTCACAAGCACATTTGGAAAGATGAACTAAGCCAAACCAAGGGGTGGGAGGGAGTGGAAGGGAAGAGAGAGACTAACACAGACTAGAGTGTTAGAAACACAGGGGGGGACAGATAGTAGAGAAAGAAATTAAGACAGAGAAGGCATCAGCCTTCTCTGGGAAGGAAGGAAGGAAGGAAGGAAGGAAGGAAGGAAGGAAGGAAGGAAGGAAGGAAGGAAGGAAGGAAGGAAGGAAGGAAGGAAGGAAGGAAGGAAGGAAGGAAGGAAGGAAGGAAGGAAGGAAGGAGGGAAAAAATTTAATCCTAAAAGAAGAGAAACTAAATGAAGTCAAATTTCACCAACTTTAGGCATTTACCACTTTTTCAGCTCCTTTGGATAGACAGTGGAATCATGAGCCAAAGATAGTGAAGTTCTCTCCAGATGTAGGGCATGATTTCTATTTTAGTGCAGAGGACCCAGTAGAAAATCATCACCCACCATCACCATGTGTCCCACGAACAGAAGGAAGGAAGTAGTCATAGCCAAAGTTAGGCTCAAGTTTGCCAAAAGGCTGACTACAAATCTCTTGCTGACACTGAAAAGCATTCCTCTGTGCTGGAAGGGACCTTGGAAATCACCTATTATAAGCCCTTCATTTTACAGATGAGTAAAGTGAGGCCCAAAGTCACTTAACATCTCTGGTCTCCACCATATGAGAAGGAGGGTGATATGTGGCAACAAAGAGAGATTCCCATTTTTTCTCTTTGGAAGGATTTCAGACCCATGATTGGATTGAAATATAGTTTCACAGAATTTTTCTTTAGTGGTAACCCAGATGCTAAGCACATTGTACAATCTGGAGACAAGGAGGCTCCCCTTGGCTTACATGATGTCTTAGACAAATCTGAGCCAGGGCAAGATACCCTGCCCCTGCCTTTATAGTGAATATAAGATCTAAACCCACTAACTTCCCTGGAGAAGAAATAAAGCTGAGGAGATCTGCTTAGGGTCAATAATAGCATGTGATCAGGTTAATAGAGTTGTAAGATAGCCCAGAAAATGGGTCATTGGGGCGGAGTGGGGTTAGGGAAGAAATGTAGTTGCCTATGGTCCTCCTCCATAAACCCAGTGAAAGAGAAAAGCCAGCCCCTGGCTGCCTTTTGTGAATAGTGCAGCTTTTACAGAACACAGAGATGCTCATTGGAGCTACAATGTACCCAAAAGCACGTCATGGTTGAGTGGGAGGGGGGCATTGAAAGAGGAGTGGGGAAAGAAAGAACTTGAGCTAAAAGGAAGATTAGAGGGAGAAATTACATAGCTCCTGTCCCAGCCAGCTGTTCCCTCCCTTCCACTAGCCATTCCCAGCAGTCTGCCCAGGAACATCCACCCCCGTATCCCCAGAACCTATCTGGGGAGTTGCTCACAGACCAGAAGACCACAGAGAAAGCTGACTTGTGTCTCTCCTCCCACAAGCCCTTCATACTGGCCTTCCCGGGAAGCAACCCAGAAAGGACATTTAAAAAATCATTTCCTGAACACATGCAAAGAAAAAAAAAATATGCAAGCTGTGTCCACGTGGCAGGATTTCCAAATGCCTTCCATCAGCAACACAACCCACCCCCCATACTTTCAGTTGGCCTCCATTGCCTGTGGGGTCTTCTTGAAGCAAGTATCCCTTTCCCCCCATCTCTGTCTCTATGTCCACTTCCTCTCTCTTACTTTATTCTTTCAACTTCTTTCTATTCCATGTTTGCCTCCCTAGCTTGGTATCCCCCCTTTCTTCTCTCTCCTCCCATTTCATTCTCCCCTTCTCTTTATTTTCCTTTCCCTGTCTCTCCTTTCTCTCCCTCATCCTCTTTTATCTCTTTCAATAACTACCACTGTCCTTTTTATAACAGAGGACAAAAAAAATAAATATGAAACCTGGAGACAGGAGAAAGAGAAAGATTATGCACCATTAGCTTAAGAGTCATCAACTGATTTGCCATGTCTTATCATCCAGATTTCATATATTGTGTCAAAATTTTCCTTTGGAAGGAGAGACAACTCTTCAAATCATTCTGGCCCCATCCCCTATTACTACTTGATAAATGTTTTCACATTATCAGAACCCCAAAGGATAATTCTTTTCCTAGTATGGGGAAAAGTTTTGTCTATCATTCTCTATTGTAGACAAAACAAGAAAAATAGGTGTTAAGTAGTTCCGACTTCTTTGTCATCCTTTATCATCATCTCATCTATGCTTAGCAGTGTGTCCTGGGTTCTTAAATATTCCTCTTGTCCCCAATAAACCTAAAGAGCTCCTCTTTTGTAGTCCTTGACATTTATCATCCTCAGGCAGTTCATTTTAAGAAGGAGGAGGAGAGAGAGAGAAGGAGGGAGGGAGAGAGAGAGAGCTTACCTAAGTGGTGTAGTAAGTAAAGGAAGATTGCAAAATGATTCTGCCAAATAAACTGCATTTGATTGACAGGGACATATGACAGAGAATCACATGAGAGCTTGGGTCAAGATTCTAAGGTCCCAGCTGAAAAAAAAATGGACTTCTGGGGGAAGTTTGGAGGTAGCTGTGATTTCCATCTTTCTACAAGTTTTCTGGCCCTTTTTGGAGATACCAGCTGAAGAGGAGAAAACCTGCTTGAATTGGCAGCTGGCAGCTAGAAGGAAGACCAAAGAAGAACCATCACTTCTCCTCTGGACCTACTTTGGACTTTACCTCTTGGATCTTGGCTCATTTACTGGACTCTGTTTGTGAGGTTCTGTTTGTGGGAAACTTAACTTATCCAGCCTAGATAAGTTAGCCATTAGGCTATTATTAAGGGAATTTAGGTTCGGGAATAATATTAAGAACTTTTCCTACTACTTTGTTACCCTCCTTCCTCTCCCTTTCCCCATCAATGAACTTAAAATATTTAGATGTTTCCCTCTTGTCTTTTCCCCTTAAACAATCCCATACTCACAGTGGTAAATGGTGGCTATCTATCAATGAATTGGCAATCAGAGGCATCTTAGAACAACAGCTCCACCCCAAAGGTCTCTGGTTCACTGACTTCAAATACAAGGGCATACCTGTGGCTTCAGGTTAACAAACTCAGATTTTCTATACCCAGTTTGCAGAGAAGTATATCTGAAAACAATATTGCTTGACTTGGTGGAAATCTTAGAATGCCAAGGCACCCCTATTTGGGGACCAAAGCAAACTGAAAAGAAATCAGGACAGGTTTTATATATGTATTCTTCAGTCATTTCAGATGTGTCCAATGGTTTGTGACCCAATTTGGGGGTTTCTTGGCAGAGATACTGAAATGCTTTGCCATTTCCTCCTTCAGCTCATTTACAGATGAAAAAACTAAGGCAAACAGGGTTAAGTGACTTTCCCAGGGCCCCACAGGTAATAAGTGTCTGAGGTCACATTTGAACTCAGGAAGACGAGTCTTCCTGACTCAAGGCCCTGCACTCCATCCACTGTACCACTTAGCTGCCCTATTTTACACATAATTAATAATAATTATTATTATATTATATATATTATTATATATATATTATATAAAAATATATAAAATTAAATGTCCACTACATGTCAGACACTATGTCAAATCCTGGGGATTCAAATAAGAAAAAGACAGTACCTACCCTCAAGGAGCTTATTCTCTGGAAGAGGAAGACAACACTCAAAAGGAATCTGAAAAAAGGGAAGAGGTATGGTGAAGTCTAGTCCAGGAAGTACATCCTGGCAGGAAATGAAGGAAATGAGCATTTGCCTGCTTTAAAAAGAGGCTTGAGGATTAGTTCTTTCCTCAGCCTTCCAAACTTCTAATCACAGAGGCCAAAAGGTACCGAGAGGATACTGATGACAGACGTATGAAAGCTGAAGCAATCTCACTGGATGATGCATTTCTGGATAATGAAGTTTCTTATGAAGTCCATTTCAAAAGAGTGTGTATGGCTTAATAATAGGCTCCAGTCACCAGAATATTTCCCCATTTAATCAATGATACTGGCTGGTTACTTCCTGCATTTGTGAATAGGCCAAAGTTGCATTATGTCTCTGGGCCTCAATTTCCTTATCTGTAAAATAAGATGTTTGAACCAAATGCCCAATGTACTTCTTTCTAGCTTTAGTATTCTGACCCTACAACTGCATGTGAACTAAGAAGTCAACATGCAACTAACAATGTATCCTGGTCTCCAGAACAGGCAAGCCAATCTAGCTAGCTGAAGCTACAAGATATCCTAAGCAAGAGAAAAAGGGAAGACAGGATGTGCCATCATGCAAATCAAATCACTAGGAGTCCCATCTCAACCATCACTTCCAAAGACTGGTCAGATGCCACCAATGAGCAGGGGCGATAGTCCCTGAGTCCTCAGAAATCAAATTCTTGCCATCTAGGTCCTTGGTACCGTCAAATGTTTCAACATCAGAAATAGATATGGTTTTGTAAGTGAAAATGACATTAGAATATTTTTTCAGATGACTATTGATGACTGATTGCTCCATCTGAAAACTGCCTGTCCATATCTTTTGACCATTTGTCAGTTAGAGAATGACTTACAGTTTACAAATTTGACCTCTACATATCTAAGAAATTAAACCTTTATCAAAAACACTTCTGTAAAAAAAAAATCCCCAGCCTTTTGCTTTCCTTCTAACCTTAGGTGCATTGGTTTTATTTGTTTAAAACAAACTTCTTTTTAAAATGACAAACAGGATAATTTCAGAAAAATTAGGAAGGACTTAAACTGAAGCAGAAGTAAGTGAGTAGAGTCAGAAGAACACTGTATAGAAGATTAGCAATATTTTTTGATGAACAACTCTGAATGACCTCATTAGTTTCAGCCATGTAACCATCCAAGACAATCCTAGAGACTCAGGATGAAAAATGCCACCTGCCTTCAGAGAAAGAACTAATGGAATCTGATTTCAGACAAAAATATACTATATTTCACTTAAATTCTTCTTTGCTTTTGTTTGCAATAGCTTCCACAAAATGACTAATATGAAGAAACATTTTACATGATTGCACATGTAAAATCTCTATCAGATTTATTACCAACTCCAAAATTGAGGAGGAGGAGAAAAGGGAGGAAATAGAGAGAGAATTTAAAATTCAAATTTTTAAAAATCTAATTTTAAACAATGTTTTTACAAGTAATTAAGAGAAAATAAAATATTTTATTAAAGAAAAAAGATATTAGAGAGGCAAGTTTTGGCCTGCTTTGTACTGTAAAGATCATGGGACTTCCCCATTTGACTTGAAGTTGAAAACTCCCATCTATATTGCTTTCCCCTTTAAATTGTAAGTTCCTTGAGTACAAGGATCATCTCCAGTTTTCAATTTATATTACCAGTGCTTACTACAGAACTTTATATATGGCGCACATTTTATAAATATTTTTTCATACAATCTTTCATTCATGAATGACAGAAAAAATAACTGTCATCCTAAACTGAATTCAAAATTAGACCTTAGAAGCCATCTATTTCAACATCTTCATTTTATAGAGGCCAAATGTCCAACATGGGGGGAAATACTTTCACTGTCTCTGGTTAGATCACATCTGAATTAACTTGTTTCCTCCTGGGAATCACATTTTAGGAAAGACGTTGACAAAGTAGGGTATTTCCAGAGGAGAATGAGCAAGGTAGTGATAGAATGGAAGATCATGACAAATAATGAACTGATATAGAAGACAAGTCTTTTGAGGAACATAATAATTGTCTTTAAGACTTTGATGAGCTATTATATGTCAGTCAATAAGTATTTGTTGTGTTTACTGTGTGCCAAGCATTTTGCTAAACAAAGAAGACACAAAAAGGGGCAAAAATTGAAGGAACTGACAGTCTAATGAGAGATAATATAAATAACTAGATGTATATAGAATATATCTCTATATTAAAAAAGACAGAGAAAGATAAGGAGGAAAAGCAGAAGGAGGAGAAAGAGAAGGAGAAGGAGAAGGAGAAGGAGGAGAAGGAGAAGGAGAAGGAGAAGGAGAAGGAGAAGGAGAAGGAGAAGGAGAAGGAGAAGGAGAAGGAGAAGGAGAAGGAGAAGGAGAAAGAGAAGAAGGAGAAGAAGGAGAAGAAAGAGAAGAAGGAGATGGAGGAGGAGAATTAAAGTTAACCCCAAAGAAGAAGGCACTAACTAGCAGTAGAAGGTCCCAAGAAAGATTTCCTACACAAGGTGAGATTTTAACAGAGTCTTAAGAAAAGAAAAGTTGAAAGGCAGAAATAAGAAGGAAGAGCATCCCAGAAAAAAAGGGGGGGGGATAGCCCATACCAAGGCATTAAGGTGGAGATAGAGGGTAATGTTCAGTTCAAGGAGCATCAAGTAGGTAAATATAGCAGAATTTCAGAACGTTTGAAGGAAAGTAAAATATAAGGACTAAAAAGGTAGGTGTGAGTCAGATTGTGTAGGGACTTAAAGGCAGTAGAGGATTTTTTATTTGATCTTGGTAGTAAAAGTCAATGGAATTTATTAAGTGGGGATGTGGGTTGACACAATCAGACTTGGTCTTTAGTGAAAAAACTTTAGCATGTGAGTGGAGGATGGATTAGAATGAAGAGAAATTTGAGGAGCAACGACCAATTAGAAGGCCATTGAAATAGTCAAAGCAAGAAGTAAGAAGGACCTTTATCAAAGTTGGTAGCTCTGTGTATATAAAGAAACAAATGCATGTGGAAAATGTTATGGAAGTAGAAGTGAGTGAGAGGAAAGAAAATGGAGGAATAATGTAGGTGGATTTCTCTTCTTTCTTTTTTAATTAGATTATCCAGAACTTTATCTTTTTTATTTGCTTTTTCAAAGTACCAGCTCCTAGACTTATTTATGAGTTCAATAGTTCTTTTACTTTCAATTTGATTAATTTCTAGGATTTCCAATTTAGTTTTTATCTGGGGATTTTTAATGAGTTCTTTTTCTAATTTTTTAAGTTGCAAGCCCAATTCATTGATCTCCCTCTCCATTTTGTTGTTATAGGCACTCAGAGATATAAATTTTCTCCTGAGTACTGCTTTGGTTGAATCCCATAGATTTTGATATGTTGTCTCCTCATTGTCATTCTCTTTAATGAAGTCTGTAACTGTTTCTATGATTTCTGCTTTGACCCACTAGTTTTGAAGAATTAGATTATTTAGTTTCCAATTAATTTTAAATTTGTCTTTCCATGGATCCTTAAGTATAATTTTTACCACATTGTGATCTGAAAAAGTGGCATTTATTATTTCTGCTTTTCTGCATTTGTTTTCAATATTTCTATGCCCTAGTACATGGTCAATCTTTGTATATGAACCATGTACTGCTGAGAAGAAGGTATATTCCTTTTTATCCCTGTTCAATTTTTTCCAGATATCTATTAACTCTAATTATGCTAACATTTCATTCACTTCCCTTATTATTTCATTCACTTCTTTCTTATTTATTTTTGGTTCAATTTATCTAGTTCTGAAAGGGGAAGGTTGAGATCCCCCCACTAGTATGGTCTTACTATCTATTTCCTCCTTAAGCTCCTTTAATTTCTCCTTTAGAAATCTAGATGCTTTAGAAATATTATGCTTATTGAATAAATGTTTAGTAATGATATTACTTCATTGTTTATAGTACCCTTTAACAAAATGTAATTTCCTTCTTTATCTCTTTTAATCAGATCAATTTCTACTTTGGCTTTGTCTGGTATCATTATTGCTACTCCTACCATTTTTACTTTAGATGATGCATAATAACTTCTGCTCCATTCTTTTACCTTGAATCTATGTGTGTCACCCTGCCTCAAATGTGTTTCTTGTAAACAACATATATTGGGATTCTGGTTTTTAATGCACTCTGCAATCCACTTCCATTTAATGGGTGAGATCATCCAATTTACATTCAGCATTATGATTACTACTTATATATTGCCCTTCATCCTATTATCCCCTTTAGATCCTACTCTATTCCATTTCTCTCTGTTCCTCCTCACCAATATTTTGTTTTTCATCACCCTCTTCCCCCTTCCCTTCAATTACCTCCCTCTTCCCTTTTCTTATTCCCCTTCTACTCCTCCATTGAGTAAGATAGAATTCTATACCCCACTGAGTATACTTGTTTTTCCCTCTCTGAACCAATTAAGATGAGAATAAAGCTTAACCATTGCCTGTCACCATCCTTATCCTTCCCTTTCTATAATGATTTTTCACACCTCTTTATGTTATATAATTTACCCCATTCTATCTCTCCCTTCCCTTTTCTCTCAGAGCAACCTTCTCTTTCAGCCCTTGAATGACTTTTAAAAATATTTTCATATGCATACATATCATATCATATATACATATCATTCAATATTATCACATTTATATACACATCATATTATCATATACCATCATATACATCATATCAGCAGCAGCAGCTTATTTCTCCACCCGCTTTCTGAGTAAATCCCTTCTATCTTCTCTACTACCAAGAGTAATTTTTGAGAATTATAGAAATACTTTTTCCATGTAGACATATAATCATTTTGACCTTAAAAAGTCCCTTAAATTTTCTCTTTCTTATTTACCTTTTGGAGCTTCTCTTATGTCATGTGTTTGGACTTCAGATTTTTGGTTTATGTCTGACTTATTGCTCAGGAATGCTTGGAAACCATTTATCTTATTGAATGTCCATTTTTCCCCCTGAAAGAATAAACTCAGTTTTGCTGAATAGGTGACTCTGGGTTATAAACCCAAATCTTTTTGCCTTCATGATATGATATTCCATGCCTTTTGATCCTTTAATGTAGCAACTACTAGGTCCTGTGTGATCCTGATTATAGTTCCATGGTATTTGAATGGTTTCTTTCTGGCTACTTGAAGAATTTTCACCTTATCTTGGTGGCTCTTGAATTTATCTATTATATACCTGGAAGTTATCATTTGAGGATTTCTTTCTGGCGGTGACCTGTGAATTCTTTCAATTTCAATTTTATTTGCTTATTCAAGGACCTCTGGGCAGATATATTCAATAATTTCTTGTAATATGATGTCCAAGGTTTTTTTCTTGATCATGGCTTTCATGTAGTCCAATAATTCTCAAATTGTCTCTCCTAGATCTATTTTCTATGCCAGTTGTTTTTTCAATGAGATATTTCATGTTTTCCTCTGATAATAAATACATTTCCTCTGATAAAAAATACATTTTTATTCCTTTGATTCTGCTTTATTGTTTCTTGATTTCTCGTGAAATCATTAGTTTCTAGATGGCCAATTCTGATTTTTAAGATCTTATTTGCCTCTGTCAGTTTTTGGTTCTCCTTTTTTAATTGGCCCATTTCTTTTTGCATCACTTTCATTTCTTTCTCTTTGTATCATTTTTCTTTCTTCTTGAATCACTTTCATTTCTCTTCCCACTTTTCCTCTGCCTCTCTTCAAGAATTTGTGTCAAATCCATATTTTTCTTTTGAACTTTGCATGTATTTCCTTTGCTTTCACTGTCCCCTTCAGTGTCTGTACCTTGCTCTTTGTCTCCATAGAAATTTTTCAAAGTTAGGTGCTTTTTTGTTGTTTTCTCATTTTTCCTATCTAATTATATGTAAGTTCTGTTTTCTGGGAAGTTGGGGTACCCTCTTAAATTTCAGTCCTGCTTGATGTTATTCTTAGCTTATTTCCTTAATCTGAGGGCTGAGAGCTCTTTAAGCCCATTCCCCCTGATGATTCAATATGTACATGACATTCTCAAAGAATTTAGCTACGAAAAAGGAAAAAAGATAGAGGATGATAATTACAGATTGTTGAAACAATCTAGGTGGTTTTTAAGGATGGGCGAGACATAAGGCATCAAGGAAAGAACCAGTAGATAAAGAAACAATGAAGATTATAGAGTGGGTATGACAAAGAGAATAATATGCTTGAGATAAGGGGATGACCTGGGATCCTGGGTAAATGTAGAGTGGTTTGCCTTCACAAAGAGAAAGGTTACTTTCTTTAACAGAGGCAGGAGTGAAAGGACAGATGGTACAGGAAGATTTCTGAGTGGTGTTAAATGAGTAAATGAGGAGAGGGGAAAAGGGAACTCTTAACAAATAGTCTTATTTTCCCCCTGAAGTTGGAGACAAGCCCCTCAGCTGAAAGAGTAGAAGAGACTATGGTGGGAGATTTGAAGAAGAATAAAAGGGTATGCAATAGCCACTGTGGTACATAGGACAGCAAGCCAAAGAGGAAGATACAAAAGGATTACCTTGTTATCATGAAGGTCTCATTTAAATTATGTAACATAAATTTGTAGTGGACCAAATAATTACTGTTTTTTTTATTTTTACCCGTCTCTGTTCTGGAAAACAAGATAGAAACCAAGGATATGCTGTGCAAGTAATCCAAGATTGAGGCTTGGCAAAGTGTGAAGAGTGGCAGAAGAAAAGAAGAAGAGATTTGAGAGTAGTGAATAGTGAAGAGTTGAACTAGTTCATTAAGAGGTTGAGCCAGGAAAGGGAGGAAAGCCTAGCTAGTATAGACATTATGGTCTGGGAAAAACACAAGATGTGGAAGAAGTGAAGATCATGGTGAGAATGAAGAACAGGAAAAGGGATGGTAGGGCACAGAAAGGGATGGAATGATAAGAGATTATGATCAGATAAAGGCATTTTGGAATTCATGAACATGAAAGTAGAGAACTTAATGGTGATGGAAGATCAAGAACATGAGCAATTCTGTGTGAGACTGAAATGGAATAGAAGAATCAAATATGAGTAGCAGCTCATAATTGAGAGCCAGACCCAATGATGTGAGGTCCTCAGTTTAAATCTGGCCATTTACATATATTATCTCATAGACCAGCTAGGTAACTTAATGAATAAAGAACCAGGCCAAGAGATGGGAAATCCTGAATTTGAATCTGGCCTCCAACACCCTTGTCTGACACACAGGTCACCTGTGTGACCCTAGGCAAGTCACTTAACCCCCATTGCCTAGTCCTTATGACTCTTCCACCTTGGAACTTAATACACAGTATTAATTCTAAGATGGAGGGCAAGGGTTAAAAAAAGGATCATTTATGGACTTTGAGTGATTAAGGACCTGGGAAATTAAAGCATTTGGAGGGAGATCAAAATGTATAAGTTCCCTAGTACAAGAGCAGAAATTAGAGGGATGAAAATGACTGTGAGCCAAATGCTGGATTCCCTGAGGAAGAAAGGAGAATACATCAAGGATCCATAGATAATGGTCACCAGAATCTGGATTATATAGCATGAACCTCAAAATATTAAGCTATTGCCTAGAGATGGTAGAGGGAGAATTTGGACGTGGCAAAATAAATTCTCATTTCTCCATCATAATTAGTGAGTCAGAGATTATGAATGAAAGTATAAATAGTACTGGAAAGAGTGATCAGGGATTCAGGAAGGAATCAGGGCTCAGTGAATTCCAGAAGATAGAAAGAATAAGAATATAAAATGTTTTAAGACAAAAAGAAGTTTGTTCATTTTGGAGCAGGCATACAAGAAGGAACAGTGGTAAGGCTGTGAAGACATGGCATGGAAGATTGTGGGGTTGAGGAGAAAGGAAAGAAACATAAGCATTTATTAAACACCTACTCTGTACTAAGTGCTTTACAAGTATTCTCACTTTTGATCCTCACAACAACCCTGGGAGATAGATAGATGATGTCAACCTGGAAAAACACAGAACTACTAAAGTAGTCAGCAAAATCATATCTTTAATCAGGAAAGAGATAGGTCCATAATAATCAATCACTACACAGAGCCAAGCTCCAAATAGTACACAGAATCGAAACCAAGGGGCTCTATGGACAATATCTCTGGAAGAAACACCAAGGCAGATGATTCTCCAAAGAGTGACAGAACTTGGGGTCTTATATACCTTTTGAGGAACAAAGGACTGGGAGGTATGGTTGATTGACTTTACAATGGCTACAAGAATATGAGAATTCCAAGATAGGATTATCAAGGAGAGATCAAAGCTTTACAATAGATAGCCAAGGGCTGGGCTCCCTGGGAGAGGACTTTAATACAATGGGAGAAACTACTAAGACAAAAAGGATACCTAAGACTTGATTGCATGCTAATCTTAACTAAAATGGGATCATTAAAAAGGTCTGTTGTTCAGTCTGAAACAGGTGAGCCTGGGACTTCCCTCCCATCAAGTTCTCAGGGGACAGGGGCAGGTTATGAAAAACCCAGTTGACAATGACATTATTATACCTATATTACAGGAACTTGAGGCAGTAAGAAGTTAAGTGACTTATCCAAGGTCAGGCAACTAGAAATTAAAGTGAATGGGGAAAAAAGAGAGTGAGCAATTGGGATAGAAAATAAGGTTCATACATTGGCAACCAGAATAGTAAGTGTTATATAAATGTTAGGTATTATTTTCTTCATCATCAAAGCCATTATTGGGATCAGATAAGATGCCAACCATTGAGGAAAGAGTCCAGGCAGAATGACAGTATTTGGAGAGTTCTTTTGATAAAGGTAACCTGATCAGATTGTTCAAAGTCTTCCCTCAAGATTCAACATGCTGGGTGTGATGTTCCCATGAGGTCCTAGAAAATCTATCTAATAGAAAGCAGAAGCAAGCAAAGTCCGAAGAGAGATCAGAAAGGAGGCAGGAGATGGCAATGTAAGATAGACTAGTTGAAGAAGCCTCTGGAGACAAGGATGGAATTGAGGACATAGGTAACCAGCCATATAGAAGCACCTCTGAGTGCTAGTTAAGTTACCTGGTGGGAAAAGATTCTGCTTTTTTGTTGGGAAGACTATAAAGGGGATTCTTGGTCAGATACCATATCATTTTGCCTAGATGTCCTCTAAGATCCATGCCAATTCTGACAATCTCAAATTCCTTTAATAGCAAGATAAAGGCCTTTTACTTCACATTTAGAGGGTAGGATCGGACCCTGTGATTTCCTTAGCAGAGAGAAATCCTGATTGAGAAATCTCTATACTAACGCAGGTAGGCACCTTCCTTACAATTTATAATTTCAAGGTTATCTAATGCAGGAGGGTCAGTATCACTGCCAGACAAAAATGTAATTGGGAAATGTTTAACAGCATAAATAAAAAATACAACTGTTTTTGTTATTGCTGTCATTTAATTATTTCAGGTCAAATCCAACTCTTCACAATCACATTTGGAATTTTCTTGGCAAAGATACCAGAGAAACATTTCCTTCTCCAGCACATTTTCCAGGTGAGAAAACTGAGGCAAACAGGTTAAGTAATTTGCCCAGGGACACAGCTAATAAGAGTTTGAGGGACTTCCGGTTAAGATGGCGGCTTAGAGAAAGCTGAAGTTCAGATCTCCGGAAAACCCTTCCCGACCGATCTCAAACTAGAAGCTCCTAAGGCGCCGAAATTCAAAACGATCAACAGCACAGACCCTGGGAACCCTCCTCCTGGACCTGGACCCGGTTCAAAAGGTACGGCTCCCCTTAAAAGCCAGAACCCGAGATCCCTCGGACCTCAGGGGTAGGAGCGCAGAGTCCAAGGCTCCCGGAAGCGGCAGCCGCGCCGGGCTCAGAGAGCAGGGTCTGAGGAACAACAACCCTCAGGGTCTTCTACCCAAGTCCCAGTCCGGGTGAAAGTTACTGCCTGGGGCTTCCGCTGCAGAGAGCCGGTAGGTCCGGGTGAAAGTTACTGCCTGGGGCCTCCGCTGCAGAGAGCTGGTCAAAACAACAGCAACCCTCAGGGCGGGCAAGACAGCCTCACGGGCTGGATCCTGCTATCCAAGTCTCAGTGAAAGTCTGTGCTCTCCGAGCTTGGGGAAGCGGCAGCCCATCCCCCCGCAGGCCCACGAAACAGCCTCACGGCCAGGGATTCTGAAGGCAACTTCCGGAAATCGAGCCAGGGGGAGAGTGTGGCCTCGTGGTCCGACCCTTCCATTCCAGTTCCAGTGAGGCATATTCAGTTTAACCCAGGGAACGCTCATAGAACCAACATCTGCCCAGGACTAAAGCCACTGATCACCAGACAAAGACAAGAAAAGCCAATCCTCCACGTTCAGAGATGACAAATTCCACAGAAGCACAGAAGCCCCAAAATACCAAGAAAAATAAGAAGAAAGGGGCGACTCTGGACACATTCTATGGAGCCAAAATACAAAATACAGAGCAGATAGAAGAAGATATACAAGAAAATTCTCCAAAATCTTCCAAAGGAAATAGAAACTCTCCACAAACCCATGAAGAATTTGAATCAGAAAGGACCAAAAAGATGGAAGCCCTCTGGGAGGAAAAGTGGGAAATGATGCAAAAGAAATTCATGCATCTACAAAACCAGTTTGACCAAACTGTAAAAGAAAACCAGGCTTTAAAGCAAGAACTAATAAAGCAAAGCCAAAACACCAAGAAATTAGAAGAGAACATAAAATATCTCACCGACAAGGTGATAGATCTGGAAAACAGGGGGAGAAGAGAAAATTTAAGAATAATTGGACTCCCAGAAAAGCCAGAAATAAACACCAAACTGGACATGGTGATACAAGATATAATCAAAGAAAATTGCCCAGAGATTCTAGAACAAGGGGGCAATACAGCCACTGACAGAGCTCACAGAACACCTTCTACACTAAACCCCCAAAAGACAACTCCCAGGAATGTAATTGCCAAATTCCAAAGCTATCAAACAAAAGAAAAAATCCTACAGGAAGCCAGAAAAAGACAATTCAGATATAAAGGAATGCCAATCAGGATCACACAAGACCTTGCAAGTTCTACGCTGAATGATCGTAAGGCATGGAACATGATCTTCAGAAAGGCAAGAGAGCTGGGTCTCCAACCAAGAATCAGCTACCCAGCAAAACTGACTATATACTTCCAAGGGAGAGTATGGGCATTCAACAAAATAGAAGACTTCCAACTTTTTGCAAAGAAAAGACCAGAGCTCTGTGGAAAGTTTGATACCGAAAATCAAAGAGCAAGGAATACCTGAAAAGGTAAATATTAAGGAAAGGGGAAAAATGTTATCTTCTTTTACTCAAACTCTCTTCTATAAGGACTACATTTATATCAACCTATGTATACTAATATGTGGGGAAAATGTAATGTATAAATAGGGGGTAAAGAAAGACCAAATAGAATAATGGTTCTCACACAAAGATTCACAGGGGAAGGGGAGGGGAAGAAAACTCCTATAAGAAGGAGAGGAAGAGAGGGGGGGGGGGTTACTTAAACCTCAATCTCAGGGAAATCAACTCTGAGAGGGAAAAACATCCAGATCCATTGGGATCTTGAATTCTATCTTACCCAACAAGGGTAAGGAGAAGGGAAAACCAAGGGGGGGAGGGGGAGAGGGAGAACAAAAAGGGAGGGAAAGAGAGGGGGGAGGGGGAGGGAACAAAAAGGGAGGGACTAAAAAGGGAAACATCAAGGGAGGGGACAAGGGGGACTGATTCAAAGTAAATCACTGGACTAAAAGGTAGAGCCGAAGAAGAAAAGGTTAGAATTAGGGAAGGCAATCAAAATGCCAGGGAGTCCACAAATGACAATCATAACTTTGAACGTGAATGGGATGAACTCACCCATAAAACGTAGACGAATAGCTGAATGGATTAGAATCCAAAACCCTACCATATGTTGTCTTCAAGAAACACACATGAGGCGGGTTGACACCCACAAGGTCAGAATTAAAGGATGGAGTAAGACCTTCTGGGCCTCAACTGATAGAAAGAAGGCAGGAGTGGTAATCATGATATCTGATAAAGCCAATGCAAAAATAGACCTGATCAAAAGGGATAGGGAAGGTAATTATATTTTGTTAAAAGGGACTCTAGACAATGAGGAAATATCATTAATCAACATGTATGCACCAAATAATATAGCACCCAAATTTCTAATGGAGAAACTAGGAGAATTGAAGGAAGAAATAGACAATAAAACCATACTAGTGGGAGACTTAAACCAACCATTATCAAATTTAGATAAATCAAATCAAAAAATAAATAAGAAAGAGGTAAAAGAAGTGAATGAAATCTTAGAAAAATTAGAATTAATAGACATATGGAGAAAAATAAATAGGGATAAAAAGGAATACACCTTCTTCTCAGCACCACATGGCACATTCACAAAAATTGACCATACATTAGGTCACAGAAACATAGCACACAAATGCAAAAAAGCAGAAATAATGAATGCAGCCTTCTCAGATCACAAGGCAATAAAAATAATGATTAGTAATGGTACATGGAAAACCAAATCTAAAACCAATTGGAAATTAAACAATATGATACTCCAAAACCGTTTAGCTAAAGAAGAAATCATAGAAACAATTAATAATTTCATCAAGGAAAATGACAATGGCGAAACATCCTTTCAAACCTTTTGGGATGCAGCCAAAGCGGTAATCAGAGGCAAATTCATATCCCTGAAAGCTCATATTAACAAACAAGGGAGAGCAGAGATCAATCAATTGGAAATGCAATTGAAAAAACTCGAAAGCGATCAAATTAAAAACCCCCAGCAGAAAACCAAATTAGAAATCCTAAAAATTAAGGGAGAAATTAATAAAATCGAAAGTGATAGAACTATTGATTTAATAAATAAGACAAGAAGCTGGTACTTTGAAAAAACAAACAAAATAGACAAAGTACTGGTCAATCTAATTAAAAAAAGGAAGGAAGAAAAGCAAATTCACAGCATTAAAGATGAAAAGGGGGACAGCACCTCCAATGAGGAGGAAATTAAGGCAATCATTAGAAATTACTTTGCCCAATTATATGGCAAGAAATACACCAATTTAGGAGAAATGGATGAATATATACAAAAATACAAACTGCCTAGACTAACAGAAGAGGAAATAGAATTCTTAAATAATCCCATATCAGAAATTGAAATCCATCAAGCCATCAAAGAACTTCCTAAGAAAAAATCCCCAGGGCCTGATGGATTCACCTGTGAATTCTATCAAACATTCAGAGAACAATTAACCCCAATACTATACAAACTATTTGACATAATAAGCAAAGAGGGAGTTCTACCAAACTCCTTTTACGACACAAACATGGTACTGATTCCAAAACCAGGCAGGTCAAAAACAGAGAAAGAAAACTATAGACCAATCTCCCTAATGAATATAGATGCAAAAATTTTAAATAGGATACTAGCAAAAAGACTCCAGCAAGTGATCAGAAGGATCATTCACCATGATCAAGTAGGATTCATACCAGGGATGCAGGGCTGGTTCAACATTAGGAAAACCATCCACATAATTGACCACATCAACAAGCAAACTAGCAAGAACCACATGATTATCTCAATAGATGCAGAAAAAGCCTTTGATAAAATACAACACCCATTCCTATTAAAAACACTAGAAAGCATAGGAATAGAAGGGTCATTCCTAAAAATAATAAACAGTATATATCTAAAACCAACAGCTAATATCATCTGCAATGGGGATAAACTAGATGCATTCCCAATAAGATCAGGAGTGAAACAAGGATGCCCATTATCACCTCTACTATTTGACATTGTACTAGAAACACTAGCAGTAGCAATTAGAGAAGATAAAGAAATTGAAGGCATCAGAATAGGCAAGGAGGAGACCAAGTTATCACTCTTTGCGGATGACATGATGGTCTACTTAAAGAATCCTAGAGATTCAACCAAAAAGCTAATTGAAATAATCAACAACTTTAGCAAAGTTGCAGGATACAAAATAAACCCACATAAATCATCAGCTTTTCTATATATCTCCAACACAGCTCAGCAGCAAGAACTAGAAAGAGAAATCCCATTCAAAATCACCTTAGACAAAATAAAATACCTAGGAATCTATCTCCCAAGACAAACACAGGAACTATATGAACACAACTACAAAACACTCGCCACACAACTAAAACTAGACTTGAACAATTGGAAAAACATTAACTGCTCATGGATAGGACGAGCCAATATAATAAAAATGACCATCCTACCCAAACTTATTTATCTATTTAGTGCCATACCCATTGAACTACCAAAATACTTCTTCACTGATTTAGAAAAAAACATAACAAAGTTCATTTGGAAGAACAAAAGATCAAGGATATCCAGGGAAATAATGAAAAAAAACACATATGATGGGGGCCTTGCAGTCCCAGACCTCAAACTATATTACAAAGCAGCAGTCATCAAAACAATTTGGTACTGGCTAAGAAACAGAAAGGAAGATCAGTGGAATAGACTGGGGGAAAACGACCTCAGCAAGACAGTATACGATAAACCCAAAGATCCCAGCTTTTGGGACAAAAATCCACTATTCGATAAAAACTGCTGGGAAAATTGGAAGACAGTGTGGGAGAGACTAGGAATAGATCAACACCTCACACCCTACACCAAGATAAATTCAAAATGGGTGAGTGACTTAAACATAAAGAAGGAAACCATAAGTAAATTGGGTAAACACAGAATAGTATACATGTCAGACCTTTGGGAGGGGAAAGGCTTTAAAACCAAGCAAGATATAGAAAGAATCACAAAATGTAAAATAAATAATTTTGACTACATCAAACTAAAAAGCTTTTGTACAAACAAAACCAATATAACTAAAATCAGAAGGGAAACAACAAATTGGGAAAAAATCTTCATAGAAACCTCTGACAAAGGTTTAATTACTCATATTTATAATGAGCTAAATCAATTGTACAAAAAATCAAGCCATTCTCCAATTGATAAATGGGCAAGGGAAATGGATAGGCAGTTCTCAGATAAAGAAATCAAAACTATTAACAAGCACATGAAGAAGTGTTCCACATCTCTTATAATCAGAGAGATGCAAATCAAAACAACTCTGAGGTATCACCTCACACCTAGCAGATTGGCTAACATAACAGCAGAGGAAAGTAATGAATGCTGGAGGGGATGTGGCAAAGTAGGGACATTAATTCATTGCTGGTGGAGTTGTGAACTGATCCAACCATTCTGGAGGGCAATTTGGAACTATGCCCAAAGGGCGACAAAAGAATATCTACCCTTTGACCCAGCCATAGCACTGCTGGGTCTGTATCCCAAAGAGATAATGGACACAAAGACTTGTACAAAAATATTCATAGCTGCGCTCTTTGTGGTGGCCCAAAACTGGAAAACGAGGGGATGCCCATCAATTGGGGAATGGCTGAACAAACTGTGGTATATGTTGGTGATGGAATACTATTGTGCTCAAAGGAATAATAAAGTGGAGAAGTTCCATGGAGACTGGAACAACCTCCAGGAAGTGATGCAGAGCGAGAGGAGCAGAACCAGGAGAACATTGTACACAGAGACTAATACACTGTGGTATAATCGAACGTAATGGACTTCTCCATTAGGGGCGGTGTAATGTCCCTGAACAACTTTCAGGGATCCAGGAGAAAAAAAAAACACCATTCATAAGCAAAGGATAAACTATGGGAGTGGAAACACCGAGAAAAAGCAACTGCCTGAATACAGAGGTTGAGGGGACATGACAGAGGATAGACTTTAAATGAACACTCTAATGCAAATACTATCAACAAAGCAATGGGTTCAAATCAAGAAAACATCTAATGCCCAGTGGACTTACGCGTCGGCTATGGGGGGTGGGGGGGAGGAAAAGAAAATGATCTATGTCTTTAACGAATAATGCTTGGAAATGATCAAATAAAATATATTAAAAAAAAAAAAAAAGAGTTTGAGACCAGCATGCTATCTGCTGCACCACCTAGCTACTCTAAAAATACAATGCAACATAGATAACATTAATTCGTGGATTTCTAAGTCTATATGAGTATAGCAATCCTTGCCCTAAGTGATTAAGTAATTTGCCTCTAGTCACACAGCTATTACAAATCAGAGGCAGGACTTTATCCCAGGTCTTCCAGACTAGCTGCCTTTACACCACAGCATGCAGGCTTCCTATAAAGCTTAAAAAGGCCCCTGGGAAAAGATGAAAGTAACTGATGTTAGCTTTAGAATGAGTTTGAGTAGGCAGCTAGGTAGATGGAGAATCAGAGGGCACTTGACCAATGAATACTGGGAGATATGGAATGTTTATTTTTCCAAGAGAAGAGAAAGAGAAATAGAAAAAGATTTCTGGGGCTTGATAAAGACAAACCACCAATTTTTCAATCTGCCACATATCTTTTTCAGGCTTTTTGTAAAGTTCAAAGGTCAAAGAAAATTTTTTTTTCAAAATTTTCTCCCATGTTTTATCATTGTTATTAATCTACCCTTAGTTTCTCTCTGCATCTTAAGAAAGGGAAAGTTCCATGTTTGTGTAAAGACCTTCCTATACACATCTTTGTCTTGGTAACTCTCACCAACTCCATCTGATACACTCATCCCACATTCCTTTCCCAAGACCTTTTGACACAATCATTCCCTTTACTGACCATCCATCTAATAATCAGTTGTTCATCTTTCCTTGAACTGCCCAACTTCCTGAGAACTGTAAACCCCAGAGTGAAAGATTTTCAACCATCTAAATACCAACCTATACAGAGTTCAACCTATTTTAGGAGACTTCTCCTTTAAGAATCTGGTTCTGTGAGCTTCTAAATGAATAGCTGTCTCTGCACTAAATTTAATTCTCATCAAATTGGACAGTTCTGGTAGAATAGGTTGAATTTGTTGGCAAAATATTTGGAGCTACAGGGCAAGAATGAGTTTGAAACAATGTCACTTTGACTCTGAAAAAGAGAATTCAAAGCATCTTAAGAGAATATCCAGACATGAAAAACATTCTTTTCCACATATGGGGGTTTTGACCTGGATGAAGATCTGTTTGAGGGGAAGAGAACTTCTCTGAGAGCTGTCAACCTGCTTATACTAATTTTGAAATGCTAGTCATTCCATCACAGGGAAATTGATAGTCCATGTGGCCCACCCACAGGAAGTCATTTGAATGTTGTAATAATGAAGTTACATCCTAATCTTGGAAAACCATAAAGATAGGATTCAGGTCCTTGTCATCTAAACAAGTTCTCAGGGAGAGAAAACACTGGAATTGAAACTAGGAATCTGAGGGCCTAGACTGTGTTGTCAAACCTATGGCATGCATGCTGGCAGGAGCTGCTCCCTTCCCCCTCTGCACTGAGCCTGAGAACATTTTTCACATCACCCACCCCTCTTCCCAACAGTCCAATGGGAGCATATCCTCCCTCCTCTGTCTGAGATAAGGGGGTGTCTCACATGCCACATGAGGGTGCCGTTTGGGCATTTAGTCTCTAAAAGTTTAGCCATCACTGACCTAGGACAATCTTCACAAACTGTATTGAATCAGGTAGCTTAGACTACATTGTGCCATTGGTTTAACTATTATCTCTAATACACACACACACACACACACACACACACACAGATAAATACTGATTAGTGGAAATAAAGTGGTTGTATGCATTTGAATTCATACTATTTCAAGTTATTACTATGTAAAATATGGTATCTGATGTTATCCAGTCTAAATATTCAGGGATAATTTGAATAATGCACTCAATTCAGGGGATTCATTATCTGTGTTAATAGTACCAATCTGCATAAATGTATATGTTTGTGTGCATGTGTGTGTGCATGTGTGTGTGTTTGCACCTATGTGTTCAAGTCCAAGGTCTCCCCAGAGCTTCATTCCTACAGCACCAATCATTGTTGTTCAGTTGTTTTTCAGTCATGTCCAACTCTTCATGACCGCATTTGGGGCTTTCTTAGTTTGTCATTTCCGTCTCTAGCTCATTTTATAGATGAAGGAACTGAAACAAACCAGGCTTAAGTGACTTCTCCAAGGTCACACAACTAATAAGTATCTGAAGCTGAATTTGAACTCAGGTTTTCTTGACTCCAGACCATTGTGCCACCTAGCCACTACGACTAAAATATACTCTCTCCTCACCTTGGCCTCATAGAATTCCTCTCTTTTTTCAAGATACAGTTCAAGCACAATCCTTCCTGATCTCTCCCCTCAATTGCTAGTACCCTCCCTCTCAAACCATCTTGCATTTGGCTAATTTGTATGTGTTTATATTTGGTCTCTTTTCATTTAGTATGTTTATCCTCACAGATGCCCTTGTTATCCCCTTTTTTGGAATATAAGCTTTTAGTATAGCGGGTGTTTAATTCTATATATTAGTGTTCCCACTGCCATCTGTATAGTGGTAATATCCAAAGGATATAGGGGCTATGCCCTAAGGGTTCCAATGATAAGAGACCTTTGTATATATAGAGAGACCTGAAGAGAGACCTTTGTATATATAGCATGTGAGCATACGGGCTCCCAAAATAACCAGGTGATAGTGACTTCAGGAGGGAATTCACTTAGGTTGTCTCCAGAAGTTCTTCATCTATAAAATAAGGGCAAAGGAATGCCTTTTCTACTTTCCTTTCAGTATCAGAAGCTTGCCAACATCACTGGGCAAAGAATACTGAGCTTCTAGTCCTTGGTCTGCCTCTATCTTGTTCTGTGACCTTGGGTAGCTCATTTAATCTCCTCTGGACCTCAGTTTCCCCATCTGCAAAGTAAGAGGTTTGACTAGATGAGTTCTAAGCTAGGAGGTAGCTAGGTAGTATAGAGGATAGAACACTGAATTTGGAGTCAAGAAAACTCAAGATCAAATCTGATCTCATTCTCTTACTAACTGTGTAACCTGTTATGCCATCAGGTCCTAGGTACCTATCCCTGGGAAATTTCACCGTACTGCAGAGCCAATCAGCCTTGTTATCAATACTCCCTAGTTCTCTCTGAACCATGAACTCTTTAACACCTCCATCTCTTCATCTCTCACCTGACTGCACTGTTTTGACCTTCTATGAACATCACAGCCCCAGAACTGGGTACCTTCTTCTCGCCCTGCCTCCTTTGACTTCCTTTTGTGTAATATTTTCTTCTATTAAGATCCTTGAAGGCAAATCTTTCTTTTCATATTTGTTATTTGTATTACAAGTACTTAGCACAGTGCCTGGCACACAGTAGGTACTTAATAAATGTTCACTGACTAATTGAATGACCTTGAGTGAGTAATTTAACTTCTGTATGCCTCAGTTTCCTCATCTATAAAAATGGAGGGTAATGGTAGTCCCTATGGCCCAAGATTGTTGTAAGGCTAAAATGATACCACTATTTGTAAAGAACATTGCAAACATTAATGTACTATATTCAGGATAGTCATTATCATCCAAAATCCCTTCAATCTCAAACAGCCTGACTCAAGAAATCTTTCATCTAGCTAGGAATGGGTTATATAGGGAGTGGTCCACCACAGGATTAAGGGAGCAAAGTCAGCCCTTGAATCTGATCCTGAGGACCACAACACAATCCTGCAATTTGACTGGGAGCTGTGTGAGGTTTCCTAAAACACAGTTCCTATCCCCCAACCCTCTTCCCACTCAACGTGACTGGCCCCTGAGTTTTAGAATCTAGCACAGGGTGTGAGCAGGCTACTCGCCCCTCTTCCCTCCCATGGTTCTCTGCTGTGGTGACTCAGGACCCTGGGAGCCTGGGCTCCCCAGTGCTCATCCCTCCCTGTCAGTGTGGTTCTTTTTACATAGGCTTACTCTGCCCCCTAGCGGCCCTGTTTCCACTCCATCGGGAAATGCTACTTATTCACATCAGAAGCTTCATGACTTCTGGGTCTCACAGTCCTCATCCAGCACTGGGATAATTTGGAAAAGATCATGATCTCTTCTAGTTCTGAAAGATCACACATCCCTCTCCTCCCCTCACGTGTTCAGACCTTGAATAGTGCAAAGAATATTAAATTTTCAAGTTCCAATTCCATTACTTCTTATATGTATGGCTTGGGAAAGTCTTTGGCCATCAGTTTCCTCTTCTGAAATGAAAGGGTTGAACTAGATGATCTCTAAGGTCCTTTGAAGCTCTGATCAAATTTTTCTTGATTCCACCGATATTGTCTTCAGCCAATATTAACATGCATGGCCTCAGACAAAGCATTTAACTTCCTTGGACTTCAGATTGCTTGTTTGTAAAATATGGGCATTGAAATAATTGTCTTCTAAGATCTCTTCCAACATTAAAATTATGATCCTTCAGTCTGGGGAGAAAAAACATGGGACTTATCCCTCAAACAGGAGGTTTTCTGAACTAGACTTACTTATATAGAATTAGCTAGGTTGCTTTGTACATAGAATCAAGAAGACTTCAGTTTGAATTCTGTCTCATACACAGAATAGTTGTTTTATGCCTCAGTGTCCTTATCTGTAAAATGGAGAAAATAATAGCACCTGCCTCTCAGGGTTGCTATGAGGATCAAATGAGTAACATATGTAAAGCAGTTTGTCAACCTTAAAGTGCTATAGAAGTGAAAAATATTTATTGTCATGGTAGTTGTTGTTCATCCTTTGTTTCAAAGAGGACTTGATAAAATCACAGGTTGATGTCTTGACTTGGGCATGAATTGGATTTAAGTGAGGCAGAGTTGCCCAAGCCTCACTTGCCCTCCCAGAGTCATTGAAGTCCAATGATAAGATGGAAGTCTGGATGACTGGTGATGGCACAGGATGCAGTGGATGACCTTGGAATCTTCCATGTCTGACCAAGTTCTAGGCCCTCCATCCAACACCTGCTTCATCCACTTTCTTGGCCATTGGAAGAAATTATTCTCATTTGCCCATTCCACTAGGATTAGTCTTTACAGCCTTGGGGCACATCCTCCTCTAACACACCAGTAAGTTTGAGGTCTGTTGGTTACCTTCAACTTGGTTTAATCTATCTACCAAGATGGGTTTTTTGAGGTGTGGTCACTGAGCATGCTACGGCTTCTTGGAGCCACAGGTGAGAGTTGGGTGAGAGGTAGACACCAAAGATAAATGAACACTCCTGCAAAAGACTTGGCAGACAGACATGCTAGTCCTCCCTGCACACTCCATATACCCCAATAGGAGTAGTAGTGGTAGTGGTGGTGGTGATGGTAGTGGTACTAGTTTCCCTCTCCATATTAGAATAACTCTCCATTTCTTGGTTATATTTCCTGATCCTAATGGTATACCTCCTGAATATCCCTCTAGAAATATTAATCATATCATAGGTCTCTTACTTTGCATTCCCTTTCATGTGCCCTTCCTCCAAAGAAAAGCCAATCTAGTCTAATCTCCTGGGATGGGGCCTGGCACAAGAACTTTCCAAACTCATCATGTACTTATCACAAGGTATAACAGAAAGGATATCAGGTGTTAGGGGGCCTGGATTTGTTTACCACCCAGTTATATGCTTATTTCTTACAGAGAGGACTATTTGTATACCTTTATTACATGAGAAAATTTTCTCAGGTTAGACTGGTGCCTGTGTAGTGTTGGGCCTAACTCTTCATGTTGTTTCTCAGCATAAGTGCTTGGGATTTGAGTTAAACATCCTAGTTTTGCCCCATCCCCAAAAATTGTAAGGCCATTAATGAAATAAATCTCAATGTTATAAAAAACCTTCATTTTCCTTCCCACCCCTAGAGTATTCTTTCTCTTTCTTTCCATTCTTTTTTCTTTTTCAAAAAATTATTTTTAATCATGCAAAACACACTTACATATTGCTCACTGTTATAAGAGCACATGCATACATAACCAAAACCCCAAAATAAGACCATAAATACACTGATGAGAAAGATGACAAGATGACTCCAGCAGTTCTAATCCTGGATAGCATTCCTCATCATGTCTTTTTGGATTATCCCAGATTACTGCATTTCTGAGAGTAGCCATGTTTTCAGTTGATCATCCTGCAATAATGCTGTTACTGTGTACAGTGTTCTCCTGGTTCTGTGTATTTCTCTCTCCATCAGTTAGTTCTTGCAGATCTTCCCAGCTTTTTCAGAAACGATCTTGCTTATTATTCCATCACTAACATGTACCACGATTTGTTCAGCCATTCCTCAACTAATGGCCATCTCCTCAATATCCAATTCTTTGCTACCACAAAAAGAGTTGCTATAAATATTTTTGTACAAGTAGGTCCTCTCCCCTTTTTTTGTGATCTCTTTGTAATACAGACTCAGTAATGGTATTACAGGATCAAAGGGTCTGAAGAGTTTTATAAGAGGGTTCTGGATTTAAACAACTGGCCCTACCATTTAATACCTCTTTGATCTTGGACTTCACTTTTGGGGAATCTAAGATTCTTAAACTATATAATGATACAATTGGACTAGATTATCCCTAAAATCCCTTTAAACTCTTAATTCTATGAGCAATGTATGCTACTACTATGAATCTCTGTGTCTTAATATTGTACTGTTTAGTGGCAGGGGAGATAGAGGAATAAAACACTGCCCCTGCCCTCAGGAAAATGTCTGAAAGTAGGATGGCACCCATTTCCCCAAACCGTAGGCCAATTTTCACTGTGTTTGATTCCTCAATGGAAGGTCTCAGGCAAACCAGCTAGTCTCAGTCTCTGAAGATATGGGATGAGATTAGGGGTACCTTTAGCTCACGTATAGGTTCTCCACAAACCTTATGCACTTAAGTTTCACATCAGAAGCCAATATCCTATACCTCTGGTTCCATTTGAAGTCTTACACTTTACAGCCCTGGAATGCTCAGCTCTGGTTTGAGCATAGGAATTCTGAAGAAACATGATTTGGAGTCAGATAAGTCCTGGTTCTCTTCCTTATCACCCAGGAGGCTGGGAACACATTGCTTTCCCTCAGAACTGTGATTATGACAGAACGATCAGAGCTTTGCTTCAGTTGCAAAATTTAGAGGGCACTCATACTCCTTTAATGGCTAGAAATACACATGTTTTATAACAAAAGAACAAAATATTTAGTTAAAATAGGAAATTATCAGGTAATAGTCTGTGCCCAAAGATATCTTTCCCACCCCCCAAACTCTGCCTCACCCCACCCCTCCCCAGACAGAAATCTGCCTCAAGGTTCCCTTGAGTCTCTTTTCCCTTTTCCCTACAACTGCCTTGTCTTCAGAAAGGGGCATATAAAAGAGAGGGTCTTTCTTCCTACCCCAGAGCCTTATGTCTCAAGGTATGGGCCTCAAAAATGGGGCTCAAATTTTTTAAAAATAATTGATTTGGAAAAAAAATAATTGATTTTAGGTCACTTTTCATACTCCATACTCTGGGTGCATTTTGTGGTATTCAACCTGGGAACCAAAATTGCTAGTTATGGGTGTGCCCCTCTCTGGACCTTGATTTCCTCATCTGTGAAAATAGGATTCTATTCATTTCTAAGGTCCCCAGACGATCTAAGTCCTAGGACCCTGTGAAGGAAGAGCATCATTAAAATGAATTTCCTTCTAATCACAGCTAAGACTCTAGACAAAGGTGATTCTGTCCCCTTTCCAAAATGGTCATTCACCAGATTCTCTCTCTGCAGCATCCCCTTGTTCTCAGGCTAGAAGCCTGTTGTCTTTGTCACACTCCCTCAGTGTAGTTCTGATTCCTTCTTTGCTGCCTCTAGTTGTCCTGAAGCAAAAGCTACTGCATGCTTGTTACTTAGCAGCTGAATCTAGAAGCTCTCCAACAGTTTTTCCTAGAAGAGATGTCCCCAGCCCAGCCTTTACCAACCACCTTAGAAAGGATCCAGCATCACAGCAGTTTTACAATGACCCTGATTGGCTCAAGAAGACTTCTATCCACACAATGAGTAGATCAGCATGCCCAGAACAATGCATAGCAAAGAGCAAAGGCATTCAGAAATAAGGGAAGGCTGAATCAAGAGGAGAACTCTAATCTCATGTCTCCATTTCCTGACCTACATAGGATCAACCATTTGTTGGAGGATATCTGGAGGCTGCCTAGAAGCACCAAGTATTACAGCACCAAGAATTACAGGAGGACATAACACAAGAGCACAGGAATAAACAAAAGAGGACTGGAGGACTGTTCAGCTATTTGAGGGAAAGAAGATTAAAAGAAGGTGAATAATAATAACAAATGGTGGAAAGAAGGCAGAACCACTCGACTTCCCTTTTTTTTTTTCTGATTTCCATATTAAAAAGAATAACATTTGGGCTCTGAAGGTCAGAAAGAGAAAAAATGGTTAGTAGAGTTAATACCCAAGATAAATAAGGAGATAAGAGAAGCATTTAGTACAAGAAGTTCACACGCCTTTAAGTGACTCTCATGTCCAAGGAACTGACTTGGCCCTGAGTTTACAAAGGCAAAAGTAAATCCATTTCTACCCTCAAAGAGCTTCCATTATATAAAGAGAGACAAACTGTACTAGACAGACAAAAGAGATGAATATAAAAACTGCATGTAGAAGGTGGCATTTAGTATGAATCTGGAAGGAAACCAGAGAAAGGAAGAGGTAGAGAAGAAGAAGTAGGGGGACTATTCTAGATATGCCTGGCAGAGCCAGTACAAAATCTTGGATGAAGGAAAAGGTGTGTCCTATGGGAGGAATAGTGAGACCAGTTAGAACACAGAGGTAACTGGTGACACAAATAGAGTACTAGGCCTAGAGTCAGGAAGACTTGAGTTCAAATGTGACCTCACACTCTAATGATATGATCCTCTAGAAGTCACTTATTGTCTATTTACCTCAATATTCTCGACTGTAAAACGAGGATGATAATAGCCCCTCCTTCACAGAATTGGTCTGAGGATCAAATGAGTTAATATTTGTAAAAGCACTTAGCATGGTACCTGGCACATAGTAGGTGCTATTTAAGTGCTTATTCCCCTTCCCTATTTGGGTGGACTGTGGCATCAATGGGAGTATTGTGTAATAAGGCTGGAAAGATAACATTTGGCCATGTTGCTAAGAACTACAGGTACCAAATAGAGTTTGTGTTGGATCCTGGAGGTAAATAATTATTGGAATTTATTGGTTAGACCTTTATCTGTAGCTGTGTCGATATTGCCTTGGAGAGGGAAGAAGCAAGAGGATCAATTTGAAGGCTAGTGCAATAATCAAGGCAATAGGTGAATGAAGTCTTGAATTAAAGTAGAGGTCAGATGAGTAAAGAAAAGGAGTGTTGTAGAGACAGAAAATGACAAAATTTGGCAAATTCTCTTTATCATTTAAAGCCATCAGGTCCAGAACTATTTCCCAGGATATTAAAAGAATTGACAGGTATGATTACTGAGCCCCTAAGATCTTTGGAAACTGGCATAGAAAAGAAAAAGAGCCACAGTTTTTTTTTTTTCTGATCTCTAAGGTCCTGTATGACTCGAAATCAGTGATCCCATGATTTGAGGAAGGACAAATATTCTTTTTTCAAGAAAATAAATGAGGGTGGAATCTGAAAACTATAGGCTATTGAGTTAAACTTGGGTTCCTAGTGAAATGATACAATGTGACCTCTTGGAAAAGGAAAGGAAAACAAAGACTACTAAGAGCTCACATCATTTTTAAAAAATTGTATCTCCCTATCTTATTCAGGCTAGAAGTTCAAAGACCACTCATAAACCTGTTCCCTTTTGTTAAGATTAAAATTTGCCAAATTTGTGGCAGGTAAAAATTAGTTTCTCTCTGCAAGGAGTATTATATTTTTAGAGGTTTATTAAAGATTAAGAACTTAAGAAAATACAAGTAAGAAAAGCACGTGCCTAGCTGGGCCAAGAGGCCCGTTCAATTTCACTTACATCATGAGAGACTCGTCTGCAGAAGCAGAAACAAGAAGAGACCTCAGTAGGCTTTTACAACCAATTAAATTGAAATTTTGATCTCACCCAGGTGAGGATCTCAGTGAAATTAAAAAGCATTCTGGGACGTGGCCAAGGACTTCTGGGGATTGGAGTCCAGGGTTCAAATCTCCATTTTTAAACTTTGTTGATTAGCCTAAAAGCTTTGGCCTGCTTCATTTCAGACCTGGATCAGTTTCCTGTCCATAAACAACTTAGTGCCCCTTCCTCCTGTTTTTGCTCCTGAGAGCTCACCATTTTGGTGCTGATCTTAGTGAAAATACCTGATCAACTTTGGCCTTTCTGCAGCTCAGAACTGAGCTCAAGCAATTCTATCAGTGTCGCATCCTAGCAGTAAAAATTATAGGTATGCACCACCACTCCTAGCTAGCATTATTACAAGTGCACATCATGTCAGACT
This sequence comes from Monodelphis domestica, assembly GCF_027887165.1. NCBI lineage: Eukaryota > Metazoa > Chordata > Mammalia > Didelphimorphia > Didelphidae > Monodelphis > Monodelphis domestica. The sequence goes on along the minus strand of NC_077227.1, from coordinate 469,939,774 downwards.
AGCCTTGATTTCTTTGATAATGAATTTAATAGATAACCTGGTATAACAAGGTAATTAATGAGCATCTATTAAGTCCCTATTATGTTCTCTCAAGGAGCTCACAATCTAATGGAAGAGACAAAATGAAAGCAACTAGTTATAAATAAGCTAAGCTATATATGTAATAAATAAGAAATAACATATGGAAAGTATTACAGTTAAGAAAAATTGGGAATGGCTTCCTATAAAAAGGGTGGGAGGGGGTTAGCTAAGACTTGAAGGAAGTCCGAGAAGTCAGGAGGCAGAGATCAGGATGGAGAACAATTCCAGACATTTGGGACATCCAGAAAAATGACCAGAGCCCAGAGACAGAATAGCTTGTGTGTGGAACAACAAAGAAGGCAGTGTCACTGTATCAAAGAATGTGTATGGGAAGGCGGAAGTAAGATATAAGAAGATTAGAAAGGTGAGGAGAGGGGAGCCAGGTTATAAAGGGCTTTGAATATCAAGTAGAAGAATTTTTATTTTATCCTAGATGTGAGAGAGAGCCAATGCAGTTTATTGAGTTAGGGGAGAGTGACTTGGTGGTTTACCTCATTTGTGGGGAAACTTTTTATAAAAATCGTCCGTCCTTTTGGACAAAATAGAGAAATGTGAGTTAGTTGCTCTCGGTGGATTTAGAGTTGGGTGAATAAGCAAACCCCAAAAATAGTCATTGATGAGTCAACCTCAGATTAGAGACAAGTAGAATGTTCTAAGAATGTAAATCAGCCTGGACTTACTCAACATTTTACTTAATGACTTGAATAATGGCATAAAGTACCAAATTTGAAGATAATGCAAAGCTAGGAGGCAAAGCAAATACATTAGAAGATGTAGTCACAATCCAAAGAAGCCTCAATAAGATAGAAGAAGGAGCCAAATATAATTGGATGAAATTTCATAGGGATAAATGTAAAGCCCTAACCTTCAGCATCAAAAAATCAATTTCACAGTTTCAACATAGAGAACATTTAGCTAGAGAAAAATTCATGCGAATACAAGCTCAGGGTTTTTTGAAAGTGTCCATGATTGTGTAAACATGAGAATTGCCACATGAGCAGAGAACCAGGATCCATTTAGTCAAATATCAATTTGTTCAGCATTAATTCTGTATCCCTATAATGTGCTTACCACATCATTATAATTGTTGCTGTTTGTAGCTTATCTCCTTGATAGAATTTAGGCTGCCGAAGGGTTATGTCTTAGTTAAACTTCATATCCCTAACTGCACTGATCTTAAAAGCCCTGCACAATGGAAGATGTAATAAATGCTTAAATGAATTAGTACTTCAAGTTTACACAGTAGCTTACAGTTTACAAAAATATATTTATACCATATCACCTTATTTTATCCTCATGATAGCCCTAAAAGAGAATGAGGTCAGGAATTACTATTCCTCATTCTACAAATACAGAAATTGAAACTCAGAAACATTAAGTAATTCACCCATGGTCATACTGCTAGTGATGGAGCCCAGACTAGAACCCTAGTCTCTTTACTCTGATTCTATTCTTCAAAGCCTAACTCTAATCACAATGCTTCCATTAAGCCTTCTTTTCCCATTCTCTCCCACAATAATCTTGCCTTTAGCTTCTATCTACAGAAAAGAACATTATTGCTAAGACAAAATCTTGCACACAAAATAATTAGAGAACAACTTAATATAGAATTGGATTGTACGTTCCTCTTGTCTCCCCAACTATTCCCTAAATTCTATGAGAGCAGTATAAGGATGATATTAGAAAATAAATATTATTAGTTTCGAGATAAGAAGTAGAGTGGGTGGCTTGAGAAAGAATTGAAGTTTGAAGCAGAGCTGAGAGTGTGTCCATTTCAAATGTTGACAGTTATAGCCATTTTTCTGTGTCAGTTACTCTCTCTGGCAGTTGGCAGTTGGTCTCTGGCAGTTGGCAGAAACACACACTCAGAGACTCTCACTCTCAGGGCTAGCGGAGGTAACGTCTTTGCCTCTCTCTGTGTGTCTGAAGGAAAGAAAGGAGCTTAGTGTTTTCTTTTTCCAACTTGGGAAACACTATTGACTATCTATTTTTGTCTTCATAAATTGGTTTATATCTGAGAAGACCAAAGAAAGATCTGGTCTTTTGTCCTAATGTGATTCTTGTTGAGACTCAACCAGCTAATCTTTGTTATTTTATAACTGGAAGGCAAAGTTAAGAATTATAAGGATAATAGTGGTAGGCTTATTTAGAATAGTATGAATTTGGGTTAGTCAGATCAGGGAGGATTAGTGTAGCCTGTGAAACACAGAAGAAGTGTTTCCTTGTGGAACCAGGGAGTTTATTTGGGTGGATTTAGAATTCCTTAGAATTAGAAATCCTTGTTTTCCTAATATATTTCAATAAATATTTTTTTTATAATAACAGTCTCTTTAGAGTCCTTCAACCCGGCCCTGAAGGGAAGTTCACATTTGGGCTTCACTTCATCACTGAAGATACTTTTTATTACATCTGTCAAAAGTATCTGAACAGTTTTGAAACTGTATTGGCATAGTTTTCCCATCTATTTTTTATAACTCACCATTATTATTTTTGTATTCCTCACCAGTCCCAGAACAGTGCTGAGCAGATAGGAGATGCTGATAAATAACTACTGAATTCATGGATCATCTTATTTACCACATAACAGATATATAAATGCAAAAATGCAACATAGAATTTAGATTTGGAAGGACATTAAAGATCATACCCAAACTTCAACAATGTCAAAATGAGATGGTTAAGCTCTCTATTAGCCAGACAGGTCTGACTGATATTTAAACCTAGAGAAGCAAAGAGATGGTCATCACATGAATACTAAGTTTGCACTATTAGAGCTCCTTCACCAACAGTATAGTTAGTATGTGGGTGACATTTCTATATGATTATTTAATGAGCAGAACCTCCATTAGTTCTTTATAAGACAGGTCAATCAATCAACAAGTTTATTATGGAACAAAGCACTTTGTTGGCATTAATCATGATTTGGCCTCTAAAATGGGAAAATTTGGACTCTAAAATGCAAACACTGATTATACAAAAAATAGGTGTTTTTCAGACATGGAACTTCTATGAACCCCAAAGATCCAGGAGTGCCTAATCCTGGGATATAGACATTGAGGCAAAAACATAGGGAAGGAGAAGGGGGGGAAGACCAAGCATCCAATAGGTAAAGTGAACCAAATGTTTCACAAGGTGTTGCCAAGATCATAATGGAGAAGCCAATAAATATGGAATCAATGAGGAGTTAGTTTTCAAAATCATATGGTTGATAGAAATATAAACTCTTAGTGAGAGTGGATAGAGTTAGTGGAGAAGAAGGAGGCAATGTGGTGACAAAAGTTGTCTGCTAATCATTGCTTGAATCAAAGACTGAGTTGACCAGATGATAGGCATATAAGATTAAGAGCTAGAAGAGAGAGTATAGTTCAACCTCCACATTTTACAGGTTATGGAAATGACTCTCAAGCTTCTGGCCAAAGATGACTGCTCAGACATGGACATAAAACTCAGCTTTCACATATTTAGTCCAGGAAAGCTCTAAAAATCTTACTAAATCATATAATGATCAAGAAATTCAATGAGAAACTATAATAAGTGATTTATTCTACCCCAGAACTACACAAAATGTAAGCCAGAAGCCCATGAACAATAGAAAAGGAAGCTACTCAGCCAAATCAATGCCCATACTCAAACAAGTCTACAACTTCCCATCTTGATGAGAGCCTGGCCAGAGATTCTTACAGCCTATATGGCTTTGTATACTGAGACACAAGAGTAGAATGATCTCTCCCCAAAAAGTCCTTGGCTGACAGAAGTTCACAGGATGTTCCTTGGAAGAAAATAAAAATGGCAATAGTTCATGTGGTACTGGCAGGATTTAAGGCTAGAAAATTCCAGGCCTAGGACTCTGTGGTCTCAAGCACCCTGTTCTGAGATGGCATAAAAGTGTCTTGAAGATCCAGAACTCCAAACTTCAAAAGATCCGGGAGATCTAACACTGGGAAGTAGAGATCAGTGCAGAAACATAAGAGACCTGAGGGAGATCAAATAAATTGACTATCCCACCCTAGAGCATAACAAGAGTCAAACTCTAGCACAAAGCCCCAATTCAGGAATTAAAGCTGGAGAGATGAATATCTGAAGAAAATATCAATCCCTAAAAAGACTCATAATAGATCCAAAAATACTCAAAAATCTAACCAAAAAGGAGAGATTTACTACACAACAACTGAAGGTTCAGATTTGGGAGTGGAGGGAGAGTGATTAATTTTCCATAAAGACTATATAAATATCTAGAAGAAATGAAGCAAGAAATGAAACTTAAATAAAAGATCTGGAGGAAAAAAACCTTAAAAAAGAATAAATAAATTAAAACAGAAAGTCTTAACTTTACTCAAAAAACAGATTCCCTGAAAATTAGAATGGATTAAATAAAAATTACTGACTCTATGAGGCAGCAAGAAATATGCTAACAAAATCAAAAGTTCGAAAAATGAAAGGTATATGCTATTGAAAACAATTGACCTAAGAAAGCAGGTAAGGAGAGATAATTTAAGAAGCACTGAATTCCTTGGAAGCTAATATGAAGGAAATATGAAAGAGTTGATTTCAGAGAATCCTGGGAAGTGTGAACTGATGCAGAATAAAGTGAAGCAAACCTGGAAAACAATTTAAAAATGACATGACTATTATAAAAAATAATTTGAAAGGTTTGATAACTCTTGTCAAATCAGTGACCAAACACATCTACAGAGGGCCTATGATAAAGCATTCTATTCATGTCTTGACAGAGCTGTGATGGAATTGAAGAGAGGAATGAGGTATCATTTTTGGACATGGACATTGTACTGTGTTCAGTTATGCTTATATGTTACAAGAGGTAAGGTTGTTTTTCTCTTTTAAGTAAAGCATTGAACGTAGGGAAAAGAAAGGTGCTGATGACCATGACAAAAAAAATAAATAAAAAGAGAAAGGAACAAACAAACAAACAAAGGAATGAAGGAAAGAAGGACAACCAGGTTAGAGTCATAGACTGTAAAATACTGCCAGGAAGAGTGATAATACAAGAGCTAATTATGTAGTCAATGCTCAAGTGGATCGATTACAGTAAGAATTAGAAAGTATCTATAAATAGAGAAGAACAAATAAAAAATCTGGAAAAAAAGAAAAATTTTTATGACTTGATGCTAAGGGCCTCAAGGAAGATCAGGGGAAATGGAGAGATGAAGACAGAGGAAATTCCCTTCTCTGGGCATTATTTCCCTATCTGTAAAATTAGAGAAGTGTACCAAATCATCTCTAAGTTCTCTTCTAGTTCAAATCCTATAAATACAAATCTCCAGTTGACCATATGACTTTCCTTTATTTACAGAAAAAGAGAAGTCTCTTGAAGGACAGTAGAACATTTCCAAACTAGTCTGTGAAGCCCTTTCCTTCTTTTTTAACCAAGTCAGAAGAGAGCACAAATAGAGAGACCCATTCAACTCAATTCAACCAGATCCAGAAAAGGAACTTCTGTGACTTATGATCTATATGGCTATGAAATGAAGAAATGGAAAAGGAACATGTTTAATTTTCCAGGTCTTCACCCAATACTTTTTCTTTTTTTTAAAAAAAAAAGATTTATTTATACACTTTGTTTTGACAGTTTCTAACAAATATCCAAACCAACTCCACTACAAAGTACATTTCCTAAAAATAACCTTTTGCATTGGCAACATACTATTGATGCTGTGTTTTTTAAATTTGCTACTGATTAGGTACATTCATTGTTATTTAGAAACAACATTGTTGCTTCTCCATGTTGACTTTATTTACTTTGTTTACATTGTTTACATTTTTTTTTACATTGTGCACATCGTTCTCTTGGCTCTGCTTTTTTCACTCTCCATCCCTTGATACAAGACTTTCCATGTTTCTCTGAATCCCTATTATTTTTGGTTCTTTACCAAACAGTAATATTCTATTATAGTCACCTACTACAAACTGTTCCACTGTCCCCCAATATCTTTTCAACTGTAGGTAGTAGTAGTAGTAGTCTCTCGGTAACCGACGATTGTCTTTGTGCGCTTTCATCGGGGTTAGGATAGATGAGTGTGCACAAAGACACCTGTGCGTGAAGGAGATTTAAGTGGAAAAGTCGATGCACAGAGACAGTCCCACTCTCTCAGCGTTGGAAGCCTGGGTCCAGTGACACGAAAAGTCGTTACACCTGGAGACTTCCTCAGCTGCATTGGATGGCCGTTTTGTCTTTTGTCCTCCAACACACCCTAAGCACTCCACAGTGCTTTGCTGCGTCGCCCTCTCAGCCATTGAACCTTCTTATTGGTTTCTTCCACCTGTTCGGCCGAAGCAGTCTTCACATGCTGGGTGAGCAAAGCCCTGGTTCACCAGGGGTCGATGACCCAATGGCTACCCTCACAAGGTTTAGCCGGCCTGTCAAAGCCGTTGCCCGGAGTATGGCCACTGCCTCATGCTAGCAGCTACTAGGAGCCACAAGTGAGAGCTGGGTGTCAGGTGAGGGTCAGAGGCTGGAGAGGTGCCCTAGGAGGGCATGACAAGCCCTCCCTACCAGAGATACTACTCCTCCCTGAGCACCCCATATACCCCTCAACTGTAGGTACTGGGTACTAATTCAGACATAATCACACGTACCTCCTTCCAAATGATTCGTACTCTGCCTATTCATTGTCAACCATAAGATTCAAGGTTGATATGAGTCAGAAAATCCATCTAAGAATTATTATCCAACACACATTCAATCAACAATCATTTATTAATTGCTTACTTTGTGAAATGCATTGTTCTAGGACCTGGAAGAGATATAAGGATAAACAAGTCATGGTCTTGCACTCAAACAACTTAGAGCCTAACAGTATCAACAATATAGCAATGTTCATATCTCAACAATTCCTTCAACACTTTGTCCTCAGTTCTGACCAACCCAGTAACGTTACATGATACCAGAGGACTAATGATGAAAAATGCCACCCATATCCTGATAAAGTGGTGATGGATTAAATCTACAGAATGAGATACACTTTTTAGATACTGCTCATGTGGAGATTTGTTTTTTTGCTTGATTATGCATATTTGTTATAAGGGCTTGTTTTTCTTTTTCTCAATGTTGTGGGGAAGGTGAGAAGGAAAGAAATTAAATCTTATATACTGAAAATAAATTAAATTAGATGTTAAAAGAAAAGAAATCTTCCAAACTTAAAAATATCTACTATGGCTTGAACTCCAGTAGCATAGACCTCAATAACCCAACATCACCATCAAGTCATAATGAACATCAGGGATAGACTTTGGTTAAGTGGCATCAATAATGTATCGATAGTACTGAAAATTTGACATTGAAAATGTTGCATAAATATATCAATACATATGCACCCTTCCTTCAATTTGATTCAACAAATGTGTCAGTTTGGCAAGTCACTATGCTAGGTATTCAGGTAATGAAAGTAAAAAATAAATACTGCTTGTCCTCTAAGGGCTTGTGGTCTACTGGGAGAATACTAAATGAACAAATACAAGGTAATTGGTAGCAGGAGAGAGAAATAATCATAGGCATGATCAGGAAAGGTTACATAGAAGAGGTAGTGGCTGAGCTGAACTCTGACCAAGGAAGAGATAGAAGTTGTACATTCCAAGCAAGAAAAAAATATGAAAATGCACAGAGGCAGGAGATGGCATGTCAATTGTTTGGCTAAAATGGAGAGAGCTTGAAGGGCAGAAATGTGAAATAAGACTATAAGAGCAGGCTTTTGCCTTCCAACGCCAAGTTATAGAGTTGATGGTGGTGTTCATCCTTTGTTTTCAAAGAGGATTGATGACATCATAGAGTGATACCTTGACTTGTATATGAATTGAAGGCAGTGTTGCACAAAGTTGCCAGTCTCATTCCCTTCCAGAGACATTGAAGTCCAATAGTGTGACAAGAATCAGGATGTCTGAGATGTCCCAGAATGCAACAGATGACCAATTTTGGATGGCATTATTGAGAGCTGGTCAAACTCTAAGCACTCCATGACATCAACTTCAGTTGCCTTCATGGTCATTGGAATAAATTGCTCTTGCATGACCATTCTGCCAGGAAAAGTCATGATATGCTTGGGATAGACATCCTCTTAACTCACCAAAAGATTTGAGGCCTGTTCCAGAATAGGTAGCCACTGAAGGTTTGTAAAGAATAAAGTAATATAGTCAGGTCTGTTCCTTAGGAAGAATTATTCTGGCAGCTATGTGGTAGGTAGGTTGGAGTGAGGAAAGATATTTGCAAAATAACTGCACTCTTTCTGGGATCGATTGTTCACAAGGTGGAAAGTTTGCAGAGCAAGAAGGAACTGATTAGATTAAATTCCTTTTGCTTGACTCCCTTAGAGGATCAGCTATGAATTAGTTGTCACAAGTAGCACTTTACTTTTTCCCCTAGAGTCTTGCAGCATTCAGTTTTGACATCTAACAGTCCTAACCATGAGGCAGCCCATTTCAGTCTCTGTTTTAGCAACACAGCTGTTTGTGGTATGTGCCTCAAACTGACGGCTCTGTGTTTGGAATGGTTTCCTGGAGACCTCGGCATGCACCATATTGGACCAATATCATGAGCTAGAGAGCATAAATGCCAAATAGCTCCCCTGTAGATTGTGATCCCATGACCTCACAGCTCAAATCTCACACTTGTCATCTATCCTGAGTACCAACTGTGTGCTTCAGCCCTGCACTATTCTTTTCTGCTAATGCTGAAGAAGCTTCAGGCTTTCCACTCAAGGAGCACATTGTCTAATTATAAGGCATACATACAGGAAGCAGAGATAGGGACAGGATGGATGTTAAATCATGTGACATAGCCTAAAAATTCTAAATAAAGTAGTTTGGAGAAGGAAGAGACATCTTCAGGGGACTTGAAGAGAGTAGTGTAGGACTTGAATAGTTTAGAGTATAAGCTCCTTCAGGGAGGAAATGTCCCATGTGATAGCTTTCTATTTTAATTAATTATTCTTGCTTATAGACTGCTAACTTAATTTCTTGCTCCCTAGTGAAAAAATACAACTGCTATTGAGTACTCTGTACATTTTGATGCATTGGGTCAAAATTTTAGTTGCTATTTCCAAGTTATGATCTTGCCTCAAAAAGGTCATGTCACTTCTAAGTGACTCAGTTTCCCCTACCTGTAAAAGGTAGAAATTGTAGGGTTTCTCTGAAAAAATTACTTTGTAAAATTAAAACAGTATACAAATATGAGTTATTATTTCCACTAGACCAGTGAAGAGCCTTTTAGAGACAGAATGCCCAAAATGAGAGCCTCCCACACATATGAGCTACCCCCTTAACCTAGACAGGAGAAGGAGGAAGCACTCCCATTGGGCTACTGGGCAAAGGGGCAGGTGATATGAGAAATGTCCTCATGTGTGGTAGAGAAGGGGAGGAGAGTAGCCCCCTCCGGCACTAGTTTAATGAAAGCAGGGGCCATGTCATTTTCAAACTTTTATCTCCATCAGTGCCTAGGACAGTGCATTGTGCAAGAGGAAGATAATAAGCGTTTGCTGAATAAAATGAGGGTGTTGAACTTGATTTCTAAAGCCCCTTCCAGATCTAAGCGGTTCAGCTTAAGAAATCAAGTTCGACATTAAAACCACTAAGAGCATTCCATAAGGCATTGAAGAAGCATCAAATTTGAAATCAGAAGCCCTGGGATGATATTTTGGTTCTCCTCCTTCTCTACTGGCTTGACCCTGAAATAGTCACTTTATTTCTCTCTTTGTTCCTTCACTTCAAAAATAAAGTGGTTGGATTAAATTATCTCTAAGGTTTCTTCCAAATCTAAATCTGGGGAATGATCCTCTAATCCTAGAATGATTCAGGCAAACAGAGTTGGTCTAGGTTGGTTCATAAAATCCACCATATGGAACGGTGCAGGGTGTTTCTATCTGAAAGAATCCTGAAACTTTATAGCATAGTCCTCAAGCTGATTCTAAGCAAATGAGGTTCACTACAATGTACACTTTTTCTATCCTTGAGGACAAATTTTTGCATCCTTAATGACTAGCATAATGCCTTATTCATAGGCGGGGCTTAACCAATGCTTATTGGATTGGATTGGATGAGATGGGATGGGATGGGATGGATAATGTTGTGACCAGGACACAGTTTCTCCAACTTTCGTTGCCTTACTGAAAATTGAAACAGACCTGCAGAATCATAAAGTTTGTTACAGTTGTGCATTGTGATCGTACTTTTTCCTTCATTATAAATGCTAGTTGCAATGAGAAGAGGAATTGACACAACTCTTAATGATGTAATTAAATCTTTAGAAAGACCAGCAGCCAAACTAATGAGCATCCAGCTCTCTCTTCCCAAGAGGGCATCTCCACCCAGCTCAAGCTTACTATGAGTAAAGAGGAGCAAAGGAGCTTCCTTGAAGATAGAGAATGATGTTAGCTGACTAAAACTAGGCTAAACACAGAATTCCCGCAAAGCCCAGGTATCAGGGGGTCTGGTTTGGAGAGAGTAGTCACCACAGAATCAGAGGGTATGTGTTGGTTGGAATCCCTTATCAGGAAGCCAAAGTTCAATTCACCTGTGAGCCAGTTAACCTTATTTTATTCTGTCATCACAGCCTGGCCACAGATTGAATCCTGACCCTCACTGAATAAATGATTCAATGACAACACATTCAAGCAATTACAATGTGTCAGACACCATTTTAAGTACTAAGGCCACAAATATAAAATCAAGACAGTCCCTGCCTTCAAGAAGCTCCCATTGCTCCCCTCAATAAATTATCCGCTGCTCACCTCAAACTGTATTTACTCATTGCTTCCTGGATACTTTCCACCCTCCCTGAATTTGGTTTTTTTTAACTATATTTCTTTGTTACAAGAGAAGCTTTTTTGGTTTGGGGAGGGGAGAGGGGGAACACGGGATGTGAAGCTGGAAATGACTGTTATATAAAAATGAAGCAGATTTATAAGATTCCTTCCTGCTCTCACAGTCTGTTTCTAAGAAGACTTTCCCTGTCAGGAAGGTAGAATTGGGATATGGCTCTGCATGATGGAACCTCTCATGCATCATCAGCCTTTTAGATCCCTGGGAGGAAATGTAGCTTGGATCTGCATACACACCAAGGCCTCTCCCAGGCCCAGGTCTGAGCCATTTGGGTCATGTTTATTTTGTGTCAGATTGGACGTAGAGAGGCCACTGAGGCCAAGCTGTTGCCAAAACAATGTTTAAAACGTCTCTGGAAAATGTGCGGCAGTTTCTTTTTCCATGAAAATCATGTTTAGTCTTCCAGTCTGAACAGCTCAGTTCCCCACTTGCTGGGAGAGAGCCGGATAAATTTTCCCCTAAGGAAGGTAGAGAAAATGGAGCACAAACCTTGAAAACAGTGACTATAGCAACATGGGACATTAACATCACTTGCCTATGTTATGTTACCTTAGATGAGTCACCCACTCTTGCTGATTCTTCATACTCCCTGCTCCTCGCTAATGTAACAAAAGCCCATATTCTCATGAAAATAATTAAAATAGAAAATGCTGATTTCTTTGAGAGGCTGCTGGTTATGCTTGGCACAGAACCATCTGTATACAGAGCTAGTTCCATAGACTTTTACTAAATGGATTTCTCCTCCTGGCCTCAAGTTCAATGAGGAGTCACCACTGCATCTTACACAGGTCTCCCAGAAGAAATGACAATGCTTTCCTGGGGGAGTGTGTGGTGGGAGTGAGGAAGTCTTAGATGATGGAGGTGAGTTAACAGTTAGTATAGCCATATAAGGAATCAAAGGGAGAAGCAAATTTGGACATCTTAATTAAGCCCAGCATGACTCAATTCTTGGAAACAGGCTGAGAAACTATTTAGAAATGGGTCAAAAGGTTAGCTGATAAGTAAATAGAGATAAAGGGAGACAGAGACCAACCAAGAAACTGCTTGGAAAAGATTGCTTTGCAAATCTTTACATTTGCAAACATTTACAAATTGTTTTACAAAGGGTTCAGTGGAATGAATCTCAGGTTTGGAATTAGAAGGCCTAGATTCTACTCCTGACAGTCACTAACTAGGTAGCTTTGGTCAAGTTATTTCCTCTCTGTGGACTTTGTTTTCTCATGTGTGAAATGAGAAAGTTAGATTTTAGAGCTAAGATTTCCTTCTGACTCTGTCATGGAATGATTCTGTTATTCTATAGTTGTGTTTTGTTTTTTTTCTTTCCCAGTATGGTGGGTTTCTGTGTTCTTTCTAGTAAGAAAAAGCTAGGAAATAAAGTTGTGGTAGCAGACTTTGAGACAGACTTCTATAGAAAGAGACAAGTGTTTGGAGCTGGTTAAAAGGGTTTCTGGGAGATATCGTTTCAAGCTGATAGACAGTGTTGTCTTCTTCCCATCAGGAATGAACTCTGAGAGACTATTACAGAAGTGGTTCTCAGAGATAGAGGGGATTTGGAAACTAAATGCTAAATGTGGGAGACCAGAGCAGTGCACAATAGTGGGAAAAGATGAACTCCTAAAAAGAGATCTTCCATCCAGTGGATGGTTGAACTGTGGATCGACCAGACAAATGCCCCCTTCAGTCACCAAAGCATATGAGACAGTAACATCCAGATTTGGAAGTATCAGACACTTAGTAAATGTTCCCTTGGTTGGGAATTCAGGCAGTCAGTTAAGTGCTGCTTCCCCTCCTCTTTTTCCATATGTTTGAATATTTAAATCCAGAGTTTTCTTTCTTTTGATTGGGGGTGGGAGAGTTGGGTAAATGCTGTTAAATACTATCAAAGTTGAAGAAAGCAATGGAAAATACTTCTGGCTCTGGACTCAATGAACTTGGCTACAAATCCTACCTCTGCCACTCTGTGACATTGGGCAAGCAAGTTAACCTTTCTGGGCCCTACTTTATCTTTAGTTAGAGATTGGACTAATTGGTCTATAAGGTCCCTTGTAGCTCTTGATCTATGATTCTATGCACCAATTTTAAGCAACATGTTTATTTGAGAACAGGAACTGCAATAGAAAGGAATGATGTTTTACACTGGTATATGGCCATACAAGTAGCTTCAAGTCCTGCTCCAAAACTGCCAGTATTTCTCCTGACTAGAGGATGTGCCTAAGAGAGGAAGAATCATATGGTTTTAATTTATTCATTTTTAAACAAACTTCCCAAAACACAGAACAAAATTAGACAGTGAATTGCTTAGTTTGTTTTTCTTTTTGCTTTTGCCCCCTACCTTTAGGTTAAAATGAGTCTGAGTTCCACTTGTCCATTTGGTATCCAGAACAATACTGGGCAGTCATCATAGTTTCCTCATTCATTCTTTCCCTTCTGCCATATAGAAAAAAAGCCTGTTTTCATCCAGCTTCTAGTGAGTAGGAACCACCTAACCACCTAGTGTGAGAAAAGGTATGGCCAAAACAAAGCCAATAAAGCTGACATTCCAACAGTGGGAGCCAGATGAGGGAGTACTCAATGCATCACCCACCTTTAAAACTAAAGCTAGAGAGATGCAAATGTTGCACTATTATTCTACAGCTTCTTTCACTCAGCATAGTGGGCTAAGGGTCCCTTCCAAATAAAAGAAGAAGAAGAAGAAGAAGAGACTTAGAAAATAACATCTTGATGACCCAGAAATCAATATAACCTGCAAAAATGGCATGCCCTAGTTCCATATCATAAAACTATTATTGATTTTTAAAAAGACACTATTAGGGAGATTTAAAGTCATGAACTCCCTCAGAAACATTATTCTATAATATAGTGGGTTATGTTGTCAATGGAGTAATTCTTATTGGAATCTTAAAACATAACTCATTTCAGTAATATTAATCCACTAATATGGGCATCATTCATTCAACAAACATTAATTAAACTCCTACCATGCCCTATGCTTGACAATGCAGATATATCAGTCAATAAACATTTATTAAGCATCAAAAAGGCAATGCCTACACTCAAGGATATTGTAATCTAATGAAGGAAGAAAACATACAAAAGGATGCTGAAAAGAGTCATAATAAAGTCAAAAGAAGTACAGCCTACAGCTTATGAAAAATGAAAATATAGCTATCTTATCTTGCATAATCTCCTTAAATGAAGGCTTTAGGAAGTTAAGGTTAAATTCGAGGGTCAGAGAGGATATTGAAAATACTGATGAGGTCTAACTACCAAGACCAATGCATTCTCTTACAGTTCTGGATCTATGATCCCATGATTCTATGATACCAATATGCCAATGAGGCATAATCCCTGCTCTCAAAAAATTTAAATTGTAACAATGGGGGAGATGGAAGGGAACAGAGAAATACACAAGCAACTACAATACCAGAAGAGGGGGATGAATGTAAAAGAGGAGCCCATGAATTATACATTGAGACTCTGAGATAACACTTCAATTTCAAAGTCATATGTGAGTATCCTACTATATAGACCACTTGGGAAGAATGAAAAATTAGAAGAATTTGGAAAAAATATCACCAACTTGGTATGGAATGATGCATGGATGGGTGGATGGATGCATAGATAATGAAAAATATTTATTTATTAAAGATTTATTAAAGTGCTAAGGCAAATACAAAAATAAGATAGACTCTACCTTCAAAAAATTTAGATTATTTTTAAGCCCTTTGGAATCAATACTGTATATTGGTTCCAAGGCAGAAGAATGGTAAGGTTGAAGCAATGGGGTTTAAGTGACTTGCCAAGAGTAACATAGCTTGGAATTGTCTAAGGCACCTTTTGTCTGAGCACCTACCTGCCCCCAGGAGTTTGGATTCTAATAGTATTGCAATGATGGGGGAATTAAAAGTATCCAGACATCTGCTGGAGTTCTTGCTGCCAAAAACCAGAGTCGTGATGTCTTTTTAACTTGCATTAATAATAATCCCATTCTTCAAAAAGGTGATAGAATCAAAAAGTGGAATTGCTCTTCTGAACCTAGTTCTGACCAACAAGAAGGAAATGATTGTTGAAGTAGATACTACAGAAAGGTAGGGGCCAAATAATACCTATTCCATTGAGTGCATTACCAAATAGGAGAAGAAATATGAACAAAGTCTGAAATAAACCCTATTCTTAGGGAGAACAAATTTCAAAAGTTTCAGAGCAATAAATGGATTTGACTATTAAGGACAACAAAAAACCAGGGTTCTTTGCTTATTTTGTTTTATCTATTTTAAGGCAAGAGTAAGATCAAATAAAAGATAGAGCTAGTCAGTAGGACAGGTGAATATATAAGAAAGACAATGCAGAACAATCAAATCTTATTGTGCCTGGTTTATCTTCAAAGAAAGGCTTTTTGATTGAAGTTAAGTTAAAAATTGTTACTAGGAAATGCAAAACCACAAGATAAAAAAGGAGAAAGGCAGATAGTTTCTAACTTCTCTAGGTCAAGCCACCAAACCCAAATATACCATATCCTAGGCCACTGATGGGCAACCTTTTGAGGTTAGTGTATCAGAATTCACCAAAAAAACAAGCATAACTCCAGTGGTATGTCACTTTGAGAAAAACACCATAATTTTGCAATATTTATAATTTAAATAACAAAAATGTATAATTGTAATATATAACTGTATTTAATAAACCAAAAACTAATTATTTAATTTACCTGCTTAGTGACTTTGTTCATCTGCCAGTCGGTTTCTTTTGTTGGTTTTGATATTATTTAACTTGTGTGTGGTGCCGTGAACTAAGATAAGTGATGGGGAGGGGAAATTCTTTAACCAACCTGCCTATTAGTGACATTTTTGTTGCTGAATTTCATTGGCTAAATCTTCAATTGAAGGTTAGTATTTTGTACACTTCAAGCCCAAGCAAGTGCTACTAACTTCATCTATCAATCTCTTTCTTTTGTTGGTTTTCATATTAACACTGTGAATAAGGTCTCACAAAAGTACATAGAGGGAAAAACTGTGAGTAAAGTCATTGCTATATTTTTCAGGGTGCTAAAAGTGTCTGGTAATGGGTTCCAGGCACTCTTCTGTTGCATGTGGGCCAGAGCCCTGCCCAGTCTTCCATTGGCCCAGCCTGGCTCCACCCCTCCCCTTCCCAGCCTGCTGGCCCAGAGGGCTCCTCAAGAGCAACAACTGCAGCCCACCAGTTTGCCTGCCTGCACACACTCCTTCCCCAAGTGCTCCTTCTCCCAGCCTCCCTCTCCCCTATGAGCCCCATGTGCCCCAGCTGCCTGGTGTGCTGCCTGCTGCTTGCCCCACCCACCCCTGTGGCCAGCATGTGGAGCAGCCCTCCCCCAGGGCTGGGCTGCTGCATGGTCACTGCCAAGACTTTGGGTGCACAGCTCCCCAGGCAGTCCCTGAGGTGCACTGAGCCCATATATGGCTGCGTGTCATCAAAAATGTATACACATGTCAGCACTGACATGTGTGTCATAGGTTCACCATCATGGTCCTAGGATATAAAAGGAACTGGTAGATATAATTGCTGGGCCAGTCAGTGATAAAAATGGAAGATATGAGAGATACTCCAAGAGTCAAGGAAGAGGGCAAGTAATGTACTACTTTTTAAAGGGATGGGTGGTAGGAGGGAAATGAAGATATAACTTGCAATTGGAGGCAGTTGATGTTGACTTTTATTCCTAGCAAAACGATAGAACAGATTACAAAAGGAATGTTTTGAGCACCTACTATATCAAGGGAAACAGTAATCACTAAAATTCAGTGTTTCATGAAGAAAAAAATCACACTTACCTACTAGCCCCAAAGTCACCAAAATGAACTATGGTAAACCTACCTGCTTCTCATTCCCAGACTATTCCCACCCACCAGTCTGTAGCATTTTTTGCATTAATTTTAATGAGATCTTTTGTTTTTAAATCAACTCTTTTGAAAGCATGCCACCCTCCTCCCCATTCTGGGAAGCAATCTATAATAAAGAATTTTAAAAGAGTTCAGCAAATCTAACTAACATATCAATAAAGTTGAATATATGCAATGTTCTTTACTCATGATTCCCCATTTCTGCAAAAAAGGAGAAAAGGAGATATCATTTCATATCTCTTCTTTGAGACCAAGAGTGTTCATTATGATTTCATAGCATTCTATTTTGACTACTTTCTTGTTTTTGTTTCTATTTACATTGTTGTAGTGAAGTATATTATTTTCCTGTTTCTGTTTATTTCTCTTTGTAACAGTTCATATCAGTCTTTCTGGGTTTCTCTATATCTTGCAGAACCATAATATTTCATGGCATATGATTTATTTCCAATTCTTTGTGACTTTAAAAAAGGTGTTGCTCTAAACATGTTGGTATCTATGGGGACTTTATATTGTTGATTTCCTAAGCATTTATGTCTAACAGTAAAATCACTAAGTCAAAGGACATGGCCATTTTAACCACTTTCTTTCCAAAATTCCAAATAACTTTCTAGAATTATTTAGCCAATTCATAGTTCCATCATCAGTTTATTAGTGTATCCACATTCTCACAAAGCTTTAACATTAACTATTCTCATATTTTATCATCTTTTCCAATATGTTGGGTATGAAATAAGACCATAGAATTAGTTTTTTTTATTTATTATTAATAATTTGGAGCTTTTATATGGTTGTTAGTAGTTTGCAATTTTTCTTTTGAGACCCATTTTCATATCCATCATTCATTTCTCTATTGGGGAATGACCTTTTGTCTTACATATTTCTGCTATTTTTCTGTATGCTACTCCTTCCTCCATGTTCATTTTACCTCATGTATCCCAATTATCAGAAATAGGAAGTTTTATCCTCTCCTTCCTTCAAAATTTCCACACTAGTATATTCCTTTTACTCTACTTTCTTTTTGCCCTTTTAAAATTCTCAAAACAGAAAAACTCTACTCCTAGGTCTTCTGTTTATTTATTATTATTATTATTATTTAATTTCTCCAATACCATTTGAAACATTAGCATTCTGAAAGTATTTTTTCTTCTCCCTCTCATTGTATTAACATACAGTACTTTCTAATGGCTCAAAAATTTTACCTTTCCAGTTTTCTTTTGACTCTAATATTTATACTGCAAAATTCCTGCTAAGTTCTAATCTTTTCATCTGGAATGATTAAAAGTTCTCCATTCCATAGTCAAACAAGTTGTGGCATATGGCTGTAATGAAATATTATTGCACCATAGGAAATGATGAACAGGGTGAGTTCAGAAAAAAACTGGAAAGATTTATATGAATTGATGCAAAGTGAAGTGAGCAGAACAAGAGAACAGTATATATGGTAACAGAAATCCTGTGCAATGATCAACTGTGAAGGACTATACTATCATCAGCAATACAAGGTTCTACCAGGTCCAAAGGATTGTAATGAAGGGAGAGAAATGAAGTCTCCCACCATTAATTTCAAGACCAGAATGTGGTAGAGATGGAATGTAGCCAAGGGATGAAGAGAGGGGATAGATTGGTTTCCCCTCTTCCCTGGTAAACTCCATTCTGGTGGCTTTCAGATTCACAGGTTACTGTTCCTTCAGAGATTTGGTTGAAACAAAATTTAAGACAGAACGCTTCTCTCTCCCTGAGGAGAGAATGTAACTTTCCTCCCCCCCCCCAAATTCCCAATTTTCTTTCTTGAACACTATGAAGCATGCACTGGATTTAGTAAATGGTTATTTATTCTAAAGGAAGATATGAAAGGTAGGGCAAATGAATTGTGGGATAAGGTAATTGGGAAGGTGGAAATAGGAAGTGCTTAATAATAACAAATGAATTCCTTCTCCCCAAAAATCCTGCAGGGTCAGGCTTTGCCTACCTGACACCCTGGAGTCAATTGTGAGAGTTGTCCTGACTCATAGCTGGCCTAACTATTATCAAGTTCAAGGACTGTTTAGATTTCTGCTTGTGGTGAATAGCTTTCTGGCAAAGTCCTATTCACTCTGGTTTGTCTTCACTGGATACTGGGGTCTGGCTTCACAGGAGGATGCTCCAGGCTCTGAGGTTTGCTCAGATCAACCTCTCTGGTGGGCTTCCCAAAGAGAAGTGAGTCCAACTGTTTGGATCTTCTCAGTTTCTCTGTTCCTTCTCCAGAATTCTCTCTCCTTCCTGGCCTTCTCCCACTCGAGATGGTCTTCCAGCATAATGAATTATTAGGGACTTCCTATTTCCACCTTCCCAATTATCTTATCCCACAATTCATTTGCCCTACCTTTCATATCTTCCTTTAGAATAAATAGTTACTAAATCCAGTGCATGCTTCATAGTGTTCAAGAAAGAAAATTGGGAGTTTGGGGAGGAGGAAAGTTACATTCTCTCCTAAGGGGGAGAGAGAGAAGCGTTCTGTCTTAAATTTTGTTTTAACCAAGTCTCTGAAGGAACAGTAACCTGTGAATCTGAAAGCCACCAGAATGGGGTTTACCAGGGAAGAGAGGGAAACCAATCTATCCCCTCTCTTCATCCCTTGGCTACATTCCATCTCTACCACACTCTGGTCTTGAAATTAGTGATGGGAAACTCTATTTCTCTCCCTCCATTACAGGATTCATGATAGAAAATTCTATCCATAGCCAAAGAAGAAACTGTTGGAGTCTGATTGAAGATCAAAACATTCCACTTTTTACCCAATTTCCTTCAGGGTTTTTTTTCCTTGTATGTGTGATACATGTCTTCTTTCATGGTATGAGGAATATAAAAGTGCATGACAACACTGGTATAACCTATATCAGACTATTTACTACTTTGGGGAGGAAAGACAGAAAGAGGGAAGAGAAAGAGGAAAGGAGTTTGAATAGCAAAATGTCAGATTTAACAATTGTTAAAAATTATGTAATTTTTTTAGAATTTTCCAAATTTTAAGAATAAAAAAAAGTTTAAAATAAAGTCCTCTATTCCATTAAAATTCCATTTTCATCCCTCTAAGATTATACTCATCTTTGCATGGTAAGGTATTCTTGCTGTAAACCTTTATCTTAAGCCTTTTGGAATATATTCTTCTGTTGTTTTGATATTAAATCTCTTTATCTCATTGAGGCTAGAACTGTAACAGCTATTCACAGTCCTCAATTATGTATTGTTAGCTTTGAGATTTAAATAGTTTTTTATCACATTGTTAAAAATCCTTCTATGAGTATGATTTGTAGTTATTAGCATCAATTAATGTCAAAGACTTTTTCTGAGTCTACTGATAAAATCATATGATTTAGAGTTCTTTTATTTTTAATATCATTAATTATGTTGATTACTTTCTTAATATTGAAATATCCTTGCATCCCTGCTATATATCCAACCTTACTCATTTGAGCACTTTACTTTTGTATAGATAATTTTCTTTTAATTATGAATTTTGCAGCATAAAACTGTGTATAGTAGATTCTTCTCTGTATGTTGTGCGCTTGTTCATTTTTTATTTTGTCAAATTGATTGTCTTCCCTGAAAGAGAGACTCTTAAAAGTTACTAAACCATGCAGCTCAGCCCAACTTTTTTTCATCTCTAACTTTTTAAAAGTTTAAAAGACAGGGGACTTTTTAGAAGTCCCCATTGTGGAAGTCATTCACTACAGGAGGATCATCAAAGTCCTGTCAAATCTTGGTGTCAGTTTTCTCCCTGGAGTGTAAGACCGAATTAAGTTCTGATCTACATCTGCAAGGGATGATGATTGCAGGGGATGTGGGGGTGGTTGGGGAAAAGGAAGGCATAGTTGACCAGGGAAATGGCATTGTCATTATGTGATCTGGAAAGAGAATTTAGGCAAGTAGCAGGGAGAAGGCTATCCAAATTAATCATCTTCCCCAACTCCTGGATCTTGAGTGTTGGGACAAGAGGAAGATACAAGTAAAGTACTCAAAGAACAAGGATTAGGGAATATCAAGAAGCAAGTCTGGATGAAGAGTAATCAAGAGATGGAACATTGGGGATGAAGTACTAAGTGGATCCAGGAACACTAAATGGGTAATCTCCAAAAAAACAATGAAAATATGAGCTGGCCTCCTAAGACTAGCCACAAACAAAAGACATTTGATCTCTTAGCCAATATCTAGATCTGAGAGTGCAATCCTATGATTCCTAGTAGTTACCTCCATCCTGGTGATAGCTGATAACTACAGCCTATTAGCTGAAGGTTTCTATGCCAATGTCTGCTTATTGGGACTATCAGAATTTCCATAGGCCAAGGGGGAGTAAGTTATGATGTCATGAGATTCTAGTCATTAGGGAGTAATTTTTCTGACCAAGTCATTAGCACCAGGACCTAAGAACCTCACTGCTCTCCATAACAATTAGTGACTAGCTGCCTTGGCCATATAGGGGGTCAGAGGTTAATTAAGATAGGCTAGGAGCTAAGTCTGACTATGACACAATTAAACAACAAACAGCTGTAACTAGCATGAGCCAATATGGAACTTTCCCCTAGGAAAATGACCTAAAACACAAGTAAAAAATCTTCTGAGAGGGGGAGATCTCTGAAAAGTATATAAAGCCCATCCTATCCACTCCTCAATGACCTCATATATCATCAAATGAGATAATATCTATAAAGTATGATGACTGGCACAGAGTAGGTGCTTAATAAATAATGTTTGTTCCCTCCCTTTCTCCCTTGATTACCCCTCCTCAAGAGAATCTTGAATTCCATTTAGATCATCTCCTCCTGGGGTCCCAGGCATATCATCTCCACCTGGTCTCACTACGCTTTCTTATTCTGCTGCTTGAGAATTATATCCTTGATATCTAAGTAAAGCAATTGTTTGCTTGGATTCTGAGACTCTGAGTCCTTCATTTGGGAGAGGCCTCTGAGATGTAGATAAAAGCCACCCTATCTACTCCTCAATGATAAATGCTTCTTCCCTTTTCCTTCTTCTTTTATTACACCAGATCTCATCCTCCCCTAAAACAACAAACAAATCAGGGAAATGCCATAGACATAGAATGCTAAGATTTCAGCCAAGAATTGGACAAAGTTTGTTACATTATTCTTTTGGAGAGAATGGAGAAATCTAGGCTAAATAATAGTAGTTAGGTTCAGTATTGGTTGGATGGCAGGATTCAAAGAACAACCATTCATTAGTATCTAGATCCAAAGAGTAGACACCTTGGATGGTATTATCTAATGAAGTTCACCATAGATCTATCATTGGCCCTGTGCAATACAGAAGTTTTATCAATACCTTGATAAAGACACAAATAGCATAAAGCTTTCAAGTGGCATAGAGCTAAGAGAAATAACTAACACTTAGGATGACAGATACTGCATGTAGTCCAACAGAACTTGGCAGACTGATATGATGTACTGAACCGAATAATTTGAAATGTATTGGAATAAATAGAGTTCTACACTCCAATAAGACGGCTTCAGTCAGTGGTAGGAAGACATTACAAGAAGGCAACAGTTACTGTGGAAAAGATCTGGACTTTTAGCAGATGAAAAAAGTCAATATAGTCAATAGAGTGACATGGCAGTCACACAAGCTAAAGATCTCCTAGACTGCATTACAGATTCATCATAGTGCAGCACGAGGAAGGTAATAGGTTGGCTATATTCTGTACAGGTCAGAAGTTCTTCTAAAATACTGTGTCCATCTTTGGGAAATACATATTAGGGCAAATATTGACAAGCTGAAGCATATCCAGAAGGTAGTGACCAGGATGGTTAGGAGACAGGAGATCATATCATATGAGGACCTCTAAAGGAACTAGGTATGTTTAACTTGGAGAAAAGAAGATTTAGAAGGAACATGATCCATATCTGTAAGTTTTGAAAGACTGTTATGTAGAAGAATTCACTTTGCTTAATCCCAAAGGTCAGAATTAGGAGCAATGAATAGAAGTTGCAGAGAGGTGTACTTAGACTTGATGTGAAGGGGGAAAAAATATTCTAACCAGAGATACCTAAAAATAGGATATGCTGTTTCAAGAGTGTTGCCTCCCTGAAATTCAAAAGTTGAATAAGCATGCATCAGACTTGTTTCAGAGGAATTCTTTGTCAAGTACTTTGGACTAGATGGCTTTTAAGACCATTCTCTCCCTCTCACACAGCTGCCTTCTAGTTTAAACCCTCATAATTTCTGACCCAGACTTATAAAAGCTTTCTAATTGGGGCAGCTTGGTAGTACTGTGTGGTTCAAATCTGGCCTCAGACACTGTCTAGCCCTGAATGTTTAATCCCTTACCAAGCTTCTGTCATAGAACTGATATTAAGACAGCAATTAGGGAATTTTTTTAAAAGGAAGGAAGGAAGGAAGGAAGGAAGGAAGGAAGGAAGGAAGGAAGGAAGGAAGGAAGGAAGGAAGGAAGGAGAAGAAGAAAGAAGAAGAAAGAAAGAAAGAAAGAAAGAAAGAAAGAAAGAAAGAAAGAAAGAAAGAAAGAAAGAAAGAAGAAAGAAAGAAAGAAAGAAAGAAAGAAAGAAAGAAAGAAGAAAGAAAGAAAGAAAGAAAGAAGAAAGAAGAAAGAGAAGAAAGAAAGAAAGAAGGAAAGAAAGAAAGAAGAAAGAAAGAAGAGAAGAAAGAAAGAAAGAAAGAAAGAAGAAGAAAGAAAGAAAGAAAGAAAGAAAGAAAGAAAGAAAGAAAGAAAGAAAGAAAGAAAGAAAGAAAGAAAGAAAGAAAGAAAGAAAGAAGGAAGGAAGAAAGAAAGAAAGAAGGAAGAAGGAAAGAAAGAAGAGAAAGAAGAAAGAAAGAAAGACAAGAAAAGAAAGAAAGAAAGAAAGAAAGAAAGAAAGAAAGAGAAGAAAGAAAGAAAGAAGAAAGAAGGAAAGAAGGAAAGAAGGAAAGAAGAAAGAAGGAAAGAAAGAAAGAAAGAAAGAAAGAAAGAAGAGAAAGAAAGAAAGAAAGAAAGAAGAAAGAAAAGAAAGAAAGAAAGAAAGAGAAAGAAAGAAAGAAAGAAAGAAAGAAAGAAAGAAAGAAAGAAAGAAAGAAAGAAAGAAAGAAAGAAAGAAAGAAAGAGAGAAAGAAAGATCAAATCTGGGCTCAGACACTTTCTGGCTGTGTGACCCTGGGCAATTTTCTTAATCCCAGTTACCTGGACCTTACTTCTCTTCTGACTTGGAATCAATCCTGATCAATTCTAAGGTAGAAGATAAAAGATTTTTTTAAAGGGGAGCTGGGGGACCTTCTAACTAGTCTCTTTGTCTCAAGTCTTTCCCAAATCCTCCATTCTCCATTGAACTGCCAAGATGACTTTTCTAAAGGATAGGTCTGCTCACGTTACTTCCTTCCTCATTGAGCTCTAATAACTCCCTAATCTCTCCAGGATCAAATATAACATCCTCTGTTTAGCTTTTAAAGCCCTTTCTGATCCTTTCCTATCTTTCCAGGCTTCTTATACTTCATTCCATTTCAGGTGCTCTATGGTCCAACTACACTGGCCTACTTGATGGTCCTGGTACATGACACTCTCCTTACATCACCCTATCTATGCACTAGCTGTCCCCATATCTAGGATGGTTGGTCATCTCAGCCCTACCTCCTATTTCCCTTTTGTTGTTCAGTCATTTCCGTCATATCTGACTCTTTGTGAATCCAGTTGGAGTTTTATTGGCAAAAAATACTAGAGTGTTTTACCATTTTCTCCTCCAGCTCATTTTTGTTAGTTATCAATTAATAACCAAATATAGACTTATTATTATCTATCACATTTTATAGATGAGGAAACTGAAGCAAACAAGGTTAAGTGACTTGCCCAGAGTCCCTTGGTAGTAAGTACCTTAGCCCATATTTGAACTCAGGAAAATGAATCTTTCTAACTCCAGGTCTGGTGCTTTATCTATTTTGTCACCCAGATGCCCTGGCTTTGTTTCTTTGTCTTCCTTCAAAATACAGCTCAAATTTTATCTTCTGAAGGAGTCTTTTTAACCTCAATAGATGCTAGCTCCTTCCACTCTGAGATTACCTACCATCTACTCTGTACATATTTTGGGCATACCTAGCTATTGAATAGGTGCTCCCTAGTGGTGGGGACAGTGTCTTTGCCTCTGTTTATATGGTCAGCTCTGAGCACAATGCCTGGCACAGAGAAAGCATATAAAAAAACACTTGGTGAATCAGAGGCTGATTGATTTCCAAATCTAGCATACTTACATTTGTGGTAATGGCCCAGAGCTAGAAGAGGATAAGAACTTAGAAACAGAGTTTAATTCTGTTTGACTAGAATAAAGAATATACAAGAGAAGACAAGAGAAGTAGTTTGGAGCCAGACTGTAAAAGGTCTTAATTCTCAGTACATGCTTTATTTGATAGATAATGGGAAGAAACTGAAGGTCTTTGAATTCAAGACCAGAGAAATATTTTATAAAGATTACTAAATCAGGGGTGGAGAAGATGGATCATAGAGGGGATAAAAATAGAAGCAGGAAAACTAGTTTAAAAGGTCATTATTATAATCCAAAAAAGAAGAGATGAGGGCCTGCGCTAGTGTGGTATCAAAAAATAGTCTTATTAGTGACTTGGATGAAGGTACAAGTAGTAATAAGAAGTCTTATGGAATTAAAAACAATAGGACAAGAAATGATGAGCAGGATGATTTTAGGGGAAAATTGAAAGATCTATACATGAACTGATACAGAGTAAAATGAGCAGAACCAGGAAAACATTGTACACAGTAACAGGAATATCATATGACGATCAACTGTGAAAGACTTAGCTCTGCTCCCTCCACAATACAATGATCCTGGCCAATTCTTAATGGCATATCAAAGAATGCTATCCTCCTCCAGAAAGAACTCTTAGAGTCAGAATCTGGATCGAAGCATACTCTTTTTTACTTTAGTTTATTTGTGTTTTTATTTGGGGGGACTGGTTTTATATGAGTATCCTCTTATAATCATGACCAATATAGAAGTAAGTTTTGCATAATATATGTATAACCCACATCAAATTGCATATCATCTCTGAGAAGGGAGGGGAAAAGGAGGGAGGGAGACAATTTGGGCTTTGTAAATTTGGAAAATATATGTTGAAATTTGTTATACATGTAATTGGGGAAAATAAAATATTTTAAAAATAAAAACAATAGGTCATGGTAATTAGTTCTATGCTAAGTCTGGGGGGGGGAACTAATAACAATAGCAAGCCTTTATATAGCACTTTCTGTTTTGCAAAGTGCTTTACATTGTTCTTCACTACATCTCTGTGAGGTGTTATTACCCCTATTTTACAGAAGAGAAAACTGAAGCTGAGAGTTTAAATTCCAGCTAGCTAACTGTCTAAAGCAGAATTGGAGCTCAAGTCTTCTTGGCTGTGCATCTGGCACACTTCCCATGACACTACACTGCCTCAACCATAATTCCAAAGTAATAAGATTAGATTCCAGAAAATATGAAGGATCATTTGGACCAATTCTATGATTTTATTAGTATAGGGAAAGCCCAGTGAAGAAACTTTTTTTTAATCATTTCAGGTTGGCCCTTGATTTGCAAATGATTTTATCTTAGAGAGTTACCAGGGGTCCTAAGGAACGCAGGGTCACATAGCCATGGTATGTCAGAGGTGAGGCATGGACTCAGAGACTAAACTATCACTTAGTGTTATCATTAACAGAAATAAAAGATATTGAGGGGGTACCCAAGTTTAAGAAGGAAAATGAATTTATCCTATGAGTAGACAATGGGTTTCTTCCATTTTCATATGGTCATTCTGGAATTATCAGTATATGCCTAGTTAAGTGGCATTTCTCAAGGAAAGACGGTGACTAATGAACTCAGTAATGATGACAGACATTTATATAGCCCTTTAAGGTCTGCAAAAACACTTAATAAATAAAATTAATTAACAACAAAATAAAATTAATAATGTGCATAAACTCATGCAAATTCACAACACATCTGATGTAATTTCATGGTTGTCTTCTTTTTATAAAAGAAAAAACAGACTGAGAGTGGTTGTAACTTGCCCAGGGGAATCACACAGCTATGAAGAATCAGAGGGAAGGTTTGAACCCATTTCATTCTGGCTCCAAGTCCTTTCCTCTAGGCACCACAGCAGGAATATTGCTATGCTGGTCCCCCTTTTCCGTCCAAAAAGGCTGTAATCTTTGTACTGAATAGACACATCCCACTACTGACACCTTCCAAAGCAGGAATTGGCTGTAAGGTCCTTCCCAGACATTGAGTGGATTTTTTTTTCCCATGGGAAGTTAAGTGGTTTTTAAAAAATGAAATTCATTGTCATGGAGATATTTGGGGCTGCCTCAAACATAATTCGATGCAAAAATATAGAATAAATTGAGGATAGTTTGGTGGGAGGTCTCAGCGTGGGTGACCACCAATCCATCTAGGAGGCCCAAACTCTAACTTCTGTCTTGTTCCCTGGAAGATGGCAGACAGTTGTTGGAATTCTGCAGACATAGGGTTACTCGCTCTACTCAGAAACTCTATTTTAGCCTTCTCCCAGACAGGATGGGTTCTGTGTTGTATTATATGTTTCCTTCCCTACTCTGATCATTCTGCAGACTATCATCTGTCTTCAGGCAGAAAAATGCAACAAGGGAACTTTGTAGCTATCTTATTTGTCTCCATAAGAGGAGGTAGCAATAGTTTAACTGTAATAAAGAGACAGGAAATGGATCTGAAACCCAACAATATACACTATGTACTCTGAGCTTGTCAATGGCCCAAGCTTGGGTGGGGGTAGGGGGGGGAGCAGGCGGGATGCAATTTCAACAGATGACAGTTTGATGTCAGACTTGCTTTTGTACCTGAGTTTCTTTTTTTCTTAAATGTAGTTTTTTTTTTGAGGTTGTTTTTCTTTTCTCCCCACAGCTTTTGACCTTACCAGCCAAATAAAACATTTTACCTAAGTCTCATTAAAATAGTCCTGTCTCTTTCCTGACTTTGGCTGTTATTATAACCAATGGCTAGAAAATCCACAAGGAAGTCAGCACTTTCTCTCTGTTTTCTCCCATCTCCCTCTACTAGTCTAACCCAGATGTCCCACTTCAGGATTTAAATCAGTTTTGTATGTCTTCAAAAATCACTAGACTAAAGGGATCCAAATCTCCAGTTTCTGACAATCTGTTCAATGTACTTTCAATGTCACCAGATTCCGGTGAAGAATAATCCAGGGCCCTGAAAGAGTTCATCTCTGCCAGAGATTTTGAAATATCATGAAGAAGGGAAGAGGGTTTCAGGGAAGAAGGTTAAATGTCTTGGTGAACGTTGCAGATATATAGATAGAGGTTCAAAACAAGAGAGTTCTCTGAGGTAGCTTCCAACTAAGATTATATGATCTGACCCAGGTGGCCCCATAACTAGAGACAAACTGGGAGCTGTTGAATTAATGATATAGTTTCCAGAGTCATAGGCATATCTTAAGTTTGTCAACAATCTGAAGGAAAAATGGTCTCTGTCCATGATGACTCCAAGTTGAATTTTAATGAGCAACACAAGTTTTGCTATAGCACAATAAATGACAAATACAGAAAAGCAGGGGAAGGCATATGGGCTGAGCAAAATGAAGCAAATGAAACCAGGAATAATGCACACCAACAAAACCAGGAAAATAATATATACAACAACCACAATAATGCAAAATGGTGGGGGTAGAGGGACTATCACCACCACCAAAACTAAATGCTACAAAAATATAATGGCCAACCATGGTGCCAAAGAAGGTATATGAGAAGACACATTGCCTTGGCCTCTTCATAGACGCATATATGGGACAGGATGGGAGTGAGGGTAGAGGTGCAGTTATGAATGTTGAACACTGCATATAACATTAGACTTTTCCAAAGTGTTGAATAGTTTTCTGGAATCTTTTTTCATGTTCTTTTTTGTCCTAATTTATTATAAGGGATGGGCTAGGAGAAGGAGAGCAAGAAGGATACATTGGTAAGTGTAAGTAATTTAAAATCTAAAGATATAAATAAAATTTATTTTTAAAAAGCATTACGGGGGGTGGAGCCAAGATGGTGGTGTAGAGGCAGCGAAAGTTCAGCCCTCTGAAAACCCCTCCTTAATCAATTACAAACTAAATACTCCCAGGGGACTGAAAATCAAACCTAACCACAAGACAGAACCAAGGAATCCTCCTACTGGACTCAACTTAAAAGGTATGTTCCCCCTCCCCCACCAAGCCAGAATTCAAAAACACTGGATTTAATGGGAAGGAAGAAGGAAAGTCCTGGGACCCCTCCCCCACCTAGAGCACTAAGCCTCCAGCAGCAGCTAGAGTTGTGTCAGGCTCAGAGCATCAAACACAGGTGGTGGGGAAACAGTTAGAGAGGAAGCACAGACCCTTCATATTGCTCCCCCCTTCCAGGAGGTTTTGGCCTCAGGGCACATCCAGCCCAATCTAGCTGGACTTAATTCCATCAAAATCTTCAGAGGACAGGGAAGCTCAAACTCCAATACCCCTCCCCCACAGACAGCTGGAATTTAATCCAATCAAAGCCTCCATAGGGCAGGAAAGCTCAAGCTCAAACACCTCTCCTCCACAGACTGTGCTGAGAGATTTGCTGACAAAGATCCCAGAGGGAAGACTGAAGAAAAGCCCAAAAAAAAAAAAAATGAGAGGAGCAAGAGCACAGACAACTGCAGGGAGTAAAGAAGGGGTAAATATGAGCAAACAACAGAAAAAGAAAAAAGAAATTACAATCAACAGCTTCTATACAGGCAATGAACAAAAAGCAAACAGAACAGAGAAGGAGGAGGGAAGACCAAGAAATAAAACAGAAAACCCAGCAAATTGCAAACAGGCTCTGAAAAAACTCAAATTACAATTCAAAACACAATTAAGAGAGGCTGAATACAACTGGTAAAAGAACTTTAAAAGTAAGATAAGTCATCGAAAACAGAAAACAGTGTCTTGAAAGCCAAAATCAATCAGCATGAAAATGAGGCAAAGGAAAAGAAAGATCATGTGAAGGATGACCAAAAAGCCAGGGATGAAATCCAGTCTTTAAAATCCAGAATACAACAACTAGAAGCAAGTGACTTCACAAGGCAGCAAGACACTATAAAACAAAACCAAAAGATTGATAAATTGAGGGAAAAAATGAAGCACCTCATTCACAAAACATAAGATTTAGAAAATCATTCCAGAAGAGACAACTTCAGAATCATTGGTCTACCTGAAGACCATGACAAAAGAAAAAGCCTGGAAATCATACTATAGGAAATTATCCAAGAAAACTGCCCTGATATTCTAGAACAAGAAGAAAAAGTACAGATTGAAAGAATCCACAGATCACCTCCTGTACTTAATCCCCAACTGATAACACCCAGAAATGTTATAGTCAAATTCAAGAACTATCAGATGAAGGAAAAAATATTACAAGCTGCTAAGAAGAAGTCATTCAGATACCATGGAACAACAGTGAGGATAACACAGGATCTGGCTTCATCTACACTGAAGGGCCAAAAGGCATGGAATATAATATTCCAGAAAGCAAAGGAACTAGGACTACAACCAAAGAATCAACTACCCAGCAAAACTGATTATATTCTTACAGGGGGAAATATGGTCCTTTAAGAAACTAAAAGGATTCCAAGCATTTGTAAAGAAAAGACCAGACCTGAACAGAAATTTTGATGCCCAAGCTCAGAACTCAAGAGAATAATCAAAAGGTAATTAAGAAAGGGGAAAAGGGGAGGGGGGATGAACAACAACAAAAAATTTTTAAGAGACCCAATAAGTTAAAATGATATGTATCCTATAAGAAAAGAGGTCATTGGTAACTATTAAAAATTGTTTTTATCACCTGGACAGCTAGAAGAATTATACTTAGAGGGAACAGTGACAAACTGTTGTAAGAGTTAAAATAGTGGAAGACTTAAATTGTGATCGATAAAAGAGGGGATGAGTAAATTGTGACCGCAGAAAATATGGTTTCAAGACAGTGTCTTGTTTTAAATCAAATGTATAAGGTGGTCGCCAGGGAAAAATTCCCAATTATTCAATATACCCAAGTCAGCTGGGTTTTATAGAGATTTTAATTAATACAAATGAGGAATTAAGAGAAAGAGAAAGAGAGAAAAAGGAAATAATGAGAAAAGGATAGGCCGGCCCAGGGCAGCCCTGGCCAACCCAGGCCTAAGACTTAAGAGAAAGATCAGTCAGTCCTTAATCACTCACCACAAGATTTGTCCAAGCAAGGATTCAGAGGGACAGAGTCTCCTCAGAGGGAGTTCCAGCCAGAGTCAGCCTCCCTCAGATTGTCTTCAAGAGACTGTCCTCAAGAGACTGTCTCAAGAGACTGTTTCCTAATCACAGATTTTCATCTCCTTATAAAGGGAATTTTCTCCTATGTCACCTCCCCTAAGTTCTCCCATCTACCAATCACAGTAGACATTTTTCAAAGGACAGACCATTCTTAGTTCACACCTAAGAATGCTAATCTTTTGAGTAATTCACACCTTAGTAGACTAGAATCTCTGAGTAAGTTCTCACTTCTTTGCTCCTTGTAAGTTCACAAGTTGCCTGACCTTTATAGGTACTTAGCATCCTTTTGTATTAGTCCTAAAAATAGGCACAGCTTAAGAACTTTTTGTCTTACTATAAGTATGGGTTTAAGTACTTTTAATTGTTCATCAGAGTTAACAACTTTATCTTTCCCTAAGGCATGCTTAAGTATGGTGAAGTAGAGTTCTCACATTCCTGATCAAGTACCTTCACTGCCCAAATGGGGAATGGTCCCAATGGGGAATGGTCTTAACCCAACCTTATGAAGTAGGGTCTGGGAAATTTTTAAGGTTCACAATCCCCCCTGATGATCATTGGGAGACTAGTCTCCCCATTGATCATTTAACATAATCATCTTGTAATCCTAAATGCACTTCTAACTACAGATATATACAATATTCAATTTTCTAAGAGGAAATTAGAGTAGTGAGTGAGGAAAAAGAAAAGAAAGAAAGCAAAACCAATGTTTTACTAGGTTCATTGACAGAAAGCCAAATTAGGGGCAGTCCCTTTTGGCATAAATGTATAGATTTACAATAAATGTTCAATCAAAGTCAGTTCAATCAGCCCTATCCAAAGTTCATTCTTAAGCTTCTTGATGTAGTGTAGGTTTTCTGCATCTTTCTGCAACAATTCATTCTCTGGATATAGAAGTTTCAAGCTTCTTTCTTGAAGATCTTTTCTCAAACAAAAATCAAAAATCTTGGATTTTTATAAAAATACAATCTTAAACAAAAAAATCAAAATTCTTAGATTTTAAATTAAAAAACAATGTATAGGATGGAATTACAAGACAAAAATATGTATATAGATATATGTATACATAAATACATATATATGTATATAAATACATATATATATATATAGAAAAAGGTTAATACTAAAATAAATGGGAAAAGAAACAAAAAGGGGTAAATTTATATGTCACAAAGAAGCTCATGGTGGGAGGGGAGAGAACATCAATACACTGGAAGGGTAAAGAGATTGGAGATAGGAAATACTCAACTCCTACATGCATTGAAATCAACTCAAAGAGGGAAGAACAATCAAATACATTGGGGTAGAGAACTGATTTGAGCCCTATAGGGAAGTAGAAGGGTAACAAATGGACTGGTGGGTAGAGAAGCAGTACAATGGAGGGAGAGGGTGGGGGGATAGTATAAAAAAAACTGAAAAGAAAATAAGAGGGGAATAAGAAGGGGGGAGTAGAAAGGGAAGTAAAATAAGGGTGGGAATTAGGGGGACTGATTAAAAACAAAGCATTGGTGTAGAAGGAAATAGTTAAAGAAGAAAAGGCAGGAGTAGGAGTGAAAATCAAAATGCTGGGAAATACACAGCTGGTAATCATAACTCTGAATGAACTCACTCATAAAACACAAGTGAATAGCAGAGTGGATTAGAATCCAAAACCCTACCATATGCTATCTACAAGAAACACACATGAGGAAGGTAGACACGCATTGGGTAAAATAAAGAGGAAGGAACCAAATCTATTGGGCATCAACTGATAAAAAGAAGGCAGGAGTTGCAATCAGGATATCTGACAAAGCCAAAGTAAAAATAGAACTAACTAAAAGAGATAGGGAAGGTAATTAAATCCTGATAAAAGACAGTATTGACAATGAAGACATATCAGTACTCAACAAGTATGCACCAAATGGCATAGCAACCAAATATCTAAAGGAGAAACTAGTGAAGCTCAAGGACAAAATAGAAAAACTATACTAGTGGGAGACCTGAACTTTCCTCTATCAGAACTAGATAAATAAAACCAAAAAATAAATAAGAATGATGAAAGATAAGTGAATGAAATCTTAGAAAAAAATTATAGTTAGTGGATATGTGGAGAAAAATAAAATGGGACAAAAAGGAATACACATTCTTTTCAGCAACACTTGGTACATTCACAGTTTGACCATGTACTAGAGCATAAAAACATTGCAAACAAGTATAAAAGAGCAGAAATAATAAATGCAACCTGTTCAGACCACAATGTAATGAAAATAATAATTAGTAAGGGTACATGGAGAGGCAAATCAAAAATTAATTGGAAACTAAACAATATGATTCTCCAAAATTGGTTAGTTAGAGAAAAATTAATAATTTCATTGAAGAAAATGACAATGATGAGACATCCTTTCAAAATCTATGGGATGCAGTCAAAGCAGTACTCAGGGGGAAATTTATATCCTTGAGTTCATATATTAACAAATTAGGGAGGGCAAAGTTCAATGAATTGGGCCTGCAAATTAAAAAACTAGAAAGTGAACAAATTAAAAATCCTCAGATGGAAACTAAATTAGAGATCCTAAAAATCAAAGTAGGAATTAATAAAATTGAAAATCAAAGAACTATTGATTTAATAAATAAGGCTAGAAGCTGGTACTTTGAAAAAACAAATAAAATAGACAAAGTACTGGTCAATCTAATTTTAAAAAAGGAAAGAAGAAAACCAAATTGAGAGTATCCAAACATGGAAAGGGAGGCCTCACCTCTAATGAAGAGGAAATTAAGGCAATTATTAAAAACAATTTTTCCCAATTATATGGCAACAACTATCACAATCTAGGTGATATATATATACATATACACAGAAATATAAATTGCCTATACTAACAGAGGAAGAAATAGATTACCTAAAAAACCCCATATCAGAAAAAGAAATTGAAAAGGCCATCAAAGAACACCCTAAGAAAAAATCCCCAGGTCCAGATGGATTCATAAATGAATTCTATCAAACATTCAAAGAACAACGAATCCCAATATTATACAAACTATTTGACAGAATAAGCAAAGAAGGAGTTCTACCAAATTCCTTTTGGAATCAGTACCAAATATGGTACTGATTCCAAAGACAAGCAGGTTGAAAAGAAAGAAAGAAAACTACAGACCAAACTTCTTAATGAATATAGATGCAAAAATCTTAAATAGGATACTAGCAAAATGACTCCAGCAAGTCATCATGAGGGTTATTCACTATGACCAGGTAGGATTCATACCAGGAATGCAAGGATGGTTCAATATTAGGAAAACCATCCACATAATTAACCATATTAACAAGCAAACCAACAAAAATCACATGATTTTCTCAATAGATGCAGAAAAAGTCTTTGACAAAATACAACACCCATTCCTATTAAAAACACTAGAAAACATAGGAATAGAAGGGCCTTTCCTAAAAATAATAAACAGTATATATCTAAAACCATAAGCAAACATCATCTGCAATGGGGATAAACTGGATGCATTCCCAATAAGATCAGGAGTGAAACAAGAATGTCCATTATCACCTCTACTATTTGACATTGTACTAGAAACACTAGCAGTAGCAATTAGAGAAGAAAAATAAATTGAAGGTATTAAAATAGGCAATGAGGGGACTTCCGGGTAATCATGGCTGCAATCTAGATGCCGCACGCTTCCTCTCCCCAGCACCGAACGAAATAGACTACATCAAAGGAGCATAAAATCACCTTTGGAGGAACAGAAGGACTCCCCAGTACCCCACAGAGGCAAAGGTACATGGGGCTTGAACATTTCCACACTAAAATAAGAAGGAAAAGCTTGCACAGAAAAGTGAACTGAGCCGCCCTTCCCCCACCCCACCTCCCCCACTAAACCAGAGTGAGCTACCTGAGCGCTCACCGGGACAGCGAGTGAGTGGGGAGCGTCTCTGTCTGGGGGGGCACTCCAGGGTCCTTGCGATCTGGGGACTGCCAGGAAAAAACGTCTCAGGGCGCTTTCACTGGGGAATCCAGGGGACCTGGACTTGGGGCAGGCTGCGCTGAACAACGCGCGCTGATTATCTGGGCGGAGCTGAATACCTGGGCTCGGAGGCTGGGAAGAACTAGTCTGAAGCAACCTAAATTCACAGAAAAACCGCTCTTATAACCCAGACCCCAGACCAAAAAGGAAAGGGAAATAAAACCACCAAAGGGATGGCTCACATGGCCCAAAATCAAGCCTCCAGGAAGAAAGGGAAAAAAGTGACTATTGAAAACTTTTATGGTGGAAGTACCCAAGGAAAAGAGGAGAATGAGGAGGAAATCCAAAAAAATTCAGAACACACCTCCCAAAATGGAAACTATCAACAAGCTCTAGAAGATCTCAAACTGGAACTTATCCAAAAGATGGAAACCTTCTGGAAAGAAAAATGGGAGAAAGAGATCAGCTGTCTGACAGATAAGACTGCTCAATTGGAAAAAGAACTCGAAGCATCCAATAGAAGGGCAGACAAGGCTGAAAAGCAAATCCAGTCCCTAATGACCAGAATTAAGCACCTCGAAGAAAGTGAGATGATAAAACAGCAAGAATCAATAAAGCAAACCCAAATAATTAATGAATTGGAAGAAAACATAAAATATCTCACTGAGAAGGTCACGGACCTGGAGAACAGAGGAAGACGAGAAAATCTCCGTATCATCGGTCTCCCAGAAAAACCAGAGGTAAACAACAAATTGGATATTATTCTAGAGGAGATTATAAAAGAAAATTGCCCCCACGTTCTGGAGCAAGGGGGCAAAATAGAAATAGAAAGGATTCATAGAACACCTTCTATACTAAATCCCCAAAAGACAACGCCTAGGAATGTAATTGCCAAATTCAAGAGCTTCCAAGTAAAGGAGAAAATCCTACAAGAAGCCAAGAAGAAGAGATTCAGATATAAGGGGGCTCCCATAAGGATCACACACGACTTAGCGGCTAATACACTAAGAGACCGCAAAGCATGGAACACGATATTTAGAAAGGCAAGAGAGCTGGGTCTCCAACCAAGAATCAACTACCCAGCAAAACTGACTATATACTTCCAGGGGAAAGTATGGGCATTCAACAAAATAGAAGATTTCCAAGCATTTGCTAAGAAAAGACCAGAGCTCTGTGGAAAGTTCGATATCCAAGCACAGAAAGCAAGAGAAACATGAAAAGGTAAATATGAAAGAAAGGGAAAAGGAGATAAATCTTATCTTTCTCTTTAAGTCAAACTCTCTTCTATAAGGACTACATTTACATCTAATTATATATATTAATATGTGGGGAAAATGTTTTGTGTAACTCTCATAAATTGTATCATCATAAGAGTAGTTAGAAGAAACATGCATAGGGAAAGATTGGGGAATTAAGAAGATTTGGGGAAAGTTGGGGCAAAAAAAGGAAAAGGGAGGGGGGAACCGTGATAATACTAAGATTAACTTCAAGAAATAGGGGGGGAATCAATAGAACAAACTTTCCCATATAAAAATACACATGGGAAGGGGAGGGGAAGAACTCTCATATGAGAAGGAGAGGAAGAGAGCGTGAAGTGGAATTACTTAAACCTTACTCTCAGTGAAATCAAATCTGAGAGGGAAGAACATCTAGATCCAGTGGGATCCTGAATTCTATCTTATCCATTAGGGCAAGAAAGAAAGGAAAATTAAGGAGGGGGAGGGGGGAGGGAGTACAAAAAGGGAGGGAAGGAGAGGGGGGAGGGGAAGGGAGCATAAAAAGGGAGGGGCTAGAAAGGGAAGCATCTCAAGGGAGGGGACTAGGGGGACTGACCTAAAGTAAATCACTGGTTCAAAAGGAGAAAGCTAAAGAAGAAAGGTCAGAACTAGGGGAAGACATCAAAATGCCAGCGAATCCACAAATAACAATCATAACTTTGAACGTGAATGGGATGAACTCACCCATAAAACGCAGACAAATAGCAGATTGGATTAGAACCCAAAACCCTACCATATGTTGTCTTCAAGAAACACATATGAGATGGGTTGACACTCACAAGGTTAGAATTAAAGGTTGGAGTAAGACCTTTTGGGCCTCAACCGATAGAAAGAAGGCAGGAGTTGCAATCATGATATCTGACAAAGCCAAAGTACAAATAGACCTGATAAAAAGGGACAGGGAAGGTAAATATATTCTGCTAAAAGGAAGTATAGACAATGAGGAAATATCACTAATCAACATGTATGCACCAAATGGTATAGCATCCAAATTTTTAATAGAGAAACTAGGAGAATTGAAGGAGGAATTAGACAGTAAAACCATATTAGTGGGAGACTTGAACCAACCACTATCAAATTTAGATAAATCAAATCAAAAAATAAATAAGAAAGAGGTAAAAGAAGTGAATGAAATCTTAGAAAAATTAGAATTAATAGACATATGGAGAAAAATAAATAGGGACAAAAAAGAATACACCTTCTTTTCAGCACCATATGGCACATTCACAAAAATAGATCATACACTAGGTCATAGAAACATGGCACTTAAATGCAGAAAAGCAGAAATATTAACTGCTGCCTTTTCAGATCACAAGGCAATTAAAATATTGATCGGCAAGGGTACATGGAGACCCAAATCAAAAATTAATTGGAAATTAAATAACACGATACTCCAAAATTGGATAGTTAGAGAAGAAATCATAGAAACAATTAACAATTTCATTGAAGAAAATGACAACGGCGAAACATCCTTTCAAACCTTATGGGATGCAGCCAAGGCAGTACTTAGAGGAAAATTCATATCCCTGAGTGCATATATTAACAAATTAGGGAGGACAGAGACCAAGGAATTGGAAATGCAAATAAAAAAACTTGAGAATGAACAAATTAAAAACCCCCAGAAGAAAACCATACTAGAGATCCTAAAAATTAAGGGAGAAATTAATAAAATAGAAAGTGACAGAACTATTGAGCTAATAAGCAAGACTAGAAGCTGGTACTTTGAAAAAACAGACAAAATAGACAAAGTACTGGTTAATTTAATTAAAAAAAGGAAAGAAGAAAGGCAAATTAATAGCATCAAGGATGAAAAGGGGGATCTCACCTCAAATGAAGAGGAAATTAAGGCAATCATTAAAAACTACTTTGCCCAACTATATGGCAATAAATATACCAACCTAGGTGATATGGATGAATATTTACAAAAATATAAATTGCCTAGACTAACAGAAGAAGAAATAGTTTTCTTAAATAATCCCATATCAGAAATTGAAATCCATCAAGCCATCAAAGAACTGCCTAAGAAAAAATCCCCAGGGCCTGATGGATTCACCAGTGAATTCTATCAAACATTCAGAGAACAGTTAACCCCAATATTATACAAACTATTTGACATAATAAGCAAAGAGGGAGT
The DNA here is from genome assembly GCF_027887165.1 of Monodelphis domestica. Classification (NCBI taxonomy): domain Eukaryota; kingdom Metazoa; phylum Chordata; class Mammalia; order Didelphimorphia; family Didelphidae; genus Monodelphis; species Monodelphis domestica. The sequence goes on along the minus strand of NC_077227.1, from coordinate 469,901,336 downwards.
CCTACCAAACTCCTTTTATGACACAAGCATGGTACTAATTCCAAAGCCAGGCAGGCCAAAAACAGAGAAAGAAAACTATAGGCCAATCTCCCTAATGAATATAGATGCAAAAATCTTAAATAGGATACTAGCAAAAAGACTCCAGCAAGTGATTAGAAGGGTCATCCACCATGATCAAGTAGGATTCATACCAGGGATGCAGGGCTGGTTCAACATTAGGAAAACTATCCACATAATTGACCACATCAACAAGCAAACCAACAAGAATCACATGATTATCTCAATAGATGCAGAAAAAGCCTTTGATAAAATACAACACCCATTCCTACTAAAAACACTAGAAAGCATAGGAATAGAAGGGTCATTCCTAAAAATAATAAACAGTATATATCTAAAACCATCAGCTAATATCATCTGCAATGGGGATAAACTAAATCCATTCCCATTAAGATCAGGAGTGAAACAAGGATGCCCATTATCACCTCTATTATTTGACATTGTATTAGAAACACTAGCAGTAGCAATTAGAGAAGAAAAAGAAATTGAAGGCATCAAAATAGGCAAGGAGGAGACCAAATTATCACTCTTTGCAGATGACATGATGGTCTACTTAAAGAATCCTAGAGACTCAACCAAAAAGCTAATTGAAATAATCAACAACTTTAGCAAAGTTGCAGGATACAAAATAAACCCACATAAGTCATCAGCATTTCTATATAATTCCAACACAGCTCAGCAGCAAGAACTAGAAAGAGAAATCCCATTCAAAATTACCCAAGACAAAATAAAATACTTAGGAATCTATCTCCCGAGACAAACACAGGATCTATATGAACACAACTACAAAACACTTTCCACACAACTAAAACTAGACTTGAACAATTGGAAGAACATTAACTGCTCATGGGTAGGACGAGCCAATATAATAAAAATGACCATCCTACCCAAACTCATCTATCTATTTAGTGCCATACCCATGGAACTTCCAAAATTTTTTTTTACTGATTTAGAAAAAAACATAACAAAGTTCATTTGGAAGAACAAAAGATCAAGGATATCCAGGGAATTAATGAAAAAAAAATACAAAGGAAGGGGGTCTTGCAGTCCCAGATCTCAGACTATATTATAAAGCAGCGGTCATCAAAACAATTTGGTACTGGCTAAGAGACAGAAAGGAGGATCAGTGGAATAGACTGGGGGCAAGCAACCTCAGCAAGACAGTATATGACAAACCCAAAGATCCCAGCTTTTGGGACAAAAATCCACTATTTCATAAAAACTGTTGGGAAAATTGGAGGACAGTGTGGGAAAGATTAGGCTTAGATCAACACCTCACACCCTACACCAAGATAAATTCAAAATGGATGAATGACTTGAACATAAAGAAGGAAACTATAAGAAAATTAGGCAAACACAGAATAGTATACATGTCAGACCTTTGGGAAGGGAAATACTTCAAAACCAAGCAAGAATTAGAAAGAATTACAAAATGCAAAATAAATAATCTGGATTACATCAAATTAAAAAGTTTTTGTACAAACAAAACCAATGTAACCAAAATCAGAAGGGTAGCAACAAATTGGGAAACAATCTTCATAAAAACCTCTGACAAGCGTTTAATTACTAAAATTTATAAAGAACTAAATCAATTGTACAAAAAATCAAGCCATTCTCCAATTGACAAATGGGCAAGGGACATGAACAGGCAATTCTCAGCCAAAGAAATCAAAACTATTAATAAGCACATGAAAAAGTGCTCTACATCTCTTATAATCAGAGAGATGCAAATCAAAACAACTCTGAGGTATCATCTCACACCTAGCAGATTGGCTAACATGACAGCTATGCAAAGTAATGAATGCTGGAGGGGATGTGGCAAAGTGGGGACATTAATTCATTGCTGGTGGAGTTGTGAATTGATCCAACCATTCTGGAGGGCAATTTGGAACTATGTCCAAAGGGCGATAAAAGACTGTCTGCCCTTTGATCCAGCCATAGCACTGCTGGGCTTGTACCCCAAAGAGATAATGGACAAAAAGACTTGTACAAAAATATTCATAGCTGCGCTCTTTGTGGTGGCCAAAAATTGGAAAATGAGGGGATGCCCCTCAATTGGGGAATGGCTGAACAAATTGTGGTATATGTTGGTGATGGAATACTATTGTGCTAAAAGGAATAATAAAGTGGAGAAGTTCCATGGAGACTGGAACAACCTCCAGGAAGTAATGCAGAGCGAGAGGAGCAGAACCAGGAAAACATTGTACACAGAGACTGATACATTGTGGTACAATTGAAGGTGATGGACTTCTCCATTAGTATCAATGCAATCCCTGAACAATCTGCAGGGATCTAAAAAAAAAATACTACCCACAAGCAAAAGATAAACTGTGGGAGTAAAAACACCGCTGAAAAGCAACTGCTTGACTACAGGGTTGGAGGAGATAAGACTGAGGAGAGACTCTAAATGAACACTATAATGCAAACTCCAACAACAGGGAAATGGGTTCGAGTCAAGAACACATGTGATAACCAGTGGAATCATGCGTCGGCTATGGGAGAGGGAAAGGCGGGGGGGGGGGGGGGGGGGGAGAGGGGGGGAGGAAAAGAAAACGATCTTTGTTTCCAGTGAATAATGTATGAAAACGACCAAATAAAATAATATTAAAATAAAAAAAAATAGGCAATGAGGAAGCAAAGCTATCACTCTTTGCAGATGATATGATGGTCTACTTAAAGAATCCTAGGGAATCAATCAAAAACCTAGTCAAAATAATCAACAACTTTAGCAAAGTTGCAGGATACAAAATAAGCCCACACAAATCATCAGCACTTCTATATTTCTCCAACACATCTCAGCAGCAAGAATTAGAAAGAGAAATTTCATTTAAAATCACTCTAGGCAATATAAAATACTTAGGAATCTATCTGCCGAGAAAAACACAGGAATAATATGAACCCAGCTACAAAACACTCTCCACACAATTAAAACTAGATCTAAACAGTTGGAAAAACATTGATTGCTCATGGGTAAGGTGAACTAACATAATAAAAATGACCATACTACCCAAATTAATTTATTTTTTTATTGCCATACCCATTGAACTACCAAAAAAACTTTTTTACTGAATTAGAAAAAAAAAAACATAACAAAGTTCATTTGGAAGAACAAAAGATCAAGGATATCCAGGGAAATAATGAAAAGAAATACAAAGGAAAGTGGCCTTGCAGTCCCAGATCTCAAATTATACTATAAAGCAGTGGTCGTCAAAACAATTTGGTACTGGCTAAGAGACAGAAAGGAGGATCAGTGGAATAGACTTGTGGTAAGTGACCTCAGCAAAACAGTCTATGATAAGCCCATAGATCCCAACTTTTGGGACCAAAATCCACCATTTGATAAAAACTGCTGGGAAAATTGGAAGACAGTAAGTATGGGAGAGATTAGGTTTGAATCAACATCTCACACCCTACACCAAGGTAAACTCAGAATGGGTGAATGACTTAAATATAAAGAAGGAAACTATAAGCAAATTAGATGAACACAGAATATTGTATATGTCAGATCTTTGGGAAAGGAAAGACTTTAAAACCAAGCAAGAGCTAGAAAAAACCACAAAATATAAAATCAATAATTTTGATTTCATCAAATTAAAAAGGTTTTGTACAAACAAAACCAATGCAACCAAAATTAGAAGGGAAGCAACAAATTGGGAAACAATCTTCATAACAAAAACCTCTGACAAATGTCTAATTATTCAAATTTATAAAGAGCTAAACCAATTATACAAAAAGTCAATTCCCCAATTGATAAATGAGCAAGGGACATGAACAGGCAATTTTCAGTTAAAGAAATCAAACTATTAATAAGCACATGAAAAAGTGTTATAAATCTCTTATAATCAGAGAGATGCAAATCAAAACAACTCTGAGGTACCACCTCACACCTAGCAGATTGACTAACATGACAGCAAAGGAAAGTAATGAATGCTGGAGAGGATGTGGCAAAGTCAGGACATTAATTCATTACTGGTGGAGTTGTGAATTAATCCAACCATTCTGGAGGGCAAGTTGGAACTATGCCCAAAGGGTGCTAAAAGACTGTCTGCCATTTGATCCAACCATAGCACTGCTGGGTTTGTACCCCAAAGAGATAATAAGGAAAAAGACTTGTACAAGAATATTCATAGCTGTGCTCTTTGTGGTGGCAAAAAAATTGGAAAATGGAGGGATACCCTTCAATTGGGGAATGACTGAACAAATTGTGGTATATGTTGGTGATGGAATACTATTTTGCTCAAAGGAATAATAAAGTGGAGGAATTCCATGGAGACTGGAACGACCTCCAGGAAGTGATGCAAAGTGAAAGGAGCAGAACCAGGAGAACATTGTACACAGAGACTGATACACTGTGGTACAATTGAATGTAATGGACTTCTCCATTAGTGGCAATGCAGTGATCTGAACACCTTGGAAGGATTTATGAGAAAAAACTCTATCCCATTCAGAGGAAAAACTGTGGGTGTAGAAACATAGAAAAACAATTGCTTGAATACATGGGTTGAGGGGATATGATTGGGGATGTAGACTCTAAATGAACATCCTAATGCAAATACCAACAACATGGAAATAGGTTCTGATCAGGGACACATGTAAAACCCAGTGAAATTGCGTGTCAGCTACGGGAAGGGTTGGGGAAGGAAGGGAGGGAAAGAATATGATTCTTGTAACCAAGGAATAATGTTTTAAATTGACTAAATAAATTAATTTAAATTTTAAAAAATTGAAAACCAAAAAAAAGAAAAGAAAAGAATTAAGGGGAGCCTCTGTTCCCTCTCCACTTGGAACTATTCCCAGGACCATGTAACTGGTTTCTTCCCCATCACCTAAACCAAAATTTCTCCCCCACAATCTTAGTATATGGCTGGACTCTTTTCTACCTAAACTGAAACTCTCACTGCTCTGAGCTTGACAATAGAGGTAATATCATTGGTCTCAGAAATTCCTTGTTAAAATATATATGTGTTCCCTTGGAGAGCAAGAAGAACAAAGGTGATCATAAGATTTAGTTCTAGAGAATATCTAAAGGATCAGCTAAACCAACGGTTCTAAGCTAAGGTCTGGGTCCATAGACAAGCATCAAGGTGTCTACAAACTTGGATGGAGGGGAAAAAAAACAGCTTTATTTTTTCTAATCTTGTTTCCTTTGTAATCCTACTTTACATTTGATGTTATACATTTAAATACATTATTCTGAGAATGTCTATTGGACTCACAAAACTACCAAAAAAGTTCAGCCCACACATAAAAATGTTAAGAGCTCCTGGTCTCAACCAGACCTTTCATTTTATAGATGAGGAAAGTAAAGCACAGAGAGCTTAAGGGATTTTTTCAAAGTCTCCCAGAGTAAAGAGCCAGAGGTGAGATGGGATTCCACCCCATGTTCTTTAACTAAGCATCCACCACATTGTGTTTCTTCTAGCCAGCTCCCTTTAATGAGGATTGATTTCTCAATGATCACCTATTTCCTAAAAGATAAAATAGTCACTTCTCAAACTTGGGTTTTAGAGCCCTGTATAGTCTATTCCAGTCTTTTTCCAGACTTATATCACATTATCCCCCTCCACACTTCTCACCTCCACATGCTTACCCAGACCTTCCCTCATGTTCAGAATGCATTCCTTCCCACCTTCACCCCTAAAGCCTTAGCTTTGGGCTCAGGTCAGGTGTCAACTTCTATGAGGAGACCTTTTTGGTCTCCCTAATTGTCACTGTTTCTCTCTCTGTCTCTCTGTCTCTCTGTCTCTGTCTCTGTCTCTCTCTCTCCTTTCCTCCCTCCACTCAAATTGCATTGTATTTATTTATCTGTTTCCATGTTGCTGTGACCCCCTCAGGAGAATGACAATTCCTTGAGGAGAGGAATTATTATTCATTTTTGTCTTTATTTCACTTCCACCTGGCACAGTGCTTTGCACAAAGGAGGCACTTAATCAATTCATGTTAAATTGAACTGTCAAATTGAATTATTTTCAGTCTGGGAAGATTCACTGGAATTGGGGGGGGGGAGGGCCACAAGTGACCAGGGACAGCAGACAGTGCAGCCTTGGGAAGCAAACCTTACTGTTTTTCCTTTCATTTAACAGTTCATCTGCCATTCCCATGCCAATGCAGTGGCTGCCCCCATTACTAGAATTACTTCCCTCCTCATCTAGCCTCAGAGAATTTCTCAGTTTCTTCAGGCCAGCTCTAGCACCACAATCCAAATAAAATCTCTGCCATTATACCCAAATGTTAGCACTCTCCCTCCCAAGCCACATTGCATTTAATTGCCTTGTATTTATCCTCAATATGTTTATTGCACACATTGTATGTGTACATGCTTGTCTTTATGCTTGTATTTCCCAATGTGTATATATTTATATTCATTATAGTGTTCCCCAATAGAATGTAAGCCAGAGTAAGGATTGTTGCTTTTATTTTGTCTGTGTAACAACAGAGAAAAACACAGTTCCTAGTACATAGCAGCATTTAATGAAAGTGGATTGACTGACTGAACAAGGTCTCTAGGATGGCCATGGTCACTAAAAAACAAAGCATCACTAAAACAAATTTGTTCACAGCCCAATTTGACATCAGGCCACCCACATCTTAGCTTAGTTGTCGGAAAGGGTGGCCAGAGAAGATTTCAATGAGCTCCCTGCCATTGGGCTTGTTTAAGCCCAAGTGGGGTGCCCCATCAGGGCTGTACCAGGTGAAAGAAGGGCCTGGCTAGATGTTATGTTCAGTTGCAAGTCTGCCAAGATCAGAAAACTGATGTCTGTGCCTTTGCTCAGTCATGGGAAATGTTCCAGCCTCCTCAGGACCCAGAGCATAAATTGTCCCTGGAGACAGTATAGAAAGTCAATGTTGAAGCCTGGGAGCGACTGTCACATAAAAGTCAGCTTAATCCCTCTGATACCCTGTGTAGTTCAGGACAACTCTGATATATTCTTTGACTAATGGCAAGAGAGATTTGCTGGGGATATAAGAGGAAGAATATCTTCATCCAACAAAGGAACTTCCTCAGACTCAACTTCCAACTTGGCCCATAAATCTTCCGTAGATGCCATCCATCATTTACCATCCCACCGCCCACTATGTGTTTTATGGTTTCTTCATAATAAAACCTCATGCGATACATTTTGTTTGGAAACAGTGTCATTCACCGCAGAAGAGGAAGAAAACTGGCTACAATTTATTATATTCTCCTTAGTTAAATAATTCATGATCAATGAAAAGCTCCAGAAATGGTAGCACCTGCTTGTTAAGCATTGTGTCTAATGGGGAACAATGGCTGCTAAAGGCTGGTGGGGCCCATTGCCAGGGGTCATTGAGTCCAAAAAGCACTGAATTGGGACCAGAAGGTCTTGGTCTAGTTTCAGTTATGTTACTAACTGCCCAGATCACTGCTGGGGTCTGTGTATGTCTCTGAGAGGCAGACAGGCAGAGATGGAGACAGAGACAGAGAGAAACAGAGGAAGGCAGAGACACAGAATCAGAGAAATAGAGACCGAGACAGAGAAAGAGAAAGACAGAGAAGAGGGAAGCAAAGGAAGGGAAAGTGGGGAAGGGAGAGGGAAGACATTCAGATAGAAAGACCATCTCTCTGGATTTCAGATTTCTTCTTCTGTTAAATGAGCCATCTGTACTGGACAAGAGTCCTTGTCCTTTCATGTCCTAGACCCCATCATCAATCTGGTGAAGTCTACAGAATCCTTCTCAGAATAATGGCTTTAAATGCATAAAATAAACATATTAAAATGCATGAAATTACAAAGGAAACCAATTGTATTACAATACAGTTATCACAATCAATATTTTTTCAAAAGCCAGGTAAAAAAACCCTTGGGCTAGAGGATCACAAAGGCCCCTTTCTAAGTCAGGTGTTCCACATTCTAGGTCCTATCATCTTATATTCCATACCAATCCAACTAGTATTTAATAAGTGCTTGTTATGAGCTGAGCACTGTACTAGGCAATGGAGATACAAAGACAAAATGAAAAGCCAGTGCTGCCCTCAAGGAGCTTACATTCTACAGAGAGATATAACAAATAAAGAAGGAAGTACACACTAGGCAACAAGCACTTTTTAAAATAAAAACCCTGACTTTCTGTCTTAGAATTGACACAAAATATCGTTTCAAGGCAGAAGAGTGAAAGGTAAGGGATAAGCAATTGGTAGTTAAATGACTAGTCCAGGGTCACTCAGACATAGGGCAAATTTGAACCCAAGACTTTCAATCGCCAAGCCTGGCTCTCTATCCACTGAGCCACTCAGCTGCCCCTCAACAAGCATTTATTAAGCTCTTACAATGTCCCAGGCATCGTATCAAGTGCTAAAGACACAAATTCAAAAAAATGAAATAGTCTCTCTTCTCATGGAGCACACATTCTACAGAGAAGATCCGATATGTAAATAAACAGTCTAATACATTCTAATTTAAGTCAAGAGAGGATGACCACAGGAATCACGAACGACTTTTCCATACGAGATAACACAAGTCTTAAAGGAAGGTGAGAATTCTAAGAGGTAGAGGCAAGTGGAAAGTACATTGCAGGCATGGGGTTCAGCCTGGAAAAAGATGCAAAGGTGAGAAAGAATGCTAAAGTTCAGGAAGCACCAAGTTCGGCTAGAACATGAAGGGTGTGAAGGGTAACCCAGTGAAATAAGCCTGCAAAGATCTGCTTTGAGTGTTTTTACACAAATAGAAGTGGCAGGAGATGCTGAAGAGAGCAGCTGTTTTCCTTTGACCCTATTGACTTATGCTCTGAAAACTGTCATACACTAAGCCTCTTCTCATAATGTTATCCTTGGTAGACCAAAAATCTGGGGATTTAGCAGAGAGGAAGGAGCAAGCGGATGTTCAATTGGTCACTGTGTCAAAGGATTTTAATGCCTTTTAAAAAAACTCTTAACCTTCCATCTTAGAATCAACAATGTGCATTGGTTCTAGGGTAGAAGAATGGTAAGGGCTAGTCAATAGTGGTTAAGTGACTTGCCCAGGGTCACACAGCTAGGAATTGTCTGAGGTCAGTTTTGAACTCAGAGCCTCTCATCTCTGGGCCTGCCTCTCAAACCACTGAGACACCCAGCTGCCCCCAATTTTAATATCTTTTCAAGAGAGGGCAGTCTGCTATAGTGGGGGGAAGGACACAGTGCTGGATTCAGAGTTAAGAGAACCCAAATTCATAACCCAGTTCTGCCACTTTCTCTCTGTGTGTTGTTGGGTAGGACACTTCATTGCACTGGGGCTTTCCTTTTCTGTACGATGAGAGAGTTAGATTAGATACCCTCTAAGGCCCCTTCCAGTTCAAGAGCACTGTTTCTTAAGCAAATCACAAGGTAGCTTCTAATTGCTTTTCCACAGACTCTGAATCTTACTTGGCTAGTGATACAAAAAGAACCCCAGAAGGAGAGAGAGAAAGGTTCTTTGTTGGATATGTTCTTGTTTTTCAGTTTTCAGTTATGTCCAGCTCTTCATAACCCCATTTGCTGTGTTTTTGGCAAAGATATTAGAGTGGTTTGCCATTTCCTTCTCCAGCTCATTTTTCAGATGAGGAAACTGAGGCAAACAGGGTTAAGTGTCTTGCCTAGGGTTACACAGTTAGTAAGTATCTGGGGTCAAATTTAAATTCAGGAAGATGAGTCTTCCTGACTCCAGAACCAACATGCTATCCACCATGCCTCCTAGCTGCCCTTTTTCAAATATACATATGCCAGGGGTGTGGGGGGGGGGAAGGAATATGGAAATAAATATTGTCTAAAATCACTGGCATGATCTATAATAAACCATTTCCTACCTGGGGGAAGAGTCTGAATCACAAAATGATCAGAAAAAGATTGTAAAAAAAAATTGTTTCTATGTGCAGTTGAAAAAACTTAAAGAAAGTTTTAAGAGAAGATAATATGCCATAAAACATCTTTGGATTCTAACTCTAGCATCCAAACTCCAGTTTCTCTGAGAGAAGTGAGCTGTACTAAAGGTAATGGAGCTATGCTAACCCAAGTACCTAAATCTAGATGTGTGTAATATTCATTCCTTCATCTATTAAGTGTCTGCTGTATGCTCAACCCAAGAAGGAGAAGAAGATGTGGCCTCAGGCCTGTAGGGATTTATAGTCCACTTTAGAAGCCAACACACACAAATGGAGCATTCAATAACAATGTAAGGGAGTATTCATTCTTTAAATGAGTTTCCTTATCCTTTGGATTTGACAAATGCTTTTAAAGTACATACTGTGTGCAGAACACTCTGTTAAGGCAGTAAGGGTCATGCATAGTTCCAAGCCTTATAGAGTTTTACAATCTAGGGAGTCAATTGGAAGATGACAAAACAGGTTGCAGACCATCTTCCCCAGGATAGCCAATCATGAAGGTTATCTCCAAAACAACCACATCTATCCTTAGCTTTCAATATTTCCCCACCCTTTCCCTTTCTCTGCTTCCTCTGTATAAATCCTCAATCCCATCCCATCCTTCACCATGTTCCCTGCTTCCCACATATACAAACATAGACCAGTCTTGGCAATTATTATTAAATCACTGTAGGGCACTCATAGACACAGCTGCCATTGGAAAAATCCTGCTACTCCATAATGTCCACCCTCTGTTCCTCAGGTCACCTAATGGCAGTGGGAGGTGCCCCTTGGAAACCATCTCTGCATCATAGAGCAATGACCAATGAATAAGAGTGCTACCTCTCCCATTCCTTTTCATTTGGGGTGGGGCAGAGTGATTTGCAGAGGATGAGTCAATCTGAATGGGTTAGGATATTCATCAAAGATTCCATTACATTTTCTTTCCACAAAAAACTTACCTCTCTTCCAAATTTTCCTATTGCTATTGGGAACATCATCATCCTTCCAATCACTTCCCAGCAGAATCTGGGTGTAATTCTAGGTGCTTCACTCTCCTTCACTGCACATAATGCAATCTTGTCCAATTTTGACAATTTATCCAATTCTTTCATTTATTTATCTCTAACATCTCTTGTATCCATCTCCCTTCCACTATACTGACATAGACATTACCTGGGTTCAGACCCTTATCAACCTCTCACCTAGGCTTCCTAGATTGGTCTCCCTGTTTCAACTTTCTCCTCATTCCTATGCCCAAAGGGCTTTAAAAGATTGCATGCCCTTTGATTCAGCAATACCACTACTGGATTTATAACCCAAAGAGATAATAAGGAAAAAGACTCGTACAAAAATATTCATAACCATGCTCTTCATGGTGGCAAAAAAAACCAAAACTGGACAATGAAGGTTTATCCCTCAATTAGGGAATGGATGAACAAATTGTGGTATATGATGGGGATGGAATACTATTGTGCTGTAAGGAATGATGATCTAGAGGATTTCTATATGAACTGGAAGAATCTCAATCAACTGACACAGAGTGAAATGAGTAGAACCAATAGAACATTGTACATAGAAAGTGAAACACTGTGGAACAATCCAATGTAATGGACTTTACTACTAGTAGCAATGCAACAAGCCAGGACACTCCTGAAGGACTTATGAGAAAGAATGGTAACCACATAGAGAGAAAGAATTATGGGAGCAGAAACACAAAAGAACAACATATGGCATCACTTATCATGTGTATCTGTGGGTACTATGATTTGGGATTTTGGCTTTAAAAGGCTGCCCTATAGCAAAAATGAATAATATAGAAATAGGTATCAAGTGATAACATTTATACAACCCAGTGGAATTGCTTGTCAACTCTGAGAGGGAGGAGGGAAGAGGGGAGGGGCAAACATGAATCATGGAAACATGGGAAAAGTTTTTTTAATAAATTAATTAATAAATGATTCCATTTTCTCCCCATACCAATCCATCTACCAATTAGTAGCCAATGATTTTTCTAAAGTAGATGTGATTATGAGAAAGAATGCTATCCACATTCAGAGGAAGAACTGTGGGAATAGAAACACAGAAGAAAAACAACTGCTTGATTACATGGGTTGATGGGGATATGATTGGGGAAGTAGATTCTAAAAGATCACACTAGTATAATCATCAATAATATGGAAATAGGTCTTGATCAATGACACATGTAAAACCCAGTGGAACTGCACATTGGCTGGGGGGACAGGAGGAAGGGAGAGAAAGAACATGGATCGTAACCATGGAAAAATATTCAAAATTAATTAATTAATTAAAAATTTTCAATTTAAAAAGTAGATGTGATCATGACATTCCTTTATTATTTATATGAATGACTCCCGATTATATTAATTTAACATTTTAATGGATTGTAATGACTCAAAAAAAGTGTATATAAAGTCATTAAAATCCACTAAAAGGTTAAAATATATGTATAAATTATTAGTTTATATAAACTAATGAGTGTGGGAAGGGGCAAACAGGAAATCCTATATATGCAAACACACACAGGTATGATCCATAGCACCCTAGAAGTAGCCCAGGATAGCCCAGTAGCTCAAGCAAAATACAGTGAGACTTGTGTTAGATTTGGGTTCAGAGAAACAGCATTAGAATCCTCATTCTGAAGTTTACTAGCTATGAGACCTTGTTGTTGCTGTTGTTCAGTCATGTTGACTCTCTATGACCTGATCTGGGGTTTTATTGGCAAAGATACTAGAATGGTTTGCCATTTCCTTCTACAGCTCATTTTACAAAAGATTAAGTGAAGCAAACAGGGTAAAGTGACTTGCCTAGGGTCTGTGAATCTTAAAACTGCTCAAACTCTACCTTAAAACATTTGGTTAAGGCTATTCCCCAGTTAAACAATAGAGGTACTTAGTCAGGAATGTATGTGAGAACTTTAAAATTACTCCACCCATACTTAGGCATACTTTAGGGGAAGATAAAGTTGTAAACTCCTTACTGAACAATGAAAAAGTACTTAACCCATACTTATAGTGAGGCAAAAGCCCTTAAGCTAGGTCTATTTTTAGATCTAATACAAAAGAGTGCTAAGTACCTATGAAGGTCAAATTAATCCCTAAAAGGTCAAGCAACTTGCAAACTTGCAAGGGGCAAAGAGGTGTGAACTTCCTCAGAAGTTTTAGTCTACCCAGAGAAGTTGAGAACTAAAAAAGATGGGAATTAAGAATGGTCAGTCCTGTGAAAACGTCTACTGTGATTGGTAGATGTGAGAACTTAGGGGAGGTGACATGAGGAGGTCAGAAAGGCCTCTGAAAAAGTTCAGCTTGCCAAAGCTGAATTGGAGGTCAGGAGTTAGAGGAGGCTGCTGGGTCTCTCTCTCTCTCTCTCTCTCTCTCTCTCTCTCTCTCTCTCTCTCCCCTTTTTCTTAATTCCTTTATTTGTATTAATTAAATCTCCATAAAACCCAGCTGACTTGGGTATTTCATATTTGGGAATTTTTCCCATGGCAACCACTTTATTTTGATATAAAATCAAGACATTAAAAATTATCTTTATGCTTTTGGCTATTCAAAGTCTTGAAAGCATATTATTGCGGTCACAACTCTTTTAACTGTTACAGGTCACACAGCTAGTAAGTGTCTGAGACCAGATTTGAACTTAAGAAAATGAATCTTCCTGAATCCAGGCCCAGCACTCTATCAATCAAACTGCCCCTTATACATGCCTTTCATCCTATCTCTCTGGATTTTCATGTCTCCAACTGTAAAATGAAGAGGTTGAATTAGATGACCTCTAAGATCCCTTATAGCTTTATAATTCTTTAATTGACTTGTTGTGTGAACATAGGCAAGTTCTGTACCTTTTTAGGAATCAGTTTTCCCCCCTACAAAGTGAAGAATTTGCTCTAAAAGCGAAGTAAGTTGCCTCAGGAAATAAATAGAATGCCTATCATCAGAGGCCTTCAAGAGAAGTCTAGACAACCATTTGTTTAGGATGTCCTAGAGTGGATAACTATTCAGCTACAACTTGGACTGAGTCCCATCCTTGTCCTAGAAACATAAGATTTAGATCTGAAAATTGCCCATATTGCCCAACTCTTTCATAAATAAGGAATAAGAACAGAAAAAATCAAGCAATTCTCTTGAAGGCACATAGAAACACCAAATTTGAACTCAGGACTTCTAACTCTGAAAACCAATATTCTTAAGCCACCGTCTTTCTTCAACATTCTAGAATTCTATGATAAGAGAGGATTGAACCAAAGTTACTCATAGGTAATTTAATTACTGCCTTCAAAAAATGGCTGTAGTCCCAGCCAGTAAAGAAAGAATTCACCCCCCAAAGCTGCTGCTGGAAGGGATATGGAGGCTGTTGATGAGGTTAATGAATTCCTAGCCTTGAATGGAAATCCTCTCTGGTAGTAACAAGTCACCAGGGAACTCCCATTGAGAAGGATGTATTCTGACAGACGGGGACGGAAAAGGCAAGCCAAAGCCCAAGGCTCCAGAGGTGTTTTGTGAAAGATGAAATGGATTTGATTTCATTTTTTCAGAGCACGCAGGAGAACTTAGAAGGGGTGAAAAGTTCAGGGAGTCTAAGGACTTATTGCTAATATAGTACAGGGTCTAGGGCACTAATGTAGACAAAGAAACAGCTTGGGCTACACAGACTGGTCACTGTTTCTTCTTTTTAAATTTAATTTCTTTAAACATAGAAACTTTTATTTTTTAGTTCTAATTTCTCTTTCTTCACCTACCCCTCTACCAAATAAAAAGGGAGTAAAAATAAAGTCTCTTTACAGAGAGAGAGAGAAACATGCAAAACAAATTTCTGCATTAGATATAGAAGGAAGGAAGGAACAAAGAAAGAGAAGAAAGAAAGAAAGAAAGAAAGAAAGAAAGAAAGAAAGAAAGAAAGAAAGAAAGAAAGAAAGAAAGAAAGAAAGAAAGAAAGAA